>NC_088284.1:107311182-107943682 GCF_036013445.1 Caloenas nicobarica | reverse complement strand
CTGTATTAAAGACTTGGATGACCACCACAATGACCGGCAGTTTCATGGCTGACCCCTTTCCCTTTCCCACAGGCGTTCTTTGAAACGGCCAGCATGATGAGGCAGGTGTCTCACAAGCACATCGTCCTCCTCCATGGAGTCTGTGTCCGCGACGTCGAGAGTGAGTTGGGTGAACATCTTCCTGGGCAGCACGTTCAGCAGGAGGTTTGGTGGGGACAGGGGGGAGATGGGGTCAGCAGCTGCTGCCTCTTGAGTTTTCAGTGCAGACAGGAGTGGAATTGGAACAGCAAAGCAGCTCCTTTCCACTAACAAGTTTTCCCTTCCAGTGCTGTCTTTGCGTAAGTGGATGAGTCCTGAGGAATGCCGGAGTGGTGGTGTTGGTACACACCGGCCCTCTGGCAGGAGTGATTGCCCTGGGAAGGCTTTGCCCTGTGGCCTTTGAAATGCTTTGTTCCAGGTTTACTGTTCGTTTACTACATAAAGCCACTCAGCCTTTTAATTTGGACTCTGAGCATGGAAATAAACTTTAAGGAAGGTGAAATAAAGACAAAGTATAACCACCTTGCCTGGGGTGGGGGAAGCTGGTAACAGGTCTATCAGATTACTCCAGACACCGATTATTGCAATACTGATGTTGTGTACCTAACTTTGTAGATATCATGGTTGAAGAGTTCGTTGAATTTGGGCCTCTGGATCTGTTTATGCATCGGAAGAGTGAAGTTCTGACAACTCCTTGGAAATTCAAAGTTGCCAAGCAACTTGCAAGTGCCCTCAGCTACTTGGTAAGGAGGCGCCTCGACAAAAGCATTGCCTGTGGCTGCTGCACCCAAACGCTACAAGAGGTTTCATGTGCATTAGTAACTAAGGAATTTCGTTTTTGGGTAGTGGGATGGTGCAATGATATTATTTTTGTATTTATTATGTTGCTTTAAATGAGGAGAAAGACTCTTGGTGAAGGTGATGAGCTCCTTTTTTACCAGCAGGCCAGTCTGTGCGCTTGCGTTTGCCACCAGATCCATCATGTGCCTGGGGAAGCTCTCACAGCCTCCCCGTTTTGCAAATACGTTCTTTGTGATAAAGGAATATCATGTTCGTCTTTTTTCCCAAGCGCATCAGCTCTACACTTAAGTGTGAACAGTATGTGTCCCTACTCCTCCTTTGCCTGTTTTTCTCTAGGATAATCTCTTCCAAGCTATATTTTTGGCTTTCAGCTTGGGAGTATTTTGCAGCGATCCTCGATGCTGTGGGTGTGTTAGAGCACTCGCAGAGCATTGCTGGCTCACTGCACTCACCGTGCTTTTCCTCCCTTACTGTAGGAGGATAAGGATTTGGTACATGGCAACGTGTGTACTAAAAACATCCTACTGGCAAGAGAGGGAATTGACACCGAATATGGTCCTTTCATAAAGCTGAGCGACCCAGGAATACCCATAACTGTGCTGTCCAGGCAAGGTATGGTACAGGAATCAGATTTCACTGCGGTGGGGAGGGGGAGAGGAAGAAATATCATTTATACCAGCTAGAACTGGCTCTGGAATAGAAGTAACCAGCTTCTGAAAACGACACGGAAGGAGCGGGGCAGAGGGTGGGTGCTGGTTGTATTAATTTCTCTTAAAAAGTCATGTTAAGTCCAGTGAGATAATATAGAAGGAATCTCAGTTTCTGGATGGCTCGAAGTACCAACTTGTAAAAGCCACAGAAACATCCTTCTGAGAACAGGGGTTTGAGAAGGAAGATTTCCCTGAAACTGGACAAATACTGCAGCTTTAGGTTATTTTAGTTAACCAAACTAATCTGTCTCGTTAGACAAGAATAATTAAGTTAGAAGGCTGTTTTTCAGTCCTTTGATACTAAGTCCAAGATGCATTGGTTCTGTGTTTTATCTAAGAATGCGTTGAGCGAATCCCCTGGATTGCACCTGAATGTGTTGAAGACTCCAAAAATTTAAGCATTGCGGCAGATAAGTGGAGTTTTGGTACAACGCTGTGGGAAATCTGCTATAACGGAGAAATTCCGCTCAAAGACAAGACATTAGCAGAGGTAAACCCGTTACACAAACTTCACCTTGACATCTCAGCTACACCCTCTTTAGCACTTTGGTTTCCTTACCCAATTTGAGTTGCTTTCAATTTGCAGGAAAACCAGCTTGGCTGGACTTGATAACGGGCTGATCCATCTAAATTACCACAGGAAGTCTTGTCCTTATTAGAAAAATTGCTAATTATTGCTTCAACCTGACCTTGCTGGGGGTTTTAAAATCTCAGCATAGTAACAATTAAACAGAATTTCTGATGCTCTCAAGCGTGTCCTTTTCTAACCCCTCAGTTATAAACTGACTGAGGTTCTGCTTAAAAGCAGTCAGGTTTTTCTGTTCTTGCTTGTTCCTTTTGGACATTGGTTCAGACCTGCTCTCCTGTGGGACACCGTTATTGTTCACTCTGAACTCTAAAAAACCAAATAAATCCTGTTCTGCTACACAGCTGGCAGTTTCATCACTGCTGGAGCCCCTCAGCACATGTTCCAAATGTGCTTTCTCTCTCTTGAAGTTTTGCTGTGTTTTAGAAACTTCATGTGTTTTCAGTGGTTGTTCCAAACTACACCAGTCAGCACAATAATAATTCTCTACTGGTAGGAGATGGTTTAGCATTACTGCTGAAAAGGAGGATTTCCTCGGCAAAACAAAAGTTCATGATGAGTTAAGGATCTAATGGCCACATCTTCTGATGTAGAACATGAGTTTATTAAGTTAAAAGCTAAAAATTCATGCTGGAGTTTCCATTTGCACCTTAACAGAAGGAGAGGTTCTACGAGGGGCATTTTGTGTTGGCGACACCGTCGTGCAAGGAGCTGGCGGACCTGATGAAGCAGTGCATGAACTACGACCCCCACCAGAGACCCTTCTTCAGAGCCATCATGAGGGACATCAACAAACTGGAGGAACAAAGTAAGGCCCGGTTTTGCTTATCGGTGGGAGGGAGGGACAAAGAAGGCTGGTTTCTTTGACCAAGGTGGGCACCCAGGGAAGGTTCAGATTGGATATTAGGAAACTTTTCTTCAGGGAAAGGGCTGTCGGGCATTGGAACAGGCTGCCCAGGGCAGTGCTGGAGTCACCATCCCTGGAGAGATTTAAAAGGCGTTTAGACGAGGTTCTGAGGGACACGGGTTAGTGCTGGATATAGGTTATGGTTGGACTTAAGTTAGTTTCAAGACAATTTTGAGCTCCGTGAGATTTCCATAGGACTCTCTTGAGCATTAACATAGGTAACTCTGTCTCCTGGTTCATCCTGGGTTGCAATCACTACAAAGCAACTACCAGATGATCAGTCAAGGGCAAAAATTGACGTCCCAAACCTAGAAATAAATCATCATAGAAACTGAGTAACTACTACAGAGTGGGAAGTATGGTGAGAGAAAACTGAATCAGCATCTGGAAGAAAGACCCAATGAGCAAATCAGCAGGTGACAGACCAGCCTGCACTAACGGGAGGAATTCCCTGTCAAGAAGTAGGGAGGAGTGAAATAGGAAGCGTTGTGACTGTAGGGATAGGAACACACCGACAGCGGCAGACTGAGGATGCTCTGAAGTGTCAAGACAAAGGTGTCTGTGCAGGAATCTGTCTGACCTGGGGCTTTTTTTCCCCTCCCAGATCCTGATATCGTCTCAGAGAAGAAGCCCGTTACAGAGGTTGATCCCACACTCTTCGAAAAACGGTTCTTGAAAAGAATCCGTGACTTGGGAGAGGTAAGAGCCATGTCAGATACAGAACAAAGATAAATGTGTGTGTGTACACAACTGGAAGATGTGAATCATAAAAGCCTAAAATGGTGCGTTTATGGTCTTTTCTTTTCCAATCAGGGCCACTTTGGGAAGGTTGAACTTTGCAGATACGACCCAGAAGGCGATAACACAGGGGAGCAAGTGGCAGTTAAATCTCTAAAGCCCGAGAGCGGAGGAAATCACATCGCTGATCTCAAGAAGGAAATCGAAATCTTGAGGAATCTTTATCATGAGAACATTGTCAAATACAAGGGAATTTGCACGGAAGATGGTAAATCTTCATGTAGAATATTAAAAGTATGCACTAAAAGGGTTTTCATTCAAAAATGGAGCATTTTAAAAAGCAAAACAGCCTTAGTTCAATCTTATGCGTTTAGGTCTCCTTCTTAATGGAAAACTTTCTCTCTGCAGTCCCTCCTCCTGCCCATTTTTGTGCTTGGCTCACTTGGATGTGAGCAACGTGGTTGCTGTTCTCACCAAATCTGTTAAAAAACGAGCACGTGGGCAGGCTGGTGGTGTCAGTGTTCCAGGAGCGAGCTGGGTCATAACCCCCTAAACCCAGAGCTCCTTGTTAGAAGCCAATGTTGTTATTCATAGAAAAAGGCTCTATTGCCTTATATTGTTGGCATTTGCGATAACGATTGTTTTAAACCAATATTTAAAAAAAACTTTAAGATTTTTATGTTCAGTAACTGTCCTGCACGGAATAGATTATCCTCCTGATCGGTTCAGTGGTGGTAACGGGAGCTGGGCCATAGTCTGCCCATGGTCACGCGATATCGCGATACTGTTATAGATTGAATGCTACTGGTGCTGTGGGCTTGTACAAAAATTATTGGTGTTAATGACGTGGGAAGGTTCGCGGGTCTGCAAATTAAACCTATACTCTGCAAATTAAACCTGTGCTTTGTTTTTAGGAGGAAGTGGGATTAAACTTATCATGGAATTTCTCCCTTCTGGGAGCCTAAAGGAATATCTCCCCCGCAACAAGAACAAAATCAACCTCAAACAGCTTCTCAGATACGCGGTTCAGATCTGCAAGGTGAGCATCAGAGCCTTCCTGCAACTCTTATTTGATTAGTTTAATATTTAATTTATAAGAGAGAGGAGGGGCTTGCTTGATGAACAAACCCATTCTCCTCGTGTTGTCCCCAGGGCCCTGAATCCTAAAGCAGCCTCTCCCGTGCCCATCAAGGGAATAATTACCAGGTTCCCTTGGATAAAAGTTTGCTATGAGAAGTTGTTCCTGCTGCAGAATTTGAAGTGTTACGAGGGCAGACAGCATTTAGAAAGGGTTTGTTGGCAAGAGCGAAGGAGCAATGTGCAAATCTGAAGCGAGGAAGAGATGGGAGCGCAGGGGGGTCAGGCCGTGTGAAGTGATCTGCTTTCGGCAAGAGACGCTGGGTTTGTGCTCACGGTGGATGGGGCAGTTTTAAGATGCGTAGACACAGTTTTATCAGGACACAAAACAGTCGCCATAGAGAGAGAAGGGTCTGAGGATGGTGGCTGCTCAGCCAAAAATTAAAAAGCACAAGGCAGAAACAACAGTCTCGACAAATGCAGAATCCAAGGCTGAGCTTAAGGGTGAGGGGGGTGTCAGAAAAGGACCCTGGAAAGTGCCACCAGACAGAGGACCTGTCACGGGAGACCTGGAGAATCACCCCTTGAGCAAGGGAGCATTTGAAGGGGATGCCGGGAAGAAACAGTGACTTAAATGTTGAATCTGGCATGAAAGGCTTTCTTCTCGTTTAGGGCATGGACTATTTGGGCTCCCGTCAGTACGTGCACCGGGACCTGGCAGCAAGAAACGTCCTCGTGGAGAGCGAGAACAGAGTGAAGATTGGAGACTTTGGTCTCACCAAAGCCATCGAGACCGATAAGGAGTACTACACGGTCAAGGACGACCTCGACAGCCCTGTTTTTTGGTAATAACATTTTTTTTTTAACCAGACTGTGCAGCAGAATACTTTCTTTGCTTCTGTAGCCGTAGGCTTTTAGGCATCCTTAAGATTTTTCCTGTTTTGCTAAGAAGCCTAAATAAAGATACAACACCAGAGCAAGGAAAAGGCACCTGGCAGACTCTACTTATCCACTCCTGTGCTGTTTATTTCTTCCTGCTCTTAATGATCCATTTTCCCACAATCTTGTTTTTGGTCTCCCTTAGTTCCGCAGTGATGTGCTGTGTAACACTCATGCCTTATTTACTATTTCTGAGACATCCCAAGCCCTGTGGGCATGTTAATTTATATACAAGGACGCTCCGGTTGCAGAATGTGCTGCTTCAGTTTGCTGACTTCCATTGCGTCCGGGCTGGGAGTTTAACGCCGTCTGTTGTGTCCGCAGGTACGCCCCGGAGTGCCTGCTGCAGAGTAAGTTTTATATCGCCTCGGACGTCTGGTCGTTTGGCGTGACGCTGTACGAACTGCTCACCTACTGCGATTCCGAGTCCAGTCCCATGGCAGTGAGTGCTTGTGAAAGAAACTGCTGCTCGAGTTGCTTAAATTTGATATTTTTAAAAAAAAATTTCAGAATTATTTTTGGAAACAAGACTGACGGCGGCTCTTTCCGCAGGAGTTCCTGAAGATGATCGGCCCCACGCAGGGACAGATGACGGTGGCGCGGCTGGTGCGCGTCCTGCAGGAAGAAAAGCGTTTGCCGCGTCCGCCCAGCTGCCCGGAGGAGGTAACGGCTGCGCGTTGGTAACACTGTGCCCTTGGCACTAAATTTTAAACGGCGAAAGCACCACACGTTCCCTGTTGAGTAGGCCTGGCTAATCTTTGTAGGAAAACCCCTAGGTTTTCCTTGGTTTTTTAAGCATTAAAATGTTTTTTGACATCGGCATTCCCAAGTTCGCGACGTCCCTGTTACACGACAACTGCATCGCTGTTTGCCCTGTCACCACCACTTAAACAACAAAAAAACCCCCACTAGTAACAGGTAGTTGCTAATTCTGATCAAAATCCACAGCACATTTCTGTCAGAGTTCTTCATTTCATAGCAGTGAGAATCTGCTCCATGCTATTTACTGGAAAAACAAATGAAATGTTTCAGGCATCCTTTAAAAATTTCTTTTTTTTTTTGTTAGGTGGACCAGCTGATGAGGAAGTGTTGGATATTCAAGCATGATGAACGGACAAGCTTTCACAATCTGATTCAAGGATTTGAAACAATTATGAGTAAAATGTAATTAATTTTTTTTTATACTGTCAGTACTTTAAGTGCTTGTCAAAATGTAAATGCCCAAGACCTCTTATTTTTGGTTTTGTTTTTTTTTTTTTTTAACTACCCTAATTTGTACTCTGACTGTGCTAATGTGTTTAAAGGATTCTTTTTCCAACAGTTTTCCTTTTCAGTTTTAGTCAACAGTTGGATCAAAGGTATGGCAGAAACAATAGCTTCAACTCCTTTTGCTGCTGTTATTGCAGGGCAGTTTTATCTTTATCTGATTATGTTCTCACCATAGGACCCTGATAGACACCAACTGAAGGAACCGTGTCAAAAAAATGCTGCAGTTACTGCAATCTGTAGGACTTACAACAAGCTGCTGTGTGCGCTTATTCCTTGAGTAACTGGTGGACTTAAGAGGACTTGATATAGTAATTTAATGATATTTGATAGGGTATTGAGGAGGTTTTTAAGGAGATGTTTGGCTGACAAATATCCTTCATGTGCACTTAAATTTTAGTAACAAAAAAACCAACTCTGGCATAAAAAAATCCAGAGAAGACAAAATAATCGGCTTATCTTAACCAGTCCGCAGGGTTGAGCTCTGGCATACATTTAAAAAAAAAAAAAAAATTGCTTGACTGTCATGTTCAAAAAAAACCAAAGCAAAATCAGCAAGATCAGCATGTATTGTTACGCATTTCATTGAGACACGCAGTTTCTGGATAAATATATTTGCCTTTACGAACTCGGCCACATGCCCCGTTTCTGCCTGTGCAAAGGCAGCGTGTGGCAGCTCGGACTGCAGGGAGCTACAGGGCGGCCAAGTGTGCAGAGAAAATCAGTTACACACTTTGGGGATAGAAAATGAATCGATGTACAGAACCTGGGGCAGCATCCCCTGCGAAAGAAGAATTATCTAAAGGAGACGGCAGCAGGTTAGTTCAGTTTAGCAGTTCCAGAAAACCGTTCACTTGGCCGACGATTCTTTAAACAAGAGCATTGCCCTTTATTTAATTTGATGTAGGAGCTCAAACCCAGTTAGCCGAAGGGATGGTGCTGGGACCACCTACCATTTCTTGTCAGGACCAGATGTTGCGTTTCAGCTGAAGATGTCCAGCCAGGGCCCGGACCTGTGGTTTAACTGGAAACCTTTGCTGACCCGTGTCCAGGACGCAGATGTCCTTGTTTGATCCAGATTTCTCTGCTCGGAACAAATGGGCCTTGCAGAAGGGAGCACAGCATAGTTTTTTCTTTTAAATAACTTTGTTCTGTTTGTTTTTCCCTGAGGTATTTGTAATTTTACCAGCTGGATGTTGCATTATTACGTGATGCCAGCGGTTCCCTATTCTGCTCGTGCTAACAGGGCTATTTCGGGTTGCTCAGGAGAGGTGTGAAGGAGCAGAATGCTGTAATTTCTGTGGTATTTCTGATTAGAAGATGTGTTCATGTGTGGCAGTTTGGAGGAGGGTCAGAGACAAGTATCGAAAAAGCTAAAGGCTGCATAAGAGCATCTGAATGTTTTATCCCTTTTTAGTTAATATGGAATTACAGTTATTGAGTGGAAACTACTGAGTTTCCACTAGTGTTACTGAAACTGGTGACACTGGTGCTATTGAATTGCCATGGCGTGGAAAGGAGCCACACACCATTTCTGATCTGCTTCTGAAAGCCTTTGACTTTCCTGTTGTTCTCAAAAGCAGTTTCACAGCTACTGGATCATTACAAATATTTGCTTTTGTTAATGAAACCCAAATCTAGCATTCAAAAATGATTTAGTTTATATAGACCTTTACATTTATACGGTCCTGTTTTTAAATTTCAGGACTGTATAAATAGTCCTAAAATGCCATTTGGCCCCTTGAAGGTGACTGTGAGACTGATGTGGCCCCTGGTGACAATGAGTCAGACATCCCTGTCCTTGGATTTGTGTTCCCACCACACCTGGATTGCTGAAAAGGCTTTGAGATGATAGTTCTGACAATAACAGAAAGATGTCATGAAATATATATCTATATATATATAATTGTAATTATGAGTTGCAACGAGGTCAGATTTATTTTTACAGTATTACCTGGTTTTTTTTTCTGTATGTCACTTATGAGCCTGGTTTAAATCTGTAAGCACTTTGTTACTCTTTATACAAACAAATCTAATAAAGATTTTTTTTTTCTCCATGTCTATATCTTTTTAAAGCATAAATTAAACAGAGAAAGATTTTAAAATGTAATGTCCATGGGAACGGTTATCAGAACATGTCTTCAAAACAACCTTTCCCTACACGAAACAGTTACTGTATAGATAGTCCAGAGATCTTTTCTTCCCACAGAAATCCACTTTAAATGTGTACCAACAATTTATTTTCAGTGTAAAGCACAAGTTGAGAAAGCTGCACGTACAAACAGTCGGAACAAAATTGTACAAGTGAGTTGATCAATACACAGAGGTCGGATCCCAGAAAAGCTCCTGTCACTGGCGATGCCATTTGGCCTCAAGCAGTTCAGTGCCTGTGCAACCCCGCTCTGAGCCACGAGGGATCCTCAGAGTGGTTCTATTGGTTTTTAAGCTTTGAAAATATGTATCCTGCTTGAAAGGCAGGATTTAAGACTTTAAAAAAGTATCAGTGTTGATAAATGGCTTCAGTATTATCTAGCACAATAAATAAGAACCTGAATTTGAAACAAGATTCCAAGGCAGCAAACCCCCAGTGTCCGTCACAGAGGGCTGCCTCATAATTCACCTGTCCCAAACACTGATTGCAATAGTAACAATTTCTACGTCTTCAACTATAAGGATTAACAGCAGAAAGGAAAAACAAACCCCAAAACAAACAAGCAAAACTCTGATTAGAGTTGCTTAATGAATAAGCTAAAAATAGGAAGTGTTATGGGCAGGCCAGGCTCACAGCCCAGTCTAAGCTCTAATTCTGAATTATCCAGATCTAGAAAAAGTACAACATGCCCCAATTTCTTCCACTTTCAGTTATTTCTAACCCCGCTCCATGCCCTGGCAGTGGGGCGGCAGCCCTGCCCCACACCCTGTGTTAACAGATGCATTCACAAACCATAAATTACTTATTCCAAGGAAAAACTGTGGCTTCTTGGCCTAAAAGCAGATAAAGGTTACTTACTTCATTGTCCAAGTAGCACCTGTCCAGATCGCATTTCACATTGGAAGGCAGCACACAGTATAGCATCTTACTTTTAACAAACATTTATTGAAAAAAACATCACAGAGGCTCTGGTAATACATTTGGTATGTCTCCATTCCAGGATTAAGAGGAAATATTAAAAATATAAAGGCTGTAAATGCAGAACTCAATCCTGGAAAAAAAAAAGATTGAAAAAACCCCACAGTCTGAGTTAAAAAAATAAGAAAAAAATTACTGTCAATACTTCATCTTTCAACTTCCTCAGCCTGAGGAGCAGAGAAGGGATCAGCTTTCCCTCCTCAGGATTTTTATTGCTTTCGGCTGGTACGTTAAGTACCAAAACTCACCAAGTTCCTTGGCTTTGTCAGCCCCAGCCCACCGATCCCCTCAGTGGCAGACGACAAAGGAAACACCATCCCGTCCTTTCAGAAGACAAATCCGACTCCCCAGAAATGGCTAATCTTGTAGCAATACGTACCGTTTCCTTGGCAAATCTGCCCGTTGTTCCTGCTGGGATACTTCTAACCCACACAGAGAGAAGAATTATTTGTCTGAAGTTAAGGCAGCAATAAATAGCAGAGGTACGAAAAGCCCATCTTCACAACCCGAGGGCGGGAGGGATTGTTTAGGTCTCAATAAACGCGCTTTTTTTTCAGCGAGGACTCTGCGTAACGCGCTGCGGAGCCCTGAGTCTGCGCGCCCAGGAACTCCCCGGGGCCAGGATCCAGGGACGGAATGAGGTACGAAGAGCCTCGCTTCTCGCTTCTCGGCAGAGCCACCTAAGGACAAGAAGAAAACAAGTGACACACGATCCAGCGCCAACATGTCAATAAATAAAGCTTGGGAAGGACCAGGAGCCGGTAACCGACTCCAAAGGCCCGACTCCTTCGGCTTTAAGGTCCAGCTATACACAGCTCATGAGTCAGTGGTTGTGCCCTTTCCCTACAAAAAAAAAAAAAAAAAAGGATCGTAAAAGCATTGGTGTCCCACCATACATGCGTTTTTGTGAGGGCAAAGGGCTGGCAGGGCCGGGTACCCCCGCTCCACGGTGCGGGTTTAAAAAGCAGCGGTGCAATGGCCATGCTGTTACCCTGCAGCGTCAGCAGCTCCAGGCATCTCCACCCCCTCAAATAAGGCACCAGCGCGGCACCTTTGGTGCCTCTTTCTTTTCTCCTGGAGAGCTGAATGGGCTCAAGTGTCCTGGCACAGCAGTCATGGCAAAGCAGATGTTGACGGACTTGGTTTCTGGCCGTGCGAAAGTGGTTTGTGATGTGGATTACAGGAAACCATCCACCTCTTGCAGGCGTGAGTTTTCTATGTGGTACCAAAGTGAAGGAGAGAGTGTTAACGGTTCTTTAATCAAAACTTCAACTAAAATGGCTCAATCTGACAGACAAAGTCCCGAGGGTCCCAAGGTAGGACCTGACCCTGCCCCACCACCAAGGGCTCCTTGTGGTCCACAAGACTCGGGTTCAGTTCATCTCGGATCCATCAGAGCAGGACGTCGCAATATCCACAGCCCTAGGAGCTGTACATACACACCAGAGCTCACCACCCTATCAGTCAGTCCTGATCACTTCTCTGTCATTAATTTCATTACCAAGTAGCTTAAACAGTCACCTTGTTCCAAAAGACTGAAGCATCTGCCCTGTAACAACCACCTGAACGTGAGCTCACCACATCCTGCTCAACAACATTGTGCATCCTGGGTTAAATTTGGCTCCTAGATCAGAAGATTCCAGGTTTTGATTCATGTTGGACTGAATATTTTAGAAACCTTAATGTTTTACAAACCAAGACATTTAGTCAGTTCTTTTGGTTAAGGAGTTAAGTGTCGCCAAGCCCAGCACTTCCAGCAGTTCTCAGAAGCAGCCCTCGCCAATTCCCGTTCACAACTCAAACCATCCTCTGCTAAGTCCAATTTCATTTTAGCTTGCACTTGTCACTATCATAAATAGGAATCTGTGTGGTATTTAGTTCCCCCTGACTCCCCTGGCACTTCTAGCACCCATGGGGAAGCCCCACGTGTACTACAAGCTCCACCAGGTCCTGGCTGGCGTGCCAGCGCCGCATCTCCTGTGTGCTTCACACAAACCCCCGACCATGCTCTGAACCCCTGAAATGCAGCTCCCAGACACGGAGACAAACGGGTTGCAGGATTGCAGCGAGTGCACACACGAGCACACACCCGTTAACCGATACAACAGCCTCTTGGGGACGGGTCTGTGTCCCTCTTCACTGGGATTTATCATTCCAGGAATGAGCAAAGTACCTCGCTGCAGGCAAACCATCCTCTGCTTGGTCTGTGCCAAGGGACCGACCACTTTCTTTCTGCCTTTTATGGCATCTGGCATCAAAACAAACTTTCAAGCAAGCTGTTCAACATCACCTCCACATACAAGCTTTCCTCTTTAGGCTAGAGATAGTCTGAGGTTTGAGCTAACGAATACCTTTCAGTTTCTCTCCTCTTGTTACCGTTTCACTTGTTTTCAGTGATACCAGAGCTGTTAGGAACCCCAAAGCTCCACTTTTTGCTGCACAGAGCTAGAGGTTTCACAGCCCATGGCACCACGTTCAGGCCTTGGCCACCTCTATCCCAAAACACAGCAAAACCGGGTCCTATCTAGGAGTCACGAATTGCTACGGTTGTGTGCTCCTTCTAAATCTCCTCCAAAAGGGTCCCTCCCATCCCATCTTTTAAGGTCTCCCCCTTCTGTAAAAGCAGGAACAGTGTGATTTACTTACGGCATGAGGGTGTGAATTCCTCAGGACTTCTAAGGCATTCAGGAAAGACAACCTGCGCTCAGACTGAACAAAGCTTTCATCCCCACCGTCTCAGGCTTTGTTAAACCAGCCTCCTGTCAGTCCAGCCTCCTTTAAGCTGGTCCTTACTGCTACCATAGCATTCCCCCATCCCTCCCGCATCTTTATTGATGAAAACTAAGCGACTGCTGGGTGCGACAGACAAAGGAAGCTTTGCGCAACGAGTCTGGCTGAACTAGGTTGCATATGACATCTGTTACATATTTGGAATTAAAGCCATTTTACAATAGTTTTCCTCCCAGTTAGCAGGACTACAAAGTGGTGGCTGTAGGTAATCTGGACACTGCCATGACTTGCTAACTCCACTTCAGAGGTTTTATCCCAGTGGCACTCACTGCAAAACATCTGCAAGTGAGGCAAAAAAACCATCTAAAACCAGTGTGAACTTCCTCCTCCCTCCTCCTTTGTTCACGTCGTACTTCATTTGCCTCCTTCAAGGCATTCTGGCACACCCAGCCTCACAGATACCATCTTTCCAAGAAGTCTGTTCGCAAACATCCGGCCTTTCTTTGCCTGGTGGTTTGTGGGCAGCGAGGAGCCGGGGTCTCCAGGGGCTGGAGGGCTCTGGCGCTGGCACACCCTGCCCAGCCGCTTTTACTGATCGCGCGCACCGGGAACCGCGCGGGACCCTGAGCAACTCAGGGTTCTGCGGAGAACGGGTGCGGCGGAAAAGCTCTGCCTTGGCTTGCCGTGGGTCCAAAGTCCACTCGGTGGCAGCAGAAGACAATTAAGAAGCACTTCCACCAACAGCTGCAGGGGCTGCAGCCGCTCTGCTGGGTCTCTCCTCTCACCTTATTTACTGGGTTTTGTGGAGGAAGGTACAAGCTGCCTGGCTGGAATGGTCCCTGGGCTCCACTGTAAAGTGTAGGCATGACCTGCAAACAGGTACTGTAGTCGGGGTGGGATCCACCTGTAGATTCCTAAATGCAGAATGGGATCCATCATCAACCAGAAGTTGGAAGAAAATAGGTTTAATAATTCATTTTTACTTGCTATAAGTAATGAGCACTCAGCAGATACGAAAACAGAGCTGAGTCACACTCAGTTGCTAGAAGGAGTGTACAACTCATAGCAGCTCAGGCATGCAGCAATTTCTTGGGCAAAATGTAGGATTTGAGGGACAGTTAATATAATTCCTTAGAAAAAAAAGTGTGCTTCTCACTGGCCACCAAAACCTTGGGCTATATAATGGCCTGGGCGAGAAACAATCCTTCAATAGACTCCCTGGGAAATAAGCTTATGGTGTGCTGTCTCTTGGCAGGAGGATTTTAATGCACTCCTGAACCTTACAGGCAACTTTGGATTGTGGGATTTTAGAGAGAGGGCTATTTACGGCAGATCTAATCAAAAGTGTGAGTATGAATCCTGGAGAGTAACCACGCAGGATGTCCTGCTGAGGGTGCCCATGCAGTGCCATTTGTCCCACGCCCTCCAGCCCCTCGTTTCTGTGGCACGGGCAGCAGCAGCCGCTATCAGCCAACAAAGCATGTGTCCAAAATCCAAAAGCGCCCATACAGCCGGTGGGAGAAACAGCCAACAGAGACAGGAAGAAAATAAAATTATTTCTCACCTCAGAGGCTTCATTTTCAAATTCATTGACTCTTGCCTGGGTAGAGTTATATGCCTGAGCATAATGCTGATACCAGTGCTGAACAGCCTCCTATAAAGGAGGAGAAAATCTCTTCCCATTAGCTGTCTACTGAGATCACTTGAAATGAAAACAATTCTTAAGGCCTCACAGGACATGAGAATGTATAAAAGGCAAAGCTCGCCAAGAAGCATCGAAACATGTTGAACACCAGTGAAAAAGCTCAAACCAAACATTGAAAACTACATTAAGTGCTTAAAAGATGCACAAGGCACCACTTCCTTGGCGGTGGATGCAAGTACAATGTAATTTCTGCTGTATCAAATATAGCTGAATGGTGACATGTGGCACCTCTGCGCCTCGGTGACATCACCTGAGTCCTCCACGTTACTAAAGATAATACTAATAACACTAACACTACAATACTAGCGATTTTTTTTTTACAGTATTTTAAGGATTTAGGGTTGGGAACTACCTCCAGGAGACACCAGAATGAATTTAAAGCCAACAATCAGGTTCAAAAAAATATTCAAGACTATGTTATCGCTTAGAAGAAACACAGCACAACGGCCCATGGGACAATCTCATTTGCTTCTCTGCCCCACAGCTGTCACCAGATGTGACCTGATGAGACGAGTCTGGTCCCTGGCAAATCTCTCCGCTGCAGCAAACACCGTGCCGCGACCCCGTCCCCTCCGAAACCAGCCCCGTGCCCACCTCTGCGCCCGCTCTGTCCTCCACCCAACCCACTCTACCCCAGGAGTTTTGGAGCAACGCAGATTCTGGAGATTCAACAGACTCTGGAGAGGAGGAGGTGATGGGGACAAGGCAGGAGACCTATGGCAGGGCCGAGGTGGGTGTCGCAGCGCAGACCCAAGAGTTTAAACATCACTTGACATCACGATCCAGTTCTCTGATTTGTATACAATTACATTTATATGCAGACTACTAATGAAAATATGGAAATATTATCTCACACAATGTCCCATTGCCTGTGAAACCCAGTACAGCAAACCCCTGTCCAGCCGCAGGGCAGCCCTCCCTGAACGGCCACGCTCCGACCACCAAACGGGGCAAACGGTGGAGAAATCCCGTGCCATGAAACCAGCCAGCAGAGACTGCACAAATCCCTGAAGCTACACAGGAATTTCTGGTAGAGCGCACCCTCCTCTGGATCTAGCCAAAGCTCAAGAAAACCTGAAAATTTCTTGGGAAGGGAAAGAGAAAAACTTCATGGTTTTGATCACAGACAAAAGCCAAGGCAGAAGTTATAACATCTAATTTTTTAGCGGACTGCACTCAACTCAGGTTCTCCAGAAGTAATCTTTCCATGGTTATGACACCACAGCAGGGAATGTGTTCAGGCTTTTTTGGACTGGCATGAGGTAACTTGTGCCACATCTATTTTGTACACGGAAAGAGATAAACTATCAGTGAAGAACAGGGTGGGCATCAGCTGCAGGAAACATAGGAGCCCTTGAAGAGGGTCCGCGACGTTGGGCAGTGCTGTTAACTGGGCTGGCAGACCACACGTGAGCCACAAAACACATGAAGAGCACACAGAGAAAAATGACGAGCAGCTCAGGGAGGGATCTCCCAGCAGATCTCTGCCAAAAACCCTGCTACCAGAGCTCCGAGGGACGAACCAGGCTTCAGAAGAAAGCAAGGCGACGTACCTGTGTGTATTCCCCATGCTGCTGGGAGTAATTAAAATAATTTTCCATGGCATGTTGTGATGTGGTTCCCTGAGACACGGCAGCATCCACAACGTTGTTCGGAAGCCCGGTCTGCTGCGGTGGGCTGGAGGCTTTGCTGGCAATTGCTGTTCAGAACACAATGAATATGTGGTTTGCATAAACTGCACAAATTTGGTTGCACTCTTGTTTAGCAACATTCTGGGATTACAACAGAAATTTGCTACTTCATATTAGGCTGTGTTCATAATTAATCAGTGCTACTAAAAACTGAAAGGCTTTCTGAAGTTGTCTAGATCAGTAATCCCATTAACTCTGACAATTTATCCTTCCCTAATAAAACATTAAGGACAGATTACATTGCAATTTTAAGACAGACTACAGCATTTAATTAAAGATAAATGTTGTGGTAACTGGAATTATCTGCCAAACACAACAACTATTTGCCACATTCTGGTCAAGGAAACTTGCGACTAAAACCACTAAATGTTTGCTTACCTGGAAGACATATACCAGGCAACACACTTGCCAAATTCAAGTAGGGGTTGGTACTCAGCCGTATTTCTTTTGGTGGTTCTCCCAGCAGCGAAGTCTGTTTTTTCAAGGGAGTCTGCAAAACAATCGGACAGGTCAGTGTGCATTATACTCATACAACATTTGTCAAAAATAAGGGAAGTGTCCCAGCAGGATTTAGAAAAGAACTCAGCCCTATGAAAATTTGTAAAATAAATATCTGGACACATTGTCTCCACATTTTTCTTGCCAAGTAATTCTGTAGGAATGTTTCTCTTTAGATTGCAAGTTCCTAAAGGATATTGAAAACCCAACAAACTAAAGAAAACCTTTTGTATTGAAGTTAAGTGGATAATAACCACCAGAATGACCCCAGATACAGGGAGTTAGCATGAAGTAAATGGCCAAGACAAAAAAAAAAATCAACTCTCTTCACCCAAATAAGCAAATAAAGGACAAACCAACCCTGGACAGGAGGGATGACACTGTCTGCACTCTGCCATTATCACTCATCTACACTACTGGCTTATTTCCCTTTAGCTTATGTAGAATAAATACCAGAAATCAGGATGAGGTAGCCATAACATGTTCCATAGCTTGTCTGAAATATGTAGCTGAAAGACGTTTATATTCTATTCTACGTCCTTTCATTCTTTCAAAGCCCATTAAGGAAAAAAAAATCCATTATTTTAAGGGATTAATACTGTTTTCAGTAAAATAGTATCAATCAACAACTTTTCAAAAACATTGAGACCAGGTTTTAAACACAGAAAGCTTCAGAGTGCTGTGATTCTTTATCTGATGCAGAAGTTGGTACTGAAGATAACATGACTGTACAGACTGTGGCTGCCTTGTCAAGGAAGTGATTTTTGCAAACTAGGCCTTCTATCTACTGATGTAGAAATGGAAACGATTAAAACATCTAGAATTTAGAAGAAAAAAACATTTTTCCTGATAAACAATATTCATAGAAATAAAGGAATTATCTAGACTTCTAATGGTTTAATTACATTTCCTTTTAACTCAATAAAGCCACTGATTTTATATAGGAATACACACACAGTCTAGGTATTTTATCCACGTGTATCTATACATAGGCCACTTCATTACAATAAAAAGTGTTGTAAAAATTTTTAAAAGTGTACTTTCTGAAGTAGGACCAAATCTGTCAAAGCTGTCTAACAAATGCGGACACCAAAATTATATTATCTAATTATATAATCTATAACCTAACCACTTCGAATGCTTAGGAAAACACAGATCGGATCTGAATTAAGAACATTTTTACCTATAAAAATCGAATTATTTATGTATATTATAAAAAAGTAAGTTCTGTTAATGACAGAAACAAAATTACTAAAAAACTTCAATAGACCATTCTGCTTTAATTTAAATCCAATCCCATCACCCTCACCTCCACTGACTTAAATGGAATAATTCCTAAAACTGATTTCGGACTGAGAATATGCCAGCTATGGACAAGAGGGTACGGATTCAAAGTGGAAAATTCATATACACACATACATATTTATATAGACACACCGCTTCAAAACCCAAAGGCGCTACAGACCACCAGAATTGCTCCTGATTAGTCATGAAATCCAACCGCAAGTTCAATTTTCATTCTTTCAAAGGGACACTGCCCTTGAGGTAATTTCATCATCAAACACTATGAGGCATACACACAGGAAAAAAACCCTCCAGCATTGTAAAAAGATTCCTTTCTTAATTCATCTGGACCACCAAAGAGCATTATTGTTCTCTCCCTATTATTCATAACTGAAATGACCTTAAAATATCTCATGAACGATCCTGTGATTTAGCAAATTTTATGGTGAAGAACGGCAATAAGCAGTTGAAGTTAATTCTTAAGCATGTTAAAATTAAAAAAAAAAAAAAAGAGAACATCCACACACAAGAGAAAAAGGAAGTATTTGTATTCAATGTTCAGTGTTCCTTACCCCCAAATTCATGTCAGTATTTTTGAGCTGATTTTGTTGTTTGGCATGGCTGGCCCGCAAAGCTCCCGCAGAAAGATTTGTTAAGGTCTGGTGATAAGGCTGCGATCCCGAGACAACCGCTTCGGTAGCCGGTTGTTTATCCGGAGCGTTATTTTGCCCTGGCAGCGCTGGTCCAACAATGTGCTGATTGGGGAAGAATGGCAGCATGCCCATCCCTGCCGCCGCCGCTTGCATTGGAGTCAGATTAGATGCTGCAGTCAACCATAAATGGAGAAACTTCTCTGTTAGGCAAGATTTATCAGTACATTTTGTTTGTGGTTTTTACTAAGCGATGAGAAAAACACGGAGAGATCTATTTTACACTGGATTCTGACGATAGTTTTTATTCTTTCACCATCCCAGGAGCAAACGACTCAATTTAAATCAAATACGACAGAAGAACACTCTGACTTTTCTCAACACTTACTATGATAATAAGTTAGTCCTGTCACCTTCAAAAAAACCTGTGAACAACATCCTAGAGGATCCTGCATTGGAACAGTGGGGAAAAAGCCCCACCTCAACTGGCATTAGTAAAATTCTTTTTACAAACAAAAGAGCAATAAAGTATTCTCCAAAAGCAAAGCCTAGACATTCAGAATAGAACCATTTCCCGCTCCTCCCCACAAGCTTGTCCTTGCTACTGGTTACTACCATGACTCAAACCACGTCTAGAACTGCAGAGTATGTGGCTCTCAGTGGAGGAAACAAAAAAGATGCACTAAGTAGTATCACAACTGATCTTTCCTCATAAAAATTGAGGGCATCACTGTCGCAGAAATTTGCATTCAAAATTGACATCCGTCACAGACCAGATGTCAAAGCTCTATTGCTTGATGACACGAATGCAAAACACCCACTATTTCCAGTGCCTCTTCAGCTACTCAGATTTATTTAACCACAAACCCCCAAATTTTGATCCTAAATAAAAACATGTTCCAAGTGCACTAAAAATGGCAATAACTGAGCAAGCAGAATATTTAACAACCTGCAAATATTCAGCCAATGCCACCGTGTCCCCTTTCTTCCCTGACGAACGGATGAGAGAAGCCAGGCAAGAAGGCAAGATATTCCAAGTTTGGTCCCTGCTTAAACCAGTCGTTGGTTATATAGCTATAGAACTTGTTAACTTGCTTAACTATACAGCTATATAACATGCATGATTGTCCAGCTCTGTGCAGTGATAAGCTTCAAACAGGTTATTGCTAAAGTGGGCAAAAGTAAGGTGCATCATTTCAAGCTGAGCATTTCTACTGATTCGGTATGAAATAAAATGTCATTTACACTTAAGAGCTTCTCCACGGGCTCCCATGCCTGAGCTCACTGACGGCATTACCCCTATTCCCAGAACTGTCTGAAGCAGCATTGTTGGAGGTTCTCCCAGCAAACCCGGTTTCTATAAGGAAGAATAAAAAACTGTGTAAATGATTAAAATAATCTGTCTGTAGGTATTTCTTACAAAACTTTCACATTCAGTTAATCTTTTTAGATACACAAAACTGTGAAGTTATACCAGATGAAGACCATTACTTGTTTTACCAGCTCTAAGAATGCCCAAAGACAGTCCAAGTGAGGAGCTTACACTATTAGCCTGGAGGTTTTCAATCTTCATGAGCTGCTGCTGTGGCATCGGGAGGTGAGCCGGGCTCTGCAGCAGTAGGTTGGATGTGCTCCCCAGAATCGAACTCTGCGAAATTCATCAAAGAAAGTGTTAAGTTGACAGGCATGGAAAACAGCACATTCTTGAAATATTTTCAGATGATACTGCTGGAAGAGATTTAAATTAGTTTCTGAGGTAATACAGCAAGGGAATAACTATTTCTTCCACAGAACTAACTAGAAAACTGAAACTAACTAAACTAGAACTAGAACCAACTAAACTAAAACTAACTTTTGCTTCGTTCATAGAAAGTTATTTCAAGTTCTTTTAACCTCTCTTCCTCCTAGCCCTTTTTTCACCTCACAAGTATGCTTTCTCCTGGCTTTTAAAGGATCAAATATACTCCAAATACAAGCCAGACTCCATTGCAACCCCCTGTGTCTAAGCCACGAGAGAAAAGCCAAATGTGTTTGAAGCCTGTGCAGACGGGGGAGTTTCCCACAGCGCCAGTAAGAAAGATGAGACACGAGGACTTCAGGGGATGATGAGCTCTGGGGATAAGGACTTCATTGTTTGTTAACGTTTGCATTGTGCCTTGCATTGCTATTTGAATACATAATTGCCGCCAAATATCTATATAGTTTGCAGGACTCGGTTGCAGCTGGCAGGGACTCTCATCCCCTGCTTTACACATACCAAACAGTATCTTTATTTTCAAAGAGGAATATCCAGGTATGTTTTTCCCCCTCCTTTTTAGTTATGCATCTAGATTCTAGATTAGTTACACATCTGCTATTTTAGTTGTCTTAGTGATTTCCAGCAGAAATTATCCAGGGCTGTTTATTGCCACCAATACCAGCGGTTGTTCCTTCTAAACTTAGAGAAGTCAATGAAGTAAATATATTAGTTCAACTACAAAACTTTCAGAAATACAAGAGAGGAAAAGCAGGTTGGTTAGGATCCTCAAAAGAAAGTCTCTGGGTTAATAAAGATTTAATAAGCTGCTGGACAACTCATGAAGACACACCACTGAGAAAGTTTAAAATGCATTATTTGGGCACATGATAACTGTAACAAAGAGAAATTAAAGGAAGAAGTTGAAAATCACGCTGAAAGATTACTGGATGAATAACCCATTTGTTCAAACTCCTCTCTGTTGAATCTTTTGTTATCAATTATTAAAATGCTGTGGCATAATCATCCTAAAAAATACAGTTTCTTCTCATGATATTACTTTACAAAACCTTGAATATAAAATAGCAAACCCAAGATACACAGGAAGCTGAATCTGTATGACAATAAAAACAGTGACCTGGTTCTCTGGCTTTAGAGAATACTCTGAAATGAGTCACTGAGTAACAGAAAATCAAATAAAAGTTCAGTCTATTAGACCAGGTTTGGAGCTAATTCAATGACAGGAAGCTCTCTGGAAGAGAATTAAGACTCATGAGTCTCTCTGAAAACACTTAAGATGTTTTGGCTGCAGCAACCTTAAGCCTAAAAATATCAGATCCCCATCAATGTCACTGCTAACTGTGAAAACATGCCTGTCTGCAGGCACGGTCAGAAACTGCTCCCATTGCCTTCCAAGGAAGCAGAAGAGAGAGCAGCAGTAACTAAATGTACCAACTGGAAATGTCATTTAAATAAAAGAAGTATAAGCAAAGAATGATGTGATTTTTTTTTTCATTGTACAGGACAAAAGCAACTCATTTGATGGGGCAAAATCAAGTAGTATTTATTTTATTCCAAAAGGATACATTCACCTACCAGTTTTTAACAGAAAAACAAAACAAACCAAACCAGAAAAGCTAAATATACTTAACAAAAGGAGTATCTCTGCATTTTATTTTTTTTTAAGATCTATCAGTCTATCTTTGCCAAAAGAATCACAGAATAACTAATACTTAAGGAGATTTTATTTTTCAAATGAGAATTTCCGAAACATCAGAAATGGTAAATCAAAGCCACCGACTCCAGTCCCTCACAACTACTTATGAAAATCCCCACCACGAATACTGAAGGCAAATTTCTAGGGCAAACTCATCCCAAATATCCAGTATAGGATCTTTCAGAAATTCTGGTGTCCATATGGAAGTCGTATCAACTTTACAATGAATTACAGATCCCCCAAGAACACTTTAAACAGCTTATAACCTTGGATATTGTTTTACTAAGAAGTACCATCTGCAAATCACTATTTTTTAAGGCATATATAGCACATTTTGGTCCCTGCAAGCTTTAAAATTAAGACAATGACGCTAAGTGTGTCGGCTTGAACAAGAGAAAACAATCAAGTCTCTACTGCAGTGTGTATGAGCAGCTCCAAGAGAAATGGATGTGCCCTGCTTCCTGAGCTCTAATTTAAAGAGGGATTTTTTTGGCAGTAATGGCAAGGTGTCTCTACATCAGGAGTTAGCAAATCAAAAGCTCGGTTAAGATAAAATAACTCACTTGTGGACAGTGAACACAGTCTGCTCTTACACCCCCATACACATCTCATAATAGACCGCTTTAGAGTGCTTTTCTTAAAGATCGCTTTAACGAGAACACTTGATTTTAGCTGTAATTACTTAAAACTTTAGGAACATTTTTCAAGCTAAGACCTCCACAAATATCTATTTGGACCAAAGTTATTTTGTCACTTACCTGATGAACTTTATTCAATTGCAAAAAAGGTGGGCCAACTGCTGAGTTTATAAGATGAGGTAAACCTGCAGATGCTCCAAGAACTGCTTTAGAAACACAAGAAAAAGTTGCGGTTTTGTAAGTTAGGCAAGTAAAAATCTTTATAAGAGTTATTCTATATTTTTTAGATTTAGTTTCCATGAAACTTTCCAGTGTACTAAACATCACTATAATGAAACCTTTCAATACACCCAGCTCTGATCTGCAATTAACAGGATACGAGAGATCAAATGTTTTCTTCAGGGGCTCCTCTAAAGCTGTGTGTTTCACTCCAAGACGCAGAACCACAAGACCACAGCACTATCTAAAGTGCTCTGAGATATCAGTGGCACCTAAAGTGTTTCTTCACTGAAGTGGTCACTTTACACGCAATTTCTGCGTATCTTCAGTCAGTAATTATGTCACAAACTCTAAGCTGCCTCCCACTTGACTCCAACTTATCTGTTCTCGTTCCTGTTCCTAACGCTTTCACCATCTGAAATGTGGTAAGATTGGGTTTTATATGTTTGTTCACGCCCATCCTCATGAGGAGACAGAGAAATGTTTTTGGCTGATGCCGTTATGCAATCTTGCATACAACTATGGTAGCAACCAAGTGAATAATGATTTGCATTGGAATCAACGGAAGAAACACTACGGCTGCGAAATTCAGATCTAGAATCAGATTTAAACTTGCCATTTTAACGATGTCTGCAAAAGATACTTCATTCTAAACCCACTTCTAATATGAATATTCAGAGGCCGCAGAGTTAACATGAGGACATTTTCAGGTAACACTAAATTTTACCCAAACGCAACAGTGTGGCCATCTACCTCTTGCTTTTGCTTTCACAAGATGTGAAAGCGTCTACACAAACACACTGAAAGAGTGGTTGCGCAGATTTTAAAATAGTATTCCTGCTTCTCTGCTTTGCTGAAAGCTTCATATCACCAAGAACGGGGTTTCTTTTTTTTAACTCTGTTTTAAAACAACTTACCAGGTTTAACAGCATGTCCACGCAACTGGGGCTGCAGCAGCATTTGCAACATGGCTGGGTTATTCAAACTTTTCATAATCTGCACCGGATTTGGCTCTGGAAGCAAGCCTTTCCTATTGTTCCTCATCTCCAATTAAGACAGAGACAAAAATGTTAGGATCAGGAGAAAACAAAAAGAATACATTGCAATCCCTCAAATTTGTGCGATGTTAAGGTACATATTTTGTTTTACACGGAAAATAATCCCAAAGTGTCCTTCCCCATTTCCTGCTCCTTTCCATGCTCCTTCTCCCTCAAATGAAACGCCTAACAAAGTATTTCAGAAAACTTCAAGTATATTATTTTTCCTGAGACACATTTCTTTTTTTCCCTTAAACCAAGACAGCATTACCAATAAAGGAGAACAGCAAAGGCGCTGTCACCATGAACACCACATACTACCTTATAACAGCACCACTCATCTCTTTTATAATATAAAGACATGGGCTAAAGGTAGCCAAAGTAATGAGAGTGTTCTGCTTCCACATTTAAGACTGTTTCATGTAACACTTATCACATCCCATTTTCTAGGAAATAAATTGCTAAGACGTGGGTGTAAAAAGCTTTCTTCTGTATCAAGCATGAAATTAAACTATTTCTCCTACCTTCAAATTTATCTTAAAACTGACAAATTCTTGCCTCTCTGTTTTAAACCGAGTTTCAGCTTGTCAAATGACTCCACTTGCAGTTATTTTTCTTTTGAACTGGAACAATTTATTGTGCAGAAAATTAAAGTTCCTAAAATCCCAGCGTTATGTATGTATAACTTCGTGATATCTTGTGGCCATATTTTACCCTCCCTCCTCGCAGAGCACAGCCACACTTTTCCTAGGAAGGACACCAAATTGGGCTGACTAGATTAACAAAAAAAAAAAAAGGCTAATGCTTCCAAAAGCTTGTCTCGTTTTCCTAATACAAAGCAGCTGGATCCCTCTGACCCAACTCGGGTTGCTCAAGGTGTATCGGACTTGTTCTGCAAACAGATTTGCAAATATCTTACCATCCTCTGCGCTGCTATAAGCGCCGCTAACGTGCTCCTGCCCGGTGCTCCTGGAGCACAGTAGGACACCTGGATTCTCCTTCCTTTGATCATCATCCCATCGGTGGCTTCTTGGACCTTCTCAGCCTGCTCTGCAGTTTCGTACTCGACCACCGCAAAGTCCCCGATAAAACTGTCTTCATCTTGAGCAAACTGGAAACAACATTGCACAATGCGCTGAGAAAATGGAGCATTTTCAAATCTCTAATAAAATGGAGAATTCCAGGAACCACTTTGCAAGACTGCAAAATGCTTCGCAAACATTTGACAGCCTATGTTAATGCCTCCTCGTATCCACGTGGTTCTTTTTCAAACGTGCTAGATATAAGTCGAATATCATATCTACATATGATATTTGGCATGCATGCTGTATCTACTTGAATTACCACCTTCACTTCCATCTAATCTCATGGAGAACCTGAGCTGTGAAATGTATTTAACACGCATTTTCAGAATAAAGAAGGAATTAGAAGGAAATTTTAAATACTCCTGTTTGCTACAATAATTTTTATTTTGCAGGATCCAAATTAAAAACTCATTATTGTTCAGTTTTTAAGCCAATAAAAACATAATTCATCAGACTACATGACAGCTGTTGAAACACGAAACATCGCAAATTCCACTGATATATCCACCTTTTAGGAGAATATGAAGTCAACAGTTGTATTTAATGCCAAAACAAGATGCCAGACTGATCAATCAAGCAGACTGGAAACAGGCTAATGTGCCAAACAATGCTCTGCCCTTTGTTTGCAGAATTTTATAGCAGAATGAGCAGATTTAAATAAAACGAACAAAAAAAAAAAAAAAAGAGGGTGAGAAGGGAGGGAATAAAGCTTAGGCAAAAATCTCCAGTCCCCAAATGAACAGAAATTATATACTAGTTCTGATGCGGAAGAGAGGAAATTTCACTGGATAAACACAATTTATTTCCAACTATTAGATCCCACAAACTTACACTAATAATTGAAACAGAAAAGTCAAAGATTTTGAAGGAAAAGAGGGTGGTCAGATCTTTAATGCCACTGTTAAAGACTGGCCTCTGGGAAGAGCTCTGGAGAACACACATATTTTGATATATATAATAAATACACACACATATGAACATGCTACATATGTGTGTGTGTGTCTGTGTGGAGAAACATTATATTTTATTTTGACACCAGTATAGCTGCACTGGTAAAGACCTGAAGTACTCGAGAAAAGAACGGTTTGCAGCTATGGTACATGTTGTAGTTTCACGCACAATTAAAAACTCCCTTAACATGTGAAAGTGCAGCTACCTCCAAACAGATCAGGAGTTTTTAAACTTCCCAGATACAGAAGAAAAGCCCTTTGTCCCTATCTAGATAACAGTCTAGACGTCCCAGTGACAATTTAAAGCTGACATGAGAAAAGAACGAGGTTTTCTGGTCCATTTTGTTGAAGCAACGGACAAGACATGTTGCTCTAAGTCCCAGGAAATGCCGTTTTTCTAAGACCCGTGTGTAGGTATCTGGCTTCAGCTCTTTCTGACAGAACATTTCTATTGTTAATAGCAGAGAGATCAAATGTATTTCAAAAAATGGCAAATTTGGAATGAAATGAAATGAACTAGACGTAAAATGAGAAGAGTGTGAATTGTCCCAGGAGAAGTTTTTTCTACCCATCATGTCACATCCCCCTCCTTGCTTTTTCCACGCTTGCTTGGGTTTCCCTCCTTCTCCTTTCCTTGTACTTCATTTTTAGGTCATCTCACTCAAAAACTCCCTAATTAATTAGCACTATTTTGATGATAATTCATCCATCATCTTCCCTTTCTCACCTATGAAATCTGAATCACCTGTTTACCACCCACCACACCTGCAAGCCAGCATCTCTGCTGCCTCTCCCTCACCCCTGTTGGGTGCCCAGTGGTTTGCACGACTGAGAATAAACCACACGTTTATTCTCTGAGAATCAATCATAAATAAACCTATTTTTCTTCTGTTATCATACTTCTATGATCTACCTATCAGTCTATTACCCGGTGTGTTTATACGAGCGATAGGTATTATGAGAATGTGCCAAGAATGTTTTCTTGGATATGTTTTTGACTGGGTGCCTATTTCCTAATTCAAAATCGTACCGTTTGATTCCTGTATTTTACCCAAACATGTATTTAGGGCCGCTTACTGCTATAGTGCATACACAAAGAGACCCTCCTCACCTACACCAGGTGTATCATTATCATTTCAGAAAGAAGGTAAAAGTCCCTTTTTAAGCACACAGTAGAATATTGTTAGTGAAAAGCATCTTTAGCAAAAAGCCTGTTATTCCTCGAACTTCAGGATTTTAAAAGAACGTTGAAAAAATGTTGGGAGAGCTGATAACAGCCGTGGGGTTATCTGACAGCTGGAAAAATGCCCTGAAGTAAAAGACTTTAAAAGATCAGTCTGTTTAGTTAATTAAACAAAGATTGAGCTAGTGACTTGATTACAGTATTTAGTACCCTCCTTGATTACAGTATTTAATACCTGCCTTGATTACGGTATTTAATACCTGCCTTGATTACGGTATTTAATACCTTCTTACAGGAAGAAAATAGTGGGGAGCGAAGGCTCCTCAGTCTCGTCATCAGAGGTGAAGCTGAAGCCAGATACATTCAACTGAGAAAACAGACACAAGTGCAAAATAACAAGGACAGGCATTTTCTGGAAAAAATTACTTCCAATTTAGGCACCTCCCGGTGTATTTGGATCAAACAAGTCTAAGGATGGGCTTTAGCCAACTACAAATTACTGGGGCTCAAAAGGAGCACAAGGGAAAATGTGCCGGGCTGCAGGTGGTCAGAGCAGACAGCCTGACGGACCTGCTGGTCTCAGAGGCTGAGAATCTCTGGGTACTTATCCCTGAAGCTAATCCCTGAGCAGCCTTCTCCAAGATAATTAAGGGGAAAAAGAAAAAAAAAGAAAAAAACCCAAAACAAACAAACAAACCCACAACTGAGATCACACCTGACTGCGTGACTACAAAGCAAACTTTCTTTCGACTGGCTGGTTTTGGTACCCTGGTCTGCGTCACTTCTGCAGGCAATATTTTATTTGTGGTCTAGTATCTCCCAAGCCACAAAGACAAGAAGGAAACCTTTAGACTCACAAAGGCAGTAAGGATCTACCTCTTCTGTACCTGCAAGCTTTCCAAAAGAATGCAAGCCCAGCGACTGAGATCCCAAGCCTACACGTTCATCAGCGAAAAAACACAGTAGATATTTGCAGAGGCTTCTTAAATATCTTAATTATACACATATACATATTCTCCATCATCTAAATTGTTGCACTGGTATTCATACACCCTGGCTTTCTTTACTTAGGAATGAAACCATCATCAACCACTAAAAGCTCCCCAAAATACTTCTAAAATTATTTTCAATAAAATAAATGAGGAGGGGATGTCTTATAAACATTTTATTGGCGCTTCACAGGAGCGATCTCCTGCAGAATTCCCAGACGACATCGACCACTCACTGCAAACCCAGACCAATAAAGCTTCTGTACCACATCATATATCACAATGCAGATGCAGAACTATTCACTACTTATAATAAAAATAAAAGGATAACGCAGCAAGCAGTGAATATGCAAATACAGAGCTACTTAAATCACAACCGTGATCTTCCAAGGATACAAATTCAACATACCTGGCAGAAAACGGGTTTATACTTCAGTGAGAAAGCTTGGATCAGTTCTTTTGAATCAGCATAGTCTTTTTGAAATTTATCTACACAAAGGCACTTGGAGTGAATAAGATTTGTCGTCAGCTGGTTCACGTCCATCCACTGTGCAAAGAGGGTGCTCTCGTCTAACTGTTTCCCCAGAAGTTCCAGTCTCGCCTTGGCAGCAGAGTCCTTCTTCATGTATTCCACAAAGCCGTAGCCCTTTGAATGGCCAGTAACCTCGTTATACACCAAAAAACACCTCTCAACGTTGCCATATGCACGCACAAGTTCTTCAAACTCTTCCAACGTAAATGAAATGGGCAAATTAGTAATGCACAGCAAAGCATCTGTTGGTTGGAGCTGCACCGATATTTCTTTTCCCCGAAGGGAATACTGGTGAAATTTCCGAATGGCGCTTTGAGCCTGCTCTCCGTTTAACAGAGTGACGAATGCTGGAAGAGACGAGAACAAGTTACACCACCTACCACAGCATCTCTCCAGCTACAGAGGTAATTAACTGTTCCTCTTCCTCTCCCTAAAACCCACCACTGGAAGTCACAGAAAAAAGAAGAGTTTGGGATTTACCCTGAAGATGCAACAGACAGAGAGATATGCTGTAATATACATTTAAAATCTGGCATTATCAACTGGACATCGTGAGTAATTAACTCAAAAAGTAACCATAGAAACACGGATACACGCAACCTCATTATTTTTTACACAAAACAATTTTACATTTGGGAAAGAAAAAGAAAATTAAATTTTCTACTGAAGTCAACACATTACTGATTCTACTGAATTTCTTTGAGAACAGCATCCACAAATTCTCACTCTGGAGTTACTGGATCTTTTTTACGTTTTCAGTCCGTAAATCATTTCCCATAATCACAGAGCCACAGGCCGGGTGAGGTTGGCAGGGACCTCTGGAGACCATCTTCCCCAATCCCCAGCTCAAGCAGGGCCACCCAGAGCTGGCTGCGCAGGACCACGTCCCGATGGGTTCTGTGTATCTCCAAGGATGGAGACTCCACAACCTCTCTGTAACAGCGCTTGGTGACCCCCACAGTGAAAAAGTGGTTCCTGATGCTCAGAGGGAAACTCCTGTGGTTTAGCTGGCATCTGTTGCCTTGTACTCTGTGAATTACAGAGGATGTATAATAACAGTCTGCAGTGAACCAAGCGGATGGAAGCTAATTCATGCGTTTTCTTCTGGTGACCAACTGAAGCGCACAGCACAGGGCAGTCCCAGGCAAACACCTGGGTTCACTGCAGGGAAGGGCAGTGAACTTCTCGCACTCCCCCCAGAGACACCCTCAGCGTCGGCAGCCAGTGATGCACGGGTGGGCACTGGGACGTGCCTGCAATGCCAAAGGTGTGAACGATCACCTCCAGAAAACTCAGCAAGTGTCTTTCTTCCACAACAGCCTTCAAACCCATAAATCACAGCAGCAAGTACCACCCAAATCTTTAAAACAGGGCAGTAGGTGAGACCTGCTGCTTTTAAGTCTCTTCTCATCTTTGCTGAGCTGCTTTTATTTACATTGATCCTATAGCTACTACATTCCCCTCTGAGGAGGGGCTGTGCTGAGGCACTACCAGTTCTTCTTTTCTTTTTCATTTTATTGTTTATTTAACTGTGTCTTCTCACTGGACTGCTGGAAAAGCCGTAACACGTGGATGTGGCAGCACCTCCAGGCACCAGTCCTGCTGATGTCATGGCCATGTCACAGTGTACAGACTGCTCGTGCTGGTCCACGTCACAAAGGGGTTGGTGACACGGTGGCCCCAGACAGGTATAAAAAGGGCTACGCCAGCACAGATTGGCAGACAAGGAGGCTGGAGAGGAGCAGGCAGGAGGGGAAGGCAAGGGGCCTGGGGCTGCCACAGCGATGGAGGATGACTTCACTCTCCTTGCCTCTCCCATGAACTACAGCCTGACTCCTGGAAAGGGATGAGACCAGAGCATGGCTCCTGTCCCCTCCCACCTTGTCACTCGGCCGGAGAACCCTCACTGCTCGACGGGACAGATAAGACTGTTCTGGGCTCTACCCTGTCCTGGTTTGGCAGGGACCTTCCCAAAGCCATGGGCAAAGGCAGCTCCACAACCCTCTCCCTGGGTAGCCAAGGGCTGGGCACCAGCCCTGGGGATGTCACAGCCACGTCATAGTGGGCACAGCCTTGGCAGTGGTCCATATCACAGTGGGATAAGTGACAGAGTTGGCCCAGGACTGATGTCTCCTGGCTGTCTGGGATTCAGATGATAGAGAGACTTGGTGCAAGACTGGCACTGCTGCAGGCAGGGAGGCTGGGGCTGCTCATGGAGACAGAGGGTGGCTGCTATGGGTGTTAATTCTCCTGTCGTTGACAGACACAGCCTGGACACAGGCACCACCACATGACGGCACACTCCTGTCAACTCCCACCTCATCACTGGGATGGAGAGCTCTCAGCACTCCACGGGACAGATAAGACAGTTCCGGGCTCTGCCCTGTCCTGGTTTGGCAGGGAGCCGCCCACCACCGTGGGCAAAGGCAGCTCCACAACCCTCTCCCCGGGTAGCCAAGGGCTGGGCACCAGCCCTGGGGATGTCACGAATGGGGTAAAGCGACAGGGTTGGCCCAGGGGAGATGCCTCCTCACTGTCTGGTATTCATGTGATAGACAGCAATGGACAATATTGCTGTGGGCAGGGATGCCGGGGCTGTTTATGGAGACAGAGGGTGGCTGCTGTGGGCATTAATTCTCCTGTCCATGACAGCCACAGTCTGGACATGGGCACAACCACACGATGGCACGTTAAACGTTCCTGTCCCTTCTCACCTTGTCACTGGGATGGAGAGCTGGAAGGAACACATAGCCATGGACAAGGGGACCTCCGCAACACCCACCATAGCTGTAGGCCATCATCCTACAGACAGCCAGTATGTGCCCATGCTCATGGGCCAAGGGAGAGCCACACCAATCACCCTTTCTGTATCCCATCCAGGTCCCACAGGCTGCTCAGAGCTGCCCACAGCCGTGGACAAAGGGAATGTCACAACGTCCACCACCTCTCTACCACATCATGGTCCCACAAGCAGCTGGAAGGAACATGCAGCCGTGGACAAGGTGACCTCCACAAAACCCATCATATCTGTACCCTGTCATCACCCTACAGAGAGAAGATGCCCACAGACCAGGGCAAAGGGAGAGCTACACCAACCAACCAATCTGTACCCCATCCAGGTCCCACAGGCTGCTCAGAGCTGCCCACAGCCGTGGATAACAAGAGCACCAAAACACCCACCACCTCTGAATCCCATCCTCATCCTACAACCAAGCCAGAAGGCGCCCACAGCCATGGGCAGAAGGAGCGCAGCAACACCCACCACCTCTCCAACACGTCATGGTTCCACAGGCAACTGGAAGGAACACATGGACATGGACAAGGTGACCCTCACAACAGCCACCATAGCTGAACCCTGTCCTCATCCTACACAGCACCTGAAGGTGCCCACACTTGTGGGCCAAGCAAGAGCTGCACCACTGACTGTACCTATACCCCATCCAGGTCCCATAGGCTGCTCAGAGCTGCCCACAGCCGTGGACAAAGGGAATGTCACAAGACCCACCACCTCTCTACCACGTCATGGTCCCACAAGCAACTGGAAGGAACATGCAGCGATGGAGAACGGGACCTCCGCAACACCTACCATAGCTGTACCGCATCCTCATCCTACAGACAGCCAGAGGTGCCCACACTTGTGGGCCAAGGCAGAGGGACACCAACCACCCCATCTGTACCCCAACCAGGTCCCACAGGCTGCTCGGATTTGCCCACAGCCATGGATAACAGGAGCACCAAAACAACCACCACCTCTGTAACATGTCATGGTTCCACAAGCAGCTGAAGGAACGTGCAGCCATGGAGAAAGGGACCTCTGGAACATCCACTGTATGTACACGCTGTCCTCTTCCTACAGACAGCCAGAAACGCCAGCTGCCTTGCTCAGAAGTCAGCCACAACACCTAATTTATCTGCACCCCACCCAGGTCCCACAGGCTGCTCAAAGGCGCCCACAGCTGTGAAATGCCACAATGCCCGCCACCTCGCTGCCACAGCATGGTCCCACAAGCAGCTGGATGGAACACATAGCCATGGACAAGGGGACCTCCGCAACACCCACCATAGCTGTAGCCCATCATCCTACAGACGGCCAGTATGTGCCCACGCTCATGGGCCAAGGGAGAGCCACACCAATCACCCTTTCTGTATCCCATCCAGGTCCCACAGGCTGCTCAGAGCTGCCCACAGCCGTGGACAAAGGGAATGTCACAACGGCCACCACCTCTCTACCACATCATGGTCCCACAAGCAGCTGGAAGGAACACGCAGCCGTGGACAAGGTGACCTCCACAAAATCCATCATATCTGTACCCTGTCATCACCCTACAGAGAGAAGATGCCCACAGACCAGGGCAAAGGGAGGGCTGCCCCAACCACCCCAACTGTACCCCATCCAGGTCCCACCAGCTGCTCAGAGCTGCCCACAGCCGTGGATAACAAGAGCACCAAAACACCCACCACCTCTGAATCCCATCCTCATCCTACAACCAAGCCAGAAGGCGCCCACAGCCATGGGCAGAAGGAGCGCAGCAACACCCACCACCTCTCCAACACGTCATGGTTCCACAGGCAACTGGAAGGAACACATGGACATGGACAAGGTGACCCTCACAACAGCCACCATAGCTGAACCCTGTCCTCATCCTACACAGCACCTGAAGGTGCCCACACTTGTGGGTCAAGCAAGAGCTGCACCACTGACTGTACCTATACCCCATCCAGGTCCCACAGGCTGCTCAGAGCTGCCCACAGCCGTGGACAAAGGGAATGTCACAACGGCCACCACCTCTCTACCACATCATGGTCCCACAAGCAGCTGGAAGGAACACGCAGCCGTGGACAAGGTGACCTCCACAAAATCCATCATATCTGTACCCTGTCATCACCCTACAGAGAGAAGATGCCCACAGACCAGGGCAAAGGGAGGGCTGCCCCAACCACCCCAACTGTACCCCATCCAGGTCCCACCAGCTGCTCAGAGCTGCCCACAGCCGTGGATAACAAGAGCACCAAAACACCCACCACCTCTGAATCCCATCCTCATCCTACAACCAAGCCAGAAGGCGCCCACAGCCATGGGCAGAAGGAGCGCAGCAACACCCACCACCTCTCCAACACGTCATGGTTCCACAGGCAACTGGAAGGAACACATGGACATGGACAAGGTGACCCTCACAACAGCCACCATAGCTGAACCCTGTCCTCATCCTACACAGCACCTGAAGGTGCCCACACTTGTGGGCCAAGCAAGAGCTGCACCACTGACTGTACCTATACCCCATCCAGGTCCCACAGGCTGCTCAGAGCTGCCCACAGCCGTGGACAAAGGGAATGTCACAAGACCCACCACCTCTCTACCACGTCATAGTCCCACAAGCAACTGGAAGGAACATGCAGCGATGGAGAACGGGACCTCCGCAACACCTACCATAGCTGTACCGCATCCTCATCCTACAGACAGCCAGAGGTGCCCACACTTGTGGGCCAAGGCAGAGGCACACCAACCACCCCATCTGTACCCCAACCAGGTCCCACAGGCTGCTCGGATTTGCCCACAGCCATGGATAACAGGAGCACCAAAACAACCACCACCTCTGTAACATGTCATGGTTCCACAAGCAGCTGAAGGAACGTGCAGCCATGGAGAAAGGGTCCTCTGGAACACCCACTGTGTGTACACGCTGTCCTCTTCCTACAGACAGCCAGAAACGCCAGCTGCCTTGCTCAGAAGTCAGCCACAACACCTAATTTATCTGCACCCCACCCAGGTCCCACAGGCTGCTCAAAGGCGCCCACAGCTGTGAAATGCCACAATGCCCGCCACCTCGCTGCCACAGCATGGTCCCACAAGCAGCTGGAAGAAACACATAGCCATGGACAAGGGGACCTCCGCAACACCCACCATAGCTGTAGCCCATCATCCTACAGCCAGTCAGTATGTGCCCACGCTCGTGGGCCAAGGGAGAGCCACACCAATCACCCTTTCTGTATCCCATCCAGGTCCCACAGGCTGCTCAGAGCTGCCCACAGCCGTGGACAAAGGGAATGTCACAACGTCCACCACCTCTCTACCACATCATGGTCCCACAAGCAGCTGGAAGGAACACGCAGCCGTGGACAAGGTGACCTCCACAAAACCCATCATATCTGTACCCTGTCATCACCCTACAGATAGAAGATGCCCACAGACCAGGGCAAAGGGAGGGCTGCCCCAACCACCCCAACTGTACCCCATCCAGGTCCCACAGGCTGCTCAGAGCTGCCCACAGCCGTGGACAAAGGGAATGTCACAACGTCCACCACCTCTCTACCACATCATGGTCCCACAAGCAGCTGGAAGGAACACGCAGCCGTGGACAAGGTGACCTCCACAAAACCCATCATATCTGTACCCTGTCATCACCCTACAGATAGAAGATGCCCACAGACCAGGGCAAAGGGAGGGCTGCCCCAACCACCCCAACTGTACCCCATCCAGGTCCCACAGGCTGCTCAGAGCTGCCCACAGCCGTGGACAAAGGGAATGTCACAAGACCCACCACCTCTCTACCACGTCATGGTCCCACAAGCAACTGGAAGGAACATGCAGCGATGGAGAACAGGACCTCCGCAACACCTACCATAGCTGTACCGCATCCTCATCCTACAGACAGCCAGAGGTGCCCACAGCCACGGACGGTGGGAGTGATGCAACACCCACCACCTCTCCAACACGTCTTGGTTCCACAGGCAGCTGGAAGCAACATGCAGCCATGGACGATCTCATCTCCACAACACCCACCATATCAGAACCCCGTCATCAACCCACAGGGAAGCAAAGGTTCGTGCACCCGTGCCTAAAGGGAGTTCTGTATTGCGGACTGCACCTTTACCACCTTGCAGTCCTACAGCCAGCCCGAAAGTGCTGACTTGTTCTTTCTTGTGTTGATGGGTCTGGAGCACAAATCTGATGGGGAAAGGCTGAGGGACCTGGGCGGGGGTTATTCTGGAGAACAGGAGGCTGAGGGGAGACCTTCTGATCTCTGACCTGCCTGAAAGGAGCTTGGAGCCGGGAGGGGTCGGGCTCTGCTCCCCAGGAACAAGCGCCAGGACCAGAGGAAACGGCCCCAAGTTGCGCCAGGGGAGGTTGAGGTTGGATCTGGGGATCATTTCTTCCCCAAAGGGCTGTCGGGCATTGGAACAGGCTGCCCAGGGCAGTGCTGGAGTCACCATCCCTGGAGGGGTTGGACAGACGGTAGATGAGGTTCTCAGGGACATGGAGTAGAGGTGGACTTGGCAGTGTCGGGTTAATGGCTGGACTCAAAGATCTTAAAGGTCTTGTCCAACCTAAGCTATTCTATGGTTCTATTAGTTACAACGTTCTAAATGAGGATTTCTAATTAAAACATCAACAGCCACAGTGTGTTTTAAAGCAAGTTCTGGTCTGTGACTGTCATGTAGCAGTTCATAAAGCAAAGAAAAAGAAGCAAGTATAGTCTTGGTGACATATACTTGATATTTGAGATCCTGAGTTTTGCTGTTCTAGTCAGAATGAATGTTGTTGTGCATCCTGCAAGCAATTAGTTTGTACTAACACACAGGCAATGCCTTTGCAGGGGATTTTACCATCCGTCGTAACCAGAGACCTGTCGTAAACTCAGGAGAATTTTAGAAGATCTAACTGGAAACATCTACAGAGTTCCGATTATGTCCCTTAAACTAAAAAATCATTAGATTACTAAATAAATAAAGAAATAAAGCCACAAAAAACCCTCAGTACAAACGGAGTTCCTTACACAAATAGTTCACACTACAATACGTATGTCCATCTTTTAGATGGATAACTATTCTGTTGTGTCTACTTATTCAGACAAGATGGAATAAATACATATAAATACCCACAGACACAGCCAAAACCATTAGCAGAACTTTTGCTTTTTCAACAGCAAAGTTACGATCACCAAAAATGACCTGCAATATAAAGAACAGGAATAGGAAGAGCTGAGAGGCCCAAGAATTTGGTTGATTGTATAGTAACATAAGATTCCGCAACATTAGGGCCTCCAAACACAATTTTAAAGTCTTCATGAATATGGAGATAAAATAATGTATCCAAATAAGCCATGACTAAAATAAACCACCTACAGTGTATTCCAGTCACAAAAAAATTTGCAAAGGCATACAGTAAAACATACAAAATTTCACATGAATAGGCGAAGTACTATATAAATATCTACGTATACACATATACACAAAGACACATGTATACACTCTAAACCCAACACAAAAACACAATTAAAAACTAGTTATATGTGAGAGCATCTAGATTAAATTAAAATATTCACCCTTCTTGGAAGAATAAACACAGACATCCAGTCTGCTGTTAAATAGCAGACTATAATACCTCACACACAAACTGGCCATATTCAGACATAAAATTTGCAAGATAATGGAACATTAAAGCACAAATTTTTGCTCCTTGAGGCAGATGTCAAGAAACATCATTATCCTCACGAAATCCTAACAGAAATCTATTACAGCTGCAACATTAAGATTTTGTCCTAGAAACGAAGGTTGGCTCAGGAGCCATGTGGATGACACCAACCTGTGGTGGTTTGGAAAGACAGGAACATGTAGAGAAATATTTGTCCATTTCTGTACCCCAGAAATGCTAAAAATCTGCGAATCCTCTATTTATAGAATTCATTTGTAAATGGAAAATCAGAATTTAAATCTAGGATTTAACTTCCTTCAAAGACTTAAGAATTCTTTTAATAAATCAATTCCGGCTTATATTACCTGACACAAATGCATGTGGATTTAGGTTTGTTTTCCTCTGATTATATCACAGGCCTAATTTTTCAAGGCAAATCAGACAGTTGAGGTCAGCTTTGTCCCAAAGAGACACCCGCTAAGGGAATATGCCTGAGAGATACCGTAGTGGACCCATCTACTTCTGCTCGACATCAGTAAAGTTTCCAACTCTCCGCTGGCTTCAGCAGAAGGTGACAAACTATGTAGCCATAAAAGGCACCAAGGGACATCAAGTTATGTGACGGCAGAGAACCTGATGACTTCATGCACAGCAGATGATGCTCCTCATGAGTTTCATCACAGAACTGAAATGTATGACACTGGAAGGCTTTAAGTTCTTACCTGTTCTTTTATTTCTGTCCACATAACAATACTTGATTTCATAATCTTTAAATAAGTCATGGATCTCCTAGAAGAGAAAAGTACAAGTAACATCAGATAAATAATCCACCAGACCAAGTAAGTGCACAAATTCATCTTCATTAAAAAAAAAAAAAAAAATATATATATATATGTATACAAAATTTCCAAGTAAACAGAAAATCTCACCATAGAAACACTATCAAATATTTGTTTTTAAAAGAGCTGGTTATACTGCTGCAGCAATGTTTTTATCTCACCACAAAAACTGGCTTACTGAATTTGATTAATTTACTTGTCATTATACAAAGTCACATAAGCACAACAGGGCATCCTGTTGACTGTCTGTTGATAAAGATAAGTAACATCGCAGTTCATTAAATAGCAAAACCCCCCACAATTTCTCCGAAGTCCAGCCAGCATAGTTAAAATACCACACAGACAAGAAATACTGGCAACATCACAACACGGAGTTTACTGAGGGCAGGCAACGCCATCATAAAATGCAACAGTTGCTTTAATTTCCTTTAACTGCTCAAGTTCACTTTAACAGATTTTCGCTCTTTTAATAATGAATATTCTTTCAACCAGCAGATAACTGTGGCCAGAATACCCCCTGGAAAGTATCCTCTATCAATTACCACACGGATGCTCAACGAAGAATCAATCCCGAGGGCATTATCTGCTCCCACTAATTAACGGAGAGAGAATAGGGGTGAGGTAGGAGCAAGTGTAAGAGGTGCACAGCAGTTTGCTATAGCTATTCCCCAGCAAGAGCACATGCCCCCCCGCAAACCACGAACTATTATCAGTTCAAGGGTGAGAATGCAGAGATGCACAAGAAGCATCCCCAACAAGAAACCATGAGTAGCACCGGGATATATTTATTCTTTTACTTGGATAAATCCCTTACACCAGAGTGAAAAAAACATTCGAGTCGGCAAAACAATCAACCAACTTTGTCTGAAAGTTTCATTGCAGACAATTTCCAGTAGCCCAGTCTACTTGCCAGTTTGCTAATTCAATATATATAGCCTAGAGGTTAATTGAGTTCTCCGTGACCGGTATCAGGTGCATATCTTTTAGTCAAGCGAACACCAATCTCTAGTTTCACTAGTTAACAGCTGTCAAATACTACATTAATAAAATATAGCAGCATTTCTCAAGCTACCAGCCATCCTCTCATCAGATGTGATAAGGATGCCGTTTCTGAAAAGCAAAATACACCAGGCACAATTCAAAGATTCAAGTCAAGCAGGCGATTTGACTGTGGACATCTCTCTAACAAGAATTAGACGGGAGCTCATTCTCCATCACAAGAGATTAAGAAGACATTTTCTGCACAGTTTTGTGCTATATTGTGGCACTGAAAACTCTGCAGAGGTTATTTCTGTCCCACTTAGAACAAGAAAAAGAGTAACACTGGAAGTTTCATATGATTATTAAGTAGCAGGAAATATTATTTCAAACAGCTCTGAACACGCTTTTGAACACCATCTGTGAATCAGATGATTTCACATGATTTCCCAGTAACTGTTTGAAAGTTAAACTGAGAGGGAAAATAGCCTGTAGTGAACATATCATGAAGTCTCGTGTAAAAAATGATGACAACATAAGAAAAAAATTAAAATGAAAACCTAATTTAAGCAAATTGATTTTTGTAGAGACTTTAACACTGATTTCCACAGGGTGTGTCAAACGCTGCCAAGTTTGCGCACTGGGCTCTTCCAGGAAGGTGCTTTTCTGGCACTCTCACGTCCCTCATGGCAGGGCTGAGCTTGTGGAATATTTCAGCGAAAGCATCTTTCACACAAAGACTGTTCATGACAATTTACAAAAATAAACCACATCATGCCAACTCTTAAGTAAATGTATACTCCTTCAAATTAAACAGATACGTAAATATCTGTGTACATCAGACTAAGATTCTTCATAATATTTTCAAAACTACTAAGCCGGCTTTTGAACTCGGGCACTGGTCTAAACTTTACCTTCGACATCTTTCAACACTTAGGTCTGTTAGAAAAGAACAAACACTACTACCATTTAATGTTGTTAACAGAACTGCCAGGGAAAGCCACAGGACACCTTCCAGCTGTTCTAACCAGGTTCAGCTCCGCACCACCAAACACCCAGCATCACCAGCACTGAACAAAGTTGCTCCCTCTGGGATAAGCACTTACCCACTATTCAGCCTGACCAACCCGGTGGCCGCCTATGATGGATGGTCGCACCCAGAGAGTAGTGGTCAATGGTACAATGTCCAGATGGACACCAGTGACAAGTGGTGTCTCTCAGAGGTCCATACTGGGACCAGTACTGCTTAATATCTTCATCAGTGGCGTAGACATTGGGATCGACTGCACCTTCAGCAAGTTTGTGGATGACACCAAGGTGAGTGGTGCAGGTGACACACCTGAGGGACGGGATCCATCCAGAGGGACCTGGACAAGCTCGGGAAGTGGGACCCATGCGAACTTCATGAGGTTCAACAAGGCCAAGTGCAAGGTCCTGCACCTGGGTTGGGGCAACCCCCGGTTATCAATACAGGCTGGGGATGGAGGGATGGAGAGCAGCCCAGCGGAGAAGGACTTGGGGGTGCTGGGGGATGAAAGATGGCACAGGAGCTGGGAATATGTGCTTGCAGCCCAGAGGTAAATCGTATCTTGGGCTGCATCAACAGGAGCATGGGCTGCAGGTGGAGGGAGGGGATTCTGCCCCTCTGCGCCGCTCTGGTGAGACCCCCCTGCAGTGCTGGTCCAGCTCTGGGTCCTCAGCACAGGACACACATGGAGCTGCTGGAGAGGGGCCAGAGGAGCCCCAGAAATGATCCGAGGCTGGAAGAGCTCTGCTGGGAAGACAGGCTGAGAGTGTTGGGGTGTTCAGCTGGATAAGAGAAGCTCTGCGGAGACCTTAGTGCACCTTTTCATGCTTAAAAGGGGCCCATAAGAAAGATGAGGACAGACTTTTGAGCAGGGCCTGTTGTGATAGGACAAGGGGTGATGGTTTGAAACTAAAGGAGGGAGATTCAGGCCAGACATGGGGAAGAAATTGTTGCCCCGAGGGTGGTGAGAGCCTGGCCCAGGTTGGCCAGAGAGGTGGTGGCTGAACCATCCCCGGAGACATCCCAGGCCAGGCTGGACGGGGCTCTGAGCAACCTGAGCTGGTGCAGGTGTCCCTGCTCGTGGCAGGGGGGGCACTGGGGGACCTGGGAAGGGCGCTTCAACCCAAACTACTCTGTGATTCTCTGTCTGGGCCAGGAAGGAGTGTTTACTCCGTGAGGAGAAGCGGGTCATCCAAGTCAGGTATATTCTCTGGTGCGACCCTGTTAACTCGCAAGGAATGTAAGCAGAGGGCTGTTGCCCTGAGCACAGCGGCAACAAACAGCCGCAGCTCGTTCCCCGTTCCCGACCTCCACGGGGTTCAGCAAAGCAGTAACGAACCCAGCGATGGTACCACACACGAGCAGGGGCTGCCAGTACCAGCTACCACCACTACACCCACGCTCACAATATCCACATCCAAACCACCTGTTAACCAAGCCTGGCCACTAGTAGTATTTGTTCCACATAATGTTTACAAAACTGCTTCTCCTAAAGGATTTTTTCTTCTTTCACAAATGAATGAATCTGCTAGTCTAAAAAAAAAAAAAAAAAAAAAATCACTTACAAGTACCACAATAATAATGGTTTAACTGCATCACATTAAGTCTACACAAAACGGCAACATCCACTACCATGAGCAAAGTCTCGCTGCCATGAGTGTCATGCACTGAATGCCCAGCTAGATTATAATATTTTGACAACAAAACTTGTAGGCAGTTATAAAGCTGTCTGGCAGAGGTACAGCAGTCATGAATCCCATGCAGTTTCCAACACAAACACTGGTTACAGTGGTGCCCTATCTTGGCCCTTAATTATTGCACTCTTGGGATTGACTCATAGTTGGCTCCTGAACCGGATATAAAACTCGGCACCAGCTCTTGGTCAACGAGGTGTGTTTGCACCTGAGCAAAGTCCCTGCCAGGCAGCTCCCGGGGGGTGTCCCTGGTCACGGCAAGGATGATCCTACCGCAGAAACGGAGAGAAAACGCAGGAGAGAACTGGTCAGAATAACAGCAGTGGCATAAACACACAAGCCATGCCAACGGCTCAGCTAAACATCTCGGAACAGAAATGTAAGCACCAATGCATAGCTACTACACAGCCCCTTAAACCTGCACGGCTCTTAAAAGCAGACCCTGAAAGCTAGTTAATCCTATCATCAGTAGCAATTAAAATCCTAACTAGAAAATAATCAGTCCATACTTCAAATTAGCAGAAAAAGCAAGGCCAAATATACTAAAAGGAGTTTAAGAGAAACCACTAATAAATACAGGCTGAATATACTTTAAAATGTATTATTTACTACTATAAGAAATGTGGTCTTGAAATGCTGCAATTCTTGGCCTGTCCTGTCTTGTCTTGGGTAGAAAAACTGTCAACATGAGCTCCTACCACATACTAGCAATGTGAAATTTTCATCTCTCCAATGGAAAGAATGCTGGCCTTAGAGAGGATCTGTCGTTATGCTTTATTGCCCGCATTTTTTTAAACATAAACAAGAAAGGGAGTCATTAACAGGCACATTTTCTCTATTTATCAAATTAGCAAAGCTCAGTGTATTATTTCTACTAAAATCAGCTTTTCATACCCAAGACCTCATCACGCAAGAAGAGAAATATGCAAGAAATACTCTGTCATCACCTGGAACAATATACCACGGATAAAGCTTACAACACCTAAATCCAAGTATTTTTCTCTCTCTCTGGATGTAATACTGAATTATGTTATTCTGGCAACAAAAATATTTAACAATTATAGTGGTGCCTGGCCAGATTCCTACAGTAAGCTTCAATGGTGTTTCCAATATAAACACTGGACAAGCCTGGTCTGTAACTTGGCTCTCAGCAAGTAGCTGAAGGCCTAAACTTCACATGCATATTCTTGCAATGGGAATCAATTATGTTTTAAGTAGCTGAACTGAATAATGCTAACCAAGAAGTTTTAAATCATCTTAAAACTAAAAAAGACTTTGTTTCCATCTGTGCAGGCAGAGCAGGAAAGAGAAGGGCTCCTCAGGAAAAAGCTTTACATTTACAAATGGTACAATGGAGTGTTCATTTAATTCAAATTTTAGACCACTAAATTTTGGAGTTCATGACATGACACGTGGATTTCACTGCAGATACATTAAAAAAGGTCTGCTTAAAAAAAAAAGTTTAAAATAATAAAGTTTAAATAAATAAAGTTTAAAACAATAATCTGTTACTGAGGGAAAATCCCAGAGACTCTGTTGGAGAGGAAGAAGTGGGGTCGATAGCACCAAAAAGCAGGTTAGATAACAAAGCACAAGGACCAATGCAAAGCCAAACTTTGAACATCTCCTGTCTACTAATGACCACAGAAGTAGGAAGACCTCAAATTTTCACCAACTGGGCACTGACTGCCAGATAAATCCTCCCTTGCACCTAGCGAGCAAGATTTCAGACAAAGATTGGGCTCACCATACCGTACACTATGTGCTCTTCTGTGGCAAATTTTCAAGTTTTTTTTCAATGTGGCATTAAAAAAAGTTCTTAGGTGAGCAGCGGCTGTGGGATCACGTCTAAGATGTGCAGCAGATGTTCTCCTGCCCAGGTACCCAGGAACAATGAGGACGATGTGGAGTCTAAAGCTTGTGCTCAGCACATTCCCTCTTCAGTACTACAAACTTTGAAATCTGAAATAAAACCAAGCCCATACTTCTAGGCCATAAAGTGCCTTTGGGGTGAACCTTTTTGTTCGAGAATCGACTCTCACTTTTGTAAGACCATACCCTCCAAAGTAAAGTAATATAAGAAACCATTAAGATACAAAAAGCTTCTCAATAAACTTAGGATGGACACGGAATGAAAAACATACTTCTCTGATCTTCCAGAGGCATATTAGTGTGTTGGTAAGAGGAACACTATGGGACTGGAAATTAATTACATCATCTTGGTTAGAGTGGGTGATATGCAAGCTAAATGAAAGATTAAAAAAACCCATAGAAGCGGTAACATGAGAGAGCAAGAGCACAAAGGAAAAAAAAAGCAATAAAGACAATGAAAAAGCACGTACATCCTCAGGCATAAGAGCTACTCGCTATCCAGCGGGTGTGCCTTTCATGTTCAGTCGGTGTGACGAGGACTAAGTAAAACACAAAGGCCCCTTCTACTTAAACGTCTGGCATACAACAGATCGGGGGAGAGGACTTCCTCAAATCATCACAGTTCATTAAAGGCTTTCCATCAAAAAGAAACAAGGAAAAATTGTGGCTAATCCAGGGAGAAAGAAGAATTTAAAAAACCCAACCCCACCAGATACAGCATCGCGCTAAGTAGCGATTTGTCTTTTGATCAGGAACAGGCACCAGTGAAAAGAACTGGGCGGGTATATCAGGTCCCAAACCACAAGATACATCTCTGTCCCAGGTGGACTGCACCAGTTTCTTACCAATACATAAAAGTTTCATCTTTCTTTAGATTCTGTCATGCCCAAGAAGAACTACAGGGTATTAAGATAATTAATCAGCCCTACTTTATGTCCTACATTAAAGTAGAACACCCTCTCTATAAGATTTATTTTCTAGCCTCAGATGTTAAAGAAGAAAAGCAGAAATGGGAATGTAATATGTTGGCATTTAAAGATAATTAAACACGGAAAACACGAGTTGAAAGCAAGTGCATCTTCCACCGCGCTGGCTCCTTAGCTGCAAAGAGCAGAAGTGACAAGTGAACAGTCCTTGTTGGTCAGCTCATCTTAGCAGTGAAGACAGGAGATTTTGCTATGAATCTCGGTAATCATTAGCAATAAAGATAACTCAAGGTCTATTCTTCCTAACAGCAACTCCGTGGGATACAAACCGCTGTGCCAGGGTACCAGACTGATCACCTCAGGGTTACGAGCCACTGCTCCTGTGGAAGTTCCTCAGACATAAACAAGGAACCACCAACAGTGAAAAAACAATGACTTGAGAGAAATAAAACCCAATTCTTCTAGTCCACTGGGGCAATTACAAAAACCAAAACAAACAGAAACTGACTTGCTATACAATACTCCAGCAAAAAAAACCCTTCCCCTTTAGTAAGGTACAACTTCACTTGCACTCTTGGTCATCCTGAAGCTCTTGACATCTCTGTACCAGTAAAGAGAATTTATCGTTTCCGTCCTTCCCTCTGCCCAGAGCACTGGCAGCAGTTTTGTGATGGTTCCACGGACCTTCTATTTGTGACGGATGCCTTTGGACCCTGCACTTTCGACACTGTATGCGCTGTGTTCCTTGCTATCAAAATGGATTAGTTGGTCCGTCAGATATGACGGCTCAGGGAGATGCACGCGCAAGGCAATCGCAAGAGACATCCAAGCAAGAGATTGCTAATTCATTGCCAGGCACTGACCAGAATAAAACAAATTACTACAACCAAGCATATCTTGAAGTCTCTTTGCAAAGACTCTCGATGCAAACATCAGCCTTATCACAACACTGCATCAGAGGACATGAATGCTAACGAGAACAGACCCACTATTGGACATTTTTCAAAAAGATCGATACTAACGGGACAATCTTGCCCCCTAAGTAGAAAAAAAATTCTGAGCAGATTTTTAATATAGTTTGCATACAGCTACAAAGATAGAAAAACATCAGATTGAGGGTGGGAAAACATGACGTTAAGAGAGGAGTTGATCTGCTAAGCTGTTTTACTCACACCACAGACCCAACTAACAGGAACCAGCAATAACAAATGCATTTCTATCTAATTGTACAGGTCCAGCAACCTAAAAAGTAACAAAAATACAGCTGTGCAGACATCAATGGTGCTTCATCTCCAGATTCAAAGAGGTCATGGCAACAGCGTACGTCCATTTTTAGGTCATTATCACAGCGCACATTTGATAACATGCACAGTTCAGGTGCTGCGCTGGAGGAATTGGACCAGGATGAATGTGGGGAACTAAGCGGCAATCCTGGAACACTTCACCGCGACGGGTCTGTACAGAATCGACTGACTTGTCAACTAAACAGTAAACGGAGACCTTGCCTTCAAGAATAGCGAAGATGCTAATAAAAATGTTTACTGCAGATCTGCCACAAAAATACCTTTCTCCATGGCTGCAGTGAGAGAATTGCTTGAAGAAATACTAATCCTGCAAGGACATATTCACAGGTTGAGCTACAAAGCCCAATGGAGAATCTTCTTGATATAATTTTGACTTAATTTGTTCCCCTTTTGGATTTGTTTCTCATTGACACTCAATGAAAAAAGCTTGTGAGGGAATGCTGACCGACTCGGTGCGACAGATGGCGAAGTGCTTTCTTCAGGCTGACCTTCCTTCTGGAAACAGGCTCCGCATTTCCTGAGAAACACAGATGTTGCCAAATGCATTTACAGAGAAATCCCACTTGCCAAGATTCAAATGTGGGCAACCTTGGCCCCTTAACAATAGCCACCCCACGCCTAAAGTGCCAAACGCTTCTGACACGTAAAGATCTCTCTGTTTGTTTGGTTTCTAAGACTACAAACCTGTGGTACCCTGTCTCTGGTTCAGAAACTTCGTGGCTAAGGTACTTTTTTTTTTTTTTTTTAATTCAGTTTTACGCAGGTGGAACTCCAAAGGTAACAGAAGATTACAAGTACAATAATAAATAAAAAAAGTTAATATGTAGCTACAGCTGGCAGAGGAAAATGTTTATTACTTAATTTCACCTGTAAAAAATAGGAGTTTTGTTCTCAATTTCAAAATTATGAACCTTCTGAGAAAACATCTCCACCAATCTCTACCAGCAGAAGAGCCGTTTCTCACTTTAAAACTATTTCAGTAAATCTTGGCCTCACTCTTCACATCATAACAACAAATTATAACAAACGCAACACCCCAATGATTAGAAACTAATAATTACATTTATTAGAACCTATTCTGGAAGACTTTGTTGCATTTAAACGATGTTCATCTCTTTCACAATGGCAAATAAATTGGACAGGTTAGCAATAGCTTATCTGATTTCGAAGAAAACAGCAGATGAAACACCTCTGCACAGTGTTTACTAAGGGTGCTCATTTGAAACAAGAAATACTACGTTTCATGGTAATTTGTGGAAATGCATGACAGCCAAATACACAGGTATACTTAACATGCCTGACCACAAACACGCTTCTCCTTTCCAAAACTGCTCCAGGACACAAACTCCCTCTCTATAGCACAACTGTTCTGCCTTTCCATGCCAACACCAATAGCTCAACAATGGTAAAAACTAAAATGACACCTTTTGAAACTGTATTTCAGGATCCCTACATGGTGGTACTGTTCTAGCACAGTAACAGCTTAACGTTAGAACCAAAATAAAATGGCAAACTTCCAAAATACCGTGTGGGTGCCAAACGGGACCTCCGTACTCACATTGCCCTGCGGCATTCTTTGTCTGACCAAGCAGTGCCGAACTTGACAGCTCCCGCTGAGGCGAGATGTGCTTTTAACCATCCGCGTGTGAATTTATGAAGTTCCAGCAAGTAACGCAACTGTTGGAGTGTCAGACAAAGTGATCCCGTCCTGGCCATCTGCAGCAAGCACCCCGTGATACACCAGTAAGCCCTCTCTGTCAACACACTCATGCGACGGCTTCTTGGAGAGATGAAGAAGATTAGCAGCGTTTTCCAAGTTGTGAGTTTGCTGTTGATTTGGTCATTAGGTTGCTATAAGTACGGGTGAGGCTTTGTGTGTCAAACATCACGGCAAAACCGTCACATCTAAAACTCCAACCGTGCCACGGCACGGCCAAATCGACCGAAAGACACCATGTGCGTGAGAACAAAACATCGAGAAGTGACACAGCAACCCGGCCCAGTACTCTGGTCAAATTACGCTGATTACTGAAAGATTCTCTCTGAAATGAACGGTCCCTTTCTACCAGAGTTACGGAGAAAATCATCGTCTTCACGTGCTGCACTGACCCGCGGGTAGTTAAATGGCCTGTGCTTTAGAAAGACAGCGGAAGAGACACAAGGAGAGGTTTCGAACAAAAGCTGTCATTACAATTTTATTATGTTTCTGCATCGAGTTGAATATATGGAGCTGGTAAAGACCTGGTAAAGTGACTGCACAAGTAAATCACCTCAAAATCTGACTCACACGCATTAGGTTTAAGAGCTCACCAATTTTCTCCTCCGAACGGCACTAATTTGAGCGGAATTCTCCTAAGCCACCAACGGATTGCAGAAAAACGCTTTCACAGACTACGTGCCGCTCACCTCGGAAAAACCAAAACCGAACAGGCTTGAAGCTTCTTAGCTTTGCTTTTACACAGAAGCTGGATGTGCAGGAGTCGCCCCACCCGCCCGGGCGCTGCGGCGACACAGGTGTCACCTCACGAGTCCCGCTCTCCGGCCCCCGCTCCCCTTCAGGGGCAGCCACCAGGTGCTGTGAGCATACTCGTTCATTAGCCGGGCTGATTTACACACCTGGTTGCCCCTCCAGCCCCGGGGCTCCAGCCGCCTCTCTCAGGTAACGGCGGGGCCGGCCCAGCCCGGCGTCGCCCCCGGCCCATGAGGGCGGCGGTTCCCGCTCCGGGCGGCACCGCGGTAACAAAGCCGCCTGCCCGAGGAGGCGCGGGAGGAGAAGCCCGAGCGGGCTCGCAGCGGGGAGGAAGGGGAGGAAAAGAAAGCTGCAGCTCCCGAACGCCCCCGGGGACGAGGGCGAACGCGGGCAGCCCCGCGCCTCCCTCCCGCCGGCCTGGGGAGCGGCTCCCCCTGGGCACCCGGCCCCGCAGCCCCGGGACGTGTCCCCGGCCCCGGCGGGAGCTCGCCACGCCGGCTGAGGGGGGGGCGGCGGCCGCCGTACCTGGCTGCTGCTCTCGGCCGGCAGGTTCCTCAGCAGGATCTTGCGCCTGTTGCTCAGCTCCCGGCGAGTGCTCGCCAGCCGCCTCGCCACCTCCTCGGGGCCCAGCGGCGCTGGCGGCCGAGCCCCCCGCGGCGGCTCCGCGGGCAGGTCCGCGCCGCGCTCGGCTGCCGCCGCCATCTTGCAGAGCGAGCGGGGGGAGCCGCGGCGGTGGGCGGGCGGCGGAGCCGCGGGGCACGGTACGGAGCGGCCCGGCGGGGAGCCGCGCCAGGCCCGCCCCGCCCCGCCGAGGGGCCGCGCCCGCCGCCCGCCCGGAGCCGCCGCCGAGGAGCCGGGTGAGGGGCCAGCACGCTCGGCCTCCCCGAAATAGGCGCCCCGAGCCCGGTGCCGCACAAAGGGCGGGGAAGGGGCGCGAATCCCTTGTGAGGAGAGAAGCGGCGAGGAGCGCGGCGGTGCGGCCGTGAGCCCCGCTGCGGGTGCGGGGATCAGGGGGAGCTTCATCCCCGCAGTAACGTATCCGGAGCCAGATTTGAGGAATTTGAGCACTCCTGAGGAGAGTTTGAGGCTCTTGTGAGGGAAATCGCCCCAAGAGCGTTGTGACAGAGGTGCCCCAAGGCCTGGACACCGTCCCTGTCCCTCACCGAGGCACGAAGTGGCTCTTTTTTCCCAAAAGGAACAATTTTCCCCAAAGTTCCCCTGTCGATACCTGCCTTAGCTACAAATCCCCTCAGAGAGACCGAAACGCAGAGCCACAACACAACAAAGCAACTCTTGAGCGAACCCCAATGCTCCATCAGAGGCCAGCGGGCACGGCGGCCCAGGATGATCTCGTTCTAAGTTTAATCTTCATCAGAAACATACCAAACAAATTACAAAGCATCCAAATGGGTGAACCACTTGCAGGAGAAGTCACCCTCTGGTGGCAAAGCGCCGTGTGATGGTGGACGGGCAGGTCTGGGGACGCGACTGTCGTGCCAAGACCAGGAGCTCAGCGTCCTGCTACGAGGAAAATAGCTCTGGGAGTCACTATATAAAACACTTTTCCCTTTTCTGAAGCCTCTCTCTGTAAAGATGTTTCGTGCCGTTAGCCAGTGCTTGCTTTAAAAAATAAAATAGGTTGTCCTCTTGGAAAATTAATTTCTCCTTAGCATAGTTACTTGCAATGTCACAGTAAATTTAGCTCTTAGCGTTGTCATCATTGCTATAAGTGAATGGAGAATAATTTAAATATTCGTATCCATTTTTAGATATGAGGCCGACCACAAAGAACAGGCAAAAGAGAATCCAAACCTTGAAACCAGTTGTCTTAAAAAGGAAATTGGAAATATGTTTTCAGTTAAATTGGGTATATATTATTAAGTTCTTATCAAGAAAATCTAATTCCATTTTAGACAGGATTACCAGTTACGCAAAAAACCCCACCAAACAACAGTGGTTTATAAATTGCATTAGTCCAACCCAATGCTAGCAAGTTTAATTAATTAAGTTTAATTAAGACTACAAAGAATCTTGGACCTTCATTACTTCTAACATTAATTTTAAAACTACTGAACAAACAATAATCAAAGTTTTGTGGGTATTTTTGTGTATTATTAATACAATTATCAGGGCTGACAAGCTTCTGTTCCAGGGCTTCATTTTCCCTATTTTTTTTTAAACAGGTAATGTGCCTCCTCCTTCAATATTTGTATTAGGTTTAATGAATTTTTAGAAATCAGAGGCATGAAGGACATTTGTATTTGTCATGGGAGAATTTGAGAACTGCCCAATTCAGACTGTCCTGAACAACATTTGTTTGGCGAAAAACTATTATAACAAATTATTAGAGTGAGATCTGATCTAAGGAAAGGTCAATATTCTTAGGAAAAAAAAAATTTCATAGTTCCCATTCTTTGAGAAATGTAACTGACGAATAAGTGCATGCCTGCTATTTTTTCAAATTTCAGATGAAGATTTGCATTTTAAAACTATGAAATATCTTTTCCAGCACAAGCTGTGAGCTACAGGCTTTTTATACCTAAGGATTTAAAAATAATTGATCACGCTGCCTATAGAATTATCCTTGGAAAAGAGAAATTGATGAGTGAAAAGTCTGCTAGTGAATGTTTACAAACTGATTTTTCGGGTCAAGCTACAAAACTGAAGTAGGGATACGAGGTCTCCTGAAAACCTATCTGAAACATATAATAATGTAAATTATGTAAATTATTCTGAGACCAAGAAAAAGATTGCTCTGCTAGGAATACTGACACACATTAACTGTTTCTCAGAAATAATTACCAGAGTAAGCTATGACAGCAGAAATTAGGGATCTGCTCAAAACATCGTTTTAGTTCAGTGAAGCTAAGGAAGTAGTGAAAGCAGAGTAACTAATTATAGCATTAATTTTTCCCGTCTGAAGGTGGACACTCTGGTTCACCTGTATGTTACTGATAATTAACGCTACCTATAGCAGTTACCTTCTCAAAAACTTACCTGCCTGGCTCTTTTTTGGTTGTTTTTTTTTCGATGGGCTGCAGGTGTCTCTGAAAGAAAAGTCATTAAAAATTAAAGTGCATTGCGAAAAGAAATAGTTTGATATGAATGGCAAAAATAAAACTAACACTGTAGTAGTTGTAAGTAGTTACAGAGAGACAGAAGTATTTTTCTTGCTTCGAGATACATATTAAAAGATTGTTGGTAAAAGTATTCATCTTTTTTCTCACCCCAGTGTTTATATTTCATTCTGTGCACAGGTAGTTGACATCACACAGGTAGATTGAGGAATTGCCTGCACTAAAAGGCAACGACAAAGTGCTGCAGGAAAGACCAAAGACACTGCTGTTGTCCACGGAGATGGTCCATGAAAATGAACAAGGCCACGCGTCACCTCACGTGACAACCAAAATCAGCCAAACCGGCATCAGCAGCAACAACCAGTCTGACCTGAGGGCATGCTCCCTCTGGAACGCAAATCCCGTTTTGAGCTACAGTACACCCTCAGGCAAGTACGTGGAGAATTAAAACATAAATAAAAGCACAGTCAAAATTAGGCACCGATAAAGTAAAACGTGTCCATTGGAGCCCCCACAGAGCATTGGTGGGCACATTAATCCAGCATGGAGGTTGTGCGAGCCAACAATCCATCCTCCTTCGAACCCCCACAAACCGACCAGTGTGTTAGATACAGAGTTCTCTCATCTGACATGTTAACCTTCTGCCTTTGGGAATTCTCCCATCTTGTCATATGGTTCCTGCCAGCAGGACCAGAACACTGGCTGGTAGCAAAGGTTCCTGTCCCCTGTGCTGGTTTTGGCCAGTGCTTGTCCAGCTCAGCCACTCCTGCCCTCAGCTGTGTTCTGTGTAGCTGCTAACGGCTTTGTAGCAGCGAGAATAAATCGTGTGCACTTAACCAGCCCTTGCTAACCCACCCCTGAGAACTGACACAGGCTCGGGAACCCTCTCACCAGCCTCTCTGCTGCTGCATCTGCAGGAGTGGGAAGCGTCTTCAGGAAGATGCTGAGATGGTGCAACTCGGGATGAAATTTGATCTTGTTGATTACACACCATCTTCTATATGCATTGTACGCATATGTTTGTATGAGTGTATCATTACTCACCTCATGTTGCTTTCAAAAAAAAGCGTTACGCATTTATGCTTTGCACTCGAAACAGCCTTCAGTTTTCTCGTGCACTTGTGTTATGTTTCAAATTGCTAAAAAATCAAAAAGCAGTATTTAAAAAATGGCAGAAAAGTATAGTGATCTGCAAGTGTAACTTTGCACTGCTGGCTTGATGCTGTTACACGGATAAGCCAATTTGCGGTGATTTAGTTCACTAAATTCCTTGTTAATTAAGAGTAATGTACCCATCCCCAGCACTTGCTTTTGTAGCTCTTCTAAGCTGAAGATTAATTTACCCACACTGCTGCAGCTCTGAACTAATGCAAGCCATATATATTTTTTCATTTTTATGGGATGAGAGTGTTAGAACAGAATTGTGTCACCAACATTCTTCCTGAATTGAAGATGCACTCAGGCATAATTGTCTATGTTAAAAAGTACAAACAAATTCAGATCTGTGCAGATAAAAATAAAAGCCAAGATTTAGAACATCTGATGGACCTCCAAGATCCGTCTGATGTTCCCAGGTATATGAGATACCAGGAATGTATATGTGAGCTCTTAAGTTATTTCTAATATGAAAGAGAAATCTAAATGGTTTTCTAAAACCTGAAACCATTTGCTGGGTGTGTTTCCTGCAATGAGGGTGTGCTGCAGTCAGTTGCTGCAAATTCAAAGCTTCCATAAAAATCCCTGATTGCTTCATGTGAACGAAGTGTAAACAATCCCGTTCTCTTTCGTCCATATTATGGCCACTGTTTCAAGCTCTAGCTACTCCTGGTGTTTCATCAGGAAACTGAAATTTTGAAGCCAAAAGATGTAGATTGAGTTGTCAACACCAGTAATTAATTCAGTGATGATCGACTAGATGCTCAGTCATTTATCTCACAAATGCATAATGCCTCTAGAATACCCCAGAGGTGCCAAAAGAAGGTCCTTGCACCATTTTTCTAACAAATTTAAATATGTTTGGCATTCTCAGTGTAACATTTTGTAGTGCAGTAACACTGGGGATCATTAAGAAACAAATGGAATTTCATATCAAATTACCAAGCCAGACCAGCAGAGTGAGCAGGGCTGTGATGGGGCAAAAACCTCGTAACCCCTCTGAGGCTTCACTTGTTCCGTTACAATTCACTAAATTAACCGTTCAAATAATTCAGCATGTCCAGACTGCAATTTTTTTGAAACAGGTACTGTGACATGGCAAGTCTTCCCAACTAACTGCTAAGCTCGTTTTCATACCAGAGATATTTTGATGAGCGTTTCAGTCTCCAGGCACTTAGGAATTGCGGTAATACAGGCTCAGGCTTCAGGTCCATCAAATCACATCCCAACAGCTCCCATCTTGTGGGAGAGATGCCAGATGGGCAACAGATTGTGGCAGAGTCCACAACAGCCACACGCTTTATTCAGAGTTAGGTTGCCAATAAATAATTATTTTCATTTTGCTCACCCTCCTTTGTGGGAGCCTTATATGTGCTCTACTGGTGCAGTCACTAGAACAGGGCAGGTACTGCAGCGTTTGACCAAAATTGGATGTTTCTTTACTCCCGAAACATTCTTCCATACACAAAAACACTTCCAAGTGACGCAGATGAACATTTTCCTTTTAAGTGGAACCCGACTGCTCTTAAACCTGGTGTAACATTTCTCCAAAGTGTGCTGGGGATGATGGATTATCTCAGTAACAGACCCGTTAGCGACTTCTCAGTTTCTGTTCCGTAACATAGAGGTCTGCAAATAAACAGTAAAAAGATAAAAGAGGTAAGAGCTATAACTTACAAAATGAGTAACTATTCTGAGGAAATCATTACAGTGAAGCGTAATGTAATGGTCTATTTTGGGAATCAGGGTCTTTGCAGTAGAATTTATAGAATTTATAACCTTTGTTGCCTAAGGAGTATCATTAGCAAATCCATGGGAGGGTTATATTTAAAAACAGGAAAAAAAAAAAAAGAGAGTGAATCTCAAATAAAACCACCAAAACCAAATCTAGCTTCTTGAACAATAAATGAGAACAACAGAAGGTAAGATCCAACAAATATTATAAGTACAGTCCTCTTTAATAAATGGCCCCAAAGGCCAATGTATTCACAGGGGAACCTCAGCAATAATTTCTCCTAAAACGATATCTTCCCTGCTTTAAATGGTCATTCTTCTCTGCACAGGCTTTATTTTTCCTCACGCAGAGTCAACTTCAAATTTAGCAATAACTTACTGGCAGAAAGTATATTTTGGCAATTTTAATAATAAAAAAAAATTAAAATGTTCCTTGAGTTTCTAGCAAAAGTGAGTACAACCCCAGATTCCTAATCGACTAACCCGTTAATGGGCTACAAATTGTAGTTTCGAATCATTCTGTCTCAGATGCTTGATACGGGCCTATTTTCTAGGAACTGGAAACTGATATTGATAGTTCACAGGAACTGTGAAACAATTTCACATCAAAAAATAGTGAATTATCACACTGAATTAAAGCAATCACTAGGGTAGATTGGTACATCTCTGTTACTATCTCATTTACAGTCCCTGCAGATCTGGCTAATTATAAACTTGAAGAAAATCTTTGACATGATTAACTGAATAGTGACTGGATAGTGGGAGCGAACAGGCATCTTACCAGCGATTTGTTTGGCTATGATAAACCAGTCAGTGATTTATCCCTGCCAACAGATGTTGGAATTGTAAACACCCCCACAATATTTTGTCCTTAAAAACACTGTAACTTGTTAAATATGGAAAACTGGCACGAAGAATATAATGCAAACGAAACTTTCCCAGTACATTCTTAAAAAATTTATGAGACTTTAAAATGTTCTGCCATTCAGTTATAAAAAGGTTTCCACAGAAACCGTCATGCAACATGACTTTTTTGCTATAAACACACTTACTGAAGTGTCCAACTTGTACATGTTCATTCTGTTTTCATGGGGAGCAAAAAACCAAAAAAAATATCCATCCTGTTCCTGTTTTCCAGCTTTATTGGCTGAAGCTACAGCGGTAACACATTTTGACTTGTTTAAAGAGATTTCTTTCATTAAGCTGCAATGGAAATACACTTAAAGAGGTTATTATTTTGCAGGAATTAGATCGTGTAAGTTTAATTACTCAACCTTTAATCTCTCCCAATTACACATGATTTGCATACATGATGCCAAGAGAATTGATATTGGGAGCAGATTAATTGAAGTGTCAGAGAGTTGGAAAACTGAAAAGAAATATACTAAAACTATTTGACCAAGTTCCCAGTTTCCTGCAGTTCTCAGCGCCAACCCATTTCGGAGCATCTGTCTGATTTCATTACCTCTCGGTGTAGTGGAAGAGTTTTAAAATTAGACAAATCCATCGGTGTTGACTAAACTGGAAATATTTGGTAATCCAACCCCAGGCTGGCCCATTGTTCAACTGGAGTGACAGTGCCCGGCTTTAAAGAGGAGACACTGCCAGTTTTCGGAGAACTTTGACGTGGCTCAGCACCACCTCTTGCTGTGCGGTTTTTCACGCAGGCGTTCCTTGTAAAAAGCGCTGACTCGACAGTCTCAAGGCCATGTTTGTCCCCTTTATCCCTCACCTTTCCCAGCCAGGTGAGGGTGGGGTTGGATGGTTCCTGCTCTTTGCTTTTTGGCCAACAGTTTCCCTTCCCCATTGTCACTGCTTTTGCTCCATTCGTGGCAATAACAGTGGAGCGCACTCGTTCAGGCAGCGCTCCAAGCAGCTGGTATTTTTGCCAGTGTCAGCTATAAAAATGTAGAATAAACCAGAACAAAACGTAGTTGTTACTGCTGGGTCCCAGCTTCTGAGAGCAGTACCATCTACTGCTGCCACTAATGAAACCAGCCCGGGGGTAAAAATATCCAAATAGCAAGTTTTTTCCACAGAACTTAGCTGAGGCCACTGTGCTTCATCTGGGAGCTGAAGCTTCCAGATCTAATAGATGTTTCTCTGCCATCAAATTCCTGCTGCTCTTCTGCTCAGGCCATTGCTGTTGCTGACACTTTCTGAGGGGTGTAGAACTGCGCTGCGTGACAAGAAAAGCCTTCGTTAAACTGAGTAGATCTGATTATTTGCAGGAAACTTTTTTTTTTTTTTTAAACTTCAGACATTTATTTTCCCTTATCATTAGATCAACTGTTTAATGAAAATCTCACTGGGAGTTTGCAGAAGAGAGGTAGAAGCGATCGAGCCTTTGCCTGGAACGCAGCAGACAACCAGCGAACTCACATTCTAGTGCGGGCTGCTGTGCAAAGTCACTTCGGACCCTCCTGTTCACACATGGCATTAGATGCGTTCCGAATTTCTGCCAGTTCGGGCTCCTTTGGGATCTGCGTACCCCAGCCTCAGGAAGTGCAAACCAAAGCAGGCAACAGAGATGGTGGAGACGCGGGGAAGCATCGGGCTTTCCTGCAGAGATGGAACCAGCGGTGTTTCTGCGCATGCCCTGGCAAATGTGCCAGCTATGTCTGGCACTTCGCTAACGAGGCTGGGGCTGCAGGACTTCACTCCTGGACTCGGGTGTCGAAATTCCACTGTAGCCTTGGCTGCGGAAACACAAGCCCTTCTGGGCCAAGGTCCTTCCGTGACTCAGTTCAGAGCACGCAAAGTAGAGAAAATAATTACCTCTCATCATGCAGAAGCGCTGCAAATAAGTAATATGAAAGTCTCGATGGCACTTAGATTACTTTTTCATAGTCAGGATTCATGGCAAAGGGGGGATTGTACAGCAAAACAACCCAACAGTTACCAAGTTAACTGCGATAGGAATTAATATTCCAAACATCGCTGGAAGCCTAGTGCAGGCTCCTTTGAAAATCCCAGCCATAGCAGAGATTCTCTTTTGAAAACAACTGAAATGGGTAGCTAAGGGCTATGAACACTGCAAATGGATCTTTGCATTTGCATAGAGCCTTTTGGATTACCTGCACTCTCTTAACTTGACCCAGGACTTCTGCATCCTATTTTTTCCCCCTTTTCTGTATTTGCTGCCAGCTTACTGCCATAATTTGTACTCTGACAGATGTACTTTCCATCCTCATCACCATTTCTGGGTCACTTCACAGAATAAAGCCTTTGAAAGTCAGGGACCTCATTTTGACCAGTTATAGTCACAATTACTGCTGCACATGTGAACATCTCATGAATTCTTATCTGTCTTCTCACTGCCAAGAGTGAGGGCAAAGATAATATTTCATGGCTTAAGTGGCCTTATAAAACATTCATGGACAAACTGTAACATACTCCTTCCAAATCACATTTTTTACCAAGGCAATAATGTAAACAAATTTTTTAAAAATCATCCTAATTAATTTTCAAGCAATATATTCTGACCATGTAAACAGCTCCTCTCTCTGGGCAGGCCAGCTGGGTTACTTGGATGGAGAACCTGCTTGTAACCTGTAGGAAAAATCAATATACTTGACAGTGCTCAAATACTGAGAGCATTAAGTCAATTCAATGGTAGTGAACGCAAACCAAAGGCAACACTCTTTTTCATTTCAAAAGAACTTGTTCTGGAAGAAGAAAAACTACAGGCAATTAATACAACTAAGTTTCAAAAACCAAACAAGTGGAAAACGGCTGTAAAGTTTCACAGTGACAGGTACGGAGGATTCAGGTATGAGCCCCAGTCAGGCAGTTAACTGCTCATTTTATGGTCTTGCTCCTCAGTCAACACAGTAAAATAATTATGGGGAGGGAAGGGCCATGGCAGCAACACCTGCAATAAAAACGGAAGAGCTATCACGCAGCTTCTTGAAACCACCGTTACATCCATGGTCCCTCCTGTATTTATCAGGTTTTGCTTTAAATAAACAATATCTTTCCCAGCATTACACTGATTCCTGCTGGGACAAGGTTAAACCGTCAGCGTTTGAAGCTGCGATTTGGCACACCTCTTGATTTGCATTTTTCCCTTAATTATTCCTTAATAGCAAAAGCTCTGGCCCTTCTCGTTGCTTCCAGTGTAAGCAAGGATGTCCAGATGCCACAAGTCAGGAGCAGTTGGTATGTCCTGGAACAAATGCGATGAAGCAGCAGTGAGGTGCAGCTCTACTACTGCTTTTACACGTAAAATTTGTAAAGGGAAAAGTGAGGGGGCTCATTGCCGTGACTTTTTGTTAGTGGTTCAAAGAGAGCTGTAACACTTACATGTATTTCTGGCAGGGCTGCAACAGAGAACACTGCAAGTACTTTCTGCCTGGCATGTCATTTTAAGAACAACAAAACAGTACTGTAGTCAAGAAAGTAATTAATATTATTGCATTTCACAATGTCTGTGCTTATTCATATTACTTTGATACATTTTGAATAAAAATGATTTCTCCCACTATAAAAAGTAGTACAGAATATGACAGTGTGGGTTAGTAAATGTATACATATAACCTGAGTTTAACACTGCGGTTTAGTTAGAGCTGGACTTAATAATGTGTTTCTCATTACATATGTGCTCCATAGCCTAACCTGATTTAAATGAACATCGGCACGAGAGCGGGCAGGCAAGTGCCTAAGCCAAAAGGTGTGCTTTTCTTTATTTGTGTTTATATTATTTTATACACAAGGAAACTATTCTGATGTTGCTTCACATAAAAAACTACAACTGGGGAGCAAATCCTCAAGTTCAAGACCTGCTGCTGCATAGCAAGATTCCTTCATACATATGCAGATGAGCAAAATACAACTTACATTCCGCTTTACGAGTCGGTAACTTCCAGAGACACTTTTGTCATGTGGTAGCAGCTTTTGGCTGAATTCCACATTCTCTGTTACATGCACAGATTTGAACAAATAAAGTCCGAAGCTCAAACTTCAAATCTGCTTCACCTCTGAATCTTAGTTAGAACAGCTTTATGGGTTCTGTAGGACTAGGAAACCCACAAAGCATTTTGTTTGAGGTTTCACACAAACTGTTATTAAAACGCACACACGGCTGAACAGTTTCTGCACTGAAAGCTGTTTTCCCTTCATGCTTAATTCTGCTGCTTGGCTGGGAACGTTGCTCTTTGCTCTAGCAGTAAGGTTAAGATTTGCCTTTTCTTCTAAAGGCAAACCTGACACAACAGTCAGTTTGTCCATCACCCAACAACTGGCATTATTTTGGATTCAAAATTAGAAATTCTAGCCAGTAGGGTCTACAGATTGACAGAGATTGTTATAGGGTGTCAGATTCAGCCCTCTGAGAACATAAAGCAGCATTATTAGATTCCCACAGGTGTCTGGTCAGCAAAAAATCCCAACCCAATCCTGCACAAACACAGCAAGTGGCAAATGCACTGCAACCGAGCTTTCAGTAGCACAGAAGAAAAAAAACCCAACTGATTTGCTTTGGTGAATCTCCGCGGTGGCTGATCACTGCCAGAAATGGTCATTTCCCAAACAGGCCTGAAAAGAAAAATTTTAAATCAATACTGTCATTTCTATGTAAAGTTTAGATATTTCAGGGGTTTTTTTATAAAAACGAGGCACTTGCCCAAATGTTTCACTCCTGTTACAGCACACATTCCAACTTAAAGGAAAGTGAAACGGAATCATTTCAATCTAGCCAGTTATCCACAGAACTATACGTTATATACAGTTTATTTCACTAGAGATTTTAATTTTATACATAGTATAAAGGGGTATCCTGATATCACACATATAGTTATTTTACCGTACTGTTTAAGAACCAATTTTTTACATAATTCAGTATTAAGTACCATATTCATTAAAATGAGTGATTTTTTTAAAAAAACCTACATATAAATGGATGTTTATCATATGCACAGTGCAAGAATGTTTTTATATCATTGTAATCACAAAATGTGAATCTAAAATACAACACTGTGATTTAAAACTAATTTATAGTTATGATGCCCTGTGTCGTAGGCAGATTGATTAATCCTTGTTAAATTCCAAACAGCAGCAGCTTAAAAATCATCATTTCCGAAAGATACCTTCCACAGTAACCCGAGTTTTACAAAACACTGGTTTATCCCTACTCCTCCTCCTGACGGTGTCCTAAACAAACCAGAAGAATGGCACAGATTTCATTTGGAATTATCTGGTAACTAATGCTAAACAAATTTTTTATCACTTCCACACAGGAAACCTTTAAGGATGATAGAAGATGGAGAGGTTTTTGGGCAGAATTCTCAGGATTTTAGTAACGGAGTATAGGATTTCTCCTCTGCCAATCAGAAGAAAATACTGTAATATAAAATCAGGCTGTAATATTTACAGAAAACAATTGTGGAAAAGCAAGCATTCATCATGTAAACACGTCAGAAACGACTTCTTCATTTTCCCTTTTGCAGAGCGGGGCAGTGGATGAATATCAGCTCATCAGAAACAGATGTCTTCCTCGGAAGAACCACTTCACCATCACAGGATATACGTGGTAGTTGTGGAGAATTGCTAACATGTTTTCTCCCCTCCCTCCCCCCAAAGTTTCGAGTTCAATAAATAGTAGAAAAATAATCCTTTACTTAAAAATCTTGAGATGCATTGTCCTGGGTTCCATACAGCAAGTGCGGCGCAGTGAACTTTCTATGCGCCAAACAAACCGCAGAGAAACCAACAGCCTTTCACCCCCCACCTCCTTCTGGCACTTTTTCCATCTTCAGCTGCACGATTTCTGCTCTTCCAGTTAAGGAAACCAAATAATCTCTGGCTCTTTTAAGCTCTCTCTCTCCTCCTGGCTCAGCATAACAGGGCTGCCAAAGCTTCAGCTGCTGTATAAACTCACGTCCCTCTTTTTGGAGGTCTAACATGCCTCCTGCTCCATTTTATTAAATGTTATGGCAGGTCCATTCATCAAGCGCATTCCCCTTCCATTCCGGAGCCAACCTTACATTTATAAAAATGTAAAGCTCTTCTGCCTCACCATTTACTCAGGAAGTTCGTTAAATGGTTCCTGGTGAAAAGCACAGAACCAAAGCTGCCGTTTGCTGCATGGATCACTGTTCACAAGTTCTGTCTGTTGGTTTTTTGTTTGTTTTTTTTTTTGGGGGGTGTTCATTAGCATTCTGCGTCCACTGTGTGTACGGTGACCGCAGCCTGTAAGTGGTGGCTGTGGTGGAGGGTCGGGTGGTGCAAGCGGTAGTGGTGGAACTTGTGACTCAGCAGGGCGGCCGTCTGGGGCGGCGTGTCCAGCTCCAGGTCCTCGTCGTGGTTTCCAACGTCCACGCCGGCCGACAACGGGTCGTTATTGCATGGAGGGTTTTCGCTGTCTTCCTGAGGACTCATAGTGCTGTAGCCTGGAAAATAAATCAGCAGGATGGAGAATTAAAAGCAAGACTAAAAGGTCAATATTCCACGGTGCTGACTGCTGCAGCCTTCACGGAATCAGGCATGGTCAGTGCTTTGTGAAGAATAAAACAATTGGTTTTCTTTAATTAGTCTAAAAAGAAAAAAACCCCAAACAACAACAACACCACCACCACAACAACACCGCCCCCCCCCCAAAAAAACCCCACACCAAAAACCCAAACAAAACCAAAACCCACCAAAACCAAACAAACTAACCATAACCCACAGCATCCTCGCCTGTAGGTTCACAATAGATCCCTTTTCTTGTCACTGTCTTTATAAACTTTGTGGACCTACGGTCTGTACCACAAACAGTAAAAACCAATCCCGCATTCAGCAGTTTGTCACGGTACAATTGCTGGCACTGATTTTAAAACCAAAACATAACAGATTTTTTGGCGGGGGGGAGAGAGGGGGTGTTATCTTTTAAAATATTACTTGGATTTCTACAAACAGTCAAGAAACTCGTGGGATCCGCTACCGTCTCTATTCCAAACCACTATATCAAACCACAAATCTCTGTATCAAACTACATGTTTCCTAGGAAGGTTCACCAGCTATTGTATCTGGAGGCAGCAAAACTTCACATCGCCTTCTTGTCTGATCACAGTATTTTATTTTCAAAAGGAAGAGAGCACTTGTCACCTGGGAGGGACTATTTGCACAACCCAAGCAGATGTTGAATGCTGGTGAGCTTTCCGTCCAGCGGAGCACGCACACACAGTGAACTCTGGGCTCCTTCGGCTCAAATATCTGCTGCTGGAGGCGGAGAAGTTCAAAAACCCAGATCAGCGTCTGGAGGAGTAAGGAGACACTGCACTCCCTGGGATATCCTGAGGAAATGATGTCACCCCAACGCCAGCTCACAGCTAACCCTTGCAGGACAAGATCCGGCTTTCGCAGTTTTTCTTAACAGGTCAGAGATTTGCTGTCCTTTTCTTTTGAAGCAGGTGCTCGTAGTTACTATGAAATTTGGATTTGCCACTGAAACCGGCTGCTACCCCCTCAAAACTGGTTTGCAGTACAAGTGAGATCACCTCAGTATTTCTAAATGCAAAAACACAAACAAAATTTAAAAGGGAAAAAAAAAAAAAATCTCGCTTTAATCAGAAAAATAATCCTGAGCAAACTTTGGCCAAGAGCTGAAAAACCAGTAGTGCTTCTGAGCATCTCAGTCAGGTTTTCCGCTTGAGATACCTAAAAGGAGTGTGTTAAAAATACCAGGCTGAGTACCCAAAGCTGCTTCTCATTTCCTATGGTCTGAGTCATGGTTTCTGGCTGGGGAAGACAACTGGGCAGCCCTTTGAAGAAGAGGGAATTACAGAAACTAAAAATAGAAGCACACGTGTCAGAAATAGGTAGTTACCCTGCTAACCCAGACCTCTAGACTAGGAAGAAGGGACAGATTTGCTGGGAATGTAAGAAATGGAACAAAAGGAGCATTAGTCGTGCAAATCTGCCTCAGCACAGGTCATCTGGCCCCAAATCCAGGGTAATTCCTCCTAGAGCACGATTGCTTCTCCGACATCTGTTCGTCCAGGTTCCAAGGCTTTGGCCTTCAGATTTCCTGTCCCTCGGCAATTCCATTAGCGCAACCACCGCCTTAATAATTGCACAGGTCTGCTGTGCCACAGCAACAGCGACACACAGCCGGAGCGGACGTCTGTGGCAGACTGCCTTGTCTATCCCTCCTCATTTATATTAAGCCTCCTCATGAGTCAACAGCATGATGCCCGTCTAATAGCTTTCAAGATTTAAGGAGACTTAGTCTCAGGGCATGAGAGACATGTCAAAATTCCCTGAACACCCTGAAGTGTGTGTGTGGCAAACACAGATGGCTGAATAACCTTGGTTGCTACACACGTACACAGTTAATGTTGATCATTAGCATCTCTCAGAGGGCTGGACCAGCTCTGCTGGGAGGACAGGCTGAGAGAGTTGGGGGGTTCAGCTGGAGAAGAGAAGCTCTGGGGAGACCTTATTGCACCTTTCCGCACTTAAAAGGGGCCGATAAGAAAGATGGGGACAGACTTTTGAGCAGGGCCTGTTGTGACAGGACAAGGGGTGATGGTTTTAAACTAAAGGAGGGAGAATCAGGCCAGACACGAGGAAGAAATTTTTTTACAACGAGGGTGGTGAGAGCCTGGCCCAGGCTGGCCAGAGAGGTGGTGGCTGAACCATCCCTGGAGACATCCCAGGCCAGGCTGGACGGGGCTCTGAGCAACCTGAGCTGGTGCAGATGTCCCTGCTTGTGGCAGAGAGCAGAGCAGGAGAGACACTGACCTCATTGCAAGGGATTTCCTTTTTCTCATTAAGAAGGAGAGGCCCATTGTCTCAACTGAACATCTACATTGATGGGGTTGGCGGTGGAAAAAGAGTGTGGTAAACGCAGTGCCACTGCTGTGGGTCTGAACCCGGTGAAGTTGGCAGGACCCAGAACCAGCCGGGGGGAGCAGGACACGGAGCTGCTGCTTTCCTACTGCTCTGGCAAAACCAGCTCCCTTGCTGGACAGTCTCACCTACTGAGGTGTGTCAAAACTGCTGAACTGTGGAGCAATAAAGGAACAAAGGTGTTTAGAGTTTGGTTTTGGCAACGTGTCAGAGATCTGAAGAAAACCGATTAACCGCAATCATCACCCTGGGGCCAGGGCAGCGGTTCCAGGTCTTACCGTGGTCACTTTCCGTTCCCGATCGCCCCCAGTACCGGCGTCTGCGTTCAGGGCTGTGCGCGTGTCGCTCTATCACCGCTGCTATGAAGCGAGTGTTACTGACTGCGAGAGAGAAAGAAACAGAAGTGGATTTAAATAAAGTGCTTGTACTGAATTGTACCAGGGGGACAAATCATGCACAGGGGAATGCACCTTCTGCAAACTAATTCTTCTCAAATACCATTTCTTTTAAGAAGACTGTCAAGTGACAAAGAAGTAGAGATGGTGTTTAAATGTGGGATAAATGAAGATCCAGTCAAACTCATTCACCTCATCTGCTTGGAATAATAGAAGTTAGAGAACTATTGTGCCAATGCTAAAGAACCTGTGGGAGCACTGAAAGCCAACTCAAAATGAAACTAAAAAGGACCTGGAGGAGCAGTAGATTCAAGCCATGGAACTCAGATATGCTTATTTTTCAGTTTTTGAGTGTTGACAGAGTTTTGAATCTTGGGGATTGTTTTAGTTCTGTTTTGGTGAGGGCCCAGAGACAGGGATCTGGTCCAAGTCTGGAGCTCTCCCAGACTTCAGGTGCACCGACCCATCTTTCAGTACAGCAGTATCATACACAAAGTGCCATTTCACTGAATGCTAAAGAAGTACGAGCATCCCCAATCAAGGCAAATAAGATTTACTGCCACTTTCGTTGAATGTATGTGCCAGACTTGGCCTCTCCTTTCCAAGGCTGAGCAAAGGGAGGAGTTTTCCACAGCCTGTACTATCACAATTACAATTTTTAAGCTGATCAGAGCTATTTCTGGAAGTGGTCGTGATGGGGGAGCATAAGGGGCAAATCCCCACACATCGTCACGATGTGTCTTTTAAAACTAAAATAAACCCCGTGATTTTTCAGCACGAGACTATGGGTGCACTGGAAGTTACAGTTTAAGTTAAAATATTGTTCTGTCATTTTCTACTGCTGATCGGCACAGGGTTTCCTCATGTATTTTTAATCCTAGCATATTAAGAAAACAAACAGCTCATTTACTCTTAACCTAAGATTTTTTTTTTTTTTTTTTAACAGCAAAGTGATTTGGTACTTACTGATTCCTCTGTCTTCATGGCTGTCATCATCTCTCTCGTCCCTATCATTTTCCAGGTTCGACATGCGCACTGACATTTCTACACACCATTACAAACAGAAAAATGCAACTGTTAAGAGAAAAATTTGGGGTCATCTTACTAACGGCTGTCACCCTGGTCATACGGTGGAAACACTTTGCGTTGCTGAGTGAAGAAATGAAGTCTGAGCTCTTTTTCCAAGCTAGACGGGGCTGGTGATACTAGGAAAATTATATTCCCCAACTCCCCCTGAAAAGAACAGGATTTAAAGTTTTGAAGAAAGTGAACTAATTCAAAATAGAGCTGGGGTATAATCAAATCTAGAGGTAACGAACCCTGAGTGTACTTCTCACCTCTCTATCTTTCTACCTGTATCCTTTTTCCCAAAATTTAGGGGTTTTATCTACGAATAACACATCCCATGAACATCACACAGACCAGAAGCAGGGAACACACGGGAAAAAAGGCACATCCCAAACAGCCCAAGCAGAAAGGGCATGAAAACGGTAATACTCCCAACTTTAGCTCTAGAAAAAGAGTAACTTCAGCTTCCTGACAAGAAGCGCAGGTTAGGGTTTTGGGGCAGAGCCTCTTTGCGTGGCAGCAAGGCTGGCTGCACCCAGGAGAGGGCAGCAACACACAGGCCCCCTGGACCAGACCTCACTGAAAGAGCGGTTGGCAAAAGGGAAAGAAAACAGGGCCAAGCATTGAAACAAAACCAAGGAAAGAGGTTTAGCCTTTTTATTTTGTAGTTGGTTCTGGTTTGTTTTTAATTCCCATCCTACTATTTCTCTCTCCAGAGTTATCAGCTCACCCTGGGCAGCCAAAGGTGACATGTGCTGGTGACTCCTCCGATGGATCTGGTGGCGATAGGCGTACACCGCCAGGACAAGCACCATGATGCAGCCCATAATGCCTCCAGCCACTGGGCCGACCGGTGCACTTTTGATCATGTTCAGAGTGATCACCTCATCTCCTAAATCAAAAGGGACAAAACAGGGGGGGAAAAACCATAAATACTCTGCAGAAAGGTTTAAATCAACATCTCTGAAGATTAGAGAAGATCTTGAAGGCTTTCTAGGGGCTGAACTGTGCATACATAGGACAGCACAATTTACATAGAAGAAATTCAGAGAGGTTACAACTTAAGGACAGGAAAGTATAGCTAGACTCAGCTACATGTCAATATTTTAAAAAATGTAACACCCACAACAGGCCTGGTGCTACTTCTTTACTGCTTAATGCCCTATTTATGCTAATTTACCACTAGCATCAAAGGTCAATGTGTTATGTGAAGCATGCTCTGACACTGAAAATGCACATTACAGAATGCAAACAGTTAAATGCAGCACCTGCCCAGCCAGGCAGAGTTACCTATTGCTCCCAAGTCATCCACGTAGGGGCTCTTGGCTCCCACGATGCCGCCGAAGCATTCCTTCTGCGGGGCACAGTACGGCTTATCCAGGTGGGTCTTCCCATCGCTGTCCACCATGCACCACTCGCAGTCCAACACGCCAAAGCAATCCCTGAAAATTAAAATGAAAGGAAACCATATTGACTTTCAAGTTCAACGGTTCTCGTTTGGCATAGCTCAGTCTATTTTAGAATCGTGAAACAGAGGAAGGCCAAAATCATCTGTAAACTCTCACATATGTAATGTTTAGCCACAAGAAGCTTCCAATTAAAATGCTCAAGGACCACAAGGGGAATCCCGCATGGAAGGTGCATCTTCCAAGTCTGTTTGCTTTGGTTTTTTTCCTCCATCACTCAGCCTGAGCAAAGGGAGAACTTCCTACTCATAACTCCTCCAACAAGACATTTCTCAGCACGGTGAAGTCTGACTACGGTTCCACCCTTTCTCTGCAGCCCTTTGGAAGACGGAAGGAAGGATTTGGGAAGTCTGGTCAGAGCACGATACGTTCCAGCAATCTCAGTTGCCTGGCAACCGCTCCTAACTAGCAGAAAAAATAAGTCCTCAAGCTTCTCTACCTAACGCCAGGAGTAGAACGGAGAAACTAGAAGCTGACAGGCAGCTGCTGTCTCTAACGTGCTCCAAAGTCACCACCGTGCCAGTGCTGTCTGCTTGCTGCGAGCGCTGCAGCTGCACGTCTCCCAGCAGACACGCACACATGGCAGCACGGGCCATGCTGCTAAAAGGAAGAATTTGTCGCCCTTTCAACAGCAAATCCGACGGTTCTTGAAGTCACAAAGTTTGAAGGGAAAGCCATTTGTTTGCTATTAACGGTGTTCTGTGACTCGAATGGGAATCTGGAGGTCTGCTGTTTCTGCACTGCAGCATGTGTCATCATTGATATTACTCTTATTTTGGCATCATGGTTTTTTTTTTTCTTCGAAACGTGTAAGGAAGAGCTATTTTCACTGAATTCTTTCAAGAACACAGTCTATTTGGAGGGATGGAGAAGGTCACTTTACCCGCTCTCTGTCCTCTGGTTGCACTGGGTGTTAATACACTGCGGGAGAGCGTCCTGCAGGCTCAAGTCGATGGCCGTGAAAGTCATTGGCTCCTGATGAACTTCACAACTCGGGTTCCTATATTGGGGGAAAAAAGTAAAGCCTCTTACTACAAAAGCAGCCAAAGCACAATCAAGGAAAAACATCATTTTTACCTATTACATATTATCTGCGTAACTATACTAAAACTACTGTCTGTTCTAGCCTGTATCAGCTGTGAGTAAACATGAACAAACAAGTGATTTTGTTAATTCTCACCTGTTTTCGGCGTTAGTGAGGTTGCCAGTACATTCATTTACCTCCAGAGGGCACTCACAAGGGCACTCGCATTCGTTCTGTTCCATTCTTTGGGGTCAGAGAACACACAAAAAATTGCATCAGACATCAGGCCCTGATTGCAACCCCACAGTGCAGCTGCATGAGGGCCGTTCCCCACGTTCGGAACCTCCCTCCTTCCCCCAAGAACACCGGGATTGCTTCTGTTCTGCACTGCGACTGAGGACAAGGCAATAACGGAGCCTTTCTGCTCTGTTACCCACCCCCTGGAATTTCAGAAGCGAAGACCCCGGCCAAGTCTCAGACCCAGACGCAAGGATCGCTCTTGCAGCAAACGCATAACGATGCTGGTGTGGGCAAAACCTCCTGCAAGCACCTGGACCCCCTCGATGAAAATCTAAGTCAATCCATATAACATTGTGTGTATTAATATGCCAGAACAAAGGGCCTGATGCACAGATAACTGAATCTGTGGTGGTCTTTAACATTATCTACCCAAACTTGTCAAGAACAAACGACCCTGCGTTTTTATACGCTGAGGATGAGAGTTGGCTAAGTCACCGTGCCCCTTACGCACAGCACAGGTAAAGCAACTATTTGTTTTCACTCCAGTTTTGCGCTGCAAGTTTTCATTCAGCTTATAAAACAAAGGTGTTTTTCTAAAACTGAGATGAAGGAAGCGGGAAGAAGGAAAGGGCTGGGGCGGCACGTCCGCGCTGCTCACCGGTGGCAGTTGAGGCACAGCCTGTCCACCATGCTGCAGGCGCAGAACGCCAGGGAGTCGCAGGTCTCGTTGACAATTCCCACAAAGGCGTTGGTGCCCGGGATCCTCGTCAGCCTGTACTTGGAGCAGTGGCTGCCGTGCACAAGGTTAGTCAGATCACCCTAGGAAAAAAAGAAAAGTAGTGTTAACGGTGTAGAAGAAAACTTTCCTCCTTCCACGGAGCCGAGGGAACACAAATGCCACCTTCACAAATAAGAGGTTGATAAAATTGTTCATCAACCTGTTGAGTTTTGCTTCCAAGCTACTGCTGGGTGGAAAGACTTTGCTGAAGATAGAAAAAAAAAAATACACTTTGCTTGTAAACATTACGAGATGTGGCAGCGTCAGAGTCCAATACTCCACTTCCCTCCTTCACATGGCTCACCGAGCCGGCCCCACCGCGCCAGTCATCGCTGACCCCCCCAAAGACACTCCGCTCTGACGGGGAGGCACCGGCACGACTTGTTGAAAACTTCCTGGCACATTTACTATAAAAAAATCCACCACAGCGCTGTGCAGCTGTGATCTGTTTGGTAGGCAGGCTCGTTCCTGATTCCTATTTACATGCCACAATCTGAAGTTTTCACTCTGTCCTATACAATTTCCTTTACAGTAATATACTTTCTGGTTTGCATTTCAAGCGTGGGGAAAATGTTTAAGCCTAACTGACATAAATCGGTCTATTCTGACATAACTTTCAAATATTTGTGACACTCATTTCCCACCTTCTCCTCCCAGTAATAATTGAAAAGTATTTTTTAAAGAGCAGCTTCTCCCACAGAGCTTAACATCTTTGGAATAATTCTGCAGCGATCTGTGGTGCTGCAATTGGCATTCACAGCGCAGCGAGAGCCGACAGCCCCTGGCTTAGACCTCTGAGCACCCAAAGGAGCCCAGATGACCCACAGGGACCGCAGAGTGTTCACATCTCCAAAGGCTGCAGTTTGACGAACGATAGTCTGAAAATGTTCCTGCAAGTTGCACCACTAAATACATGTATTCAGCCATCCACCTAAAAAGTAAGTTATTAGAGACCTTCACTACCCATGTCACAGGAGAATGTGACACTGGTTGGAAGCCAGAGGTCAGGAGAGGATCCAGAACAAAAAATCCCAACTCTTGCTGGAAACTCCTCACCCAGAGCTTTTTTTCATGATGCTGGATGAGACTTTGCAGACATCAAGCACACAGCTGGCCAGCGATCACATCCGTGATCAGAAAATCATAGGAAGGGCCCTTCCCAGGTCCCCCAGTGCCCCCCCTGCCATGAGCAGGGACATCTGCACCAGCTCAGGTTGCTCAGAGCCCCGTCCAGCCTGGCCTGGGATGTCTCCAGGGATGGTTCAGCCACCACCTCTCTGGGAATCTGGGCCAGGCTCTCACCACCCTCGGGGCAACAATTTCTTCCTCATGTCTGGCCTGAATCTCCCTCCTTTAGTTTAAAACCATCACCCCTTGTCCTGTCACAACAGGCCCTGCTCAAAAGTCTGTCCCCATCTTTCTTATCGGCCCCTTTTAAGTCCGGAAAGGCGCGATGAGTTGCTTCCACGTCAACTGACTCCTGTGCAGCCCAGCTCGCTGGGTTTGTGTTTGGAGCGGCTGAGCGGCCGCCAACCCACACGGCAGTTTGGCCTCCAGCCGCGTCTGCTGATCCTGGCAAGGATTTGCGTTTCCACCAAGAGAAACCCAACCCAACCAAAGTACATTCAAAAGCAAAATAAAACAGAAAAAAGACACTTACCACTAAGCTGGTATTAAATTTATAAAACCGCTGAACTGTTCTGTCACTGAAGCTGTTGCAGAGGTTTTTCTTGACGAAGTTTGGGTGGTTCAGAATGTCGTTTGCTACCAAAGGCTCCTAAGTGAAAAAAAAAGAGTAGGATTTTATACCTTTTAAATCAGACACAAACAGCAGCTTCTCTACAGTCCTTACCGCCTCAGCGATTAGAAGAGGCGGGAACAAACCAAGAAAAAAGGAGCCGGACCTTGTGCGTGATGTGCTGCTGCTCCACCGGCGCGTGTCCCTTGGGATCGATGAGCGTCGGGTGAGCCACCAGGTACCCTCTGTCCTCCATGATGAAGCACCTGCCCCGCAACAGAGAACGGAGACCCCCGTTAGAGAAACACACCCACACCAAACACCATCTTAAATTTACAGAATTGTTAAAGGCTTCCGTTTATTAAAATAACAGGGCCATTAAGCAAACTCCCTGGGGAATGTCTCTAAAGAATATATTGGGTATTTCCCTGAAGCTTTTAAATGTTACTGTTGCAGCAAAGCCTGGACTGTGGAGAACTTGAAAATCGAACCGATTAGAAACAGAAAGGAAAAGCGATCAGTGCATTGTCTTGTCTGATCTGGGAAGATCCAGAAATAAATTAAGCATAATGAACTTGGAAAGCTTTAACAGTGTATGAATCTACTACATTACTAATTAAACAGAGATTTCACACTCTCCTGTATTAACCTCCAGCCTCAGAATTCAATTTTAGCGGGGAGATATATCACTCCTGTTACATTCTCAGCCTTCCCAACCTTTCCTCTTCGCCTTAGTTTCCCATGTGATCTCAGGGAAATAACGTCAGATCTGTGCCTCTATCTTGAAACTGCGAGGTTTTAATCCACGATGTTTTTGGCATCTCCGGTTTCCATAGCCGCAGACGGGGAAGGCGGAGGAGCAAGCGGCTCTGAGATCTGCAGAATCGGTGGCCACAGAGGGGAGACGGGAGGAGGTTAATGCGGCCACAATGCTCCGAAGAGCTCAGCAGGGCAGCAGCCGCGTCCCCGGCACCGCGGGGCTTTGCCTGGGCCCCTGCGGACACTTGGGGCGGCTTTAAAGTCTACGATTCCCATGGCAATCTGCAATGTAAAATTCTACCTGTGTCCTAAAGCCCTGCCTGTGTCCTAAAGCTCTGCCTACATCGGCTCACGGAGGGAAAGAGCAGATTTAATTTGAAGAGATCAGCGCGGAATAGATGGGACAGCAACGCTTGAGGTATACAAGGGAGTCATGAAAACTTGTACTTGGGTTTTTTTTTACTGCCCCAAACTGGGTTTTGCATTAGAAATTGTGATGTTGCGTTTTCTCTTCTTTTTTTTTTTTATTTTCTGAAAGATGCTATAGGGAACAGGAGAACGAGTAGGCTTGTGGTTACCCCAGAATGACTGCAGAGAGAAAAAGCAGAGACATATACTGAAAAAACCCTTAGTACCTGCGAGCCTTTACACAGGGGCTGTTAAGCATTAGATCCAGCTTCTACGTTAGAATGGTCTAACCAAACATTCAACAATATGCTTGAAATTCATCATTTAGGGAGTGTAAGAACAGAATAAAGCATCTGACCCCACTGATTATGAATAGTTTTTAACTGGTGGGGAAGGAATGCCAAACCAGAAATGTTTGGTTTGGGTTTTATACACCATAAAATGTATAAAAAAATACCCAAACCAAACCAGAAGAGAAATGGGAAGATTGCAGAAAACCACTTCCCTTTCCAAATTTAAGGTTTAAAAACAAACAAAGAAACAACAATGCCCAAACCATGTTGTCGAGTTACTCCAGATCCACACAGAATCTGCCCCCACCCTCTAGCACGTGATTTTTGAAAAAAGGGGAAAGAGGAACAATTAAGATACACAAGGGTCAAAACAAAATTAAATACTCCAGATGAAATCAGACTTCTTCTGACTACTGCTGTGCTACGTGTTTCTGAGAAAAATATAACAAAACTATATTTTTAAAATCATAGTTAAAATAACTACAGATAATACGTCATTATTACATGCTCACAGTAACTAAATAGGCAAAATGAAAACAAACAGAAGAGAATGGGAAGTGTGTTCATTTAATACAGAATGGGTTTTTGCCCAGGATTTCAGTGAAGTCTAAATATAACAAAAATAATAATCAGTTATCTTGTGCAGACCGTTCACTCAGCTGATGAGTTTGCTCTTGAATAACAAAAAAGTCCATATAATCATCATGAGAAGAACAAGCACAAATTTTAGTGGGAATCAGAGAACACACATTGAAAGTAACAGAATCCCAGAAAAAATTAAGTTGAAAAGTTCATCGGGGTCATCTAGTTAAAGGGAAAGAAAACAGCTTTAGATGTATATTGCCTGGAAGGAACGGCTTTACCTTATTTTGTTTCCACCGTCTTGGTTACAAACTGGCAGCAGGTCCATGAGAACTTTGTAGAAGTATCGAAGGGTGAAGTCGATGCCCATCACTGCCACCGAATGTCCTGAAGACATCTGTGCGCTGCAAAGAGGGCAGGAAAAAAAGGAAGAAGGCTTTGACAGTGGCATTAATCATTAATATTCTAATTACTTGGTTCCCTACTTGAAAAGGGGACTGGTTTTTCTGGCATACAAATGCCCAGCTCAAATCCAGACCTCCATGCTGAAGCTCAGTTCACCCTGTTCGTGTTTAAATGAAGTTAAAACCGCTGTAAACGGAGAGAACAGCGTCTTAACAGTGTTAGGTACTTGCTGCAAATCCTGAAGCCTCTTCAAGTTAAATTGCACCTTACGCAAGCAAACCATGGATATGGGAGACAGCCCAGCGAGGACGGATCACACCCTGGAACCTCCCTCGGCTCTTACAAACACCCCTACCACCTACAGAAATTAGGATTAAAAATTTCCCCCCCGCCCCCAAACAACGGCAGGACGCAGCTGCTGCGTTCCCAGCACCCGAACTCCCGCAGCCTCGGGGGGTTCCGTCCTGCACGGCTCCGCTTTGCGCAGCCCCCACTGTCGGCAGCTGAATGCAAAGCTGCCATAGATATTTCGCTAAATTCCAAAGTGTAGGAGTGATTAGGAATTTCAGCCAGGAAAAAAAAAAAACAACCAAACCCTGGCCAAGGTACAGACATGAATGAGGTTACCTTGCACCAGGCAACTAGGTGGTAATTAGGTGCTGCTTAACGAGCACCGTGTTAAATGCTTCAGATCACATCCTACGAACAGGCCAGTTATCCATGTGAGCTGGAATTAAACAGGAGTAATTCACATTAAGCTGACACTGCCTCCTGAGTGCCAGGCGAGATTTAAAACCACACCACTTGACAAACGTTCTGATTCAGTATTTTCCCCCAGTGTAGGGCAACCATAAAATAAACGTTTAGGGAAGGGCAGACTGGGGGTCTCTGGGGCTGCTCACCAGCACGGGCAGCAAGAGCTGCCGGGAAGTGCAATATTTTGCCCAGGCTGAAAATGCGCTTGTGTTCCTATTTTTACACACTGGTTTGGGAATATACACAGTTGCCTTAGCAACCAACACATCAAAGACTGACAGAACAGTCTCAGACTGATGTACGGAACTACATTTTCTTACAGCTCTATAAAGGTAAAAATGGGCTGATGTATGGAACTGTATCTTCTATGGCTCTGTAAAGGTAAAAATGGGCTGATGTATGGAACTGCATCTTCTTACGGCTCTATAAAGGTAAAAATGGGCTACTTTTAACCTTCCTCACCATCAGCGACACCACTGCAAGAGCTCTCCTGGCAGAAGCACAGTCTCGACATTTGGCTAAGACCAAATGGGTGCTGAAAGCTCCAAATAGAAATTATATTCTACTTATGTTGTTATTTTTCCAAAACTTCCTGTCCTGGCAAGTTCCCACCTTCCCCTCAGGAGAAACATCCAGACAATTCTGAACTAAGGTGCAAATCCTCCCCGGGCAGCTGAGCATCAGAGCAGCGAGGTTCTGGAACAAAAGCCCCCTAATTTAATAACAGAGGCAAACAATATTTATTAGGGCAGGTTATGAAAAGGATTGTATGATGCAGTGGTGTGTAGTAGGCTGAGGCTGGACCGACTGACAAGGGAACCTGTCGCTCCCCCATTTCTAACACCCAAATTCTCAAAGTTGGCTTCTTGCAGCACCGAGGGGGCACGGCCAGACCCGGTCACCTCTCAAGGACACAAACCGATCAGCTCGTCCTCAAACCGCCGGGTGGGCTATTTTGCACCCATGTGGGCCTTATGTTGATGGCGAAGGAGACACCTTTGACTCACTACTCTTTAAAATTTACTTTTCTAAAGAATTTTATCTCTGAAGACAGGAATAAAAACATTTAGAAAAAGAAGATACTGAAAGGCACAGCTGGACTACGCACAGCAGAGGCTGCTGGCAACCCCTTGTCCACACAGAACCAACTCTGCTTACTGAAGTTCGTTTGCTTTTAAAGAGGCAGACTGAAGATGTAGTCAAATTTAGTTAGTAGATTTATAAATATAGATTCTAAAAACCTGCGTTTAATTTATTTTGAACAGCACCGATTTCATGGAGGAGGAATGGGAAAGAGGATGACAGTGAAGCAGCACAGACACATTTAACGGGATGAGACGAGGCATCAAGCTATGAAGTTACTGCTCTGTCTTAATAGACAAAAAGCCATTAGGAACACAGTAAATGTTTTAGCTTCATTTTTAAGCAATAAATCCTTCTGGTTTGCTGACGCACACTGTATTAAACAGCTTCTTGCATGAATCTTCTGTTCCCAGCCTCCAAAAAAGAAATAAGAGATACATAAAATGGGACTGAGAGACAAGCGTCAGTTCCAGATAAACTAATGTTGTTATTTAAACCCACACAGCAGTTTCTAATGCGAGTGTGCGCATTAACTCTACTGATTCCTCCCCCACCCTCTCTTTTTTTTTTTTTTTTTTAACTAAAACCTCTTTGGGGATTATAACCACATGTGAGTATAAGCTTTAGAGGTCATATTTACTCAGGAATCACACTCACATCTGCCAAACTTTGTTTAACCGTTCTTTAATCATGTTCTAATAACCCACGCGAGCTTTAAGTTCTTAAAGCTAACCGAACCATCGCTTGCTAGATAAAAATCAGAATAGTGATTAATTGCACTTCTCTTCTTACTCAAGTGCTTATTTCCCTTATGTAAATTCCTCTGTGAAAAGCACCACACAGGCGTTCAGCCCGATAACACTCCTGCCAAAAAAGACAGGCAGATGTCCTGTGGTGGGAAACCCCAAACAACGCCGAGATGTCTGAGAAGAGCAGAAAAGCAGCATCCTGAGCTCTGTTGCCTTTGTGATCTGTATGTGCCAGCGCAACGTTAGAAGTTACCTTTGTACTGGAGGGCTCTTAGATGGAGCGTGAGCAGAAGCCACGTGCTCAGTGAGAGTCTTGGAAGAGACTCCGTGTACAAAACAAAATGAGCAATTACAATTTCTGAAACTTGGGAGAGCTTGTGATAGAAAGGTTCAGTACACGTTCTATAAACTGAGCTGCTATAAACAGCCTATAGCCAAAATCAAACCTCAGCCTTGGGCTGGCGGCCTGGTCAGGAGGGAGCAGAACCAAAAAAGGTCTGGTCCTCAAGGAAAGGGTCATTCCAGTACTGATGAGATGTTCACAGAGAGACCCACTCCACTTCTCCCGCAGGTAATATTAACGATATGATGGTCCTTTAGACATATATGGGGTTTGGATCCCAAAGGTACAGGCTGCTGTTTGCACTCTGATTTGTTTTCTGCAATCCCATAGGGGCAGTTGAAGGTTTACAGGCTTCTCAAGTTCTTCTCACTCCTGAAAGCCCCTGTCCAGAAGTGCTGAATTACACAGCCCAGGCGAGGAGCTCCTCCGATGTCTGGAGCATGGACAGATCTTTAATTCAAGCCATCTTTGTGGACTGAACTGCTTGCAGTTTGGTAGATCTGCTTTCACCTCTTATTCCCTTCCAAACATCACCCTGGTACACCCAGCTTCAGAAGTGTAAGTGTGAGTAACTTCAGGAAATTTAGACATTAGCAATCTTGAGGAAAAAGTACTTGACTACCAGCAGAGAGGGAACATATCCCAAACCACCTCCTGAAAGCGATCCCTCTCCTTTTCCTTGGTCCTTGTCTTGCACACACGACATCGCATCGTGTGTTCATCCAGGAGCACATTCTCATAGAATCAATTCTCACCAATCAGCCCTTTTTTTCTCTATACTGTTATTATTCGTAAGCTACAGAATATAAACTATTCATATAACATGGATTTTTCAGTGTTTTGACATACTATTGCCACTGAATCTACGCAAGGTTATATCACACTTCATCAAAAGTACTTTAAAACCAGGTTTGGTTTTCAGTTCTGGAACACATAGGAGTCACCCGGCACATTCCTCTCCTACCCAAAGCACATCCGGATAACCGAGATTATTCGTACTTGACACAAACCTCAAAACACCATTTACCTGGAAGAATGGACGGTGTGACTGATGGTGACGACGTAGCCTGCCCCTCCGACGTCTAAGTAAGGACCAGTAAAGGTAATTAGTCCTGGATTAGCCACTGCATGCAAGTACCTGAGGGCAGCCAAAAGAAACCCATAATTACTGTAAGCTTTAAGGCAGTATCTTTGATTTTTCAGAAACACAAACACCGAATTCTGCACACTGTGAACAATGTGCTACCAAATTAAGGTTTCTTAATACTAAACAAGTACCTAAGTGTGATTAGGACCCGGACCTAAACCAGACTTGCTCAATGAATGGTTCTTCAGTACATACAACTGCATAAAAAAAGCTCAATTTACTTCTTCATTGGATAGATGAGATGGCATTTTAGACATTTTTCCCCAGAACAACACATGACTTAGTGCCGGCGGAGGCTCGAACTCAAAGCAAACACTGGCAAAATTATTACGTGGCAAACGCAGCAGAAAGGACGTCCCGTATGCAGAAATCACACATGCAAATCTGGAAAGATGTCAGAAAGTGATTACAAATTACAATTGCTTTTAAAACTTACTGTCGACAATGTCAAGTATCTTCTTACTGTCATGAAAGTTTGAAAGACATTCCAACTGTTGGAAAAACTTCTGTGTATGAAAAAGCTATTACTTTGTTTTCCAGTGTACTAACCCCAGAGTCTGGACTGCACTGTGGAAGTGACGGAATTCTACTTTTTCCCTTGTGCTTTGCTTGCATCTTCCTTCCAAAACACTGCCATTTGGCTTTATATATTAAAAAAAAAATAAAAGGACACTACGGCATGCTGCATATGGAGGCTTTTTCATAGCCACTGTTTGTGCAAAACAGTGAAGTATAAAAGCAAGAGAAAACCAAACCAAACCAAACCAAACAAGTCCTCCCAAAAACAATAATGAAAATAATGTGGAGGTTTTTTTAAATGGAAACAAGGGATTGTAAAAGTGCGTTCAGTTCATTTACAACATGAATGCACCTTGTTTATCTCACTACAAAAAACAAGAGCAAAATTCCATCATCTTATCTCTCAGCAAAAGCATAAATAAGAACAAAAAAGGAAGAAAACCTGAAGAAAAGCTCATCAGTAGCTATGGCAATGATTTTTTCAGGGAAAATAGAGGCTTCCCCTTTGGCTGTTGCGGTGGGACCCGGTGCTGGCTCATGCCTTCGGCAGCGTCGGGATCGGTAGCACCTGCGCAGATCCTGCCCAAACGTCCAAACACGCTCCGCAGCACTCGCCTGCCTCATTTGTACATATATTTGTAATGTACACAAATATTTTCCCAAATCAGATGCTAGTGCATAATTAAGAGCGCACAGTCGAGCCAGCAAATTCCTACTCTAAATTGTCAAGGAAATCTGCTGTAAACAAAAAGACTAAAATATTAACAACCAAAAATGGCACAGGGACTTGAAAACACTCCCGAATTAGCTAATCCCTAAAGGGGATGCTCATTTTCTGAATATTTATATTCCCATCTGCCACGGCAGGGATATGAAACAGAAACTATCACTTAAAATAAAAAGGGTTGAAATTAGAAACAATATAGGTTTTAACTGGCTGTATTTAAGCACTGAGCCTTTTACCCATGATGAAAATATTTCTAGTTAAATAGTTTATAGCTGGCCATAAAAACAAAACAGGCTATGAAATCAATACCAAATATTTTCCTTATTGCCCTCCAAGATTATCCAAAGCTTTGAGAACAGGACCCTAAAACTCACCATTGTCTCCTGGTGGGATCAAATGCTTTGTCCATGAGGGAACCGGGGTAAATTCGGAGCACCCCATTGGGGGTTGCTATGTAACGGCGCACAATATAACTGTTCAGGCTACTCATTTCCATTTGTGTCATCCATTCATCTGTGACGTGACTGGTAGCCATTACTTCATTTCTGACAGAGAACTGCAAAACAAAGGCAGACCTAGCAGGGTTCCTCTAAGACTTGCATGAGAAGATAATAAGCTGCTCGCGGGGTTTCCTAAAGAGCCATTGGAGATCATCTAAACTCAATTACTTGTTTAAAGTCGTCTCACACCAGACGGATCTGGCACATTCCAAGCAAAGGAAAAGCTTATTATAATGAAATATTGTTGTCGTTATCTCTGCGGCTTTTAGCATTTGTTTTTTTACTTCACGTAAATATAAATACTGCTCCGCTTGCACACAAAATAGAAATTTCTCATTTATATGCCTAAGAACACAAAGGTATTCCTGCTAAGAATTTACTGCAGCTTTAATTTTTCTAGTGCTCATTTCAATAGCTGCTTATCAACAAATTCCCCCCTCTTAGGGAGGAAACCCTCTCCCTCTTCTCTCCAGTCTTCCAGGCCCTGCAGCCCACGGCCACCACTCCAAGCATGGGGACACCCCTCCAAACCACCGCTCCGTAACCCTACGAGCATCAGGAGGTGGATATTTCGGGTCCTCTCCTCCCGGATGCAGGTGTAGGACGTGAGGAACCCGGGGTCTCCAGGGCTGCCCAGGGTGGACAGCACCGAGGAACGCACCTTGAGGCCGGGGTTGGCGATGAGGCGCGTGTTGTCGCTGAGATAGGCCGTGTAATGCTCCACCATCCGCTTCGTCTCGGGCTGGCTGAGATGTTCATACGGAGAAGAGAAGCTGCCCGCAGAGAGCATGACTGTAGGGCTTTCTGAAAACAGCAAATCCGAGAACGTTACGGACAAGGAATTGCGCGTGTCGCTATGCAAAGCGCACAGCTCCTTCAGGTCACGGGCGGACTGCAAGAAAGGGTGGAAAATGTGAAGTTTTCCACTCAAAATGGAGCGCTGACCAGCACAGCTCGCCTCCCCAGGCACTGACGAAACTTACGTTGCACATGAAGCACCTCTCTTGCTTCAAAATACAGAAGTCACAAAGTTAGTCCACTTGCTCTGATCTCCATGGGTTATTTGGTAACTTTAGTGCCCTTGTTCTCAAAGTCTAAACAACCTCTGCATTACTGCTTTTCAAAACATTACAGAAGCTGTTTAGCCTTCATGCTAAAGAAATTACTTATCCATGTTTAGGTTGGATACAGCAGAGGAAAACAAAAATGAGCACTTTCAGCTACAGAAAATGAACAAACAGAGAATTACAAACGCAGAGAGGGAGCTTACCAATAAATGTGTGGCTGTCTGGGGTGATTTCCAGAACAGACTAGAAAGTAAACCTTCCTTGTGCAAAACTGCAATACCAGCCAACTTTTTCTTTTGAAAAAGAAAAACGATGATGATGCAGGGCTGGAGGATGAGAATAATGCCTTTTCTGAATATTTGACTCATGGAACCTAATTTCCCCATGTGTAATGGTCTCCAAAGGAAAAAATTCACCGGAGTCTGTGAAGTGTTCTGCTTTTATTCACGTTCCTCTCAAACACATCACCATACATCCAGCAGTCATATATATTGCAGTCATCACTCACAAACTTCTATTAGAGCACTTCATCTGCTTCCCAGACCCAATATTCTGATGTGATTGCCTTTTACTTTGCATGAAGTTTTTCCACTTGTCAGCTTAGTACTGCGTTTTTTTGATATTTTCCATTTATATCTTGTCTTTCTGGATATCAGATAGTGAAGACTAGGCACCACATTAAAGAAAGAAAAAACCCTATATTTTAAACAGTTGGCAAAACAATTTCCATAGGTTTGTCAAGTTCCTCCATAACCCCTCCAATCTAATCTCACTTAGTTATTTGTGGCACTGCAATATAGCTAAGAAAATATCCCAACTGTGCCGCTAATCCACCCATAAGACCTTCCAACCTTGTTACAAACAAAAGCACTTAATGCAGAACTTCTTACAATACAGCACAGATTCTAGCAAAACCCCCAAGACTAATACTGAAATATGAAAGCTTGCAACTCACGATGCTTATATAAAAAAATCTCTACGTTCTTAGAATATATTATGTTTTTTAAGTTCTCTATCCTTTCCAAGCACACTAGAACTTACACTGCCATGGAGACTCTCCCTCTTTGCAGTATGTCTGAGCAACTCCTGAAATCAGTCAGGTAGGACAGAATCAACTTAGCTTATGAAAAGCAGAAACGTGTCAGTGAGCCGAGAATTTTGAAGCAGGTAAGGAAGGTCTGGAAACCATCACAGCACAGGAGTTCTCAGTTTCCCCCAGCAGACATAACTCCTGACTTCACATGAGCGATGGTATTAAATGCTTCTGGCGGTGAAAAACTTGCATAAGGCAAAAAGTAGCCCCGCACAACTGGCCGGGACTTCATCCTACTTATGTTATTTGTTAATAAGCTGCTTTACAGCCAAGAGAACAGAACTTTGTTTCAAGGTTGCTGAGACATCTCCCATCCCCACTCCACTCTCTAGGAACTCGAGTAAGGCTCACGGTGCATTTCTCTCTTATTTTGATGAGCTCTCCCACTGTGTTCGCTCATGCAAGTGCTCGCCCTTGAGCAGTGTAGCTGTGATCAATGAAGAGCTTGAGAAGCTATTAGAAAATCAGCCTTGGAAACAAAAGCCTCTCAAGAGGAGAGTATTTCCAGCGTTCCGCGAGAACAGTTTTACTTTCAGCTGCCACAACTCCGCAGAAAGATGCAGGAGGTCAAGAGGAACAGCAAGAAAGCTTTACCTAAAGTCGCCAGCTGCTTGAAGTGCAGGCAGGCGTTGGGCTGGCCCAGCAGATCCAGTCGGTGATACAGGAGCTTGCTGCTGGGGACAGTGTTGAGATTCTTCAGCTGCTTAACAGGTATTTCTGGCTGTATCACCACGACACACAGAATAAAGGACGTGTCCTGGACCTGAAAGACATAGGCAGGTCATCGAACAAACAAAAAGGTGGAGGAGTTACAGAACTTATTTTTTATTTGGCAGTCATTCTCCTTCCTTTAACCGCTCATCCCATCCCGTTCTGGAAGGTGGCGCCACGCTTTGCCGTACTCTCAAGGATCACAATTCCCGCTCTCTCTCAAAACAGACAACTCATTTCCAAAGCAGCTAATGCAGAAACACAGACTTGATCCCACAGAAAACAGAGAGAACAATTATGCAGATAAAATTTTCAAGCTGTATTGGTGTCCGCGCAGGATACAAACACTTGTCTTCAGTGCCCTGATTACTGCGACTCAGTCCCACCAGCCACATTCCAGTCTGTAACCAGCCCGTATGGATCAGAGTTGTATAAAAAAAATACTTTCCCAGAGTCTACGCACAAATATTTAGTTTTCAGGAAAAAAAAGATTATATTAAGACCTTAATTTTGTTGCTCAATTAGCAATAATTTCTAACACTGTTTTCTGGATACTTTTTGAAGTGTTATTAACAGAGGAGAGAATTCAGGTGCAGAGTTGATAAAATACACTGGTATTCCCTTTATGAAGAATGCAGACAAATTAACTCTCAAAAATAAGATTTTATCATTACCACTCTTAATTGTGTGTCACATGCTTTACTGGTTTGTATATTTTAAGTATCTTATAGTACATCAGACTAGCAAAACCTGGAGTTACCCAGCTGCTCTGCAAGGGTGTTTGATATTTAACGTAGCATTACAACATTAGAAAATTAGCTCCAGACGCCCTCTCATGTGAAGTTCTGTTACACAATGACAGATTTAATCTCTTAAAAACTGCTCAGCTTAATCTTTTTGGTTGGATTTAACTTAATACTGTGAAATGATCCACAAGTACCCTCCTAAGTTTGTTGGCACAAAAAAGTAGCCAATTATTTCTGACATCAGTGAAAATCACCTGGATTATATTGACCTTTACATTCCATTTTAAGCCCTGGGTCAAGATTAGTGTTCAGATATGTTAAACTGAAGAAAGGAAGACAGCTGCTAGAAGCTCTCTTAAAACTCTTACAACTGGGAATAAAGCCTGTTGCACACACGTCGTACTCAGTTTTACTGAAAGCTCCAATATAACCGATGTTTGCAAGAAAAGTGTTAAATTACAGCAAACACCATTAGTGGCTGCTGATATAGTTCTGAAGAAAAGATAGTATCAGAACGAGAAGCTGACATTTTCCCAATTATATTCGTTAATGGACTGTACTACTCTACCTCTAATATAACAGTGTTAAGCAAAAGAATGACTTCATGATGAACACCGCCTCAGCCCTGCACTCAAACGTGGTTTCTGTAAGTATTTATGTGTCATCTGCCTTGCAGTGTGACATCCAGACCAGGATAGATTTATTTCCATTGGGAAAGCACGAGTATAATCTCTATGTGACTGTACATTACATCTGTCTTATGAAATGAGTCCCTTGCTGAAGCAAGAACACAGACATGTCCATACAGACACGTCTCTGAAGATGACATGGTAACAAAACTGAAACGGCAATTTCACCAGTTCGTCCCTGTAACAAAAAAACCCCACAGTCATGCGGTTTCTGAGTAATTCAAACCTTTCATACTTCAACCTATAGCAATACTTCACTATATTCAACGTACTCTTCAATATGCTCTGGATACTAATGTACTCTTCAATAGATGAACTTACTCTAAGTCATCCTGCAACAGCATCACCCGAAGTCCTTACCATTTTCCAGGCGTAGCTGACGTTGTAGGCTTCTTTCCCAATTTCTCTCAGTTTGTTCACATGCCAAGACAGGGAGGAATTCACAGGAACCGTAATGATCTGGCTGCCCAGGGGAATGCTATATTGGCAAATAAAACATACAGCATTTTATTAAACACTGAGAAAGCTCTAAAACAAAACCTATCTACTGTACATTTATAAATATATCATAAAATATGAAGAGACTGTTATCTGTCTCAGGTGAAGAGAAAGCGTATATATGCTGAAAATGCACTTGTGTACCTCCACCCTTTGAGTTAAAACACACACTCAGATTAGACAAAGGATAAAGAAAAACCCAGACCAAACGGTGGAAAAGAGGGAGATTAGAAAGAGCATCCCCCGGCTCAGCTGTGGAAACCACTGAGCACACCAGATGGTAAAAGGAAGAAAGTTGGAGGAAAAAACAAACCAGAACTGTTGTGGTGCGGAGGAAATCCATCCAAGTATCCAGATAGTGTAGGAAAAAGAACTTTGCCTTATATTCCCTTAAAACACTACTAGTGCCCTAAGGACTGCTAATGTTTAGACCTGCAACTCAGATTTCTCACCTAAGGATGTTCTGGCGCACCAGCTCAAATTTCGGAATGTTCTCGTAATGGATGATATCTGTGTGGAGCGGCGGTTCAGAAAGCAGGTACGGCCTGGTAAGGGATGGGTGCATAAGAGTGTATCCTAAAAAATAAAGACACCAATCCATACATTGAACACGTTATAAAAACCGAGCCCAGGGTGAATATTTATAGGGAAAAAAAAAAAAGAATACAGTAACTCCATACGGTTTTTGCAAAGGCTTAACAAATGTCAGTGAACAAGCAATATTATCAAAGAAGTTGCAAATGAAGAACTAGATAAGTCGCAAGTGAAAGACAGCTCGAAGAACCAAGCAATAAAGAGAGGTTGGGATCAGAGGAAAAGAGCTGAACATACATATACACCAGTTTTTACAGAAAACCTCAATGTTACACATGTTGAACATCTCAAGAAAAAGTAAGCATTTCCACATCAAAACTCCAGCACGGAATTTTCAAGTCATGAATCCACCTACAGTTTCCCGCAACTCTCAGGCAAAATGAACCAAACAGCGTGCAATTAATCTTTTAATAAATATTACCATTCATTACGTACAGACTATTTAGCGACATGAGAATTAAGAGTTTCCTTTTGATGGTTTAATGACCTCAGTGGGACTAGAAGAGATTATCTGAGCCAAAAAGTTACCTTTATTATCAATGAGGAAAGTGTAGGAGCCCAAGGAGTCTTGATAATAGGTCACGTCTTCCAAGATATATGCGAGATTAACATCTACTCCAACAATCCCAAGCAGCAGGTTTCCAAAGTAACACGGTTTACTTACAGTCATTATCAGGCCTTAGAATGAGAGAAATAACAAAACCATCAGCAATAATACCTAGTTAATTATTTTTAGAGGAAACAGAGCATGCACTCTGCCATTTCAACACGTTATACAGCTAAATTTTATACAGTATTCCTTGCTGGAATATGGACAAAAACTGGCACACCTGCAGGGAAGCTGAGCAGCTTATCTGTTGTCTGGCTGGTTTTAGCCACTCTCGCTAATTGGTTCATGTCTATATTTCTGATAGTGACCTAAGGTACATTTAATCAATTTATTAAAATACACACCACGATTAATGTTTTGAGGGTTTTTTTTTTCAGTCTACAAGTCGATGCCTTACAGATAAGAAACGCATTTGCATGAAAAGCCAAGAGAGTGTTTTGTTCCTTTAACATCATTTAAGGCAATTTGAAAAATAGGGGGAGGAGGGAGGAAGAGAATTTGTACTTGTAAAGCAACAACGGGGGTGAATTATTGCTCATTTAATTGAGAATATTAAACCTCCTCTGCCTAACTAAATCCCAGTATGGCCACTTGTCCTGGGAGTCATACCCATAATTGCACAATGGTTTGAGACGCATCTTGTGCCTGAGGTAAGAACTCTCGGTAATACCTTATTTCTCTTAGTTTCTACACCACTGCTATTTGGAAACTCAGTGACTGTTTTCCTTCAAACCAATATAAAATTCATTTGCATGTATAAGCTTTTAAGTACACTTCAATATCTATGGAAGACAAACCTCCTCTATTGCACCATTTCTAATCCTTCTGTTGCTCAGATTTTCCATTATGCTCAGACATGGCTTTGCGAGAGATTAATAACATAGTTTAATTACTGAGGTTGGGAAATGCAGAAAGCAGCAAGCACCCTGACTCAGAAGAGATTTGCTCAGGAATAGTCTTTGTTTTGGGAATCAACACACAAGGCAAATGTGCAACCTGAACTCAGCAGCCCTTGAAAACTCTCCAGCATAACCCTCAACTGCTCCGACGTACTGGCCAAACTAAGAACACGCAAAGGATCCTCCTGCAGTGCACAAACTAAACCGATTTCTGCACTTCCTACATGTGTGTCATCTTATACACGGGCTGGTACGCTCCCAGAAGTCTCTTTCGATATCTACACCTCTAGTCTCCACATTACTGGATGTAGAGGTGAAATGAGAGAAAATCAAACACGCAGTGTTTGGTAACGTGGCATCTAGTTTTAAAGTAAAAGGGCAGATCCATGCAGCTTCCTACCACGTCAGCATAAACTAGAAACCGATGGGAAAACCAGACTGCAGACATCTGCTGCATTAAAATATTCTTCAGGATGCATTCGCAGTCTATGGAAAAATTGTCACCAGGCTTCCATTACATTCGGTGTATCCCTCACTCCAGACTGGCTGGGCCAGGAAACAGCCTCGAGTTGCGCCAGGGGAGGTTGAGGTTGGATCTGGGGAACAATTTCTTCCCCAAAGGGCTGTGGGGCATTGGAACAGGCTGCCCAGGGCAGTGCTGGAGTCACCATCCCTGGAGGGGTTGGACAGATGGAGATGAGGTTCTCAGGACATGGGGCAGTGACGGTGTTGGGTTAATAGCTGGACTTGATCTTAAAGGTCTTTTCCAACCAAAATGATTCAATGATCACCAGCCAGCTCAGGCTTCCTCTACCGTTCAGCGCTGGGGACAGACCAAGAGTGCTGAAGCAAAAGGAAGAGCTGAGGATAGCAAATTTTGGACAACATTCAATAATGTCTCTTTGTGCCATCTGTTAAGCCTCCTCTTTACACAGGTCTGACTGCCAGTGCCCGGCATCCCCGTCCTTACAGCCCGGCAGCACGGAATCGGTGCTAAACCAGCTGTGAAAAACCACGGCTCGGGGTGCAAAGAGAGAAAAGGGGAACGGCAGCAGGAAGGCTGACTCCACGGTCATGTGCGTGGCCCCGCAGGGAAGGGAGGCTCAGACGATAACAGCTTTTTCTCTCCTCTGCTGTAGGGTCTGTGCAACCCCCTGAGTTCACCTGTAAGACCTCCAGACAGACAGAAAGACTGAAATAAGTAACCCTGCAACAGTGCAGAGTGGTTGAGGCTGTCAATTCAACATGACAAGATTGCTTCCCTCGAGTACAAAGAATTTCCCTCCACAAATTAAATTATGGATGCTGTACACATATGTAAGAACAAATTTCACCCCTGAGAACCCAGTCTGAATCTATCTATTGCTTTTCTTATTACCACTGTTTTTCATAACTAGATCTTCTGCAGAGAATAAACCTACTGACACGAAAGGCTAATATTACATTGGCCTTGGGAACACACCTAAAAGCGTCACCTCACAAGACTATAGTACATGTAAGCAAAAAGGAACCTAATATCTGACCTTTTTATAACTAAATTCAGTGTGAGCACTTACCATCTCCCATTTCATCGGAGAAAGGCAGGCTGAAGACCGCCTCATCGATCATTCGGTTGGGGAGGTTTGTGTAGAATCGGCCAACTGTGGTCTCCAGGTTACTCAGCTGGTTTAGGACCATCATGCTCCCCTTGACCACGGGCAGGGCTGTTCGGTCCGGCACCCCGTACTTCACCGAGTTCTGCTCTGCCAGGTCTCGCAGAAAGGCCAGTTCCTTCAAACCTGTCACTCCCTCTGAAACAGAGACGCGAGAAATAGAAGGAGCTTATTTTCCATCGAGACTTCTGCATCTTACTCCAAAGTGCTGTCAATAAAAGCAAAACGAGATACATGCTGTACTGTAGGACTGAATATACTATTCAGGCAATAAGGTAAAGCGATGAAAGACTTGTATGGTTTTAGGAAAAGTAATTACCTAGTTCAAAATTTAGTAAGATTGCCTCTCACATGCTGCTGCACGATGCAAAAATTCAATATGCTGTTCACATCACCACTTTAAACAAAGATCTTCTAACAAAGACTTAGGTGACCCATAAATCCACAGGACAGCTCTCTGGTCTCCACCGGTGGCTGCTCCACACACAGGACCAGAAGTGTATTATACACCTCTGGAGATAACAGGCTTTGTTCTTTAGGTTAAACATTAAAGTTTCACATTTTACGTAAGTCTCAGGCTCAATTCCTGCTGACAAATCTAATACTTTTGTATATATTATGTCTCAAATGAGTATTTAAATTTGCAGCCAAATGATACACTGCCTTCCTTGCCTAGAGTCTGTGTGCAGTTTTTAGTAACACAACACATAGCCTTCTTATTAAAAATGCCACGTTGGAAAAAGCACAGGATGCCAAACTACTGTGTGTGTGATCTTCATATTTAACTTCACTCCTAGGTTGGGTCCTAAATCATCAAAGCACTTCAGATTACATTTGACATTACATTGGCTCATGACTGAAATAAAAGTCACATATCTCCTTTTGCTGCACCAGGAAACACAGGCAGTGTCAGGAAGGTTGACAGTTGCAATCGTTATCAAATTTAATTCAGTCTGGTTGCCACTAAGCAATTTAGGCAATAATACTTTATATCCTGAGCAGCTGCACTGTGATATATAAGCATATAGTGGGGGCACATAATTTTATACACCAAAGAGGGAACATCTGGATGCAGCCTCTGGATTACACGGGCTAAAATCCATTAACAAACTGCTCCCAATAAGGCGTGGAATTACATTTGGATGAGCTCAATAAACAAGCTGTACAATGAAAGGGAATTTTCATTCACTGGAAATACAAAAACGTTTCTCACCGTTCATAAGCGCATAAGTAAGAATCATTACTGAGTTATTGAGGAAACTGTTTTCTTCATTGATGACACGTAGAGTGGCTTTTTTATCATCTTCTGAGGAATCTTTTGATGTAATCCCAGCCGAGAGATAAATTATGACCATATCGGTATCTAAAAAGAATTATATAGTGAGAGAGCAGAAAGTGCATCAGATTTTTAACTCGGGGAAGTCGTGTTAAGGGCCCCTACATCTGCTCACAACCATATACTGCAATGGCTTCATTTGTGAGATTCACAGGAATGTACGATGGATAAACACACCGCAGTTTCATGAATTATATCCTTCATCGGTAAACTTCTATTCACATCGTTTAACAAAGATCTGTTGGATCCGGTGCCTACCAGCCACCCAGAAGCACCGTGGCTTGCTTCTCCTGAGCAAACCCCATAGGTACCTTCTGGCCCGGCTGCAAGCAGGCAGGAGCGTGGGGGACACTCTAAATCCACGGAGAGGGTTTAACAAAAGCAAAAAAAAAAAAAAAAAGCAAGTTTTGTCTCCTGACCCACTGTTCTTCTCCTGTCCTGCAATTCTACAGAGCGGAGCTGCGCTGCATCTGATGGTATTTCCTATGTGAACAGCGCGCGGTGCTTTCACAGAATCACAGATTGTTAGGGATTGGAAGGGACCTCAAAAGCTCATCCAGTCCGATCCCCCTGCCGGAGCAGGAACACGCAGATGAGGTTACACAGGAAGGCTTTCCCAGGAGCTGCAGCAGCTGGTGCTGGTGGTCACAGCACTCTCCTCATCCTCCCTTCAGCGACGTCTGCCCGTGCGATCCGATCAGCCCCGCAGCAGCGCGGTGGCGGGCATCCCACAAAAACCCCTGAAAAAGACCTTTTTTCACCCACTACCGCTGCGGTCCAGTCCCGGCCTCGCAGGGCGGTCGCTGGAGGACGCGGCGGGAGGAAAAGCACCCGACGCCTTCGTGTGGCGCGGGCTGGAGAATAACGCTTGAGAAACGTGAGGCGGCACATCGAAGTTCCTCATCGGCTCCTTTCCCAGGGAGCCGAACACGTTTTTCAAGCTGAGCATGTTCCCGGTAAACGGCCTCAAAGCCTTTGAACACGTAAATTCAAATCATTGTTACACGCCATCCTGTTTCATCATATTGTATCTCGGTATTAAAAGTGGTTCATGCACGTAATTAAGACACTTGTAGGGATCACACAACCCCATATAATCCCAAGCACATGAGGTTACTTGGTTATATACAGTCTTTGTTGTCTCATCTGTTTTTTTGTGGTTTTGCTGTGGGTTTTTTCCGATAGGTACGAATGCTTTTACTTGTACGCTTTGTCATCATACTTGAAAAGAATTCTGGCCAGACTCGGCTTTTGATACAAACAAGCTAAGAAGAGTTGTTAATTTTAGGGGAATTTCTGCCTTTTTTTTTTTTTTAAATGAAGCTTTAAAGCTACAAAAAAAAGCCAAGCCAAGTATTAATACAGCTTTGGCTGTAGTTTAAGGAAAATTGTTACTGTGTTTCCCAGGTTATTGCACAGCTGTTATATACGGCAGGCAGGCCTGATGCTGCAGACTAAAAGCTTTGCGAGGAGGACTAACATAAGCCAGTCCTAAGCCTGCACCGCGATCAGTGCTGAACAGGGTTCATCATTCAACAACTGATCATCCTGCGCTATTTGATACACTACACTTTGACAGCAGGAAAAGGCCCTTATATTCAGTATATCATTACTGCACCTATCAATAGTGTGTGTATAATATATTCATACACTGCAATTTTTAATTTTTATATATATATACGCACACATACGCACTCTACCTATTCAACCAGAGTGTTTTCAGGGAATGTTGGTACCCGGTGGCAGGAAATTCCGACATGTTCAGCGGCACAATTCTTCCACCTCATACCAGTCATTTCCTCCTAAACTTCTTCAGTGTGAATTCGGGAGCGAGGTCGTATCTCAAAAACTTCCCCGACACACCCACACATTGTTCTCCAGGAACAGGATGTTAGAAAATTAACAGTGAAATGAATGATATTTTTTTCTAGGCTTATTTTTCTTTTTTAAAAAGATAACAAGATTATTTACAAGAAAATGAGGCATGTTCTATAAACATCCTCTTCTCAAACCTATTGCGTCTTGCCCTATGAATTGTGAAGTTCACTACATACACATTAGGTCTTCAAAATCTTTCATGCTTAGAGAAAACCTAAATCCAAAGCATCTGCCTTTTCTTTTAACTTTCTGTACTTGTGCCCTAAAATTAATTGTTTGGTATGAAATCTAGTAAAAGTATGTGTTTTCACATCAATGAAGAACGACAAAACATTCTAATCCTAATACACAAACAGTGCCAAACAGAGAAGATCCGTAGGAGGATGCTGCAAGACTCTACAGCTGATGTTCTTGGAATAACTACCGATGATTAATGCACCTTAACCTGGCCGGACTCAGCAGGGCTGGATTTTCTTGTTTTGATGTTTTATTTTCATCATTTTGCTAGAGGACGGTAAAAACCTGCCCTTGACAAGCCATCTTTCAGCTGAGCAGTGTACAGTCAAGTAAGAGCTTCACTCCATCTATAGCCTAAAGTTCAGAAGTTGGCTGAACCTTTAACATTAAAGGCATCGTTTTATAAACTGAAGGAGTCACATGAAGCAGGAGCACATCTTAGTCTTTGCAAAGCACTTTCATCCCTGGGCTTTTCTTTTTCAGTTTCTTCTGTTCTGAGCTGGTGAAGAATTTGCACCCGTTGGCGCAAGCACAGGACGAAGCGACGGGAATGGGAACCCCCCGATCTTGGGAATGGGAAGGAGAAAGCCCGTAATCAATGCACCAAAATTCAGGAGGATATTCTTAGATGAAGGACAATTTAAGCCAGGCCAACCTCACATTCCGTAAAATTTCACCCACAACTGGTATTCTCAAAAACCCCTTTTCCCCGAGAAGCACAGGCCACTCCCATAGGATTCCAGCTGGGTGAATTACCCGCACTTATATGTTTTGGCAATAAGTCAATGAACCTGCAGCAACAGCAATTGTCATTAAAAGGACACCCCCACGCACACATTTGGGAAATAAGTCAGCTATCAGGCAATCCAGTCCTGCAATTTCATATTATCGTTCAAAAGAAAGTCAGCAAGTGAAATAAATTAAAAGGCAACGGCCACATTCAACAGCTGCTCATGCTGATTCCAGATCAAGTAAATGCTACTTAACAAAATAGTATGCTTTTTTTTTTTAATATTCAAGACACTACACCCTGTCAAAGTGAGAATCTCAAGTAAGAAAACATTTGCAAGCCTCAGAAATAATCAGGATTGCACAACGAGGGACTTACTTCCTTGGAGTTTGGTGCCATTGTTTGTATTTCGGATCAACTGGAAAGCCTTTTGAAATCCCAGGGCGTGCTGCGTGGGGCTGTCAGACGACTTGATACTGCTAACGAAGGTGGACATCTTCCGTTTTGTCTCACTAGTGGCAGGAGACAGAAACGTCTTATAGCACTGATCCAGCGAGCAAGTTCTTGCTGTGTCTGCCACGGTTAACACTGAGATCTTGAAAGAGAAGAAACTATATTGGATTACCTTGCCATTTATAATTCTTTACGCGCCGATATAGAAAACACAATGATAAGCCAACTGAAGAGATTCTGGGGATTTAAATTCAATTGCTAAAAAATAAATGCTTGAGGCATAAATCCACCAAATTTGAAAAGGATTAGACTTAGGCTGAAATCTCTTCTTCTTGAAATCACCATTTCTTTCTCAGAGGAAGTCAGCTTCGCTCTGCTCGTATATAATAGTTAATACACAGATAACCGAAAACAAAATCAGGAGAGAGCATTTTCAGGAAAGCCTTGAGTGCCTATAGAAAAGTGGAGTGCATGCAGAAAATGAAAAAGCCCAACCTCTAAGAACTTTTCACAGGCAAAGCATTATGTCGATTTAAGACTTCAGCCAAAGTGAGCCAAATCTACCATCAATTTTTATCCTGTAAATAAGTTACGGCAGGTAGTGGTAACACTTGCATTAATATACGCATACCATACCAGTCTTATTAAATGAGTGGCATATTTTATTATAAATTACGACTGATGCAAGATAGTCATAGAATAAAGCAGAAATTATATACCTGTATAACAGGTTTCATAACCACTGAGCTACTGACCAAGTAATATACGTCTTAAACGTATTTTCTTCATTATAGGTCTATGTTAAGACAAATACCTTTGACACTTACATGAAATTACTATTAATTCTGCTAAACTATAAGCATTATTTTACAGTATCAAAACTCTCTAAAAGCACAGAAGTTAGAAGGTTTTTCCTGTACTATAAATGAGAAGACTTAAGGCAAAGATTATAATCCGTTGTTCTTCACTTGATTTGACTGAAGCTCCGTTCCTATTAAAAACAAACAAACAAACAACAAACCAAGAAACCACAAATCAAACAACAACAACAAAACCCAAACAAGCAGAAAGAACAACCAAGGTCCTACTAACAAGATTACTGAAAGGAAACACCAAACCGGGGACTGTTTGTGGTCGTAGAGAAGCACCTTATGGGCCTCTGGCTGTCATCCCTATTTAAAAAAAATCACAAGTTAAACAACTTTCTCATTGTCAAGTAGAATACCTGTGGCAAAGCAAGAAATAAAATTTGGATTTCTTGGCCTTTTGCTTTATCCCTTCCTGGCTGGTATCATGGTTGCCTGGGAATCTTCCAAACATCAATTATGTTTCAGCTCACCCCAGTATAGCAGCAGAATAAATCGGTTTGATTTTCACCAGTAAAAAACCAGAGCCTCAGAGGTTAAATGAGTTGCTCGAAGGATTCTAGCACTCCAGAAGCCATCAGGCGTAGAGCACAGTTCTCCTAATTGCACACTGTATCACGCTGCTGAGCATCACCTAAAGTCTCTGCCAAGATGAAGGAGCCTTTAAAGATGACTAAGAAACAAGATTTTGCCTTAGATCAGTGGTTTTCACTTTTTTCCAGCCTGCAGATCCCCAAATGTTTCCCCTGCAGTAATACGGGCTTCCAAAAGCAAGCTCAAGTCTTCATGACCCATTAGAGGCAGACCACACATCCCTACAAGTCCGTGGACCACAAGTTAAAAACATCGTTTTGGATGAAAATGGAAAATGCTGGGCATGGTTGAAACCAATCAAAATATTCTCCTTGTTTGGAGAAAGCTTACCTTATCGTGTTCATCGATGGAGCTCAGAATAACCTGAGCCGCATCTTTGGCAATCTGGAGCTGCGTCTCTGTGACCGAAGCCCCGTGGTCCACGATGACAACGATGTGCTTGGACTGAGGTCGAACGGTAGAAACATAGACAGGCCTGAAGGAAAACAAAACCCAAACCACCCTCATCAGGTATTTTCTAATTGCCACTGAAACGTGTACAAGGGAAAATTTAACAGGAATTTTTGCCTTTATGAAAACTTCTACTAGGAAAGACAAGCTGAGAATCTGAACACACAGAAAAGGCCCTCGTTTTCACTCTCTTTCTGACTTTTTTAACCAAAATCAAGTGTTAGATCCTACTCCCTCTGTCACACCAACCACTTTCAGCTAGGAAGAAACAACTTTGCTGGCGCAGCAGCAGCGTTTGGGATTGCAGCAGCTCACATCACGTTTTGGATTAAGTGTTGACAAGGGAGAAATGCCTCATGATAAATGTTGGGTGCCGGGAACCTTACATGTCCAAGTGCAATAGTGGGTATTTGCTGGTTATGTGACAAGTAAAAACCTGTGCAGCTGCGCAGAGTTGCATTAGCATAGGGTGTTCGGTTTATTGTAATAAGGGAAGGTTTCTGGCCAAGAAAGGGTTTTCTCTTGGTGCTCTGGAATGCATTTCATGCGTATCATGCTCCACAACCCCTCGGGTCTGCGTAGTTTCAAACCCCGCGGCCGATCTGAGTTAACTCTGGTGAAGTCTCTTGGTGCTGCCATGTGTCTGTTTGTGCTAACATCAAAAACGACTATTTTCAGTGAAGCAGAAATCCAGTTCAATATTGTGAGAGAGGTGGGAAAGGTTTCGCAAGCTCTCATGCCAAGGTTTCAACCTGGAACCAATTAGGAAGATCTTCAGCAAGGAGGAAGAATTAAAAAAAAAGACAGGACTCTCGAACTTGTTTAGAATCAAGTCTGAGTTTCGAGATCTCAGTTTTACTGTATCAAAGGCAGCCACGGCAATCTTATCAAGGAAATGCAGAAGATTTTAGATGGGGCACTGCAATAAACAACTGGCACAAAGCAGTTCTTAATTGTAAAACAGCCTGCAGCTCTACACTGGTATTAATACCTGCAACTTAAATAGGGCCTTTGATCTTCAAAGCACTTAAGTATCAACTGATTAATCCATCCAAACTACACTCTGAAGTAAATACTAGCAAAAAGATATCCCTTATTTAGCTACAGAGAAACTGTGACCCAGATTAAGTGAAATTTGGGTGAAATCATCAATGGCTGTAGAGTCAAAATTCTGATCAAGCCTGGGGTTCCCCTGGTGCTCACGTCTTCAGGCCACACCTTTACAAGACCACAGAAAATTTAATCAAGCACAGGCGTTGCAAGCTTTGATGACACATAGAAGATAACATCTGTAAACATTCGATTACTCAACACGGACAGGTAACCAAAACACTTTTTAGTCTCTGTACACTTGGCTACATAGAAATGTACCCGGATGTGCTGACAGTTCCTCTGCATAGATTAATTAACTGGTACAATTAGCTAATATGTGAACAGAGATACTAAAGCCACTGCACTTTCTCAGAAGATTGCACCCTTGACTCTTGATCAGTCCCATAATATTGACAGCAAAGGCCAGGGAAACAGTTCTGCACTGCAACTGCTCTGTGCCTACAGAATAGGAATATTCCCCCGGGCAGGAGAACCATGTCACCGTTTGATCCTTTTTTCTAGTTTTCTTAGCAGAAAGTTTCCATTGCTGTTGCTTCCCTACTACCCGCATTGTGCCACTGGAACCTCAACTGGAGATTGGAAAAATGCTCCTACCTGTGGCCTCACCAGTGTGTCAGCCTTCCTCCCCTCCCCAGAGCAATCCACCTCCAAACCGGCACAACACAGCTTCCCTGCTGTGTTAACGGGGGTCAAGTATGAGCCAAACGCAAGGCAAATTTTGCCTACGGGCTGACCTACAATTCACAAGTTACTACCATTTACAGCTTATTTGATTTGGGAGAGGTAAGGAACCTGTACATGATTTTATTTTACATCAAAGTTTCTTAGAAGTGAAAACTGGCGCTTTAAAAAACAAATGTAAGAAAACCCAAGGGACCCCATTAAAAGTTACTGGTGAGTGTTGTCATCTTGGCAAAGCATAATGCTGAAATGGAACCAGTGCTTGTGGAACCCAATTTTAGTGCTTTGCCCACTAAATCGTAAGGAGACAAATGGTACCTGCTGCGGTGTTCGTAGCTGCCTTTGCACCGGAACTTGTGGGCTGGGAAAACGGTGAAAATGCCTTCTTCGGAGCTGAAATACTGCCATTTAATTCCTGGGTTAGACTTCAGATTATCAGCAAGAACTGAAGGTCGGAGAGGAAAAATGAAAAACAAAGTAGAGTTACAAAGGGAGGTCAAACTTGGAGGCAGGTTTATTGTCTCATATGTGGCTGGAGAAGAATAACCTGGGTCCCAACATCAACTACAAGTAGCTCTATTTGAGGACTGATAGAGCTTCGCGTCTGATTTGCAAACAGTTAAAGGCCCTGGAAGCTTAACACTGGGCTTAACAGATTTTGTTTAATAAGTGATGACAATGCCTGAATCTCTGAAGTATAACTGGGGCCCAAGAAGCCAAGGCAGGAGCAAAGAAGGAAGAGATTAAGGCAATTATATACAGTATGTATACATACATACATTTACAACACATTGTCCACATAGTTTTCATAAAGAAAAAACCCTAATGTTAAAAAAAATGTGTTCTTTATACTGATGTAACTCCAAAATATTAAATAGGTTTGCTGCCTACAGCTCTGTAACCCAATCTGTTAATATTGCCCATGCTGACATCTGCTTAAAAATGTCTACATGAACATTTAGCGAACACAGTTTTACACACAAATGTGGGTCAAGAAAAACCTCACAGTATAGAAATAGTTGAAAAGGTTAAAAAAAAAAAAAGGGAGAATCTTTCTTTTTTGTTCGTCTTGCTCTCCTGTTTGCATAAGGGTAGATGGGCACAGCTCCCACTCCCGGGACTCAAGAATTTCCCCATGTTTCTCATTATCCCTGTGCCTTAATTACAAGGCTGTGGGGCCCTCACGTTAGGAGAAACAGCCACTTTTCAGGGAAAAAAGAGCGTCTTTCTTCAAAGGGTTCCGCAGTGGTCACGCTCTCCAAGCGCGACCTGGTGCGTGGTGGCTCCACGCTGCTCCCACCCGTCTCACCGTGAGCATCTCCACCACGTTCCCGCGTTCCAGATCAGAAAATTCAGAAAGAAAGACAGTAACAGTTCTCAGCATATCTCACAACTTTCCTCCAAGTCCCCTCTCTGGTAGGTAATTAGTAGTAACTCGTTGCATGGACAAAAAGCAAAGAATAAAAAGATAAACGGCAGGTTCCCAAGTCGCATGGTCAAGCAGGAACTGAACTCAGAAAACAGCCGCAGGGTACAGATCTCAAACTCTCCTGTAGTTTGTAGGCCACATTAATTCTCTTAAAAACACGCTTACTTTCCTATTAAAATAATCTTTAAGGAAGCGCTACTTAACACTAACAATAAAAATCTTTCAAAAGCTATAGCTTAGCAATATTAACAAAACTGAGCACATTTGTAAAAACAAAGAACGGGACCAAAACCTGCAACCAAATAACGCAGCTACCCCAGGGCCGAGACCGTCTGTACTAATAATTTATGAAGATATTTAATACACCAAGCTGAATCAGAGTGAACAGATACTGTGGAAATGTTGAGCACTCAGAGCCCAGGTGGGGACAAACGTGTTTGAATCACCCGAGCTTAAAATACATTAAAAAAACAACCAACCAACCAAATAAATATAAGTATGCAATTGTCATTTCTCCTCTTATGTTCGTTGACTATCAAACTGGCCAGCCCTGGCAGAGGGCAGCTCTGATTTACAGCACTTCACCTTGTGCTGAGCATCTACTTTTGGCATTTCCCTCAGGCCTGACACTGAAAATCGGCCAGTTTCATCTCCCCAATCTCCGCAATTATCTGATACACCAATATTTGGGTTGGAAATCACTGCAAGGCACATTTCGAACCTCAGCCAGACATTCTACAACAAAATACTCACATAGAGTATCGTTTAAGTTCAACATCCTCAACAGTTTAGCACTTTCTCAAGTTTCCCAAACTGGCTGCAGCCGCGATGGTCTCTCCGCACTCAGCTCAGCACAACCACCCTGTAAAAACCACTATCTTGGCGTTTTTTCCCCCACTTTTTGCCCCTTTTTTTATATTTGCACAGCGCCTAGAAGGCCCAGTGGAAGTCCTGGTTGCACCGTGCTGGACTCCAGACAAAGACGCAGCTTCGCACAATTGTGGCTTTGAAGAATTTGCTGCCTCAATAGACTGAGGAAAAAAAAAAACAAACAAGAGCAAGACACAAAACAGTTGACGATGGTTTTCCCAGTGCATTAATGACCAGAACTACACTCTGCTCGCACCACTCACTTTCTCATCCTCCAAAAAAACCACAAATCCAACCCCAAAGATGTCAAATCTTGTTTCTCTCTCTCCCCTGTGCACAGGTAAAACCAACCTGGTGATGCTCTTGGGAACAGGAATCTTTTTTTCTCAAGAATTTTTGCACTTTCAAAGAAACCACCCATAATCTTGCAATGCAAAGTTAACAAATATGTGAATATTCTTTGTTCCACTCAAGTTCCCCTTAAATTTCTCTCAAGTCCTTGTTTGGGTTTTAAAGCTGATATGATACTAGTTTAGCAGTGCCTTTTTGTACGAAGAGCAGGTTTCTTGGGTCACGGACAATGGTTTCTGCGTAGCAAGGACACCAAACAATGTGAAATTTTAACATTGCCAAATTTAGGCACCATGGAAAAGTTAGGTAAAAAAAGTTGTAATTAAAACCAAAATAAACATAAGCCACACAGAGTTCCTAGCTTTTCTAGCCAGGACTAGCAGAAATTCCTTTCCTCACCCCCCCTCAAGGCATCCGTGCTCTTTTCCTCTCTGGAATCTTGTCTGGGAAAACCCAGATTTATTTCCGAACTCATGGAGGGTTTGGCAGAGACGGGGCAGCTCGCGCGTGGGAGCACCTTGCACGGCCACGGCTGTGGGAATCCTGGACACTATTTGATAAACCTTTATTAAGCCACAAAGAAAAGCTTGGAAAAAATCCCTTTAAAAGCATCAAAACCTTGCAAGAAAAAAAAAAAATCATAATTATGTCAAAATTTAATTTTTTTTTAAACAACACTGTCTTCCAGCAGTGTATGAAAATCACCCCATCCATTTGGCTGTAATACAAAACACTTAGAAAAAGCTAATACAATTACACTTTGACATAAAGAAGGCCATTGGAGTCCAGGCACATCAGAACTACAGCTTCACGTGATTGCACCACCTCACAGGCAGGGAGACGACAATATCGAGCATTTAAATCCTTTTTTTTATGTCTAGACACCGTGATTTCATAGTTCTGGGAGTGAAGCATAGCAGCTGTTTTGCTTTGTAGAAAGAGGCTCTATTTCTCACAGTTAAGATCTTGTTGTGGGTTACAGAGCTTGAAAAAAGCAAATGTGATTTCAAATCAGACACGTGAGCACTCAGTTAAAGCCCAGATGAAATAACTTGTCCAGTTCAATTTCACCAACAGCATTAAAATAAAGAAGCTCAAAATTAAAAGTATTTCCTTTTTAATCATTGCTATATTAAAGACAAACTTCTCATTCCCACCAGGCCGTGATTTGTATTTATTTTCCGTGTTTAAAAGTTTGTTTTCCCCACAAAACCATTGGTTTCATACCTCAGTGTCACTCCTCACAGCCTCGGTGCCTCTCCATGCTCTTCCTCCTTTGCCCAAAGCTCTGCTCGTGTTTTCCTTCAACTAATATGTTACCTCAACAACACCCTCCCCAAACACTACCCATTTTATCCTAACGCTTTAGAGTTTTTTTGAAACTTTTTTCTTTTTCCTATGACCACAGCAGATAAGCCATGGCTGAAAAATACATACTTTTTCTCTTTAAGCGCAATTTTATTTTCCATCCACTACAGCTGTGAGAACACCCTGCGGATATTTCTTTGATTGTTGGTCCCAGCAATTTTTTAGCCAAACCTCGCTTACCCCAAACTTCCCACATCCCCGGTCACTCGCCTGGACTTTATTCTCACCTGCTCCTTCCAGCAGAGCAGCCTCTGGACAGGTTACACAATCAGAACACCCCGACAAAAACATACCATAAGGCAAGCTGTCTGTCTAGCTTATAGCTAAAGGCCAAACTCATCAAAATTCCAGCCTTGGCAGCAGCAATGTGTGCAGGGCATCGCACTGGTACTCACTTTCTAGGCATCCGTATGCTTGGCCAAGACCTGCGTTTCCTATTTTAACTCAAAAGCAATTTACTTTTCATTTTCTGGTCAGGTTCAATTATTTTTTTTTTAAGTATAAGACGGTCCCCATCCCCCTGTTCTAACATAAATTACAAAGTTCTTTCCGTTACTGAGTACATGTAAAGATTTTGCTTTTCTAAAATGAGCATCGCCACTAAATACAGACCCAGCCTCAGTATCACGGTGCTTGGAGGAAGCTGAGAATCCAAGTCTTACAAAAGCAGAAATTTTAGTGGAATCCCTTAATTCCAGACACAGATTGGGGACACAAACAGCCACCTGGGAGCCACCCATGAGCTGGCATTGCCATGTCACCCCGAAACCTCCATCCCCTCCGCTTCCAGTGACCCCAAATTCTGCTGCACACAGAAAAAGTTCGAAAGTAGTAACATGAGAGCGTTTGAAACGATCGTTCTCTCTAAGTGTAAGTATCTCAGGAGGCAAAAAGGACTTTTAGAAAGAATGCCCTATGTGATAGAGTTTATAAAACTTCAAAGGGAATGCGATATGATGACACTTAGCACTTCTAGATACCACTTTACATCTTCAAAGCACAGTCAAATCATTAACTAATTAATCTTCAAAGAACAGCAAAAACAGTCAGTGGGAGAAAAAAAGGAACTACTGAACATAATTGCTCATTATAAAAGAGCTTCTTACGGTCCTCTTTAGCATTACATTTATTGAGCCGCAGACCTCACAGTGCTCATCCCGTCAAAAAAAAACCAAAGTTGAATTTTCTGTGCAAAACGCACAATGCAGCTCTTCTCTCACAAGTACCCCCATTAAAAATCATCCTCATGAAGATACTTCGGTGTTCCTCAGAAACAACAGCCGAAAGTGAGCATGTTTATCTTACAAAGAAAGCCATCCTCTGACCCTCCAGACCTGCAAATCTGATCCAGGATTTTCTGAGTCCAACTGCATTCTGGCTCACGCGTTTTCTCCAGAAATAAAAGGCTCTGCGGCTCGAACCCAATTAAAATTCCGCCGATGGCACGAGCCAGGATGGAGCCCAGCTCGCTCCTTGGGAGCTCTTTCGACTCTGAAGGGCAAAGTAGTAAAAAAACCTTTCATTTTAGGGAATGAGCCCAGCTTCCTTGATTAAAAGGATTCGAAGCGGAGCTATTAACCCATCTGCTCAAATATCTCCCAACTACTTTAACTTAGCCGAACTAGCAGTTTAAAGCACGGCAATGTAAGGAACATGACCAGAGCACTCCACATGTTAAATAATCAACACCTCACATCAGGCAGAGACAAAACTTATTGACCAATTTGGTACCATCTCTGCAGATTTTGCTGGTGAGGAGCTCTCTGCTCAAGCTGCCTGACTTGAAACAGGTATTTCAGCACTTTGAAGGATGAAAAGAAGAAAGATTTAGTGGTTCCTTGTTTATTAAAAAAGAAAAAAAAAAAAAACGAGGAATCTTGATAACATAATGCACTGGCTCTGGGTAAGATTTGGCGTCTAATAAATAAAGGGCTGTTCATACCAGCAAGGACAGATCTCTTAATCTAACTAACTGAAGTCTGTGATTACGTCTGAAGAATAAAGCTTCTTGCCTTATCTATTTCGTCATAATGGCTAAAAGTAATCCAAAAGGAAAACTCAAACAAAACCTTTTCAAGATGTTAAAAAAAGGTCATCTGGTATTGAGGAAAACAAAAAAACCAAAACAGCAAATCATTATTTTTCAAGGGTTGAGATAAGAGAAGTACATCTATTTCTTCTTCCTCCCTTCCCCAAGATTAATGTTTATATTCTCTTTATATTATAAAAATCCATAAAATATTGGAAAAAAATTACAAGCATTGTTTATTTTTGAAAGTTTCAGGAGCAAATTCCATCCCAGTCCAACACCTACAACTAATCACTCCAACCCCACTTTCTTACACCGCACCGGTCAAGATGAACATTTAAAGAATTGAGATGGAGGCCGGACGTAGTTGAGCTTAAATTTATGCTTTGCTGAGAGCTTTTTATAGGCTGTATTATTTAAACTGCAAAATTTATGCGGGAAAAGAGAGAAACTCACGGGAATTTTGTTTTGCATCAAGAATGAATTGATCGAGCCCTTTTTGAAGACAACCTGGGTGATGGGCAGGCCAGGCTGGATTTGGAACTGTGGCTGAACTAGAGAAGAAGCTTCTGGGCTGGAGGAGCAGAGGGATTTCAAACCCTTTCCCAGGGAGGCCGATGCTCTGCAGGTCCTTCCATCACGTTGCATCCAGTGGGAAAGGCGGTGCGAGGTGATTTTTGGGGAGCCGTGGCTTCCCGCCCTGCCTTTGAGTCTAAACGAGTAAGGCAGGAGAGGAAAAACCCCACCAAAATACTCAGATGTATCTACAACTCTCAGGTTTTTAGGGCAGAAAAATAATTCAGGCTGAGGTAAGAGTCTGAATCTGAAATGCAATAGATCTTCTTCACGAGCTCTATGTGAGGACACTTACAAAAGAAGTAAGAAAAATATGAGATTAGATACACTTTCTTCTTGCTTGATCTTTATCCCCTTGCAAAGGTGGTTTTAATTTAGAGTGATGAATACACACACATAAGATTTATTCAAAACCAGCTCTTTCGCAAAGTGCTCTGTCCTATGTGTATCTCCTAAGGTGAGCAGCTTCACAGAACTAGGTCACTGCAGAAATAAGAAAAAAAAATAAGAGTTTCGAGAGACAGATGACAAGTAAGTACTTTAAAAAGCTATTTGTAACCCTACGGCCATTTGGAGAGCTGTAAAGCTGCAGGGGCACTGCCAGCACTCTGTCCTGACCAAAACTGCCACTCTGTTTATACCCCAGCCGGTCTCATGCCAACTATTGTCTTAGACCACAAATTCCTTTGGGCAGGGGCCACTTTTTTGGCCCAACAGGTCATGCCCACGACTACATAAGCAACTGCTCCAGATACCACCAACACAATTCCCTCCATCCGCAAAACAAACACCAACCTCCTGCCCCCGAGCCTCCCCACAGCCAGTTTATTCCAAACTCCAAATATTTCCGCAGCGATATGCGGATGTTGCTTTGGACGTGGGCGATGCCCAGCTCCCCGCCAGCATTCTTGCGGCACCAGCCCTTCCCGAAGCCCCAGCCGTGTCCTGTCCCGTGGCCGGGCTGCTGGAGCTCACGCGGTTCAGATGTTCTCAGCTGAGGACCAGGGAAGGGGAGGTGGGAACTGTCATCTCACAGACTTTCAAACACCTTCGCGTAAGGAGCTCAGGATAGAATCACAGAATCATTTCAGTCGGAAGAGACCCTCAGGATCATCGAGTCCAACCATAACCCAACTCCAGCACTGAACCGTGTCCCTAAGAACCTCGTCTAAACGCCTTTCAAACCCCTCCAGGGATGGTGACTCCAGCACTGCCCTGGGCAGCCTGTTCCAATGCCCCACAGCCCTTTGGGGAAGAATTTTTTCCTAATATCCAATCTGAACCTCCCCTGGCGCAACTTGAGGCCATTTCCTCTTGTCCTATCACTTGCTACTTGGACTAAGGCTGTTACTTGCAGCTCCCCTACAGAAAACTCAAATTCTCATTTCGCAAGGTATGTGCTCATTATCAGCTTTTGTTTCTTAAATAAACCCGTTTCCACCTCATTTTTCTGCATCAATCCAGTCCTTCCACTCTATTATTTCTCTCTCCCAGGCGTTTTCTCCCTAATAACAAACCTCCCCCCAAGGCTGTGTTTCTGAGAGCTGCGGACAGGAAAGCTGGAGGAGCGTCTGCTGTCAATAAATGCTGAAGCAGCTCCCTGTTCTCACAATCACTCCAATTCCCTCTTCTCCTCTGCTGCCCTTTCCTGCCAGTGCCCGTGTTTGAAGATGCTCCTTTCATCAGGCAGCTTTCAAGCCGGAGGGAAGAGGAGACACTCGAGTCTCACTGGCGAGCCAGGGCAGCAAGAGGCTCAAACACGCGCTCGCTTTGTATCTGCGAGAATTTAAACCAGAAATTTAAAAAATGTTTAAGGGAAACTACAGCTTGTGTGTTTTCCACTACTTAAGAAGAAGGAATATTTCTTTAGTACTGTTTTATACATCCATCTTTTGCAGTAGGATGTTTTTTTTACTCAAATAAAAAACATTAAGTGATTCATTCAATGCTTTGCTTTCGTAACAGTGCCTGACAACTTGCTTTCAAAAATTATTTTGATTAATCAACAACCGCGTGTGATTTTAAATACAAGTTGAATACAAGTAAGTTGTTTGCTTGTTGTTTTTGTTTGCTTGTTTTAATAAAGAGATAGCTTATGAGTAAAACAAAGCCCAGAAAAATCAGAATAAGCGAACAAAGACTATCTTGAGGATGGAAAACGACACAAATTACAGTGATGAGATGCACGTCAGGAAATCAGCTGGTCTGGGCAGCACCTGCGTTCAAGATGTCGTACCAGAGATGCGATAGAAAGGAACCTACAGAGACCGTTCCTTTTGCTTTTTATTTTGTCTTTTTAGATTTCATTAAGACAGCAATTAACCAGAAACAGTGCAAAGCTTTAAGAAGGGACACAGTAAGAAAGGCTAGACAAAAATTTGAGGTTCTTTCATCTTATTTGTTGCAAGATCTGCAAATGCTCGGTGCGTGGTGAAGGTGGAATAGGGGGTCTGCTCCCTATTCAGGCAAGTATTTTATTCCAAAAGGCATGAGAATTAAAATAAAACCCCACATTCTCTCAAGTCTGCACCATTTGTCAAAAAAAACCCAATCAAACAAACAAAAAAAACCCAAAAACCCACCAAACCAAAACCACCCACCGAAATCCAAAATTTACGCTAAATGAAATTCACAGCCAAAATCTATACTGTTCTCTAATGTAGAGCACTAAGGCATCCAAAAAAGTTGAAAAGGTGGAACAGTTGGACAAAACTATGACTAAAACCCCTGAAATCCATGTATTAATTCAAGTTGACCAGGATGCAAAAAAACAAAACCTTGCTGCACTGGAGGATCAAAAGCTGAATTTTTGAGGGCTAAGTCCTCTGTATTTTGGTTCCGAGCATATTTCCAGCTCTTTAAGTGTGTCAAGCAAGCGCACTGGCTGTCAAGATGGAAATGCCCTGACGAGGCAAAGAAAGGAAATATTTTAGGATGTCCTTCTACTTTGTAGTTTTTGCCTATCGCTGCAAACACAGCCTCACGTTAGCTGAACTCAGCTAAGAAGATCAGAGAAACTTCTTTGCGCGGCCCCTTCAGCGGCTGACACGACTGATGGCAAAGCAGACAGGCCGAGGAAGGAAAAAAAAAAAAAAGAAATATAAAGTGCATAAACCACAACAAAATTATCCATGGTAGGCTGAAATAAAATCTTCATGACATTTTTATAAAGTACTTAGACTGAGGGCATTACTTTGGGTATCATCTTTCAATCATGAAATCTCAAATTAAGAACAGTGTGACAGTTTCAAGGAGAAATAAAAGCGTGTTGCTATGGCAATCAACGGTGATTCTCTATGCCAAGGAAATGTTAAAGTCTGACGGAAAAAAAAACCAAACCTACAACAGAGGAAAAAGACCGAAACTATACTACTTACCAGAATTTAAGTCGCGTCCAGGATTGAAGGCTCTGCTATTGACAGTGGTAGACAGCCTATCACAGCTAATAGTCCTAGAAACGTTGGTGTTAAAATTTCCATCAAATCTGAAATGACAACAACAGAATTAGCAATCTAACATCATCTATTAAATCTACACGGCATTTGGAAATGCATCTTTTCGAAGGTTCAACGGAAAAGAATTATTTTGGAAACTCATTATACATATTTGAAGGGTCTGGGCAACATTGTGACACCCAAAACTAGGGAGGATAAGCTTTATGTCTATGAAAAAGATCTAACAGAGCAATTGTAAACCTGTTTTCTGTACCAAAACTTGAGGATTTACACTCCAAACAGTGGAAGGAACTTGACAGTCTGAAGTTACGTTGCATTTTGGTTAGGTTAAATAATTCAATTACATTCATAGCTCTAATGCGAAAAAAATATTCTAGTGCATAGTTCTAATGACTATATAATGAAACCAATGCATTAACGAAATTTAAATAAAAATGGTTTTAAAGGGCTACAAATAACTTGAAACACTTCTGAAGCTTTCAAGGACTTAAATGCGGTTTTGTATCACGTAGGTCAGTTTTTGTTAATGTTTTTGTGACTTCAAACATTCTGATGACATTTGACTTATAGCGTGATTATTCTAGTACTTAAAAAAAAAAAAAACAACCTGTTTACTTCCTACCGAAGAAATGACAAGAAACTGCAAGCGAGGTCTGGGTGAAAAGCCTTAACCAGCCTTTCTGGCACCAAAACTGATCGGAAACGAGCCTTGGAGAGAAACTGGGCACGGAAGGGGTTTGTTCGACACCGTCAAGGCTAAACCAGCAAATTACACAAAACAAGATACATCAAAAGATACTGAGCAACTTCATATTAACGGCGCGTCAATCACCGGCTTATATCTATACATCACTCAGTGCCATTCGAATGCTTTCCATTTACCTCCATGCACACTTATATTATATATTCTTACTTTAGTTTCTTCCTGTCAACTGCATTTAATGGCTTAAACTGATGTTACATTTTTTCATACACATAGCATATATTTGTGTACCATTACGTATCGCACAGCGGAAGCCTGAAATATCGCATGCAACAGTGGTATGAAAAACGAGCACCGTTCTTCTGGTTGAGGATTTTAATTGAGAAATTGAAATCCAGCAAAGTGCGACTACTTCAAATGTGGGGCCCAGTAAGAATGGGACGAGACCGGTTTTCTGGTTGTGTCTTTACAGTGCGTTTGCTGTAAGGGCTGGGGTTTGCAGACACAAACAGACAATAAAACAATGTGGTTCCAAATCATCCCCTTAAAACAACAATTAGCAGAAACAAAACCCGCAGACACATGGAACTGGTTACCACCAGGAAATTTCAAGTTCTGACTACAGGAAGCAAGGCTTCTTAAGCAAACCAAAACTCTCCTAATCCAATCTATTTTCTTTCAGCCCAATTCAAAATAATTTCATCCTATGGGGAGCTGCAGCTACCCCGAGTCAGCCAGATGCAGGATTTAGCGCAGAACCATTTTGGCTGGAAAAGACCCTTAAAATCATCGAGTCCAACCATAATTTGCCGAGAGCCTCCATCTCTCGGGTTATGGGATCTTCACGGGCGGGACGCAGGAAAATCTTGATGACTTGGAAGTGAAAACTAACTAAGAAAAAGAAAAATATTTGTTAATAGGCTCAGGATTACCACCTCCGTAGGTGACTGGATCCACCTTCGGAAATTTTAGTGTTACAAAACCAGATAAATGCTCCTGGGAGGAGTTTAGGTGTCATTTCCTGAGAACTTACTATTAAACTCTTTAATGATTTTCCGAATCGCAAGGAAGTAAAATAGTCTTTTATACAAATGCAGAACAAAACCTTAGACACTGACTTCTTTGGTCTTAACATCAGACTAAATGTTATGATTCCTGCAGAGTCACAAGAAGTCTCATTTTACAGATCTGGAGCTCAGACTAGAGGCTCCATTTGAAGAAACTCTAATCAAACTAATTTTTTGCATAAGCAAAAAGTGATCATTATTGACTACTAAATATCTTCAATGCCACACAGAAATATCAATGAAAACAATGCCTCCTTAAACTGGCGTGCTTTAAAATTAGTTTCATCTATATCCATAAAGAGTACATGCATCTTTAACTGTGTTATTCTTAAAGATGAGACTACCAGGGACCAGAGTTACTAAGGCACCAGCATTTTTTGATCCCTTCTCAAGCCTAGACTTGAGGAAGAAAAAAAAGGAGTCATGTATATATGGAAACAATTAACTGCCCTCCATACGCTTTAAAATTACATAGAATAAATGCAGTTTAAACATAGCTCTATCAATTTTGGTCATTGTTTTTAATATAGATCTATAAATACTGGGGGAAAAATACATTTTTAGGTTGTATTTTTATAGCGGATTTGCAAATGCACCTGGATAGTGCAAGTTTTTGCATCCAGGAGTCCCAGAGCAGTCTGTACACAAATCCTCTCTCTTACCTCTTTTCAAATATTTTACATACCTCAGTTTTTTGACACAGTCGGGTGACCGTAAGTAAACACACACGTGTAACTCCACTCGCTCTCCTCCGTCCCCACCTAACTCATGTCATTGTGAATTTGGTCATCACCAAAGAAATATCTTTAATTGTGGCAGCTGCTCAACACATCCAAACCCCTCAGCGATGAGCGAAATGAAAACAACAGTGGGAACAAGAACAGGCAACACAACTCCTTGCTCTACACAAAGTTCTGGGCTTCCTCACTGGATGCAGATGCTGGTGCTTTGGCATTTTATCCAGAACAGCATCATCACCAGTGCTCCGTCGGCGCTGGTGGTTTGGTTCAAGACTCGGCTTGGGGCAAAGAGCTTTTGACGATCTTCTGCATCATCCACGCTCTTCATGGCAAGGAAGAGAGAGAAAAAAACGGACGGACAGGCAGCCAGAAAGGCCTCTTGTCCTCTTGTTCAGAGCCCAACTCACCAGGCTGGAAGACAAAGCGGAGATGCTACGGCAGACACCAAAAGCAGCCAAGCCGTGGCCACGTGGAGCTCCGCGCGGGCTCAGCCGCTCTGCCGGGAGCTGCTGCTTGAAATCACTGGCAACTTGCTCTGAAAACTCCCCAAAGGCGTCTCCACCAAGGAAAAGACTCGACGCTCCGCAGGAACGCAGATCTCGGATCAAGGCTGTGGCTCTTCCTATCCCCATTAAAATGTAACCGCTTCAAAAAATTAAAGTTCCTACCAAGCAAGCAAAAATGCTGTTGATTTTTTTGTTGGCTAAAGAATCTTAAGACTAAGATTGATTCATAAAGGTTGGATTTCACAAAAACTGTGTTTATCTTTGGGCAAAACCAGATGGAGACGAGCTAGCAGCTGCAAATTAAGCACCTCCACGCTAAAGAAATATTTCCGAGAAATAAAGAACAAACTCTTAGGGAAAGACGATGACTTTTCAGGATGTTAGCTAATTGTCCCAGTGCTCCCATCAAAATCTATTAGTGATGGCAACAGGATACCTTGTTATCAACTGACGTTATTCATGTCTCAGAACACGGGCAGTCAATGCTGGGGTTTAATTCAAAAGCATCTGGAATATTCCTCTCGATTTTATTTTATGCCGAAAGCCACCGCTCACACTTACCCAAAGTGACACGTGCACCCTGACACGCAGTTCTCACACTGCCCAAACTACTTGCTTTAAATTACCCGGCGGAAAGGTTTTACGTATCTTGAATCGAAGTGTTGAGTGTATTGCTACGTCACTTCTTCATACACACAAAGCTGCCAAATTATTTTAGGTCTCTCGGTCATGACAGATATTAAGAGGGGGTTTCAGGCAGAACACAAGGCCCAATTCGGCATGCCTTCCAGAAAGGCAAAAATCAAGTGATTATTCTCACCCAGCACGGGTGCTCCTGCGGCCCCACGCTGATCGCCACGGGGATCAGTGTTTCTGCCATAAACGCCCCACTCACATCGCTCTGTTTACTGGAGCATGTCAAAGCACTTTAAACGCAAAAATCAACAAAGCACCTCAGCTTCTCTCAGCAAGCAAGCATTATGTTACCCATCAGGCAAATGAAGACATGGGTGCCTAAATAATTTGCAGTAGAGCTGGGAAAGGAAAGAAAAAAAATTCCTGCAGCCCAGCCAGTCCTCCTTCTCTTGCTACAGCACACAAGTAGCAAAAAGAGAACATAGTTAATGGGAAAAGGATATAAATACAACGTGCAGAAGAAGAATTGTCTTAAACCCCATAAATTAAAGCCTGGGATATGTGGGATACCTACTGCAGATCTCTCTTCAGGTGCAGTTTGCCTTAAAACTGACTTTTTACACCTTGCAATAGATAGTATTTTTAAAGCGTGACTGGTTCCATGATATAAGGACCTTGAGACGAGACCAGCTCCCATCGCAAACGAACATGCTCAAAAAAACCACCACCAGAAACTGGGCAAAGGCAGCACTGTGGCGAATTTCCATCACAACATTTGTGATCATTCTAATTACAGTGGAAAATTTTCCATGTGCTTCTTTTGGGTGCCTCTAAGTCATTTCAATTCCGAATGCACTACTAAGCTATTTGCCAATATTCAACAATAAAAGCCTCAACACTGCCATGTGGCATTTACGTTAAATGCTTATATTCTTGGCTATAACTGCTGGGTTTACTTTTACTACGATGTATTTATACCTTGCACATTTCCCACACAAGTTTCAAACTGTACAAATCTTCCCATCACTTGCTTTGGAAGAAGTTAAAAAAATCAAACCCATTAATAAGTTGAGATTTGCAGACAAGCGCTGATCACCACCCTTTCTCTGCAGAAAGTGGACTTAATTGTTCCCACTGTCTCCCACTTCTGCCAGCAGCACGACTACGAACAAGGGGGACGACAGCGACGATGTCTGACCGAGGTCTCCCTGGAGATTCGGCCCAAAATGCTGTAGGTGGTCACACCAACACTTGGGAAGTCCAAAATAACAATAAAAACCAGCAAAACTTGGCTTAGACGTAATTAGTTTTTGTTCTTACTTAAACAAGAGCTAAAGACATTGGCTGAAATTCAGTTTCAAGACAGGCCCCCTCACCTCATCGCCCTTTCCCTGCCTCTCTCCAAAAAAGCTTTTCCTTCTGGATCCACTTTAATGAACAAGCGATCGAAGCCGCATCCCGAGGGAGCAAACAGAGCCGCGACTCCCACTTTGATCTCCTCCCCATGGAGAAACGCGCTCCCTGCCTTGCTTGCAAGATGTTCACTTGATTGACGTCGGCTCTGATGTGCAAACCGCTTTGAACTTCAGACATTAAATTCCCATCGGGCCGCGCTCATTTTTATTCTCCTTCAACAGGATTTACAAGCAGGAGATCAGCAAGTGTAGAAGATAAAATAAATTTGCAGGAGCTTTGAATCTTACATCAAAACAGCGCTCAAGTGAGTTCCAATTGGATTTTGTTCGGCCTGAATTTACAGTGTAAATCAACCTCTTTTGTACAGTTTCAGTTTAGGGGAAAACGAGGGAGCTGCAGATAAAAATGACACTTGAGCAGCTACCAAGGGGTTCTCATGGTTTTTAGACTCATTTTTCCCCTCCCTTTCTGTCCATACAAATTTAAAGCTGATTTTAGTATGCAAATGGAATTACATAAATTCATTGAAAATTCATCATTTCCTTTGAAATTCACATCTAGGCATGTTTTCTTGATTGTGAGGCAAGATTTTCACTCATACGTTACATACTTAAATAAATACTTAAATATACGGTTCCCACTGCATCTAAACAGACTGCTGGAAAACAATGATTTTATGAATAAATTCAACAGGAAAAGCAACTGATGATTCAGTTCACCAGTTTCTTCTGGGAAGTTATCCCAGTTATTTCAACTACTGCTTGAAAAAGTCAAAGCAGACTCGCTCTCAGGTGTAAAGATGTAAAAACTGGAAGGTGGGCTGCAACCCAGCAATGTAAACTATTCCAAACCCCACCTTTTCACGAGGAACTCGGCCGCATTCATGAAGTAAAACGTTCAAGAGAGCAATTTCCTAAATACCTGCTACGGTTTATGGACACGACAAGGTCACGCCAAGATGAGCACTATGCATGCCCTCTACATTTTCCAGAAACCCACGTGCGTTACGGTTGCCTGATTCTCTGCAAGAATAGCAAATATACATCTTAAATTTCCTTTCGTTTGGCCCACCCACCCCTCCTGTGCAAGCGCAGCTCTGCAGATACTGCGGCAACTGAAGGAACTGGATGGGATTCCCATTATCTCCCACTTAACTGCTCCGGAGAGGGAAGATAAACACCGAAAGAGCTGCGATAAAACCGAACCGCGTTAGCAAATATTTAACCATCTGTTTAAAAAAGAAAAAAACAGACCACTTCTGAAGGTGGTATCACAGTCAGGGAGTAAATGATTTTCAAAAATAGGTTTGTAAACTCACTTAGTCAAATAGCGCCTGTTAATGTTTGTAACGCAACACTGCCAAGTAGTATGTTTTACCAACAAATATTTCTCCATTCCATCTCCTTTCACAAATTTCGATAAACGCATTCCCTAAGCTCTTATCAGCATAGTAAATAAAGAAGAAAAATACATTTCCAGCCACATTGAAAGAGATATTCCAGCAGTAGGAGCAGGAGCACTAATGAAGGCAGCTGCATGTTTCCTCATTAATGCATCTGAAGAAGCAGCTACCGCCTCTTTTGTGGTGATCTTACTGCAGATCTGCACGGGTTTCTATGTCCAGAAAACCACTGGAGTGCACTCCATGGCACCAGCTCTGAGAGGTACATTTTCCACTGCGCCTTCACTTGGACTTGTCGTGTGAACGTAACTTTAACCTACCTGGCAAAACTGGAACTACACAAACCTACTTTCCTACAAGAGCCAGCCAGCCTCAATCACAGCTTCTCCCAAAAAAAGGCACCTTGAACACTCAAGCATTACATGTATCACCAGACATACCCTTTCTTTTTGCGTGGAAAGAGTGTGATTTTCTTTCATCTGCAAATATTCACTATAAAACACCTAATTGATCTGCACGTTGCCATCCAGTCCGACACTATCTTTAGGGAGAAAGCTTTTTCAGTTGTCCTTCCCGAGTCAGATCACGCAGGCCTGCAAAGTTACAGCCCCACGCAAACCTAATGCTTCCAAACCCGTTTCCCGAAACTCGTTTCTTAAGTCCCTATTTAGACACTTTTCACAAGGGACACGTATCCCTGAAGTTCCCAGTGAAGGTGCAGGGAAGCTGCAGGTGCTCAGTACCTCTGCTAAATAAACACCGTTTATTCTTTCCCCTTCCCTCTTGCCGACACTCTCCTATAGCCCCATCCGCGCCCCACGCACATCAGGCCACTTCAGTTCCAAGAACTCCTAACGACCTACCCAGGGCTTTCTCGGGAACAAAGCATCTCGGGCATGACGAACAGGAGACACCGTCTTGTACGCAAAGGTATTTATCCTCTTAAGAAGGAAGATGCTTTTAATTAAAACATTGTCTTGTAAATAGCCGCCCAATTCAATCGTGACAGGGAATGACTGCATGAAATCTGTTTCTCAGGTTTTTTTCAGCAGCTTTTTAGTGAGGAAACACAACGACTTTTTGAGCAGGGGTTTCTTCAAGGATGAGAAGGTGCATAACACTTGACATCCATTTTCCTTATCTCCCATCAGTTCACTCATCTGTTTGGCTCAGAGCCCACAGTTCTTTATCCATATTAACTGTGTCTGGTTGGAGCGATGCCCTTGGCAGCTGCTCTGGGAAAGCAGCAGGGCCCTGGGTCCGACCCCATGGACACAAATATCACCCAGATCCATCTACACAAGCACATGCTTAAACACTCTGCTAAACCAGATGAGCTAAGAGTATGATTAAATGTTGAATTAAGGCCCATGGAAAAATCCCTGGCCAAAACCACTCAATAGCCACTAACTGCACTGCTTCATCGAGCTGGTTTTGCATGTTCCGATTTATTTATTTTCACCGCTTTCCAAACCAAGGTAGTTCCACTGCACAAACCTGCCTCGGTGGGGAGAACAAACACATGATTGCTGGTACTTACCCCAGTTAGGCTGGCGTGTGTTGGGTACAATATCGCAACTGAAAGCACGGTCAGGCTGTTCATTTTAATGCGGAATTAGTCACTATGGACTGGAATCACAGTCACGTGGAAACTTACTCATTTGGGCTCTTCACTGTAAAGCCAACACCACACAATGGCAATAAAATAAATACTGTTTTCCTTGTCATATCTCGCCACTCAACTAAACGAGCAATTTAAATGCCAAGTTCATTTTATATCCCAGTTGGTGCTTTGTCAGTCCTATTTTGTGTTGTTTATAGTCACCAGGTGTGGTATTCTCACCGTTTATGTTGACCAACACGGCAAACTGTCTTCTAAGCAAATGCTTAGATTTTCACCATAAATACAAGCAAATACAAGGCCCCACATGGATCATTTTGTGAATGCTAACAACAATATAAACTAAACAAAGATACCAAGCCATCAAAAACCCCTCAGAATAAATCCTCTCTCTCCACAACAGTTCATTACTTCTACTTTACATGGATGGTGCAAACACCTTCCCACATAATTTTTCCAAAACAAACCCGCTGCATTCCGAAAGCAGCATCACTAAGCTAGACAGGGGGGTAAAGGCTGATGGAGGAATTGCCTGACAACATGAAGTACCCCAGATTTACAAACGCCATCGTGCGTTTAGAGGCTGAACACCGCACGATAAACAACCTTAAATATTGCGGGACATGCCTTTAAATCTACCTTAAAATTACAGCCTGAAGATACTGCGCTTCTGACACTGTGCTTGCGCCAAATGTTTACTCAAGGAAAGAGGCCACATGATGAAATACCTCCCTACACCAAGAAAAAGAACGCACAGAGTTAAGCAGTTGTAACACAAATATTTCACAACCCTCCCAGAAGAAAAACCATAGCCCTAAGGACACATGCATTTTCAGTTACAATTTAAAGCAAAGTTATTTCCTGAAAACAGCAAATAGCACAGCCAAATCTGTGTCTTTTTCAATGTGATCTCTTCTACAGCAGCAGCTACTAAATGCTCTAAAGCAAACTATTCTAATTACTGTTGCTCTAACTCCAGGACACTTGTGCCCAACACTAAGACACGTCTTTTAAACGCCAAGGATAAGCTGTCACCAGCAAAACCACACCTAATTTAACTCCTCACGGGTGCAGACTTCTTCGTAGCCAGACCAAGTTAGTCCAAAATTAAAGGTGGAAGCAAGTAAATCAATAGCCTTCAAAATACGATCAAAATATCCGGGTGGGAGATATTTGTGTCTGTGTTTTACAAATAAGTTCTAAATCCATGTTCAAACACACATACATACAAGTCCCCAAACCCTGACCATTAAGGTAGGTGTCTTAACTTCTAGTATTTCCCGTCCAAAATCTCGGTTTATGTATCTCTTTGGACAAAAAAAAAGCGCTATCAGTGATTTCAGTTCCGCCTGCTGGCAAAGCCACTCACCCTGCACGCTGCTTTCCCCCCTTCAACCAGGCCGAGAGGTGCCCAACGGGGATCCTGACAAGCGTCTCATCTTTTAATTTCAACAGAAAGCTTCTGCTTAGAAAGAAGGCTACCCTATTTTTGAGATTTCTATTAAAAACCAATCTCTTTTTCTGGAGAAGTGGGGAGATGAGGACAAGCTGTTGTGGTAGCTGACAACTTTGAGCAGAAGTACTTAGACAACGGGACAATTAACAAAGCACAGCACCAATAACAACTCTGAAGTTAAGTTTCACAAGAGAAACGTGTTTTTACATTGTTTCTCTGCATGACTTGCAGCCAGTTTCCTACAGACAGCAGTGGGTGTATTTCAGAAGGTCTGATAAGTCGCCGTTCTCCAACCACGTACATTCGACTGCGTCTCGCTGAAGTGCCGTCCAGAAGATCCCGCAGACTGATAGACTGGTCTGGGAACCACTTTAGCAGATTTAATATTATCAAGCCAAGTAACTTAATAAGGAGAATCATATTGTAGAGCCTGAATGAGGAGCTCTGCAAATAGAATATTCGCCTCTCTGCTTTGCCAGCTGTGACCTCCGGTTTGTTTTTTCAAAGCATTTACAGTGAAGGATCCTTATGCAAGTCCACCATGGGCAAAGACATTTCTAAAGGACTTCCGAGCTAGAGAATTTTGGAGGACAAAGTGAAAGGAAATTCATGAAAGTTTCCAGGCTAAGAGCAGACCTCTCTTTTTTTTTAATGAGAAATTACGCAATACTGACAAGGGGATTATAAATCTCATTCCTCCTTCTCTTCACCCCTTGCTCGGAAGGTGTTACTGGTTCCTGCACGGAGAGATCAGAGGGCAGAAAGATTTGCATCCTCAACTGATTCCGGACCTTTCTGCTAACGCTGCCGACAGTCTGGCCGTTGAGCACCAGATGCACCAGCTTTTTACGCTGGAACTGCACCCAGAGCACTAAATCTACCTCCCAGCAAGGGACCCTGTTCTTTGGGGCCACCTGAGCCTTAACCCCAGCCAGAGTTCTTACTTTGATGTCAATCCAGACAAACACAAAAGAAGCAAGTGGCCTTTTTCTCCACCCCCAGATTCATACCGCGTATTTGAATGCAGGGAACGTTTTAAATCCTTACATAAACAAAGGTTGATGCCGTACTTCAGAAGAGATGAAAGCACGCTGGCATTAAGGGAAGGGCTGTCTTACCGAGCTAGATCGCAGAAACTGCTTTTCATATTTATTACCCAAGTTACCTTCCTCTCTCTAAAATGGTTTTAAATCAGGCTGAGATATAAACAATGAAAATCTACTCTGTAATCAAGCTCTGCATAAACTGAAAGTTACTCTTGTTCTCTTCTAGCACATATGGAGGTAAATGTTTAAAATGTTGAGCATTTAAAAGAAAATATTATACTTCTGTTGGAAAAATCAGACCACCCATCACACCTCCCTACAATTAGGAAACCCAAAGAAGTTTCTTCAAATACGCAGCAAAATAAAACATGATTAAAGACAACCAACTGCCTGGATTTAGACCATTTGAAACTCCTTTATTTTAAATCAAACCAAATTGAAAACGAACAAATTTAATTTCCAAGCAATGTCCTCAATTTCAGCAGTATGTCAACCTGATTAAACTGTAATGCAATTTTTAGCATGTGATGTACTGGCCAACTCGTGATGTTGGTTACTGCACTTCAAAGGAAAATAATAAGTCCCATGACCAGCTTCAGAAGAGTTATTCAGGGTGAGCAGTGTCTTGATGCAAAAATGGTATCTTGGGTATAGACAGACTCATTTTGTTAAGAAGACTATTCCATGCAATTAGGAGCTGAACAAACTATTTTCCTTTTTGTTTCATTTTACAATCCATCACAGCTGAGTCTCAGTTCTTGTTTAGAGCTCCTCATTAAATGTGTGCACAGCAGAAATGCAAAAGAATATGAGGACAAGATAACGAAGCACCTTTGGAGTATGGTCTTCCCCCTTTTTCAGAGTTACCAAGAAAACACAAGGTATTTGGCAAAGAAATCACCTTGTTCCTTCACATCTTAAATGACAGCACAAGTAATTTCAGAATTTAATACTCACTCCATCATAGACGGTGGAATAGTACAGCAGTCCTGGATCGCAGTCAAGGGCGATGTGAGATGAGCCGTGTACGATGCTTCCACCACTTGCTTGTTACGATTCACAACATCCAAGTAACGGTTAAATTTCTCACGAATTTTTTTTGCCAACTGAAAAAAAAAGGTAAAAAATAAGTCAGTTTCTCTGTATTATCCTGTTCTTTATTAACCAACTCAAATTGTAAGTCAAAACTGTGTATGTTAAAGGTAATAGTTGTCTGCTTTGCTCATTGTACTCCTAGTTTGGTGGCTTAAGCCCTGTGAAGTCAAGTAATTAATACAATTGGCCACAGAAAGCAGTCTATACAAAAAAGATGAAATACGTTTGCCATCTAGCAATGGGTACTTGAACAGAGAGTTTTGCACGTATGACAAGTGAAATTTTCATTTCATCGAGTTTCCCTTTCATCAAGAACTGAGACCTGGACGTGACTCTACCTGCGCTGCCGGCTCCCCACTGAATCCCCACACCCCCAGTATGATGCTTTTGCAAGGCCTGACGAGGACACGATGGAGACTAAAATAAACAGACCACAAGTCAGTTTTAAGAAGTTTTATCAATGCACACTTCAGGAAAGCCCAAATAACAGTATTTCAGAAGACCTCACCGACAGAGAAATCTCTGGCTGCTCCAGGAGCCAAGAGCCAGCAGCACATCCGCCAGTGCACCGAGTCTGTTTAGGGAAAAAAAAATCAGGATCCAGGAAACCCCAAATCCCCGGATATTTCTCTGTTCACGAACAGCCTCCTCAGCCAGGTGGATCTGAGCGGAAATACTTCACAGCTCCTTTCATGTAGTTCCCCTCAGTGAGATTTGGGCCAAATAAGCCATCCTAGTACTTGGTTTTTTTCTTTGTATTTCCTGGGGGCAGCGCAGGCTCTCAGCTCAGCATCTTCCCAGGGATTTTCTTCATCGATCTAGTGGCTCACTGTGGCCAGTCATCAGCCACAACAGTTTTAATCACAAACTTGAACAACAACATGAAAAATCTGTAATTGGCATCATAAGAGTAAGAAAATAATGACAATTGCCTGCACAGGTGAAATTCTTCTGCAAGCCTTTTGTTGTCAGAGGTCCCTCCAAAGAAGGCAGGACAAGGTTTAGAAGTTACACTATTTCTTCTAAGAGCAGATGATTGTATTTCTCTCCTTTCACAAAGTGAAAACTAACAGACTGTCATCCCTCCCCAGCAATTCTCAGGCCTTTAAAAAAAAAAAAAAAAAAAGTAAGTCTAATTTTAGAAACAGAAAATTGGGTACTTCAGCCCTTCTCTTTAAATGTTTCTTAAAAATAAAAATTAAAAAAAATCAAAGACTCTTTGCAATATTGGGTACTTGGCAGGTTCCAGCCGGTGTGACACAGCACGGGCCGAGCGAAGCTGCTGTTCTGTCGGGTAAGAGCTCGTTTGTGTCGAGTTCATTAGGCACTTCACAACGAGCCTCGCTAATGACTTTGCAGGGGAAAATTAAAAGTGAAAATATTGTGGCTGTTATTTGAGCAAACGTGACAGTAAACACAGTTACTAGGAAGCATTGGGTTTTAGAAGAAACATTTATTGAGACTTTTGCCCCGGTCTTTCATTCCAAGTGAGAAATTAATGAAACGGATCAGGCACATACAAAATTTACTCCGGCACACTCGGAATCCTTTTCACACCACCATATTGACTACATTTAATCATCCGCCAGACGCATCAGAAGTGAATCATCTCTAAGCAATATATTGCAGTATTGGATACTCAGAAATAGTTCATTTTGCATCTCTGCACTTTTATCAGAGCTGAATTTAGCTCGTTAATTCATAACACTCATCTCTGCTGCTCCCTGTGCGCTCAAACTCTACGGGGATGATTTAATGCTGCCGCTACATTTGTGTGCTGAGAAACGCAGCCGGTTGCTCCACATCCCCTGGACTGACAAATGTCTTTCCTAACTATTATTAACAGGACATTTCACCATGATTTACTTTGTTATGCGAATAACGAGGCTCACACTGATAACAGCAATGCTTTTGCCTCCATTGTTCCCAGCAAATGCTGCAGCCCAACACCAGGTCTCCTAGGAGCACAGGTTTTAATACGACCTTGCTCAAATGACCTGCAGAATTATACCTAATTAGTTTTGTAGAATGATTTATTGCCAAGGCACCAGAAGACTACTAATGGTCCTCCATGTTAGGCATCCAACACTAGTAAATTGCTCCCAGTTGTTGGATAATAAGCTGCTGGGTAGTTCTTTTTCTATTTTCTGGTAAACTTTCTTTTTTTTTTTTTTACAACTGTAATGCTCAAATGTGTCCCTGAGAAGTGCATTCTTCTGGAGGGTTTCCAATATACACAAGCCAAATTTCCTAAACTCAAGCATTTAAGTTTCATGGTTACCCAGTTCCTCTCTCAGTTTGGGCAAATGAAATACCTGTACTTGAGCACCACGTAAACGAGATACTCAAACCTACACACTTCCTTCTTGCTTTCCATACCTGAAGTCACAAAAAGGGGAGAGAGCTTAATTTTGCTGAAAAAAAGGACCATGCAACCATCATTAGCAGTAACAAAATGAACACGGAGCATCAGAGCAGAAGGACTCTCGTTGGGAATTGCTGCTTTTCTCTGGTAAACGAATGCTGTACGAGACGAGGTTTTGGGGTTGATGAGTTTTCACCTTCCAGGTTGAACAATAAAATCAGCCCACAGCCTTTGAATTTTACCCTGCCGTGTGGAGTCTGGAGATCCGACACAGCTGCTCTTCAGGAGATCCCATAGCTCAGAACCTGACAAAAAGCAAATGTTCAGTACCTGAACTGCGTCTCCCATCTAAAAACCTCTGAACGGCTCAAAGTCATTACATTACTTTTATTAAATGGGATCCAACTTGTCAATCAGGGCAGAGACACAAAGGACCTGGTGCCTCCCAGAGCTACACAGACATTATTCCATGGACATGAGCGTGGTTGGAAGAACTGAGTTTGTCTCATCTGAAGTGCCTTAAAAATCCTGCCCTCTGATAGCAAGGAAATACTCCCAACGGCCAAAACCACTTCAAAACCAGCTAACCCAAAAAAGTCACCAATGGCAAGATGATCCGAAAGCAATTTTCCATCGAAAATTGATTACAATGAATAAACCACGTTACGAACCTAAGGGTAACACACCAATCAGCTGAAAAATGACTAAAACCAAATGGTTCTAATTCATCAAATTGAGAAGTATAATCTGGATGAAGCCTAACAAAACTAACTTAATCTTTCTGCCGTAGTTGGGCTTCACTGGAGCACAAAAAACCATGACAGCAAACAGGCATTCCAGTTCTCAGTGATTAAAACAATGGCAAAAAAAATAATACATACTTCCCGGCTCCTCACCGATGCTCGTGCACACAAACATCATTAGCTCAGAATCATTATTCAGTTTGCCAAGTGACACGCTCGGTTGCTGGAGCCTGTCAGAATAAAAGCTGCAGGCTTAAATCAGCTTCTCATTTTTCTAAATAAAAAAAAATAAAGTTTACAAGCAAAAGATCACTATTTTTTCCAACATATGCCCTCATTTTTCAGCCTGCCCAGAGCTGAGTAGCTGTTGCGTGCTGATGGATGCAAGACCCACACCACGCTCGTTACAAAACCTCATAATGAAAGGACAGAGCTTTGAACTATGAAACTGTCCTAATGTAATTGTTTGAAACATTTTTAAGGCAAAATGGAAAATCGTGCCCCGAATCAGGCTCAGAAAAGGGAGGGGAGCAGCTCCCATCCCACACTCGCTATTCCCTTGGGGAGGTGACTGACGTTTCCTGCTCCCACAGAAATGCTCAAATTCACCCATTTTAACGGAGACTCAAATAAATCTGGATACCTTGAGACTGACATAAAATGCTGTTATCATCAAGTTAATTCTCAAAGTGCTCTTCACCTCATTTTAAAAACAAAGTGGGGCGGGGGAAGCCTTGCTTGGCATTCCTCTCATCTTTTTTCAGACTTCTGTATTTTTCTCCTTAATTTTAAGGAACCGAACAATAAGAAGTGAGTGCTGGCCGTGAACAATGGAGCCATTAGCTCTATTCTTCTGTATTTTGGGGGGTTTTTTTGGCAGCTGCAGTCTGCAGACAGGTTGGACGGTACCACCTGTTCCGATGACGGCAGCACCCGTGGGTAATGCGCTTCAATCGGCACCGGCCCCGCTGACAACCTTTCATCGCAACATCACTGAGCTCCTCTAATTTTCCCAGAGACATTTGTCTCATTTGCATCGCTCCCTCGAGCTTTTATTTCAAGCTTCGTTCTCCTCAAAGCTCTGAAGCCTCTTCCCTTTTCGGGGAGCGCTGAGGGAAAGCAGAGCTCCAAGGTCACGTTCTATTGCTGGCTGTGTCTTGAAAGCCAAGATATTTTTAATGTTTTCAAGACTGTATATAAAATATGTATCAATGAGGCTGACAGGCACAGATGCCACAACGGGCTCACAGACTGGAATTCAACTCTGCTGGGCTCCTTGAAAAGTATTGAGTTAGTATTTATATTTTTAAATCCCCTGTAACCAGAAGAACCTGGAATGAAAGCCTCTCTCCTCACCATCCACTCCTCCCGCTGTACCACAACTTAGCGCTACTGCGCCCCCACAGATTCCTATTACAGAAAATCATTAAAAACCACTGTTTTACCTCACAATTCTGTTCCTGAACCTCCCGACTAACTTTGACTTCTTAGCAGCTCACAGCAGATTTACATAAAACTGATTCTCTGGGTTATTATTGCTATTTTTATCCATGATAATTAGGCTCTGAATGAGCTAGAAAGAACAGGAATGACAGTCTTCTAGCTCTAAGCACAGGAGTGAAACAGAGAGGGGGATACATTAAAAAAGGAAAAACCTAATGACAAAAGGCATATGTCATTAATTCTAAATTAAAATCCTCCCTCTGTCCCTGTCCTTCCCAGCCTTCAAACAGGAGCGAATATTCCCAGGAATATTCCAGCAAGGCGACTTTCAGCTGACACAGACATATTTACAATTGACTATTTCAACTAATTTAATTACTTTATTTGCTACGGCTTCTTTCCTCAGGGTGCATGGACAGACAGAAATAGAAGAAACGATGATTAATTTCTGTCTGCAGAGATGTTGCTGCTGCTGTGCTCCAAATTCTCTGTCGGAATTCGATGTATCAAGGCTTTTCGGCATGAAGCTGCTAAATGTCCTCAAGACGGTGTCATTGTCCCCTCCTTGGAGCCCCGTTTCAATTTCTCCATATGGCAGAAACCAGACGTGGGGCAGGACGCTGAACACATGCCGACTTGCTTGAAAATGGCCAATCTAGATTTTCCCCTAATAAAACCAACCATCTTCCACTTTATTATTACTTAGATCACTAGTTCACACTGCTATGTTTCACATTGCATGCGAGTTCCCTGATACTGAAATAACTCGCAGGAAGGGAACCCAAGTTATTTTTGGCAACCACCATCCAATTTTTAATAACCTATTCAAAGCAAAAAAGGTTTGATCTGGTACGTACAATAGTAATTCTATGGCTGTAGACCTTAAAAGCGTAAACAGTTTAATGTCAAAAGGTAAACCACTCCTCGTGTGGCATGAAGAAAGTGTATCAAATAGTGAGGCCTGAAGGCCAACAGCTGTAGTTTTTCACCTTCTCAACCAACTGAAAGCCATTATTTACAGTTTGGTATCCAAAAAAAAAAAAGAAAAATTAAAAAAATCCCCCCTACAACAATTCAGTGGTCTGGCAGAAAAAAATCCCAGCTGACATAAAATCGTAATTAATTGCCTTTGGGTATCAGTTGCTAAAAAAATCTTAATGAATGACAAACCCGGGAATGAGCGACGGGGGATTTAATTTGCTTACATTTGTTTGCATTTGCTCAAGACGATCCCGTTCGATGTACTACTCTTACTCATAAAACTCTGGTTATATTGCTTGTGATTCATTAGAGCTAAAAGACCTGGTTATTAATGAAACAGAAGTGCTCAATTATTCTTCTATCCACTTCACTGTTGAGCTTTTAACCACAGTAATTATGCTTCACTGGGGCCTCGTTTTTCTCCTCTGACAGCTCCGAATTCATCACACTACCTACAGTGTTCAGACAGTTATTTATATCTACTTAGGCCAAATACACACATCTGTGGTGGGGAAACAAGCAGCATCTTTTCCTGAGTGGAGAATTGATAGTAAAACTTCAAAGAAGTTTTAATCCAGTTTCTTGGTTTCCCAAAAAGCCACTTTTGGCTTTCAAAAGCCATCTGATACGTTTAATCCAGCCCACATGGCCCCTTCGCAGCGCGCAGACCACCCAGAAATACTCGACGAAAACGCTACCCCAGCGCGACGTCAGGGCCAGCCGGCCCTTCTTTTCACATGTCGGCATGGTTTCAGATTTAAACTTTTCAACTCGGGCGACAATTGCCCTTTCGTGGTCCCTTTGAACACAAGCACCCACCTGTGTGTGCGCGGAGGGAAACCGAAACCAAATTAGTAATAGGAAGACCCATCAGAATTGTATAAATTCATAACAACGATACAAAATCAACTACCCAAACACACACTCATATGTATCTGCACCTCCAGGGGAAAAAAGGTACCACTGACATGAAGAGAACAAGATGTCATTATACTCAGTTCCACGTAACCTCTTCTTAATTACGTGTTCTCCAATTAGAGGTTGTCAAAAAAGGAAAATAATTTCCAGGGGTTTCTTGGAAGAGAGATTTTTAAAATAATTGAAGGGTTCTAATGCGACAGTAACAGCACATCTGCTGCCTCCACGTCATGACATTCATACTGGTGACTGCTTAATAAAAAATAAAAAATAGAAAGAAAAAAAAAAAAGGGCAGAAGCCAAATATACCCAGGAGAGAATAAAGATAATTATTAAAGGCACGGAAAGTCTTCCGCACAATTCACTTGAGAAACAAAGTGGGAAAGGTGGCACAACAAAGACAGGCAGTGGGATTGAACCCAGAGATGGGAACGTCCTCCTGGGCTTATTTATCCATCCCCGTATTTTTTCGCTTTAATATTACAGGTGATGATCTCAACTGCGATGACTGAAAATCAGACGTGTTTCTACAGCCAAATTGAATATGTAGGGCAGACTCCCAAAAAATAATGGAGCTTCAGGAAAACCATCAAATATCTTCAAACTAACCAGAGCCAGGAAAAACCTCCTGTAACGCATAACATCTATTAGTGCGGTTGAGACGTGACTATCCGCAGGGTCAAGCAATCGTTAATACCAGAATTAGGGTAATCCACTAGGATTAATGCGTTGCTCTGGTTTCTTCTGTTGTTTCTCACACACATCTGTATCTCACCAAACACACGTCTAACACAGACACAAGCAGTACCAAAGGCGAACTTTGCTGGTTTTTTCCCAAACGCAAACCTTGTCATTTTTGTGATAACACACACAAGAGATTCACTTTGAAATCTGTATCGTGTCAATCTAAGAGTCTCATTTAAATCCTAGATATTAATTGCATGCTTTTATATTTATCAATTTTTTTTGTTTACACTGTTACACACTTCAATTTAACGCTAGTATGGGACAAGGCTTCCACACCAAAGACTTGGGTTTGGCTTACCAGAAACCCAGCATCAGTTGAACTTCTCCTCAACTATTCCGCTTTCTGCGAATTGATTTAGTTCCTACATCAACCACAATCCCATCAAAAGCCACCATATTCCTTCTGAAACACAAGAGGAGCTGAGTGCTGCTCTGCAGTGCAACTCTCCAAAAGTTTAAATACAGTGTGCGGGGATTCACGATCCAATTCTATCCAGCTCTGCTTTGACTTTTTCCTTGGGAATAATAATAATTAAAAAAAGTTGGGGAATTTTACTATTTACAGTAAACACAACTTAAGAGTGTTCATTTGTTTATATTAAATGACCAGTTTTAATGCACATGAGCCTGCAATACACTGATACGCTCTTGGAAACCAGCAACAGCAGCTCAGGCACAAATCACGTGCAAAACCCACGTGGTTGAGGAGCAATTCCCTTGTCCCCAGAGAAAGCCCTGCTCTGAGGCACTTTTGTTCTTCCTGAACATGAAAACTGGTTTGATAGGGGTCTGGGAAGGTCAGGTTACTCGCTGAAGGTTGTGCTAGTGAGTCCACACTTAAACCGTACGGAAAAGCTGGTTCTTATTCTGCCCATCTCATCACATTTAGCACAAAGGTGCAGTTGTGAGCATAAGGAATTGGTATCTTTGCTTCTTAAAGAAGAAATCGAGATCTACTTGATCTGTTTTAAAATTGATCCAAAATGAATCTTCCAAATGTGCACATGTATTAAAATGCAAACAGCCCCTGTGTTGAGATATATTATCTCAATGTTAAATTGAAGAGTTAAAAGTTCAAATGCCTTCCCATAAAAGCCCACACAAAATCACAAAAACCCTCGACCACAAGTGTTATGCATGAGGCTGTAGCTGTCCCATATTTACACAACACTATTGATACCATTTCCACATTCATAAACGATATTAGTGGTTTTGCTTTGAATGAAAACAATTGTAAAGAGACACTTCCAACATGAAACCCAGTCAATTAATGTGAGATCCTGCATGAGGGCCCCAGCTCTGCCTCTGCTCTTTTGTTTCTGAGGGAAGGAACCGCACAAAGCAGATGGAAAAGCCTTTTCATGGCAATGCAAAACTCTCATATACATACTCAACCCATTATAACAACAAATGGAATAGAATATAAATGGAGATTGGTTATGTGAGGTGCTGGACACTCGGGAAGCGGCCCCAGTAAATCCAGAGAATGTAATTTCTAAGGTGACGCTGCCAACAGGCAGGAGGAGGTGGGAAGGGCTTTGGACTCACCTGTTGAACTTCACTTTCTCCATTCGATATTTTCTCCGTGTACACAAAGGAGTTGAATATCCTCTGCAAGAAAAATCAGAAAGAATGTGTAAGAGACCTTTTGTCATAAACATCACCTTAGAGCAGCTCCAAAAGGCACATGGGGAAGAAATTGGTAGCAGAAAAGGACCATTTCACCTGGGGAATCTTCAATGCCAGGCTTAGCCATGGGGAATCACATCCCCATAGACCTGCTGGTGGATCTGCAGGAAGAGGCCGGGTTTGTTTTTGAAGGCAAAGACATAACAGGTTTTTTTCAAAACATCTGTTAATTTACCAAACTGACACAAGGTGCTGAAAAAAGTGTTTCACATTAGAAAGCCTGTGTACACTATGACTGCTCTCTAGTGCTAAACATCTAACCCAACGTCTTTATTCTTAAAAGTACCTGTTGCCTCCAACTAACACCCAAGAGGCCATGAGCCAGATTTAGGCATATTTGGTATCCGGAATAGAGAAAAATGAGACCCACTCTTGAGCACAACCAGATCGAGCTCACTAATGGCAAAAAAAGGATGTGAAAGATAAGCTTGGAAGGATTTTGGGTGACATCGACCGCATTCCTGAAAAGCTTGCTTGATGCACTTCGGTTTCTCTTTTGAGATTTCTCATTTCCAAGGGCAGGTTTCCCTTAAGGGCCAGCAGGGCCATCCCCACTGGAAAAGCAACAAGTGTCCCTAAAATATTCCTTTGTTATCCAACTCAATAGCAATATGTGGGGGCTGCATAACACAAGATGCGTAAGGGATATCAGTGATATAAGCAGAAAGAATACGGTGGGTGAACACCTTCCTAGATTGTGGAGGTGGCGTAAGAAATTAAAATTTAAAAAAGTCAATGGGATTTTTCTCTACCAGCCTCACAGGGAGCTGGGATTCCACTGACAGAGTAGATTCCATGTCCATCAGTGTTAAGTCAAACACAAGACAACACGTCAGCAAGAACATCTGTAAGCCCAGCCACATCTGGCAAAGGACAGCAATTCATAAAGACCTCGTTGAGTCCCTCCCTTGATGCGATAGTTGTGAAATTCCTATGAATCATGTTTACAACAACACAATAAGCCAGAGTCAGCTCTCCAAATTATTAGCAATAACAACTGCAGTTACTAAAGCTTAAATCTCACCCAAATCCAGTGCAGTCATTCGTCCACGACTCCAAAAGTTTGCTGGAGGTAGGTTTAGCTGATTTCCTCCTAAGGCCACATGCAGCTATAACTGGCAAAACCAGCCTGGAAAAGCCTTTGACGTGCTCTGCTCCACTTACCATCATCACTTTCCCTTATCCCTCTCCCTCCTGAGGACTTCAGGAATTTCAGAAATTTGAACTCTTAATTCTAAAGAAGCATTTGGAAGGGCAGCAATAAATCTCCTCAGTTTACAAGTCTCAGAGAGCCAAGAAACTGGGAAAGAAAAAAAAAAAAAAAAAAAAAGGTTTTACTCTTAAAAGCCACCTGTACATTGAGACGTCCTCTTCTTTCAGACCTTTGCTTAAAGTTCTGCTTGGGTACTTTAACTACAAACATGTTGGCTTTGCCCCCACCTCCCTCCCCATCACGAGATGAAAAGATAAGTGAAACATCAGAAGGAAATACATTAAAGCATGTCATTTTGACACAAAATGTTTTAAATGAATTGAATTTTTCTTTCCACGCAGCATTTAGTCCCCAGACATCAAAAGGAGCCAGAAGGAAACAGACTGTCAGCTCCCGAGAATGGAGCTTTCTGTCCCCAACACAAAGCTGACCCTTTCCTCCACCCCTTGAACACGTAGATGTGTTTATGAACCTTAAAATAATGCCAGAGAACATTATACGCTGTTATATAAGAGCCGCAATGCCAGCAGGAACTTATTTGGCCATTAGGCTAGGTTTTTAACCTATTTTTGCTTCATTTGTAATTTAACCAAGTTCTTTAAAACGTTACGGTATCTTCTACTTTTTCAATTAAAAGCCCTGAGCATGTCAGGGAGGGGGTAGCAGGAGCCTGTTTGTCAAACTGCCATCGCAGACAATGAGCCTAAACCAACAGGAAAAACGAAATAGTGAGGAAACAGCCAGGATAAGGCGAGCTCCCCGCGGCTCCGCGCTCGCTGCTCGGCCCCTACCTGGCTGCAGTTCCCCATACTTGGAGTATCTGCTCCTTATTCAGTAACTCCTTTGCAGAACTTCACCCAAAGCCAAAACCATCTCCCTGTTGTATTGAAGCTGATTTCACTCACTTAAAGTCATCTAATTTTAAGTAGAAAACCAGAGCTAAGTGGCGACCTCCAAATGAAGTGAGGGGAACTTCCCGGACCCAAGAGCCAGGCAGCTCCATACAAATAGTCAAAATATGGAGGAGAACTTGCCCATTGTAGTTTACACAGTGCATCATCTCTACTTTAGTCTTCCCACCCCTCCTCGTTTAATTGAATCTGCTCAGCAGATGGCAGCGGGCTAAGTTCACACCAACAGGAACAATTAGACACGTGTTTAATGAGCTGCTGGCCCGGGATTATTTGCTGTAACCCATCAGCACTCACCCCCACAACGCACGAGGCTGCAACTGCTGCGCTGCTTCATTGCCCTCAAACAGCATTTTATTTCCTTCTTCTCCATTTGCCCCGCTCTTTTTGCTATCATCGGCTACCTTAAGTTTATTATGATCTTTATAAATATCCAGGTTCCTGCTGAACATGGGTCAACTACGTGAAGACGACTCATTTTCTCTGGAATTCTAAAATTCCTTTAAACTTGACAAGTTTAAAAAAAGACAACAGCTTGTTCTTGTGGCACACAGCAGATGGAAAAATTATGTACTCTCTGCTGTACTTTTGATTACTGGACACTTCTCAACTGACTGCATTTTGCTGGTCCTCTTCCCTTTAAAGGGAACATAAATTTGAGCATTTATCAGCAGCAAAATTGACCTGCACACACACATCTCACTTCGACTGCTCCTACCGCTTGGTTTTGAGCAGATTTCCAAGATTCCCAGATTTTTTTTTCCCCTGCCAATCCAAACTGTGAATTAAATGTACAGATTTGGTTTCAAAACCAGCTCTTTGCTCCAGCTTCTCCTCTCTGCTGCCACAGCTCAGCCAGCACCACAAGCAAACTTTGCTTCATTCTCTTCAGCTGTTTCCACCACAAAGCGCCAGTTTTCAAACACAACCTTCAGAAGTAAACAAAACGTAAAAGGTTTTCAAAACTTAGGAGTTCTGAAGAATCTGCACCATCCATACTTTGTTTCAAAAGTAAACTTCAGGAATGACATTAATTCCAGACTTAGCCAGGTCCAAATCAGAAAGTCAGTTGAAGTGTAAATATTTTTTTCAAATTATTCAAACGTCGGGAGATGCTCAGAGAGAAACTGCACTTGTCTGGCTGCACCTGTCACCTGCTGGTTTATACTCACACGTAAAGTCAGTGGGGCAGCCAGGGGCCGAGCACAAACCTGCACCATCCCCGGGGCCCCCAGCAACACCTGAATCCCGCAGCACGACGCTCAGCACATCCCTCCGCTCCTAATCCTCCCCTTCCCTTACTGAACACCGCGCTCGCATTTAGCTACGCCAACAGAAGCCTAGAAAATCACAGGATCTGCAGGGGCCACAGAAGGGTTTCTAGTGATCCGTGATTTATAATTGAACTCTGAGACACACAGGAGAGCCACGCGATGCATCCCTGTGAGCCCGCTGCGGATGAGCACAGCCTGGATGGAGCCCCGAGAAAGCCAGGGTTTGTTTTAGAAAGATAAATTTTCAGCACATTAGAGACTCTTGCTTTCCTAAGCTCTTTAATTACCTGTCTGGGTCAAAGCACTTGCAGCTTCCTAGCAAATATTCCTCTCTGGCGTCTAGATACATCCTTTAATGACTTTAACCGCTCCTGGGTGCCACCAGCCTGCCTCACTTTCAGCTTTGAACAATAGGACAAATATTTGATAAGCGAGATAACTGGGGAAGCGATGAGCGGATCCAAGGCAGAGTCCTGGGGGCTGGGATGGGGAGGATTTGGGCCACCAGGGTTTAATGCCTCCCGCAGATGGGGCCTGACAGTGATGAATGGGCACAGCACCCAGACCCGCAGCCCTGCCTAGGAAGGAGTCGGGTTTCCCACCGAGCCAGAGATAAGGGGTAGCTTGGGCTTAGCTTAGTGGAAACAAGGCTTAGGAGACTTTTATTCATAACTTGAAGCTGAAGGCAACTCAGGTTTAAACCTGGGAGATGACTCTAAACAAAGCTCAGCATAAAAAGTAAAATGCTAACTGACTTGTTCCCTCAGTGTATTGAGATTAAAATAAACTCAGCAGCAATGCAGTGAGAAAATCCTTGAGAAGCCCCCAGGTTGACTGTCGGCACTGCATCAAAACCAACCAGAAAAGCCATCGCTCCCAAAGCAAACACAAGCACCAACTGCTCCGCAGAACCACCAACCATTTGCACATCGCTTTATTTGCCAGGCGACATCGGAATCCATCTCCCTACTAGCAAAAATAACATTTTTAGAGACAAAGGGAATCAAGAAAAACAAATATACGATTAGTAAAATATCCGCTGAGCTGTAAGTATTTTGAAGCTGGTTTAGTATCTATACTGCAAAACTGCAAAAGCCCCACAATTTTAGCAGATTTAAGACGTAGACCGCCGTTACCTGTCATATTTGGGTAATGACATGATGAAATACTCAACAATATTAAAAAACGACACAAAACAGCAGTAGCAAAATGTACACGTGTCAAATATACGCAGCATTAGCTCCGCAGGACTGCAATACTTTTTAAACTTCAAGCAGCTACTAAGCAGGGTCTGTTTCTTATTGTAAAGGTTAATGTTTTAAAAAGTGGTGAGCAAACAAATACGTAAGAAACCCTTTTTCTGATGAAACTCGCCGAGTGAGATTATTTTGAGGGAAACCTGTGGCTTCTGTCTGGAGTTTATTTTTGCAGTGTCTGAAGCCGTATCACGTTATGTTTTGTTATCATTTTCTAAAACTGAGAAACATTAAATAGTGGGTTCCCATGATATCAAGGACATGCTTTGTGTTTTTCTTGAAGAATTTACAATATACATTTAAGAAGCTAAAGTAAATTGAAGGAAAACACGGTGAAAGGCAAACGCGGCTGGATGAGAGCGGCCCCGTGTTACAGACCCCGCTCAGCCCACACGACTGAAAGGAACATCCCAACATCACACTCCAACGCCTTCCTCTTTCGGTGGGTTTCCAAAAAGAACAAGCTTTCAGGAAGGATTTAACTAATTTTTTTTTTTTTTCATTACGTTATTTGTCAAGCAGCGACAGATGTCTTTATGGCCAGGTAGAAATGAGAGGCAGAGCTGCCAAGCTGAGCTCAGGTTTGTGCTTTCGGGGGGTCACAGCTCCGGCAGCCTCTCCTTGGAGAGCAGGATCGTCCATTACAAAATGAGAAAACGCAAAGATTCATACAGCTTGTGGTTCTGCTGTCCTGGCCCGGTTCATCTCCCACCATCGACTTTCTGCTTGGAGAAGTTCTCTGTGTCACTAACTGGTCTGTGCTCAGTTGTCTATGGTGCTGGAGTTGTTGTTAAACCACATCATTCACGAAAGACTCCTTTGGCAGCTTCATTTAAACGATTTTGCTTATTTTACGCATACGATTTATACAAGGTTACTTGGACTGAGGAGGAATTGGGGGGGGGGGGGGGGGCAGGAATCAACTGTGAGAAAAAGCCAAGACTATCAGACATATTTTTTCCATAAGCAAAGTGAACCCTGAACCTCCTGGCCCTCCAGATGCCCGTGTGTGTGCTTGCAGACACGTATCTCCGCGGGGATTCTGGTTTCACCTTAATTTTGAGGGCAAAAAGCATCACAGCATTTATAATTACTCTGCTATCATTAACCTGTGGGAGGTAAAAGCCTTTGGGATCGTTTCAAGAGTCATAATCACAAGGGGAGATGGTAAGTAGGGACAACATTGCTAGAAAAGAGTCCAAGTAGAGCTCAATTCTTATAAAAGTGTTTCCTTGGAAAACCTGAGGCATTTGCAAGAAGAGAAAACTCTGGAAAACTGAGTAACTGCCAAAAATGCAATCAAGAACCAGCTCATTTTTTGTCTTCTTTTTCAACGGACCAGAGAAGAGGGAGGAAAAAAAGAGCAAGAGGGGGGAAAATACCCTAAGAGAATTAGTTCCACATGTTAAAAAGGTTATTCATTTAGCCAATGTAACTTGACTAAGGTTATACTCATGACAATGTATACAGCAGTATTTCAGAAAAAGGAAAGTTCTGTTACCCAACCTTAAAATACAAAGCAGATGGTCTTCTCAATAGGATTGGATTTTTTCTCCTAACACTTGTTCCTCATTCCAGCCTCTAGGATGTGAAATTTAAAATATTTATATTTTTTTTTTCAGGTTGAACACTTTTTGATTACTGGACATTTTTCACATGGCTGCATTTTGTTGTTCCTCTTCCGTTTAAAGAGAACATAAATTTGAGCATTTATCAGCAGCAAAATCGACCTGAAACTTCATCCTATCAGGAGAACTGTGGGTTTCATTTTTCTGGTTTGCTTTCAAGCTCATGTCAAAATGACTCACTAAAAATAGGGAAACATTTAAGCAGCAGAGCAATCCATGTAAATAGATGCAATCCTATAGCCAGAAGAGCTTTATAATTACTGTGCTTGCCCAATCTGGTCATGAATTCAATATACAGCAAGTATGCAGAAGAACCATGGTTCAATTTATGTAACATTCCAGCTAGGACTGTGTCATTTTACAGGAAAGTAAAAAAAACAACCACCAAAAACACAACCGAACGTACAGACATAAACACACACACACACTGAGAGCATGTGATTTTGTTTCCTGATCTCTTTAACACAATCAAGGCAGGAGCTGTTGGGTTTTGTTTGGAGAAAAGAGACCTACTTCAATCAGAAAAAAAAATCCAGGAACGACAAGTTTAAACATAGGAATTTATAGATCATAAATCACGACACTAAACTTCTGTGTGCAAAATGAATGGGCTGATGCGAACATAATTACAGAACTGTTTTCTTTACATGTCCAAGAGTATCATTTTTCAGGCTCTCCCGGCAGGAACCATCAAGATAACACGCGATAAATCCCATGATAACGGCTTCCCCTGCAACCACTGCTGCAGCGCTTCGCAACGACGACCGTCCAGTATTCCCTGCGCTCACAAAAACACTAAAGTTTAAAACTTTTAGCACACGCTGCAGCCAGTTCTCAGCTGTTTCCACATAAGGTGCCCACACTTTAGTTCAAGTGAATAATAATAGATGAGTGACAACTTGAAAGAGACTGTACATAAGTACCTTCCTGTATGAGTCGGTGTCTGCAACCAAAAGTACAAGAGTACGCTAATAATATTATTTGTATTAATAAACAGAAGAGTTTTAAGGTCAGCTGTTTACACACCTCATTTGCACTGGTTCTTTGATTTAATCCGCAACCTTCCTTTTCGAGCTGAAGGGAGAGGGAACAATTCTTTACACTCCTAAATTTCAAGGGAGGTTTAATTTCTCAAATAAATTTTACAAGTAGTTAAAAAAATCAACTTCAAAAGATAAACACTTTGCATCAATTATTATCTTAATCATCCTCTCCAACCTGGATGTAAAGTTATTTGAAAATAACTTACATTTCAAACTGACCCAGGGCTTCCAATTGACTTAAGCTTGACCCCTTCACGCTGCCAATGCAGGTTTGGGCGTGTTGGCTCGTATAGGTGCTGGGCCTAGAAAATCGAGCTCTTAGATGATAGACGATCTTTACAGGATGACATATATGTTAAAAATCTCCTAGTTTAACACCAGCTACGTTAAGAAAATCTTCCAGTATAACGTCAGTATATTTTGTGGGTTAGAAAGAAATACTTGCTGCAGATGTAGCCTCCCACAAAGATGCACAGGGACTCAGGGACAAACCCAGGGACAGGTGTCCCAGCCCAGCAGGGCACGAGGACCTCGGGAGGTCCCGTCCCACCCAGCTGCTCTCTGAGGACACGGTGCCAGTCCCAGAGCTGTGACCCCCACGCTAAAGCTGTGGATCAATCACCACTTACAAAAGCGGAGAAGAGCGACTTTAATTTGCGTTCTTTCTGACCTAGAAATTTGAAATCCCCTGGCACTGCCCCTGAGCTTTAGGAACCAACATTTCACTATACTTAAGTGCTAATGAGAAGAGAACTTCCCATCAATCAGCACTGGAAATAGGATATTCCTCCTCTTGCTTCCCAGAGGTAAAGTTAACCCAGGGAGCAAGCATTCATTATGTGACAGCTTCTCCCCGTTATATTTCATGAGTGAAAAGACCACCTGACATTACCAAGAAGATCACACACACCTACAACAAAATTAAACGCTGTGTCCTGGACCCCAAAAAATAATGTACAGGTGCAAAGTAGCAAATAATTACTAGGTCAGTAAAGCAGAGAAGATCATCTCAAGAAACAGGTGCTAAACCAGAGTTCCAAGGGAGTCACTGGGACCCATCCGAGGTCAGTGATGACCCCCAAGCTCTGCAGGACAAGGGCCAGAGGAGCAGAGCTGGACCGCAGCACCCAGAAACCACCTCCAGCTCCTGAGCCCAGCTCACTTAGTCCCCACGACTATTTTTCCCCTCATTCTTTCAAAGATCTGTGGTCCAGCACAACTCACGGCTCAGTGAAACAAAACCCCGCAGGAACACTTAATGAGAGCTGGCCGATTAACTGGTTTTCCTCCTGTTTAGCTTGTTATCTCAGGACACAGAAGGAGGTAGAGCAACCCACAGAAAATAAATGTAATCTTCTGGAAAGAGCAGAGCCATTAGATGTTATCGGTTCGCAAAAAAAAATTAAAGATTGAGACTAAAGGGAGGCTCATGAATTGAATTCCTCCAGCACTTCAAAGCAATTTGTGCATGAATGCAAGCATTTATTCTTCTAATTAAAAAAGAAAAAAGCAAGCAAAATAGCAAGACATCATTTACATGAAAGAGGGGGGAATAAAAAAAATTTTAAAAACCAGAAAACAAACAACCACTAAAACTCAAACAAAACCTCTAGTGTTAATCAAGAACAGAGTTGATTCCAACCCAGAAAAGGGAGAGAAAAGCTCCAGATGTAATGAGGAAAGGCGCTGAGGGGAAGCAAAACTTGCCGCAGTGTTTGCTGGACCGCTCCTGCCAAGCCATCCCACAAGAATTTCTACATCCAGCCTTCGGGAGCAAAACAATTATCAGATGTTTTGCAAAGAAGAGTCCTTTATCTTGCACCCTCATTGTTTTAGGAACTGAAGGGGCCACGAGGCACGGGTAGGGCTGTGGGTCCCAGCAGACGGGCCGGGCTGGGCCGGTCCCACCACAGCAGATGGGGAGATGCAGAGGGACCTGCCCCAGCCCCAGCTCTGCCTGCACCAAGCAACGGAGCTTTCTCATATTTCACTTTGTAGCAGCCTCACTTTGTTTTTACAAAGTCATCCTAATTAAAAACAAAGAATGAGATGGCTCTCTGGTATACCTCCCTTTTCCATGTCTGTACCACATCTCCCAGCATCCTACATCTCACCTGTGTCCCTTCCTCCATATGAAGAACACCAGACAGTTCAGGTTGGCTTAACGTCAACAGCGCTCAGGTATATGCAATGGTTTCAATCCAACAGATTCCACAATTCCACATTTAAGTACACATTTCTGTAGATACTATATTACTCCCTAAGACTCCCTGACAAATGTTGCCATTATTCAGGGAGTCATTATTTAACCAGGGCTTCAAACCATAAAACCAGCCTCAGTTCTTGTTTCTCTAGTCACACAGCAACTTTAGCAGAAATTGCATTTCAAGAGAAGAAGACTAAGTAGCATAAAAAGCTTACGAAAAAAAATCAGAACACAAAATAGAATTTCTAATCTGCTGCTCTAGTTATTTGAATATTAGCAAACCAGTATTTATCATCTTTAATAAATATACACCACGAAAACAATAGTGGTCATTCATAATGTGAAACATCCCATAGTATCTCCTAACTGAAAACAATTATTTCAGCTGTCTAAAAACTACGTTGCTGAAATTACTATATTTATCTTTCAAACACTAAGTGGCAAGAAATTAGATTGAACCTCAATTTAAAAAGCAGAGTATGCACTCTTCTGATGAGCTGCTGATTAACAATACCGAGATGAACAACATCTGAATGATTTCTGTGTTTGAAAATGGATGCTACAAATTAGCAGCTGAAATTGGTCCCCCACCCAAATCTCTGAAGACATTTCACCTGTCCAAAGACAACACTTCAGATTACAATGCACTTGGGTTTTTTTAGTTTCCACAGAGGCACCTTTTCCTCAGTCAGCAGAAGAGCTTTTTGCAGCTATTCCAAGGTACGGGAGACTCTTTTCCAAGTGGTCGCATTCCTGTGGTTTCGCATTAAAGCCATAGATCCTCTGAGTAGCTGCAGGAGGAGGTTTCTGCTGGGGCTCTCCCAGATCTGCCACTGTTTATCCTGGACTTTTCAGAGAAAAACCCCACTACTCCCAGCTCCAGCAAACCTGCACTGCTATGAGCTCCTGTAAGCTGCTATTTTTAAGAAGCCTTTGCAAAAAAATACTCATTACAGGATAATGAAGGCTGATCTTCTGCTGAGAGCACCAAATACATGCACACGTAACACTGAACAAAAGTATTATACAGGTATTGAAGGTAAGTCAAATATTTATTTATCAGTGTGATACCTTTTCACTCACTGAAAAGAGATGTAATTATTTAAAAGACTAACTCTTCTAATTTATACTTGAGTTTGCAGACACACTTGCTGTAGACGGAACAGCATCACTTGCTCTCCATCTCCTGAATTCCTCTTCTAATCTTAACAGTACCACAATATTCAATAACTTTGCTCCTTTGGCCTTTTGAAAATACTCTTATTTATTTCTAAAGTTCAACTTCTTTGTGAAAGCGCTGAGAAAGGGAGCAAGAACACTGCAAGCTGCCAAGGGTTTTGTGGGGTTTTTCTGGCTGGTTGGTTTTTTTAAGAGATTACCAAAAGAGAAGAAAGCATGTTGTTTTTCTAAGAAAACTTGGAATCCTTTAACTGAATACTCATCCACTTCTGCAGATTATTAAGAACCAAACATGACAGAGGATTCAATCAGTTTAATGTGGGCTCACCCAGGTGTCAGCCCAACCGTACTACACAACTTTGGGGGACAAAGAGGCTCCAGAAGATGCTGAGCAGAGATTCTCGCATCCCCTTCCCACCACCACCATCCTGCAGACAAGTACTCTTAACAATAGACTTAATTATTTGTCAAAACATGGAAATAAACCATCCACCTTCCAACGGGACCCGCTGCGAGGAGTCACCTTTAACAGCTCACCGGGGCTGGCAGCCAAGATGGAAAAGCACGTGGTGACAGGGCCAAAACTGTAAGGCGCCTTCAAATCCAGATTGCTACTAACGCAAAAAGGCTCGTTACCGCACCTAGTCATGAAATAACGAGTCTGTGATCTTCCTCATCTGAACTATCCTTTTACACTCCCAGGGATGCAGGAAAACATACACCCCATTAAGCCTGCCAGGATTGTACAGTCATTCCACACTTGTTAAGGTAAAAGTTTCTTTCTGGATGTTTAGAAAAAGTTCAGGTTTTTAAGGGACTGTATCAATATGTGATCTTGTTATATGGTTATCACCCAAGCCTTCAACTCCGGTGGGAAAAACTGCGCTTTTCCGAACAGATTGGGCTTTTAATGTGGTCAATGTTATTACTGACAACTATATAGGAAAACGTGCAAGAAAAATCACAATGCAAAAGACCTGCAAAGCAAAGGGGAAAAAGAAAACAGCTGTTGGGGTGTTTAGAAACAGCCTGGGTTACTTTCGAAGGTCAGTTATTCCTCTGAGTTGGTTTTACCCCCAGTAGAAGAGACTGGACTGAGAACCGCACTGTTCTGCCTGTACAAGACACAATGAAAAAATTTCAAACTGACTGACATCAGATTTATGTTTTGCAACCTAAAACATACAAGGTAGTTGCTACAAACCCGCAAGCACGGTCCTGGGACCCGGCACATCCACGCAATATGTAATTTATGGTCAACATAACACAACGCCACGAGGACAGGAAGAACAGAGCAGACAAGAGAATTGGGGAGCAGATTTCCACTGTAAAAAAGGAATTTGAACTGGAGGGAACCGACTTTTCAGAAAAAAAAACAAACCACCAGGAAATTTCTAACGGTGGTATTAATTCCTTTTATGACATCATGTCATTGCCAGTTGGGTTGTACCTATTAAAAGGATCAAAAAGGACTCGCGTACACACACATTGTGAAAATTAAAACAATGACAGGGCAATTACTATTTTTCATCCCTTCTGTAAATATTATTACAAGCTGCTTTTTCACAAAACATTTACAAACTATGAAGCAAGCTCCACTGCTCCTGGTAAACGAACACAGTTTAAACCAATTTCTGTTTCAAACCAGATTTTTTTTGACCTTTTTTTTAATCTCAATTCATGTTTAACTTTGTCTAAATAAAATAATTCAGAACCTCTGGAGAAAAGGCTGCTCGTTTACTCAAAAGAAACCTCTGCTGTGATTTCCTTCAGAAGATACTACTCATATGAACTCTCTTATTTAAGCAGCACTCATGCTGATCATGTGTACAGTGTCATCTTCATTAAAAATAATCAAGAATCCCTAGGCAGCCATTTGGACTTCAAATTATAAAATCTCAATGTTTCATAGTACTGCAAGGTTTCTTAACATTCATTCATATTTAATTTTTGAGGATGCTTCAGTGCACATAAAATATATATCAGTCAAAAAGGGGTGTGCAAATTAGAATGTTTAGTATCAGCTTCTTTCTCAAAATAGTTCTTATTTCTTTTTCAGTAAATCATCCGGGCTTTCATTTGTTAGTTTAACAAATAAGAGAGGCCAGTGAAAAGCCTGTACTTGCTACACGCTATTGGGGAAAAAAAAGGAAAAAAAAAAAAGTATTTTACCAAAACCTGCAATTCTTTTAAAGCATTATATAACAACTCTGCTCTTTATGACATGACAAATTCTGCTGAACAGGCATCAAAACTACTCTGGTGGAAGCAGAGCTTCCAACGTTAAAACCGAGCCCAAAGCAAGGCCAAGCTTGCCAAGCCTAATTCGGTACAGGAGCCCAACAGGACTGATTGGCAACCTGAAATTGAATTAAGGATTTAAGGCTGTACAGAGACCACCCTCCAGCTCAGCAATCTAAATAAATTCCCTTTCTTTTGCTTTTCTGTGCAATTATCCAAGTGTTGCGCATCCATCTGAACACGCGGCAATGACACCGTAATCCACTTTGGTATCAGGATTAGCGAGTTCAGACACCAAGGAGAAATAAAGGCATTAACGCTACTTTGAATGTAGACAGAATTGAAGCAGATTAATGCTGCTCGAGGAATAAATATTCCTGTTGTTGAACACAGTTACTACTACAGTGGTATCAGTATTTGACAGCCAGAAAGTGAAAGAAAAGAAAATATGATATATTGCCCAGCAAATTTTTCATTATGCTGATTCTGACAATTTATCTTAATGAATAAATTTTAATTTTAATACATTAATAAATTGCTGATACCCACAAATTACCTTGACCTCCCTATTTCAGCATGTAATCTGTATTTTAATTTCCAAAAGCTTTCCATGACACGAGTTAAATGTGTGTTTTCACAATATAGTTTTCACTACACAGAGACAGTGGGGGCAGACAGACCTACGTTGAAAACAGCTTAACGCTTCTGACTCATCTCCCTGCCTTGACTTTAATTCTTTCTATGTCTTTTCACTCTTAAATATAACAAGGATACAAGCGCAAGGCTAAGGTTACAAAATCAAAAGCATCAGGCAATGCATAGGTTCCAAAAAGTGATGTCTGTCCTAAATAGATGTGATACAGCACAGTAATACAAAGTAATGGCATGAATTTCAGGCTTAGGAAGAAGTCACAGAACATCCAAAATCTTAAAAAGAACAATTAAATCTTAAAATCCTGAAAGCCCTCCTCCACGCAGGGCAAAGTCCTTTCTCTAGTGTCTCATAAGACATTACATCAGGGTTTTAAACAGTGTGGTGTGCTCCTGTTTCTCCCTACACTTGCAATGAATTAATAAGAAGTGGCAAAATGAAGCAGCTACATCTTATGGTGGAGGAATTATAGACTTTACTTTTTTTTTTTAAAGTAAAAATGATGATGCAGTGATTATAAAAATATCACCACATACAAAGTAAACACCCCAACTGACACCTGTCTTTCCACATTTCCAGGTGACACCCCTGGATTTCCAGCTTCCCTTGGCTCCCACCCGCTCCCCCCTCTGCTGCGCTTCCACTCTCATCCACAACGTGAAGTTTGCAGTATGAGCATTATCTAATAAAAACATAAATTATCCGGACAGAAAACAGACAGCGGTATGCGCTCTGTTCCACATGTTAAGAATCACGAGGTGGTGACTTTTGCATGAAACTACAAAAAAGTGGGGCCCTAACTAAATCCTCCCCAAGCACACAGCAGACAGCCCAAACCATCCCCATGCATCATCTCAAGATCAATGACAATTACTGAACTTTAAAACACTTTAGGAAGGTACTCTATCTGATAAACACAGCAATCACTAGTTCCTTATGTTAATTCAGTATTTTTTCATATATTTGCACCCAATTTCCGTCTACTCACAACCACGAGTTACTATTGATATAAAAGTTATTTGAAAGGCTGATGCCTTCCTGCTCCTCTACTCACCCAAAGCAGCAAGGACACAGGTTTCCTTCAAAGCACAAAAATCAGAGCAAAACCTTTACAATCCTTTGCAAAGTATCGCATGACAAAACCTAACAATGACAAGGAGTTCGATTTTATTTCATCACACTAGCAATACAGGGAATGGAGCAGAGAACCATTTCCAGATGGTGTCCTGGCTTGGTTTGGTTTGTCAGCTCGTCAGGGTTTGGGAAGGTTTATTTGCTTGATCCTGGAGCACTAACAAGTCTTTTTTTCCAAGCTCAAATTAAATATGTACCTTCCTCCTATTCTCCCTAACTTTTTATCACGTCACTACAGGCCTCTCCTTGCTCAGCCCCCTTAAAGTTATCAGGAAAGTTTCTGGTTTAGTTTTGCTTGTACAAAATGCAGCCCCCTGCAAAGCAAGGGGAAAAGAAGTCATAGCATCAATAACCTATTGTATCTTCGTTTTTTATTTGCAAAGAGATGCAGCCGTCTTTAATCTGGATAATTAGAAAGGTAATTTCAGCTGTAACATCTGCCCCCTACTCTAATCTGTTATTTTACAGGGGAAATATCAGTACTCTTATCAAGTAACCAAAAAAAGCAGAGGAAACTCATACAATAAAGCTATCAAATGCATAAAGCGTAGAAGAAACTGCAGGAAACAAGGTTCCTGAACTAGTTTTTCATGTGTTTCTTGTTGGAAGAGTGGACAAAATAAGGTGAGTAACTTCTACAGTGTCAATGCCATTTTAAGTTTACAACTTGCAAAGTTAGTTTTACTTCAAGATTTGGGCACATCCTGGTCAAGCACCAAAACAGACCTGAAAGATAGATGGAGGAAAACAAACAAAACCCCAAACCAAACAAAACAACACCACCACAAGTCTGCAAGATTCAACTGCTGATAAAGCCCTAATGTAAACACATATATTAGTTTAAAAAAAACCAACATACCTGGGATACTGGGTCCTCAGCACCAACTGTTTTGCACCATTGACTTGCCCCTACCATGCTGAAATAAGAGAGATACATCCAATAAAGGGATGTATCTCCCACTGTGAAGACTGAATTCTGTCTTTAAGCCTGGGATGATAACCCTTCATAGAGCAGCATTTCTTTGTGATTTAACAAAACAAAGTCCTGCCGGAAAAACATTTCATAGGGTTCATTAAATCATTTCCCCCATTGTTCTCTATGTCACAAATAATCTCGTGTCTTTTTTTCCTGATAACATCACAGACAAAAGCGTTTTAGAAATTCAAAAAGTCGCTAGTCAATCCAAGCTGTGCCAAAACACCACAAAATACTATTTTTAACTCTTTCAAGCTAAATTCCAGGTGAAAAGCTATGGATGGGTAGTCTGGGGAAGGATGCATAAGCAAAGGATTTGACAATATTTAAAAATAACTTTCTCGTGAAGAGCTCTATATTCCTACGATGTTAGGTAGGGCATCCCTGAGATGCACTGAGGTTACTCAATACCGGGTGTATTTTCCAACCTGTGTATCTATGACATGTCCCCCAACAGTCTATCTAAAAATAAAACTCTGCTACCAGGCTTAAGGGTCTAGTTACATCTCTCTTTGTGTATTAAATGATAATAACCAAACCCTCCAATTCATGTTTTGTGAACAATTTTAGATCTGTTTTGTCACTGTACACGCTTCACTCTGGTACAACCCGTCCCACTCGCTGATTATGGAAGTTTGATCTCTAGCAGGGCAATGAGGCACCTCCTGGGAACACACTTTTCATAACAAAACAGATGAGAACGAGCTTCTGAAAGACAAATTCTTTGAGACCGATGTGCAATGATCACCTATCTTTAAAACTGTCAAGTTTTAAACCACAATTATTCCTTACCGCAAACGGTGTAGTTATATATACGTGACATCCGAAATATCCACCTCAGCACTCTGCTATGCCAGCACCCCTGTTTGCTGGGGCTGCGCTGAACCCCTGCAATCCCAGGGATCCATTTCAAGGATCTGGTTTATGCTACAGCCCCACAAATAGCTGCACTAACACGACTATTAGTGAGGCACACGGCCAAGGAAGGAACATCTGAAGTTCTTCAGCGGCAACACCAAACCGACGTGGTACTGAGCGATGTTGTCAGTGCCTGCGGGATGTCAAGGGTTCAATACAGAACAGACCACTGTATATCCAGCACTAATCCCTCAGTAACTACCACTGAGCTGCCAGCATTGTGGCAAAGTAGTAGGTTCCACCCCAAATTTGCTGCATGAAGAGATAAGCTGGCCTGCAATGGAGGTGGCACGGTGCAATCTGACGTTCGGAAACCAGGATAACGCAGCTGGACATGCAGAGATTCAGAAATCACCACACAGCATGTCGCAAGAAAGGTGACTGCTAAAAACAAGCGGTACAGCTGATGAAATATAAAGTCCATCGGGCAGTTTTTAAGCCTAACGCTCATTTACTCATTGCTTTGTGCGTCACTGGAAGCATAAAGGCCCTTCCAATGTAAATCAATCATATTTGCAACCCCCTGGAGGCACCTCAGACCATTACAGTAATGCAGACCAGTACTAGTGAAAATGAGCCCAGGGTTCCCATGTTTTTCTCTCAACTTTATCTTCCCTGTAGCTAAATTGCATCGTGCTTCATCTCCAATTTATTTGCTGTACAGCCTCCTGAATTGCTGCATTTAAGACAAACACCCTTACTAAGTATTGTTCCACCTGTTCTGAAGAGAAACGTTAAAAAAAGTGCAAAAAGAGATTCCATATTTCCTGCCTGCTAAACCTTTTCCAGCTAAAGTACTCATGAGAATAAATGCATTTTAGCAGGGCTCTGGCAACAGCATCTATGTGAAATACTTGCTTTCTTTAGCACTAAATTCCAAAATTATAATTAAATTGCTGCTTCTGGAACACCTTGCTACCGTTTTTCATTTCCAGGTTGATTTTTTTTTAATCTCAGATGAAACAGATTTGCTACAAGAAAGGGATAGGGAAAGAAGGATGATCCCCGGGACTGTCACAGCCGCAGGGGAACACACTGTCCTCTGCATCTCACGTACAACAGGAGATGGACTTTATTTCAGCCTCTCACAATACACAGGTAATGACTATTTTCTCAGCAAGATACTTGAATATATACTCTGAGATCAATATTAAAATTTCAGCCTTTAAAGAAAAATAAAGGGGTGTCTGCCATAAGGAAGCTCTATCCTGACAGCACAAGCACGAGACTGGATTTCAAAATTTCTAAGTGCACAAAAATTCCTGCCAGCTGCAGACACTATTCTTGGGAAATGACACTCTTGACACGGCACCGTCACACAGGAGCGGCAGCAAACGCCACGCCGTGTTCATAAATAAATATTTTCCAATTCCTGAAAGCAGGGAACAGCCATCCATTCCTCAAAATTCTCACAAAACACTCACTAAATTTCTCACCACAGTATCGAAGGTTACATTAGTGGAGAGAGCTGGAAAGAGTCGGTGAAAACCCACCGGGATTATTATACCAGAAAATACTGAAATTGCACGGAGCAGACGACCTCCTGCGAGGAGCGCGATTAGCACGTTAGTTTAATTCCCGCGCATCGCCCCAGCCCACCTGCATCCCCGCCGTGTCGGAGCGCGGCCCTTTCTTCCCGCATTAATTTTACATGCTCCTCTCCGGCAGGCAAGCAGGGAGCTAACGAGCTGCCCCCCGGGCTCAGTCTGCAGAGAAAAACCAGCAGCTCTTGTCTAATAACATCTTCATATGAGGAGGCAGAGCAAGCTGCCCAACGCCGAGCAGTCAAGCTGGTTTTGGAGGGGTTATTTATCTACGTGGAAGCGGGCGTTTCAGACACTAAGCTGCTTCCACATTGCAGCAGCTACGAGCACATGATGCTCTCGCGAAAATATCTGACATCCATCAGCCAAATTCCTCCAGACCCATCTCCTGTTGGTTGTTTACTGATGGCGCAGCAGATTTTTAGGTTGGTAAACCATTGAAGTCTTTGTGAAAGACTAGCAACTGCTGGCTTAGATAGCTTTCAGTGGGGAGATCCTCATCTCCTGCATTCGAAAAAAAAAAACGCTTGCTTTGATATTCAGGAGATAAAAACCAGACTATGAAGTACGTCAACCTAGACAGCATATTCTGTGTAAAAAGTTCAAAAAGAGAAAATACCACATGGCAATAGCACTAACCAGCTGGAAACGCTTCCAGGACCAACAGGGCACCACACAGCCATGGAGAGCACACAAGCTCCCAAGACAACAGCGACATCAAAATATTCCTCCTATGACTTTCCCTTCCAGGTATTTCAAAACTCTATGGGAAAACAAAGGTACTCCACACACAGTAGCCAGAAACACATTAGATAAGGCAATTATCTTCTCCACCTGCACAGAAAAACACCTACTGAAGAAGGAGCAAGCCATGAAAATCCACCCAACCCTTCATGAAAGCCCAGGCTGCTCCACAGGTGGGGGAAAGGATTTGTGTCTGACTGCACAGGTGGGTGCAACCAGCTCAAAGAGCCCAAGGGACAGACCGGAGGCAAGCAAGACCCCCTCCTAAGCGATATTAAATATCTGTAACATCTACAGAAGCTGCAGCAGAAGCAAACACTGCTACTTTACCTAGAAACTGCACCCTCGTCAGCCACATCTCGCTCTACTCCTCTACGCACTACGATTCCTCCAGGACTCGTCCCTCAAATCAGAAGTAGATGCTAAGCCCCAGTAGTAACAGCCTCAGAAGTTTATCAGCTTAAAAACACCCACTTTTGGAGGAGAAATAATTTGTCCAGGCACTTGGGAGTTCCCAAACTAAGTGGGATGGCAGAGGGAAAAATGAACAAGGTAGGACTCTATGACCTGTACTTTCTTCTTCTATCCAGTTGATATATATCAATCCAGGAAACCTGCACTCAATCCATGTTGCACAAAGTCCCAGAAAGTAAAATAAACTTCATTTTAAACTCTTTGAATATCTAGCTTCATTACCTGAGATCGGTACTATTTATCAAAAAAAAGGTCCCTGTGCTAAGTATTTAACTTTATTTTAGGTATTTATCATCTTTGCCGTGTCTTGGAAGGTTATTGTCCACCACTGAGACTACACGTACATTAACACCCTGATCAGCATCCCCGTTATCAGCAGAAGAGATTTCTCAGATTTAAATCTACATTCCAAAAAGACACATTGCTACATTCTGCCTTTGCACTGTGACGTTTTTAACACACACTATTAGAGAAGGAGCAAAAGCAATGCTCAGAAGGCAGGAATTCCATGGACTGTCCGCAAATGAGCTGCAGCAAGAGCAGACCTGGCTGCAGAATGCTCTAACCACTTTTTCTGGGTAGGAATATAGTGAGCAAATAAAATGGAAAAAAAAACCTGAGCACATTGCTATTTTCTTGGGATTTGTCTAGACAGAAACAAAAAACAACACCACGTTTTTGCACAGAGCAAGACGTTCTGTTCTGATTTTATAAATCCAGTATTTATCAACACATTCTTTCCAGCTGATTTTTATTTTAAATACAAGCACCCCCCAAAAAGCCACATTGATGCTTTCAAAGATTCTTCATTTTCCTTGCACTAAGGTAGTACTGTATTTCCTTGTCCTTAGAGAGTTTTATCTGAGATTATACATATGTACCACAACACAGCTGTTTCACTTCTTTTCTCCTTTTTATATTTTTTTGACATAGAAAAACCTGCCTCTATCAGCCACCCAATTAGCTGCTCACTATCAAAAGACTGCTTGGGCCTTTCATCTTCTCGAAAACTGGATTCAAGTGAGAGGGTGTCATGGAAACTGTGTCTCTGGTCATTTCCTGTTTCAGTTTTTAGTCACCAAAAATAAAATAGTAATAACAATACTGGGGTTTGTTCTGATTTAGAAAAAAGAAAAACAAAACAAACACACAACACCTTGCTATCCCAGTCTGCAAAGCATGCAGTAACTATCAAAAAAATATATTATTTTTCATGAGAAATGTTCATCTGGCAAACTAGGAACCTGATTTTCATTTAAATGTTCAACTAACTTTCCCCCAAAGAAAGTGAAAATCAAATATGAAGAACACAAAACCTGCACCAAATATGCGATGAAATGAATGAACTTTTTATTTTAATAAAAAACACTCTAGCTTTCCAGCCTGCATGCTTTTTTGTAGCTCACAGTGCAGCATGCATTCTGTGTGTTTTTCTAAATATTCCACTAAGCCAGTAGGATAGAAAAGTGTTAGATAATTACAGAGAGAATTGCTGTCAAACCACAGAAAGTTCAGGTGCTTTATCTATTCCAACTATTTAGGAATTAACAATCGCAATTACTTCTTCGTTTTGCAAAAACTGTTCAAAGCTCGTTGAATTTCGCTATTACAGAAGAGTTGCATTTGACTGGTAAAGCCACAAAAAACCCTGATGAAAGACACCAAATTCACTAATTTCAACCAGCTGCTTGTGGTCAGAGGTAACGCCACATTTGTGCAACAAGCCCGTGTGAGTGGCAGCTGAAATGCATCCGTTTAGAAGCTCTTAAAAGGGATTCTGCCTTCATCCAAAAATTAACAGTCTCGTTGTTTGGTTGGTTTTATACAGAGAAACGCGACGTGCTGGGGCTGCTGGCAAAAAGGTGTAGAGTGATTTCTTTCAAAAAACTTATTTCAGTTCTTAAGATGAAATTCTCATCACAAGAATGACACCAATGCATAATATCTCGGTTTATCCTGACACAAGAACTGCTTTCACATCATACAGGAGCACGGGGAGAGCCCAGCCCGCTGCCTGTCACCCCGATCCACGTTCACTTTAACGTCGGCCATGCATCTTCCAATTTAACACCTCCATCCCTCTTTGAAGGCACCTGGGTATAACCCAGTCCTCAGCTTTCACTCCCAGCCACCACACAACCAACTGCTTTACCCCTTGAGGGAACCTGCAGATGCCCAACTCAATCCAGACACAGACCAACTTCTGCTCTTCCTTGACAGGACCGAGTCTCCAACTCTGGCTGCATCTGAAAAACCATCGGCAAATACAAGGAATCGGATGAGGACAGGCGGCTGGGGTCTGAGGCACGAAGCAGAGGTGAGGTACACCACAAGAGTTCCCACCATCGCAGAATCATTTTGGTTGGAAGAGACCCTCAAGATCATCGAGTCCAACCGTTAACTCAATCCTGGCACTGCCCCACGTCCCTGAGAACCTCATCTCCATCTGTCCAACCCCCCCAGGGATGGTGACTCCAGCACTGCCCTGGGAAGCCTGTTCCAATGCCCAACAGCCCTTTTCTGGAAGAGTTTTTTCCTAATATCCAATCTAATAATATCCATCCACACACATGTGCCTGGAGGTACCCAGCCACCAGCAGCACCCACTCTACCTCATCTGGCTGCTTCCTTAGAAATAACTCAATCAGCATCTGCACAGCAACCAGCAAGAAATAATATACAGAGTACACTAACCCTTCCCACCAGGGACAGACCATCTGAGCAAACCAGAAACCCGACTCCAAAGGACCCAAATCATGTCTATCCAGAGTTATCACCCTAATTAAAAGTGTGTAGCACTTCCCCTCCCCTCCCGCTTTTTAAAAAAATTATCTTCTCTGAATCTTCACTCAGATGGTTCAAACTGGAATGCATTTTCTGGAGTCCTTACAAACAGGAATAAGGTAAAGCGCTCTCTGCTTGTAACCCCATGGAGCATGTGAATTAGCAGCAACTGCAAAAGTGAATATTTTTATCAGAGAACTTCAGGATTTTTTTTTTCCTGAAGTTTAGTTCTTTTGGCTAGTGGAAACTTAATTAGATGTCCACGAGATTCTTGTTCTCATGAAGATGTTTGCCAGGTCAAACCAAACATATCCATGACCTCGCAGCCTTATTTTTTAAGAAATAAAACCACTTTCTTGCCAAGAATCTGTGGTGAGCCGCATACAGAAAAAAAATACCAAAATCCAGCTGAGAGATTAAACAGAAGAGGAAAGATAACACCAGATCTCGATTTGGGAGGGGGAAAAGAAAAAAAAAAAAAAAGAAGTCAAATGCTATTCTGGTAAGTTGCCGTTACAGACAAACCTGATCTGTGGACCAAACCAGAAAGAAAGGGACTACCAAAAGTTGTCTCAATTTCCCCGGACTGAAGCCGCTTTTGTTGCTGCAGCCCCACTTGCGCTGGCCGGATAGCACAGAGCTCATTGCAAATGCAAAGCCCCAGCTGGGGGTAGGACGAACGAAACGTGTTAAATGCTCGGCTGGTGTGTGCCCAAACCAATCGTCCCTGCGTCGGGGAGCGGGGTTCCCTCCCCCACTCCCATCTCGCTCCCCATTATTCTCCATTCAAGCTGAAAGTGAGAAGGTCTTTTCCTCCGTCGCTCCGTGTCAGCCAGACTTGGGAAGCTCCGCAGGAATTGCTGAGAGATCCAGAAACGCACAAAAGGCTCCTTCTACAAAGCGCCCTTTCATCTAGGCAGTGTGTCTATTAAATACGTCCTGTTAATGTGCATACATTTTTATAAAGAGATTATAAAGTGAAGACTCAGTCACTAACTCAACTACACAATAAGATTTTTAAGTCTATTACTATAAAAGTGGGGTTTAAAATGAGTAGCTGGGAATGCTTCACAACTCCTCTACAGTAATACTCAAATAGGTCTGGTACCCGCAACGACAGCCAAAGGTGCACTTTGTACATTTTAATGCTTTCATTTCTTTTTTTGGCAACACGTAGGCACCTCAGACCACGACCACTCCGCATTCGGCATCATTCAGGGATAAAACGGAAAGGCCGGTTCGAGCCCTGACGGTGAAGCTGCACCAAAAGCAGATGCTCAGAGGACAGCAGCACCTCCACTCCCGTGGGCTGGCAACAGGAGGGTTCAAGAAGAGTTTGATCGGATCCTGCTCTTCCATCGTGCTGTCAGGACGAACCGGTGAGCTGCCATTCCTGAGGATTTGCTCCTGCTCTCATCCAAACCAGAGCAGTAAACAGCCACTTTATCAGTTCTCTCTCTTAGAGTTAAACCCCTTTCTACATCGTTTTCCTCACTTTCCTTTGCCCACAGGGGTTCAGAATCTCCCAAGATTTTGAATAACTAAGGTAGATATAAATTCCTACCCGCCCTGCAAGGAAGTAAGTCATTTTCTGTCCACCGAAAGGCAAAAAAAAAAAATCTAAAAATCTGTCTTTTTTTCTTTCTGCATCAAAGCAAGGCCACAAGTTGACAGTCCTCACCAGTGTGGGTATGGCCGTACGCCAGCTTCACATTCCGGCCTTTGCAGGATCTGCAGCCAGCCACACCGCCAGCCCACAGACTTGCTATAGCAAGGTTTTAATATTTTAAATATATTTTTGGACACGCAGGCAATCAGACTTAGGGCCCGACGCTAACACTGGCTCTAACCTCATTTCAGAGCAAGAATCCCGAAAAGGCCACTAATCTGTTTTCAGCATTAAAATGAAATGTCATCTCCCAGCAAAACCCCAGCCCCGCTCTTTGTTGCGGACACAGAGGAAGCGCAGCCGGTTGCAGAACTGCTGGGTTTTGTCACGCAGAGGGTGCTCTGCAGAGCTGCAGGTCTGCACATTCACAGAGCAAAGCACCCACCCGGCTCCTTGCCAGCCCCTCAGGCCTATCTTCCATCAAGCACAAAATTTCATGTTATTTCGTGTTATTATCTATATATATATGTATGCAAAATATATGCAAAAATTATATATATATATGCAAAAATGTGTACTATTTCTTGTGCTGACTGGAGAGGTGTCTCTGCCATACCATCATGCGGAGGAGGGCTCAGGGCTCGACCCACGCTGATAGGCAGGGAAATCGCTTCCAGCACACTGGCGGTACTGGAAAGGAAGGAGACAGCGAATGGCAAGAACGACACAAAACAAGCATTCTCTGATTCAGTGAGAGCTCAGGAGGCGGTGGAGTGATGCTGGAAGGCAGCAGAAACCCAGCTCCGCTGCACCTTCGGTCTGCACGAGAGAACCTGAAGAACAACTTCATGGAAGCCCCTATGAGTCAAGGTTTGGGGTCAAAGGCCTCAAACACGCAATAACACTTTTTGGTATCAAAGCCGCACCAAGATGTGGATTAATAAAGAACAGGTTAAAAGCCCAGAATAAGCCTGACCTACACTAGATGCTCATCTAGCAAAGCAGCTCATCTAACTTGGCTCGGAGGGCGCAACAGCTTTCATCACATTTCCAAAGGATCCCAAAACAATGCATTTCTCTACTAACATTTTTAATGACTGCATCATCCCTTTCTAGCTATTTGGTTTTTCTTTCCCTTTAGCATGAATTTTCAGGCTCTAATAAATCATCCCGACGACACACTGGAAGCAGAGAGCACACTCAGCAGGTCTTACTTTTCAAACAAGCCTTCACATAACAGGTCTGCATTCATTTTGTCCCGACTCCAAGTCTTCTTCCCTTCCCAAAATAGCTGCTGCACCTCTGCTCCCCAAAGAGAAATCCGCCATTCCAAGCTCTGAAAACCATGGCGATGTATGTTGGGTTTCATTTATTTTTGGAGGCTGACTTTCTATTCTCGGATTCGTATGAAAAAGCGGCATTTGAAAAGTCTGAGGTTGCAATTACCAAAAATGTATTTTTTTAAATGTATTTCTAGACTTACAGTCAACAACTTACTGAATAAATAAATAAATATGAAGGGGGAGGCAAAATTACACTGATTCACCGCGATGTCACGTAAGTATTTTAAAATTCAACAGATTCAATTTCTTACCAAACAGAAATAAATGGCAATTTCTATCAAGCTACTTATCGACTAGTATGGTAAAGTTGGCGCTATTTTAATTTTGGCTTTGCATCCAGTAGTTTTAATGGAAATACAGTATCATTAGTACATTAATATGTAAAATGTTAAAAACTGAACACAACTTTCAGAATAAAATCCCGCAGTCCCAGCAGCGAGTTCAGCACAGCTCAGGTGCCTTCACCAAGAACAGCTCAATCCACAGCTGAGCAATTTTAACGACTTCAAGACCATCAAGCATAACCCTCAGAGCAGCTACTGAAACCATGCAGGGCTACACAAAATACAACAGCAGCAGAATTCAAAAGGAAGAGCCAGAATATTATAAATATCGCTCAAAAATAAAAAGTGAAAAAGAGACTTCATTTTTTTCCCCCGAATTAAACTACTGAGCAGTTACTCACAGGAGAAGGTAGGCTACGTAAGCGATATTAGCTTTATATTTGCCACCTTCATATTGGTGAAGCTAATCTAAAACTAAAAAACATTGAGAAGTTTGCAATTTTCATCCTCTTCCTGCAATGTATTTCAATTTTTGTTTTTAAATCGGGACTTCCTACAAGCGAGACACAAGAGACTATGTTTCCAGGAATAACATTTTCTAAGTTTAATCTAACTTTGAAACATAGTTTAGAAACAGATACTTGATCACTGCTGGATAATGTGACAAACGAGCCACCCTCAGTGCTTATTCCTGTCTTCCTACCTGCCCCAGAAAGCACAGTTTTCCCTGTAAGTTGTTTCCTGCAGCTGAATTCCACCAAGCTGGACCAAGGGAATAAATCCCACATAACACCTGACAGTCCTCAATAGCCACTGGCAAAATAAATGAAAGACAACTAAGAAATTCACATTACACATGTTTTTTTGGGCAAGCAATATGCTCAAGGAAGTCCAACTACCTAGGCTGCAGCTGTAGCATATTTAAATTAAATATCCTTTCATTGTCAAAATTGTAAAATGTATTATCCCCAAATTAAATATCCTTTTATTTTATCCTTCATACATCTTTCATGCAACACAAAAATTCTGCCTCTAAAGTCTTGGTTTGGCCTCTCTCACTCCACGAGGGTTTGACCGTGCCGGCTGCTGGAAGCTGAACCTGCAGACCACGCACCCGCCCCAGTCCCCACTGCTAACAAAACACTGAACTGAAACCAATGATCCACTGAGTTTAACTGGCCTTTACTGCTCCATTTTACACGCCTTTCAACAACGAGAGATCCTGCTTCTTTCTTTTCCTCCAAATGGTGTTTAGGTATCCAAAGTCAAAAGCCGGGAACTCCATATGATTTCTGTAGCAGAAAAAAACCAAGAGGAAATAATGTGCTAGTTCCCTGACTATGAACAAAACAATAAAAATATCCAGAAAATTACATTCTTCTGTGCCAATCTTCCATCAGCATTTACCTACATGCTGATTTTCAGGCTACCACTGAAAGCAAACACATCAAGCAAACTTAATTTTGCTCCCACACAGCACACGCCTCTGTAGCCATACCAAGACAGCTGTCATGGAATATTCCTAAAAAGCGCTCCTCACCTGCTGATTGCCAGCACGTACAACATCGCAGCATCCACTTCACCTTGGAAAGCATCACACAATTCTTTTTTCTCTTCCTTGCTGTTTCAAGGCAAAACAGTACTAGTGCAAGCCAAACACAACCAGTCTCTGCCAAGGATTTGGGCTTTCATAGAATAATTTGGGTGGAAGGGCCCTCCCCAGGTCCCCCAGCGCCCCCCCTGCCATGAGCAGGGACATCTGCACCAGCTCAGGTTGCTCAGAGCCCCGTCCAGCCTGGCCTGGGATGTCTCCAGGGATGGTTCAGCCACCACCTCTCTGGCCAACCTGGGCCAGGCTCTCACCACCCTCAGGGCCAACAATTTCTTCCTCCTGTCCAGCCTGACTCTCCCTCCTTTAGTTTCAAACCATCACCCCTTATCCTATCACAACAGGCCCTGCTAAGAAGTCTATCCCCATCTTTCTTATAGACCGCTTTTAAGTACTGAAAGGTATTAGTTTATTTTCCAACAAATAAGAGGTGAAGAGCCCTCCTGGCTCTCAGTGCGACCTTCCCAAGGGCTGCTGAGCCCTTTCCAGCCTTGGCTCAGAGCCTGGACTTGCTCCAGGCAAACAGGCTCCCACTATAGCTATTTTTGGGAGTCCATCCCTGCTCCTCTCCACCTCATCACCACAAACACCTCTCCAGGTTTTGTTTGCTCTGACTTCTGAGGTGGAGGTACAGCCCAAGAGAAAATATTTCTAATACTTCCTTTGCTGAAAGGGAGAGCAGCAGGGACTGAACCAGAGACAGGGAGGTCGCAGGAGCATCCCAGCCCTTTGGTGTGGTACCACCGTATCCTCACCTGAAAGCTGAACTTAAACCTTCACATGCAATCTGGCCTGAAATCCACAAAAAGTGACACAAAAATATTCCCATAACCCTCCCAGGGTGAGTGCACAAGAAATTCTGCTTAAGGCATTCCAGCTTCTAGAAACCTTCCTAGCAACTTCCAGATGTGTCTATTTTAAAGCCTTTTTCCCTGGCCTCATTCCCACCTGTGACAATCGTTAAGTATAGCCAAAAATTCCTATTGCATCGCAGGAGCATGTGCAAAAGATGGCCAAAACCGGACAGGGAGCACCAGCCACAGAGCTCCGCAGAAATGCTGAAAGTTCCTCAAAAAGGTGTGAGGGCTTTTCTGTTCAACTAGTAGAACGGTTGCAGCTTCAAAACATGAAGTTGAGCAAAAGCGTGTGCTCAAAGGGGAATGGCACTAGTGACAAGCTGGTTTTATCAGCTGCTTCTTGCTGAGGAACTGGTAAAGGGAGACGTAATAGTTTGTTTTTACTAGTCATCGTAATTGTGCAAATACACTTTTGCAAAATCACCTAGGAGACTCTGCCTTACAGGCAGTTGATAAAAGTGACTCCATTAAAACTTTTAATGGGGTTGGAAATGAGTATTTGAAATTACTTGTGGCACCACGATTATTTCAAAAGTCAACTCAGATTTTCTCTGCTAAATTAGACATATAGTATAATACAGAAATCCATACCAGGGAAGAACACACATAACGCAAGATTCAAGCAATGACTTAGCATGCACTCTATTTTATATCAGAAAAGGCCTTCACGACAGAGACTGGGTAAGTATCAACGTTATTAAACTCTGTTTTGCATGGAAAAGAAAGCATAAGGATATACTTTTAGATTTCATTTACATTGCATGCTACTGAACAATAAACTACAGGCAAGCAATGACTGCCAAATGCAGTATATAATTTTATACTTTATTCTGCATTAAGCCTACAGTACAGGAAGACGTAGCGTATTCATTAGTCAAAACCATCACAGAATTTGTGACGTACAAAACAAAGGCTGATACGTTAAATAAGTTACCTAAATTTTGATTTTTAAGCTATATTATCCATATACAGAAGAAAGAAAAAAAAGTGAATATTTTCCTGTTCAACAACATGCAAATAAATCATTCCTGGGACACTATTCAACCCTTGCAGAAGTCCCCGGTGAAACCCCATGAGCTCTGACCTGGGAAGCGTTGCCATTCGAAGGCTTCACGGAGAGTCAGGCTCACACACCCCAACCCAGAGCAGTCCAAACTATGCAGCGTCCTGGCAAAGGACATACAGAAATTTGGGATAATTCCGTAGAGCTGGGCTTTTCCACACAAGAATGGACAAGGCTCCAATCATTTCTTCGTGAATTCCTCACCAAAAATTGATGAACGGAAAACCATAATAGTTAAACAACAACAAAAAAAATCTGTTATTACTTCATACTTCCTTTTGTCCACAGACATAAAATAATAACTGATACACACACACAAAAAAATCTTGTAATACTTCACATTTACTTCCAATCTCAAGTATATCTTGGCTTTCTGTCTTAAAGAATGAAAAGCACTCGATTTTGACAATAAGCATTACATTTTTTCTCACCGTTGCCTGGCCAAGCTACTGGTAGCAGAGCAGCTTCTCTGCCACGTTCAGATCATCAGGCACCAGCCGCTCCTCCTCTGCTGAATTAAGCCAAGAAAAGAAGTGGGCTAATACACACTGTATTTACTTTTTCTCTTTTCTTAACATACGTGTTATCAGCCCTGCCACAGCTGAGAAGATTCCCAAAGGCTTCACAGAGTACTTGGATTTTTTTTTGCTGCTAATAAACCCTCCAGTCCCCGCCACAACTGGCAGGGTCTTTGGTCACAACTGTGCAGGGGACACCTGATAATCTGCCGCCCCACCTTGCTGCACCACACTCAGCAACTTTTATCTGCACAGGACAGCTGCATTTTCCCTGTTTGAAGTGAAATGTCAGTCTTCGTTAATGCAACAAGACTTACATCACTAACAACATCCCAACACTTTGAAGAAACAACTCAAAGCCTAATTAAAAATTCAGATTGGGTCTCCTCTGCGCAGCCATTTTCACTGCCCTTCTACCAGGATCTCTCTCTATCTGTTTTGAAATGTTTCACACCAGAAAAGAAAGAATCTGTGTGGAACAGGATAAAAAAACTGCTGCAGTCTTGGGCTTTCAGAAAGCCTCGAAAAAGGCTGCTGGAGCTGGACTCAAACCAAGGCATAATCATGTAAAACAGATGAGGTTTTACTCCACTGGTTTCTACTCTGTAATTATTACTAAAGTGAGCACTACAGCCAAATACTAATTTAAAATATATATATATATAGTCAAACATTTATCAGCCTTCCTTACTTACATTTTTCTATTTTATTTCAGCTTCACAAGCTGGAAACAACCTGAAAATAGATCGAAAAAAAAAAGGAAGTGGTTTTCTGTGCTGTCAGTTGCCTGAGGCTCCAGAGAGGTCCAGGTTTCAGACCCGGCGCTGGAGAACTTGGGGTGCTGTATATCACTTGCTGCACAAGCACCTAGTAGGCACCAACAGATTTATTTGTAAACATCCATAGAAAGAACCAGGGAAATGTGTGAAGCCCTTGATTGCGGAGATGGAGAACCACAGCTCTGGCGTTACAACTGGTCTGCAGTGCGCTCAAAATGGGATTTATCTCTTCTAAAGCATACATCTACTGTCATTAGCCAGCAGATCATCCCATTAGGAAAAAAAAAATGTATTTTGTCAGTGTCCATTTTCGAAGAGATTAAATAAATGGACAGTTCTGGTGACTGCAACTCTTTGCCATCACCCAGAAATCTTCAAAGAACGTAGATTTTTCAGAACAATGGTGTTACAGCATCCTCCCCCTATAAAACCCCAGACATCTCCATGTCCGTGTCACTCTCGTCTGCGCACAATCTGTTCTTGAGAAACATATAGCCACACAAGTTATTAGTAAAATAAATAAATAATGCGTTTGCTAATCAACCTGGAGAAGCTTGTACTATGCTGTTTATTATTTTACACATCACTACATCACCTGAGCAAGTATTAATATGAAAATAAAGAAAAAACACCACAACCACACAGAGGAGAAAAATGACAAGTAAACTGCTGTTTTCAGGGTCAAAATGCCTTTTTTCTTTTTTAAACTTCCAACCTCCAAGACCAGTAGCAGACAATGAGAAAGGGCTGTGCTTCCTTCATGGAGTAAGTGTAAAGGATTATGAGGGCAGAGCTGGTGTCAAAAATATTCAAGGCCCTCTGGGCCTGTAACTTTCATTACTATCTGGCTAGAAACATCAACATGCGTTTTGAAAGTTATAGAAGCACTTAACAATGCTTTTCATCTTCAAAGCATTGCTTAATCCTTTCAACTCTCCCTGCAAGTATTATATCTCCATTTTGGAGGCGGAGATGTTACCCTGCCCCATGCTATCAAAAAACAGTCCTCACCTCGGATGCCCCATGCAGATTTAGAGGGATAAACCTTGCCAAAACCAAACAAAATGCTCACCAAAGTTCCGATTTATTCTTCTCCTGCCTTCACCTCCCAACCAAAGAATTTCAGTTGTTTTAACCAACCACCTACTCTGTAATTTCAACCAGGATCAGGCGAAGAATGTAACAGGGATGGTGAAACTCCACCAGCAGCCCAGGTCATGGCACAACCACCAATTTAGTTATAATTTTAGTATAAAGGGGCACTTAGCTTTTAATTACTGCTGAGTGTCAGCTCTGCCCAGGAGAATATATTACAGGACTATCATGTGAGCCACTCACTCACCAAGCTCCAGTGCTTTGTAAATTATGACACTGGGCTATTTAAGATGAATTCTACTGAGTAATGACAAGTAACACGGCTGCTGAGGCTGGCAAGCGGAGACGTGATTGCACCTTGTCTTCCAAGGATGCAGCCTGCTGCCAAAAGCTACTCCCTGTAACAATATGGACACTGTCAACACACGCTCTAGCTAACAAAAAAAAGAAGATAATGGGTTATGGGTGACTGTAGGTACCATACCTGGGTCCTGCTGCAGGTACAGCATCCCCGCACGAACCAGCGGCTTCTCCTCCGGCCGCTGTCACAGGACAGCACCCTCTGTCCCACAGGAAGGAGCGGGAAGAGTAAGAGATAGCGGCGCAGCTGCTCCTGGTTAATTTGGAAGAAGCATTGACGAACTTTGGGGAGAACAGTGAATTGATCATCTCTACTGCTCAGGGAAAATAAAGGTGCAAGCATCTGCATGTACACACCACCCCATTCCCTGATGCATAGAAGGAAATACAGGCGATATTAAGATGCAGCTATGTCATTACCCGCGGGTTTGATAGAACTGTCAAACAGAGCGTGAACAATAATTAATTGGTGCAACAGAGGAAGTCAGACGATTAATGAACTTTCTATATTCAGCCACTCCCAGAGGTATAACACCCCGGACAGTAACACACAGACACCCAGGAACCCACACGTCCTTCTGCACTGCAGCGCACAACACATGTTCTCACTAAGTGAATACCTCGTGTGACACAAGTGTGCATATTCTAATTTGAACCTTAAACAAGAAACTGCCAAACTGCTGTCCAATATGTTCAGTGAATCTCATGACTTGTCACCTACATTATCCTCAGTTTCTCTATACAGCACCACTCAAGGAATAAATTTATATATGAAATCAGAGCACTTAGACGGGCGAGAAAACAAAGCATTACTTAAAGGTAACAGTCAGATAGTGTATTCATGCAAATATCTATAAATAGAAAGCTGCAAGTGCCAAAACCAATTGTCTGACTGATGCTGGCATCAGAAATCTCTCTCATCCCTGTTCTTCCTATAGCTTCAGCCTACATTACAATGCAGATGTACATGCACCTTACTCCTCTCAAAGCAAAATACTGCGATTAGATTAAAAAACACTAAGTCCTTATTGCCGTTGGGCTAATTACATGAAATACTGGTAGAAGAAGAACGTATCAGAGGAAGAGACACGGAGGAGACGGATCTCATTTATAGCACTGATGGCTGCCAGCAGAAATTTCATTTATTTTCTATCTCACAACTTCTGTATTTGTTACACAGGCATTTAAGGCTCAGAAATTTCATGGTTCTCCTCTTACCTCTTCCATTGCTCCTCTAGTGTCCGCTCTGGAGGCTCCATCTCATCCCGCCTCCTGCATTTATGGGGGCTCCATCTAGAATTTCCTCTTTTCCAGACTCAAGGCACACCCAAAACCAACCTCTCACCTTCACTCTATTTAAGCATTTCCACCTGCTCCTTCACTCATTGGATGCTCCCTCCCCACCTCCAGCACAAACCTAACCCTTCCTCCAAAGCCCTCTCCCAGTTACGTCCCACTCCAGCGGCTGGTGACACCACCTCCTGCCTATTACCAGGATTTGCAGGTGTGGGAGCCACAGCAGCCAAGGACCAAAGCAGGACGAGAGCACGCAAGGGAACCATTAAATCCTTCCGCCTCCTCCTCTACAATCTATGAAACTAAAGAAAACCGCAGGTCCTAAATGGCTGGTTATTAATCCTTCCTCTCACTACCGCAACTTCCTCTCGCTACATCCCGATTTGGGGCCTGCCTCCGCATCGCCCTCTAAACCCAGGACAACACCCCTAGACTTATATCCAATTAAAGCCCAAAAGCGCTCTCGCTCTTCTTCCAAAATCCTCCCATCCCTCCGTTGTGCCCGGCCACAGCCTCACCACGGGGAGCACTTGTTTGCACCACCCCAAGCACCCCGGCTGTGCCAATGGTCCTGCGGCACAGACAACCCACCGCCGCTCGCCAACAGCCCCGCACGGGCAGAGGAAAGGGTAACTCCGCAACAGCTACACCCAACCACGAGCGAGCTTAGGAAATTTCTGCCCTAAAATCAAACGAGAAGCATGGGCTGCAGTGACACATGTCATAACATTTTTTGTTCTACTGTCGGAAGTCAGCAAAGAAGCTTCTAAGATCAGGGGAGGTTTGTTCCCACCGGTTTTTAATCTTAAACAGCTGTAACAATGTTACGGGGAGAGCAAAGGACAGGCTGCGCATTAGCTGGATGGGAGTTAAGGCAGCCAAAATATTAGGCATATAAAAATAGAGCTCAGTATGAAAAGGGCTTAACTACCAGTTTCACCGCATTAAATTACTTTGGGGCCTTAAATATCCAACTAATTGTAAACACAGTTTTAACACTATTTGCATCCCTGTGCACCAGCATCCAGATTGTTCCTGACTTCATATAATCGGTACAATTGTTGGAAAGAAAACCCGGCTCATCCTACAGCTGGCTGGTGTATTTCACAAGGTAACCATGTATGTTTTTATGAGCTGCTCTTTTAAGAACAATATGTGTTGAGATTATTGTATTATATACTTTTTTTAATACCAGAAACAGATTTAGCAATACAATTATACTGACTTAATTTGCATTAACCACAGACTCCACTGTTCACAGGTTCATGCTCATATCTTTTGAGGGCAAATCCATGCATGTGTATGCACAGCATAGGAAAAAAAGTGACTTCCTTGAATTCAGTACATCAATAATCTACCTTGTTAAGCGAAGTCATTTAAATCCACGTCTTCTCAGCATCAAGGACAAGAGACAGCTCACTGTTTTCTCGGACAAAACGCAGCCCTAGGAGGCCGGTCAGCACAATGATGTTTCAGAGGTGAGAGAATGAAGCCAGTTTAGAGAAGATAAAAGGCCATTTGGGTAGAGACCCCTGCTGATCCTATGAAAGTGTCTCCTTTTCAATTTGGGAGGCTTTTAAAACTGCATTTGCTACTGACCATACCTTCCCCCGAAAGCCGCTTGGGATCTGATTTCACTTTTCCCCCCCAGAGCGGGCCGGTAGCCGATGGCTGTACCGCAGGTCCCAGCACACCCTGCCAGTCCGACCAGTCCCTACACACAACACCCCATCAAGATGCAACCTCGAAGGCCGAGATGCAAACAGCTTCTTATCACCGCCTTCACCCCAACCTTGAAATGAATTACAGCATCTGAATAAACTTGTCCCAACGCACTCTCAGGCCGGGAAACGTTTTCTTTATCCCGATCCGAGCGTTTTCGGGCAGGACTGGACTCAGCTCCCTGCCAGCTCCCTGGCAGGCTGAGGGCTGGATGCAGCTCTGCACCCAGCCCGAGCCCCGCAGCCGCCCCGGGCTCGGCCACCCTTGCGAACACCGGCCTTCGGGACGCCGGAGGGCGTTTTCTGCCTGTTTCTATTGTGTAAATTATAAATAAAACAGGAGTCTGCCCGTGCTCCCCCCGCTCCGCTCCTGCCCGCCCGCCCGAGCCGGGGGCTGGAGGGAGCGGGGCTGAGGGGAACCGGGGCTGAGGGGAAGCGGGCCGGGGGCTGAGGGGAACCGGGGCTGAGGGGACCGGGCCGGGGGCTGAGGGGAACCGGGGCTGAGGGGACCGGGCCGGGGGCTGAGGGGAGAGGGCTGAGGGGACCGGGCCGGGGGCTGAGGGGACCGGGCCGGGCTGAGGGGAGAGGGCTGAGGGGACCGAGCCGGGGGCTGAGGGGACCGGGCCGGGCTGAGGGGAGAGGGCTGAGGGGACCGAGCCGGGGGCTGAGGAGATCGGGCCGGGCTGAGGGGAGCCGGGGGCTGAGGGGAGCCGGGCCGGGCTGAGGGGAGCCGGGCCGAGGGCTGAGGAGATCGGGCCGGGCTGAGGGGAGCCGGGGGCTGAGGGGAGCCGGGCCGGGCTGAGGGGAGCCGGGCCGAGGGCTGAGGAGATCGGGCTGGGCTGAGGGGAGCCGGGGGCTGAGGAGATCGGGCCGGGCTGACGGGAGCCGGGGGCCGAGCTGAGGGGAGCCGGGCGGCCCGCGCAAGGGGGAGGGAAAGTTTGCAAAGAAGAAAAGAACCGGGATGGGTGAAGGAAATAAAGGAAGGAATGAAGAAAGAAAAGGCAAAACAGGAATCGGGAAGAGCGTGTGGAGGAGGAGGAGGAGGGAGGGAAGTAGGGAAAACCAGGCGAGGCGCGGGCCGGGCCGTACCTGCATGGTGACGACCCCCAGCTCCTCGATGGCGAGTTTCCTCATCTGGGTAGCCAGAACTTGCGCCTCGTCCAGGATGGAGAACTCCGCCTCGGCGGCGCCCAGCCCACAGAGCCCCCCGAGCAGCGCCAGGCACAGGAGGCCGAGCCCTCCCCGGCCCCGCGGGCGACGGCTCCGGCCGGCAGCGGCGGCCTCCAGCCGCCCGCCGCCCCGCGCCATGCTGCCGCGGCGGGAGAGCCGCGGACACCGCCTCCGGCCAACCTCCCCCCCGCCCGCCGGACTCCCGCGCCGCCTTCCCCCGGGCCCCGGGGGCCGGCTAGGGCTGCGGGGCGGCCGCCATGCAGGGGGACAGCGGCGGCGGCTCGGCGGGCGCTGCGCCCCGCGCTGCGCGCCCGGCTCCGGGGACACTGCGCGGCGGCCCCGCCGCTGACTGAGAGCGGCGGCGAGACACAAAGTGCGGAGCGGAGGAGGAGCGGGAGCGGCGGGGCCGGGACCGGAGTCGCCGCGGGGAAAGGGAGGCGCCTGGTGCCGCGGCGCTGCGGGCGGGGGCAGCGCGGGGCCGGGCCGGGACCCCCCCGGGACCCCCCGGCTCCCTCCCCGCCCGCGGGGGGGCCTGGGCTGGGCACTCGGCAGCGGGAACCGCGAGTGTTTGCTTAATCGGCCGTGAGCGTGGTCCTAAAAAGTCAGCACGCTTTCTTCTTTTTCTTCCTCCCCCCCGCCTTTTTTCTTTTACTTTCTAAAAAACTTTTTTATCCTTTTTTTTTCCTTCTCTTTTAAACTTTTTTTCCTTTTTTTTTTTTCTTTTAAATCACACTGCGATGTGCCTGTCTCCTCTCACAACGCAGAGCCCCAGGCGGCACCACGCAGCACAGGCTCATGTCAGGCAATGATGCTTTGAGAAAATGTTTATCGTGCAACAGGGGTGGAAAATAAATAAACAAAGGGAACGCAGGGAAAGCCTAAGCTGTTCAATGGCACCCAAACGGCAGCTGTCCTCCTGGGAAGAGAGGAAGAGAAAACAGATAACAAGGCAAGACCCCTGGAGAAACATCGCTGTTGAGTGACGAAGAGCTGCGGTAGGGAGAAAGCCACGTTAGGGGTGATGCAGAGAAACATCCTCCACCACCTCTGCTCATAACCCCGTCAGCCACGGAAGCCTCTTCCCCCTTCACCCAGGGATACATAGCAGCATCTTTCTCAATCTCTCATCTTCCTCGCACCTTACACCTTCCTCCTCATCACACACACACCAGAAGCCTTGCGCACACATTGGGCTGGATAAGGAAAGTGTGTACAGGGAATAAAATTTGCCAGATGAGAGCAGGAGTGCCTTTATGGGGCACCCGGCAGTGATTCCCGGCCAGCAATCAGTGAGCCCAAGGAACCAAATACAGAATCACAGAATGTCAGGGGTTGGAAGGGACCTCGCAAGCTCATCCAGCGCAATCCCCCCGCCAGAGCAGGAACACCCAGATGAGGTTACACAGAAGGTGTCCAGGCGGGTTGGAATGTCTGCAGAGGAGACTCCACAACCTCCCTGGGCAGCCTGGGCCAGGCTCTGCCACCCTCACCGGGAACAAGTTTCTTCTCGTATTTAAGTGGAACCTCCTGTGTTCCAGTTTGCACCCATTGCCCCTTGTCCTATCATTGGTTGTCACCCAGAAGAGCCTGGCTCCATCCTCCTGACACCCACCCTTTCCATATTGATCACCACGAATGAGGTCACCCCTCAGTCTCCTCTTCTCTAAGCTAAAGAGCCCCAGCTCCTCAGCCTTTCCTCACCCGGGAGATGCTCCACTCCCTTCAGCAGCTTGGTGGCTGTGCTGGACTCTCTCCAGCAGTTCCCTGTCCTGCTGGAACTGAAGGGCCCAGAACTGGACACCATATTCCAGATGCAGTCTCACCAGGGCAGAGCAGAGGGGCAGGAGAACCTCTCTTACCTACTGACCACTCTCCTTCTAATCCCCCCCAGGTCCCTTTGCCCTTCCTGGCCACAAGGGCCCAGTGCCGGCTCATGGTCACCCTGCTGTCCCCAGGACCCCCAGGTCCCTTTCCCCTACACTGCTCTCTAATAGGTCATTCCCCAACCTATACTGGAACCTGGGGTTGTTCCTGCCCAGGTGAAAGACTCTACGCTTGCCCTTGTTCTATTTCATTAAATTTTTCCCCGCCCAGCTCTCCAGCCTGTCCAGGTCTCTGGATGGCAGCACAGCCTTCTGGTGTGTCAGCCGCTCCTCCCAGCTCGGTGCCAGCAGCAAACTTGCTGACAGTGCACTCTATTCCCTTATCCAAGTAGCTGATGAATATATTGAATAGTACTGGTCCCAGTACTGACCCTTGAGGGACTCCACTAGATACAGGCCTACTACGCACATGTGAAGCACATGCCCTCTAGATTTACTCTTTGTTAATTAACACTTTGTTGAAACCCTTCAGGTGTATATAATTTTTAAATAAATCTCACTTGTAGTGACTAGATGGCTTCAATACCCACTTCACTACTTCATCTTTTCAACAGAGTCCTACCAGAGTCACTCATGTCCTGCAGCAATAAATTCCACAAGTTAACAATTCATCCAGGAATTGATACAGCGACATATTATTTTCTATAATCATACTCTGTTTTCTCGAATGTGGTTTCCATCTGCTTTCAGAGCTGATTTTTTCGGTTTCTCCCCAGCGCTGGATGCCAGCAGCGGATTCCCTGTCCCACTTTGTGGCGAGTGGGAGCTGGGTCAGACCCCAAACCCTTCCCCACGCTGGCATCTCTCAGGGACGGGTTTTCACCTGCCGCTGTTCTTGTATGAGATGTCGGCAAAACTCTCTTTCGACTGGTTTTAATAAATGAAATTAAATTCTTACTATGCAAAAGTCGTATCAGCTTATCCTTTGCTTTTGTTCATATAGGTGATTTTTTTGGTCTAAGATAATATATTTTTTCCAGTTTTGCTGAGGAGGACTTGTGATTTAGCGAAAGCAATCTAAACCAAAACAACACCTCTCAAAGCTGCCATAATCGATATCTTGTATTTCCGTTGCTGAAGCAGCATTTGCTACCTGAAGGACAAGGAATTTTCTTTCCACCATGCTGAAGCTTTTGGACTTCTGTTGGAATATTTTCACTGGGAGAGAGAGAAGCAAAACTGAGCCGAATTTGCTCTTAGCACTAGTCATTTTTGTAGTACATTTTGTGAGGGTTTTGGGGTTTTTTTTCTGTTTGTTGGTTTGGGGCTGGGGGGGAGGGGGTTTTTTGCCTGCATTTGTTTGTTGTTTGTTGTTGTTGTTTTGTTGTGGGGTTTTTGGTTGTTGTTAAATTCACTGGTCTAGGACACAAAGGTTTTAAATTATACTGAAAAGCCAAGTGATTTTCAAATATCCCGGCTAAACTACCCAGAATTTAACATTTTATTTCCGACCTTAGCTGCATGTTTGAAAAGAAAACTCCATCTCTATAAAATTTGTTAAAAAGTCAAATCAAGGTCACGGCTGGAGCTAAGGCAGTAAGCTGCATTAGCACCATCGCTGGATTTCCAGCTACCCAAGTCATCCAATTCATGCACCTGATCATGAAATCACAAGGTTAATGCTAGAAATAGTCTCTCTTTTTTTAACAAACTAACCTCAGGAAACGAACGAGGCAATTGTCCTTCTGGTTCCAAACCCTGGGAATCTTGCTCACGGTGGGGGAACCCACTGAACAGGTTTAACATTTTCATGTACAACCTCAACTCCTTTACAGCCCTTGGGGCAAACCTGGAGTCCTCCTGGAGTTCCCATGTGCTTCATGCCCGAATCGCTGCCTCCCCGGACGAACCAGCCGCTTCCAGCACAGCAGCGGTGGCAGCAGCCCGTCCTTGCACCCCGCAGCCTCGCGGGTTTACGGAGGTGCTGAGAAAAGCAGACCCGTCGCAGAATCGCAACCAAGGTGACCGTCACTGGTGCCGTTTCTAAATTGGTTGTACACGCGCTCACTTTCACATGTTGAATTATTTAAAGAAAAAAGATGAAACAAAAACCTCCAAATGCCATGGGGAAAAAAGAACAGGAGATATATAGATATAAATTCAGCTTGTATGGTCTTAGGTGTCACAAGACATCAGTCAAAACTGCCAATTCAGACAACCTGATGTTTATCGCCCTCTCAAACCGGGCTGGTCTTTCACATGCTTAGATGACCAGGCTGACACAGCTGTGGATTAAATCTGTCTCCTCTCGCTTTAGAATAAGCCTCGGAGAAGAGCAGGATCACACTTGGCTGGTGCTGTGGGGTTGTGACTTCCCCACAAGCGGCACTTGTTTGTGCTGCAGGCTGGAGGGAGAAAGAACCAGCAAGACGCAAAGAAAAGCTGAAGCCTCTGCCATGCTACCAGCATTCCGGCATAAATAATGCAGCCATTAAGATTTGCAAAAATGAGGCCACACTAGAAATATGTTCCTTTTTTAAACAGCAAGAAAGGAATGAATCTGGAGTTTAAGTGCTGGAGTATGGGAAGAAGAGGAACATATGTCAGATATAAATCCTAGCGCCATGGTGGGAGTAAAAATTCTTTTGACAGCAGCATATGCAGATGCTGAATAGGTCAGTATATGGCAACACTGGGAAAAAGAATAAGTGAGACGTCTCCAGAATAGCTGCTACTTGTGGTGATGTGACGGCACCAAAAAAAGCACTATTTTTGTAGCATATGCTCAACGTGTTTTATTAATTGCATATTTCACTCTAGTAGAGATCATGACGTTATTGTTGCATCTTCTAAGGTTTCTTTACTGATAAATATTTAATATATTCTTGAAAAACTCTCATCTGACTGTACATAGAGGTATAGCTCTGTATGATACAGAGGTCTCGCGTGTGGCATTCCTGGGCTGCTGTGCTTGCTTCACTTTGCAGCACATCCCTACGCTCTCCTAGAAATCGGGAGCATCTGATGTTGAAAAAGCATGGTCCGGCCTTTGGAATATCTCCCTGAAAGTGGCAACTCTTTTATGATACTGATCTTCATGCCTGCAAGCAATATAATATATGCTCCAAAAAATTAAAAGGTAGGTAGAATGTTTGTTTGGCAGCCTCATACTTTCTGCCTGATCCTCAGTCCCAGCCCACAGCCCTTTCTCTAACTGGTTTTGTGCAAACTGCGCATCCAGTGACCCCCCAAAAGGCAGAGTGATATTGAGAAACTCTTTGTGGCTCTCATTTCAAACCTCAAAGCAAAGATTAAGTTTAATCTTTTGGTATAAATCCAGATTAAAAGTAGAGAAAATGGAAGTTTGCATGAGGCTACCACTTTTTGCTTTCCTGCAATCTTTCTTATGTATCTCCTCGTGTATCTCCCAATTTATGTGTTTTGGTTTTGCTTTCTTGTCTGACTCGTTTTTTATTTGCCTTCCTTTTGATTGTGGTCATCAGTATGCTGTACTTAATTTCCCCATGTTGATTTTCATGTCTAGTTTCCCATCCCTCCCATTATATTTTAAAATGTTTTCTTCCTCTGGAAGTGATGTCTTTGTGTTAGTTTTGGCCACAGTTCTTGCTTTCTCACTAAGTTTGATCTTTGCTCACTCAGGAGAGTTACACGTCGAACATACTGACTTCAGGATTAAGCCAAGCATAGCATCTCTTATACTTCGATTTAGCACAGAATATTTCAAGTAGCAATTGATTAATGTTCTGTAAAATGCTTCTCTAAACCTTGTTTCCTTCTATGCAGATTACAAACTGCGTTACACGTTGGAAATAACTGTTCCTTGAACATCCTTCATGAATGGCTGATGGGAAGAGCATTTGTGTAAACCTGTTCTTAAGTCTGTCCTTATATGTGCCCATTTTCACACTGATCCCATGGTAGGGCCTGTAATACTCTAAACTCCGAGTTTTGTCTCATAGTCGGTGCAACATCCACCCACCTAATCAGTCATTCCCCTATAGATTACACCAGTAATGAAAATGGAAAAAATGCCTCGGTCTCCTCCCTCCCCAGCCCGGGTCTGCAAGTGTGCCTATGGGAGCGTTCTTTCCACAGCACCATCATCACCAGACAATATTTTTGATGAAAGCCATCACGTGTGTGGCGTGGGATTTCAAAGCGAGCGTTGTGCCCAGCTGTACAGCTCGGGGCTGAAAAACCCCGATGCGAGCAGCGGAGCCGTGTCACAGCATTATCGCTGCGGATCTCCTTTCAGGGCAGCTAATTTTATACTAAATTCTAACTAAGAGATGATGTAAGGAGGAAAACAAACTCGTAGGCTTCAAGCTATCGTTGCAGGGCTGAAATTTTTAAGCAAGTGCTAAAGAGGAGGAGAGGCAGCGGCATCCCTGCTGTAGGGCAGAGGCAGCCGCTGGAAGGGGTGAAAGCCGATGGAAGGGCCTGAGGAGCTCAGTTTGCTGCTCCTGCTGGCCCCAGAGAGAGAAAATAGGTAACAAGGCCAGAAACTTCCCCCAGCAGAGCTTTCCGGTACTCTGGCATTTTCTTACCCATCACTAGAAAGAGTTGTTCAGGGTCTGGGCACAGGGCCATCTCGGCACACCTCGTTTCTCCTAAAACAGAACTGCTGGGGGAGCACGATGTTACAGGAGAAGTTCATGGTATAGGAAAAATAATAGATATTATTTGTCACAATGTAGAAGAGAGTGAAGACAGTGTATGAAAGCTGCAGTCCGTCTGGGATTGATATAACCATAACAGCAGATGGCATGGCTTTTTTTTTAACCTGTTCTCCCACAGTCTATGGCAGTTTATAAGTCATGACCTTTATACAACCATGTGATTACCTATAAGAGAACCAGCCTGTTAGGGTGTTAACAGTTCACCAAGCACAGCAGATTCAGAGTATTTATCCTGGTCTTGCTGTACCACACCTGAACATCACCAGGGTTTCTGCTGTGCTTCCCTTGCAGGAGGCAGGTGTGATGGAACCTCTTCCAGAAATCGCGGTTCCATGGGCTCAGAACCTCATCCGAGCTCCAGGCTGATGAGCTTCCCTTACTCCAGCAACCTGGTGCCTCTGGCGTATCTCCTGTACCTGTACAATACCTGCGATAACCTCTTTTGTCAGCATGGCACCCAGTTCAGAGGGGGAACTCCATTAAGGAGTAACATGGTTCATTAGACAGTAACCCAAGCAAATTGTAAATGAGAAGCAAACTACATTTGAAACACATTTAAGGAATCCTTTGAATACTCCTGGTTCTCTCCTGGATCAAGACCATATGAATTATTAAGCATTTTTCATGCTTAGGGATAAAAGGACATGCTCATGCTGTGAAACAAAGGATACAGAGTTCTAATTCACATTTTGTGATCTCTTCATTCTTCCATGGTTCTTCTCTTTCTGCTGGTGAAAAGATCACAGAATCATTTAGGTTGCAAAAGATCCTTGAGATCATTGAGTGCAAGCATCAAACATGATTAGGAAGATACTATTTGTGAGATTATTGCTAAAAATCAAAATATTGTGCTACCTGCACTCTTTCTATGATTTTAGGATAATATGAGAAATGTTTCTAAAAATAGCATCAGATGCCTTCTTATTTTTTTAAACGTGTTTTTGCTTTCCATATCACATGAAAAATATGTACCTCAGCCTTAGGTATGAGAATCACGGGCTTTCTTTCCAGTCGGTTCCCACCCTGCCGGACTCTAGTGGAGACTCAGTGATTATATGCAAGCCATAGGTTTTCACAGACTTACAATTTGGTTAAACTAGCCTGGATTTTCGTAGGTGTATCAAAGGGCACGCTCTTGGCTGCTGTGGCAATACTTAAACAACCTCAGCATTTCTCTTTTCTCAACAAAACAGCTTTGTTTATAGTTTTCTATGACCTCATTTGCAGAAATGGCTGAAGCCTTCAGCATGAATATCTTAGAATCTAAAGGAAAAAAAAAAATAGCTAGAAGCTTTCCAGCACACACAGGGAAAAAACACCAAACCTGAAAACCTGGATCTTGCCATTGAGAAATGGCAGGCAGCCTTGGGAACAGGCACTGCCACCGGCAATATTTGTAATAATTCTGATACTCTAATCTCTTTATCTTCCTTCTGTATCTCTTCTTTTATCTTCATGATGATGCTGTGGAATTCACAGCACCAAAATATGGTGGTGGGTTTTCTTTTTCTTTCCTTTTTCTTTTCTTTTCTTCTTTTCTTCTTTCCTTTTCTTTTCTTTTCTTCTTTTCTTCTTTCCTTTTCTTTTCTTTTTTCTTTTCTCTCATCTCCTCTCCTCTCTCTCTCCTCTTCTCTCTTCTTTCTTCTTTTCTTTTCCCTTTGGCTTCATTCTCAACATTAAAATTGCCTCATTTTTATTGTCTGAAAAAAGCAAGAGTTCTGGTATACCTTCCATGCGCTCCCTGACGCCCACCTTGTGAGAAGGCGCAGTTTTCCTCTCTCGGTAATGAACCCGCCGTATAAAGCGGGGTGCCAGCTTTTCAGTGATATGAACAGAGATTTCTAATGGCATAAGAAGATGCTCTCCCATGGGACCAAAAGAGTGTCACTGCCACGGCGAGATCAGTTGGATGGAAGTATTTGTAGTGGTGACAGGGAGAACGTGAGAGCCATCCGCCTCTCTCCTGGCTCTTGGGAAACAGTATATAGCTCAGCTGTCCTTGTCACGGGGATTCCTTGAGGTCCCTCATCTGAATCTCCCTCTGAATGCTGAGCAGACACTTTAAACACAGCATTGCGCTGCTATTAATATCACCGTCACCTTGGGCCTGGCCATACGCGACGCTTGTAGAGTGAAGTAGTAACTTCTGCTAAACCTCCTGATAGGGTTTGTGGAGCATGTTGTAAACAGGCCGACAAGATTTCTGTCATCAGGAACACACTCTCAGGCAAAGGATCCAGTGCCATCCCTACAAAGGATCCAGTGCCATCCCTACAAAGGATCCAGTGCCATCCCCACAAAGGATCCAGCGCCATCCCCACAAAGGATCCAGCGCCATCCCCACAAAGGATCCAGTGCCATCCCCACAAAGGATCCAGCGCCATCCCCACCCACATGAAATTTAAATTTCTCAACTCCAGAATGTAAACAAAGCTTGAGAAGAGTTGTGAGGAGAGTTGAACAGTGAGAGGGTGTTCTCTAAGAGGTTTCACCAGCCCACCTGGATGAGGGACGTGGCCGATCATGGAGGAGGTCGCCAAGGAGCATTTTTGTGATTCGGAGCTGTGTGTCCAGCAGGACCCAGGTCTCTCTTTCTCCATCTCCTGCTGTTCTGGGAAGTCCTTTCTGAAGTTACAGCGCTCCACTCAGCGCACTGTGGGACGGTCATCTCCGTGGTGTCTCATCACCTTCTCAGGAGACAGCGCGATGGTGTCCACCTCAGTCAACAGTTTCGTCTACTGGGTACAGCCAAGTTTCCAAGCCTGGGCACCAGGCTCTGCTCCTGTTGTGCGTTTTACATTCAACAACCATTGATTAAAATACGATCTGAAGAACGAAAGCCAAAATCCAGGGCTGTTCCCTGCCTAATGAACACCCTCCTCTGTGCCTGGAGTCCTGCCCGCCCCGTCCTGCCGCCCTGGCCCAGCACATCTGGAATTCTTTAGCTTTCAGCAGCCAGCATCCTCGCCATGGCCTGTGCTCCAGGAACACCTTGAGCTGCTTATGGGCTCTGAAATTAGGCCGTCAATAAGTGGAATTTTCTTTTATCACATTTTTAGGAATACCTAATGTGCACCTAAATAAATGCCTAAATGACACCATCTGCAGGTAGTTACAATTTCAGAGTATCCAGCTCAGTGGTTTGGAATTTGACCACTCATCAGGACCTACAGAAGGAAAGGAAATGCATATTTTAATAGCCAAAAACTGCTGATTTTAGTGTCACGTCTTGCAAGATATAAAAGAAAAGGTAGAATCTGCATTCTTTTGGGGAATGCCATCAGCGTGAATCAGTGTCAAACTGTAAACAAGCACCAAAATTAAGAAAATAAATATATCTGTATTTTTTGGTCATTATTTTTTCAGAGTATATTTCTATCTTTTGTTCTGTTACAGCTTTTACTACGTTTTTATGACCTAACCCTTTTCTTTAACCTCCTCCAAAAAGTATCCCCTATAACCTCATTGCACCGCTGTGGTTATATGTGATGCCTACTTCCCTTAGTAGAATTTACTCCTGCAAAGTCTTAGACCTGGGTTGTCTCTGCAAATCGCAGCTTTGCTGTGGACAGGAGTGTAAACTCTGCAGAGCCAGCATCATGTTTAAGCATAGTAATTAATTTTGCTACGAGTAACAGTGAGAGAAATACAGCCCTACCAATAGAAAGGTTGGAATGCACCTGAATTTGTGATTTTTTAATGTTACAAGATTTAAAAAAAAAAAATCCTTGAAGAGATTTTTCCAGTTTTATGGAAAATAGATAATGACACGCTCACTTTAGACGCAACATTTTTTTGCCTGATTAATTAAATAAGTATGCCTGAGCTGAAAAAAATAAAGAAGCCATCAAAGAGAGTGGTTTTTATGCCTGAATTCAGAATTTAATTGAATGTCCTAAACTACCTAGTCTACATGTTAATTAAACAGCTCATTTATAGGCTGGTTAGATAACAGTCAAAACATGCACCTCTGGTATGAAACAAGAGGATCCAGCGGCTTACCTGCTCTTAAATGATTTTTCTTGAAAAAACAGTAAATGTCACCGTCAGCTTTGATGACAGATCGTACCGACAGACACACTCCTCCCAAATGTCACTTGCGATAAAACGAGGTGTTGTTTTAGCCACTGCAGCTAACGAAGAAGCAGGGAGAAGAGTGATTTCTGCAGATCTGATTAACATTTTGTGTTACTCCTTGCCTCCAGAGTGTGGGGTTTTTTTGCTTACTCTTTGTCCATTGCTATTTCTTCTTTGTTCTAGCAAGTACCAACAGAAAACTCTGATCCTGCCACTGCTTTACTATATTTAAAGTACGCAGATACTCATCTGAAATTCTCCTCTAACTGAAAGTTAGACACATACAGAAGTCATTATAGGTTTGAAGCCTCAGTTATTTTATTAAAGATAGGCTTTTAAAAGAAAATATATAGGAATAGATTGAAATTGTGTACAGTCTGAAGATGAAAACCTCAGACTGGAGATCATAAAACTCTGTAGTTGCTTTTTTCTTATACAATTTGAGATTTGTTGAAGAAATCCTTTTGAAGGCTGAAATGGGTATTCTATTTTTTAAATGGAAAGCCCAGAGGGCAAGAAGTGAAATCTTCTCATCCACATCACTTCTCTGGTGCTAGCGATGTAAAATTCTGGTTTCATGGGAAACAGAAGTGCTGGCTAGAAAAAATTTTACAAACTGGGAAGAAAGAACATTTCTGTCTTTGAAGTTCACTGATGTTCTAAGCAGCATGGATTGGCAAATCCAAGATTTCGTTTCTTTCCTAAATCCATCCTCTGCTCATTCTTTTAATTCGATTATTGGCATCACAATCAGAATGCAGTTTGGTAAATATTTCCAGATATTTCCAAACTCCACGAGACATATAGTCTAGACTTAATTAAAGAAAGAAAGAGTGAAAAATTGCAGCTAGTTTTCTTTTTCTTCTTCCATCAACAGAATTGGACTCCTTATCAGTTTGGCTCTGCCTTCTGATTCTTATCACAGATTTCAGCTCCACCACCTAATGAACAGCTGAGATGTGGTAAAGAAACAGACATTTATTTTCCTGTTATTCGTGCCCTTAATTGCGAAGGATGAATCTAATACACATGAAACAGCTCTTGTTAGGGGATTGCCTTTAAATGTCACAGGGCATTATTTGCAGCCCTTCTCAGCAGCGAAGACAAAGTAGGGCCAGGGGGTAGACAAGAAAAGTTAATAACATTTTAAAAGGTTCATTTAGTAGATTAGCCAGTGACAGCAAATGCAAGATATACCATAATCATAGCTTGACTTTGCTCCTAATTTCTCCCTATTCTGGCAGATTTTGGAAGCGAGCACATTCACTCCGGAGGTGTTTGCAGGCCTTGGAGGATGTCCTCTTCAAAGGAAGATGGGAGTTCACCTTTAAAGACTAAAGACCTGGTAAAAATACAAAGGCCATCCATGGTGTCAAGGAGAAAACCAAGCTTCTGTAATGAATCCTTTGTTAAGGTGTGACTGAACTTGTGTCAAGCTCTTCCATGTTTTCATCGCGGCAGGAGGAAGTTCAAAGAAATGTGGTACAACGAGAGCTATGTATTGATGAGATCGCAACTCCATGGGAAATATTACAGTGATTTGGCTAGTGTGTACAGGCACCTTTAGCCCTCCCGGCAAGGCAACCGTGTGTATATATAGGCCATATATGTGGCCAGCAATCGGCAGAGCATCCTCTTTAATGCAAGTGGCAAAACTCTGTGTTTTGCAGTCCGGAGGGTCCCTTTTGCCACCACGGGTGTGGAGCTGCTTTATGGCAACCACGAAGTCTAGATGGGTTGTGGGTTTCTCTCAATCCCCGCTGGAAACGCTGCCTCATTTCATTCTGCGGAGATTTGATGAGTGCTAAATAACGCTGTGTTCTCCATGCATTGATGGAGATGATCTTTACCCTAATCAAAATTAAACATCTAACGCATGCAATTGCTTTAGCGTGAATCGTTAGAGTGGGCAGTGTCCAGGTGCCCACCTCGGCCTGCTCACAAATTAATAGGAAATGAGTGTTACTGTTTTGTCAAAATCACTGGGGACTTTCCACGAAGCCTCTTGCAAATTTATTGCTAGTGATTCATCAAAGACAGAAGAATACTTACCCTTTATGAAGTGTTCCTGATACCCTTATCGGTTATTTATCTGCTCAACACCACTACGTAACCACTGTATATATCCCACAGGATATGTTCATACCCAACGGTCTTATTGGAAATGACTGTATATTTAAAATGGAAGAAAAGTAGACTAATCTATTTGTCATACTGGATATATATAGTTTCTTGGACTCAAGTGGTTACAAGGAGTCTGCATTCTTTTGATCATCTTATCACCAATGGCCCTTTAAAATATGATAGACATGTGCAGCCAAACCTCCTGCTGTTAGAAACAAGGCAGAGACAAATGGCTTGCAAAGAAAATGGCCTTTTTTTTTTAACAGTGGCAATGAAAAGATCTCCCGGCAGACCCCTTAGTTGCTTTCCAGTGTGAATGACAAATTAAGATGGGGCCATGGATACAAGAGCCTCAGATACATCAGGGCAAAGGCACAGATAACAATCCATCTTTTAGCTGGTGCCTGTTTGGGTCTGAGTCTATAAAGGCATTAATTCTTTCACTTCTCTTATGTATGATTTAGCAATTAAGCAAGTTTAGGTTTCTTTTATAGGAAGAGTCTCTGTTAAAATAGAATATTGAGTCAAAGCTGCTCAGATAGCAACATTAAAATATTTTCCTTAACTACGAACAGGCCCAGATTATCCCACATTAAAAAGTCACTTATATGGCAGATAATTGTAGCTCATGCAAAGTAAATATATTTTAAACAATTATACCAAAAAAGACAGTCCAACTGCATCTTCACCTGGTGTAACTAGCTCCATACCAAGGATTTGCCACGGTGATATCAAACTTCTTTTAAATTGTCCAAATTATGCCAGTGCAAACTGGTTAATATTCATACATATCCAGAGTCAAACCAGGTTCTTCCTCCTTGCACATCATTAATCTCAAAAACCCCCTCACTAGCCTGTGGACCAGATCGACTACTCAAAGGTACCTTTGTACTCGCTTTGAAATTATAGTAAATTACCCCAATATTACGATTTGCTTGAATTAGTTTTGACTTATTAGTCAAATTAGTTTGAACTTATCAGTAGAGCAGTTTCTATTTTGTTGTTGTTGTTGTTGTTGGACATATTAGAATAATTTGCTTACTTTTTATTTCATTTTTGGATTGTCCACGTAAAATACATTTTAAAAAATAACAGAAAACCGAACTGTTGAGAGGAAATCCAGCATAATCTGTTAAATTACATTATTATGGTTATATGGGACCATTGTCTGGCATCTGGGGGTGCTGAGAAATAACAATATGAGGGTACCATCAGTACCTCAAATACTCTTCATCGGCAGAAACTTTTTCTTTATTCCTGTATGCAGGCAATCGTTAGATTTACCTCGAAAGACTAAGGTATGCAGAGATGACACTAGAAATATTTAAAACATGCATAGAAACGCTCAAAGGGGTCTTCACAATTTTTTTTTCTAGCTGCTGAACATGAGAAACAACAAATTGGAACAAATAATAAAAATAATTTTTGGTATAAAGTAGAAAGCGTTGGGAGACAGAGGTGGATCTACACAATTAAACACTGTCCTGACTTGCTGAGCAGAAACAATTTAGAAATTTTAAATGTACTTTTTGGCACACGCAGCAGTATGCAACTGCAGGAGTCAACCTGGAGGAGAGGTTGAGTGTACATGCAAACAGCCGATTCACTTAAAAGGGATGATTAACAAAATTCTGTACCAAAAAGTGCGTTAAAGAGAAAGTGATGGGAATTTGTCTTCCTGATGTCTAAGAGACACTTTATGTAACTGGGATGACAGACAACAGGATATCACATCCCTCTGGTTTTGCTTTTAATGGTGAAATAAGAGTTTGTAGAAGGGATAGACACAAAAGGGCAGGTGGAAACATGCCAGCCTGGCTCAAGGAGGATATTGTGTGTGAAGAAGGAAAGAATGTGATACAATATATAGCTTGGCAAGAAGCTCAGGAATTGTTTGGATTGAAATAAAAGATAAAAAGACCAAAGAAGGAAGATAGGAAACTATTGTAGCCCATCTGGAGCAAATAAAAAAGCAGCCTGGAATACTGACGCAGATAAAGAGCCCGTGGAAAAGCCTCATGTCAGGAAACTTGTGCTGCCCGGGATGTGGCGAGGAGAGCGGGGATGCTGCCCGAGGCGCTGGGAGCGGGCACAGGGCTCTCTCCCCTGCTGCCTTCCAGTTATTTCACTTTTCTAAAGCTCATTGCCCTGCAGCCAATGCTTCTCCTCATTTATGCAGCTTTAGAGGCCAGCAGCCCGGAGGACATGGGTCCATATGCCTCCTCCTCAGCCTGCGGGTCCCTGCCACGGCCACCCCACCACGAGCCGTGGCTGCAAAGGTCGTCTCAGCGATCCAGGTCCAACTTAAAACAACCCATCCTGGTTAAACTTGAACTGCTGGGCAAAAGAAGTTATTTTAATCCTGCTCAGTCGCCCAGGATGGTTCAAAGGAGATGGAAAAGGGAAAGAGCAGCCAGGGATGGAGGTGGTGGGATGACCTTTCTGATGGGGGCTGTGAATGATGCTCATTTAAACTGACTAAAAATAAAATGTGAGCGAGGGGGGCCAGCAGCTTTGCCAGCCAAGCCGGGGGTGAGGAGCTGGCAGGGATCGCTCGCCCTCTCCCTCCTGGACATCTGGAGGCAATCTGGTACGGGAGGTCAGCGGCTCTGACACAGGGGGGAAATGAATTTTAAAAGACATTAGTAAAGACACGACGTTTGAAGGTATGTAGCACAGAAGATGATATAATTTCACTAAAATGAAGACTGCATTTTGAGCTTGAGCAGCTTCAAAGCCCACTCCCCAGCTCTATTTTTGGAGAGCAAAGCTCCCCGAGAAGCCGCCGCCATGCTGGGGCATCCTGTGGCTGCTCCGATGCGGTCGAGCTGGCCGGGTGTCTGTGGCAGCAGGTACCAGAGGTTTCCACGCATTCCTGGCTCATCTGGTTTGGCTGGAGTAGACTGGTTGGGAATATTTCTGAGTCCCCGAGCAAACGGACCTGCAGGACCGAGCAAGGCAAAGGCCAGGAGCTGAGCAGGGGCTAGGGATGGGGATGGATCAGGGCTCTCATGGTGATGGCAACACACATCTTACCTGTCTGCTACATGCTATCTCTGCAAAGAATGATAGAATAATGGAACTGTTTCAGCTGGAAAAGACCCTTGGGATCACCGAGTCCAACCATACCCTATCCTAACTCTAGCACTAAGCCATGTCCCTAAGAACCTCGTCTAAATGCCTTTTAAACCCCTCCAGGGATGGTGACTCCAGCACTGCCCTGGGCAGCCTGTTCCAATGCCCGACAACCCTTTCTGTGAAGAATTTTTTCCAAATATCCAATCTAAACCTCCCCTGGTGCAACTTGAGGCCATTTCCTCTTGTCCTATCTCTTGTTACTTGGGAGAAGAGACCAACCCCCTCCATGCTCCAACCTCCTTTCAGGTAGTTGGAGACAGCAAGAAGGAGCCACTGAATCAGAGCTTGGGAGTGTAATTAATGACACAGTCAGGACGAAGGAGGATGCAGGAAGCTACAGGCAGCTGGCAGAGATGACTCTGCGCGGAAGAAGAGGAGAGGGGTGGTGCTGGCCCCAGGGACCCTGTGAGCAGCCAGCCTGGGCTTTCCTGGGCCGTCCTGCATCTTGGCTATTTTTATTTTCAAGAAGTGGCTTGAAATTTGAAGCAAAGTCATCCAGATCTAACAAGTCTGGGATGCTTTTGCTTCCCTGGATGAAAACAATCCAGCTCAGCCAATCTCCCCTGTACCTTGTACACACACACTGTGGGTTTCCTATGAGACAAGACAGTCTTAGACGCGCTCCCCAGGTTGAAAGGTTGAGTTTGGGCTGGGGAAGCGGCAGCACCCACAGCAAGAACCTGCTCCTGAGCAGCACTCGCTGCAACCGTCGTCAACTAAACCAGCTATCAGGGTTTGCTGACCCAGATAAGGTTTCATGACTCTCTGATGTCATCCTTGTAATCTTCACGGTTATAGAAAAATACATTCTGCAGAGACCATGAAAATGGGCAGGATCAAAAAAAAGGTGCCTGCTTCACCCACGGCACATCTACTGACTGAGTGAGCAACGCTGCAATAAGATTGCAAGCTGCAAGAAGACGGCAGCCCTGGAATGAGATGGCAATGTTGCAATGGGATCGCAAGCTGGGATGTGATGGCACGTTGGACACCAGGGCACCGAGGGGGACCTGTGGTGTGACAGACATATCACGAGCTGGGAGCCCAGCATGGGTTAGAAAATGGCCCCAAGAGGCATCTGAAGTGCCGTTCGGAGCTAATGCAGACTTGGCACTTGCCGATTAATTTGTCTGACTTTCAGAGAAGTTGTTTACATTTTCAAATGGAAAAAAACCCCAAACAAACCAAACCAACACCCCCTGCCACCGCAACCCACCGCAAAAAGCCCAGCGCAAATTTTAAATGATGGAAATAAACGGAATGCTGCCTGGAGAAGCGTTGCTGTAGGACAGCATGAGCAACCATCACTACCAGAGCTCTGGACACGGATGCAACAGCTTGAAGACAGCAAAGCTGCAGGCATCCTTCACAGGGGGCATAATGCCAGGCCCTCTCCAAAAAAGCCTAGAAGTTTCCAAAACGTCATAAGCGGGTACTATAAGTGCATTGAAAATACTCAGCTCTAACTTGCACGAAGTCAACAGATAAAAATAGGAAGAGCATCCGGAAGGTGACACCCGAGGAAGGGAGCGGGAGCAGGAGAGAAGAGCTATTTGTGGTTGGGAACAGCACCAGCAGAGAAGACACAGGAGCAAAAATTCACCAAAGACATTTGGACAGGAGGTTGGACCATCTCTAGCCACCAGGCCACGATGTTTTGCAACATCTACCCAAAAGGAAGAACAGTGGGAAAAACCACCGCTCACTCCGCGCCGAGCGGCAGCTGGATGATGTGGTGCCTTGCAAAACCTGAGCTGAGGAGTCCCTCCCGGTCCCCAGTTCCTTTGTTTCTATGGTCCCAGCACCAAATAGCAGGACAAATAAAAAAATTATACACCACCACAAGGCAACCGCAGCACAGAGCTGGTATGTGCTGCCTGAGGGGACTCTGGGGAAGTCCAAAATCAAACGTGTGTGGAGGGAAACCAAACACTGGGGCAGAGCGGTGGCTGGGGTGGGTTTTGGTGCAGTCTATGATTATGGTGAGGAGTACGGATTTTATTTCTGTTTTGTTGTCGCTATGTTTGGTGCTCTGTATTTCAGACCATCTTATTACAGCGAGCTACAAAGTGCTTATTTGGGGTTTTGTAAGCTGGGGCAACACCTTCTTTAAGAAGTGTTTTTGAAAAGTTGGTCCTTATTAGTATGGCAAAGGGCCCAAACTGAGCACCATGAAGCCAGTGTTGCTCCATAATATTCAGGGTTGTTCTCCCAGTGCAATGAGGAAAGGTCTGGCGGAGTTTTCCAAACTGGAGCTCAGCAAAAGCAGCCGTGGTTTGCAGAGCCACGGTGGGGACAGTCCCCAGGCTCGGGGTCACCTATCGCAGCCACGCAGTGGGCTGAGCAGAGCCAGCTCTTCTGGGCAACACGCTGTAAAAATAACAGTTTTCCTTATGAAAGGAAGCTAAAGCTGTGAGCTCTCCTCTGGGGTTGGAGGTGCCACACTGCAGTCTCTTTACTTTCTTCCTTTTAGCTGGGTTAAAAAAAAATAGCTTGGCAAATATGACTTTAGAGATATCACAAACCCACATGCCAGAGACCACCTGATAAATCTCCGCAGGGGTAATCCCATGCACCCTCATAAACTCCGTCTTCAGGAATTTACATTTCCCGTCGTGTTAGACCCCCTGCTCCGTTCCCTTCCCCGAGCTGCTGGTTCCCCGGCCGGCAGCGCCAGTCGCACACCAGCCCAAACACGACAATATTCCAGCGCCGGGGGAAGTTTGCTGCTGCTTTATCCCTTCATCTGTCTATCTGACAGGTATGTTGTCACACGTAATTAGCTAATGTTTTAAAAATACTTTAAGATCTTCAGATGAGAGATGCCATAAAAGCGCAAAATGTTATTACTAGCTGGCAGAAAGCTGGCAATTCACATTTCATAGGGGAACCATTATAAATAATGAGATAAGAGTCCACCTTTATCAAACACACTAAAAAAACCCCAAACCGTCAAGTGTTTAAAAATTTTGGTGGACTCATTAGTCTTGTCAATTGTGGTTTGTTATTGCCTGTTTGAATCCTGGAGCATTACAAGCCCTCTGTGGTGCATGGTATGTGGGTGATGTATGACCCTTCATTTCTGGCTAATAAGGGAGTCATAGCTGATGACATGAAAAGACTATGTTTGTCCTAGAAAATGCTGATTTGGCTTTGGAGAAGAAGAGGTGATTGCGCTGGATGTTTTTGTAATTCTTTTCCATTGGGGGAAGTTTACAGCCAAGCGTAGTGCAGTGATAAAGAGCGATGGCTGCCATGTGCTGTAGTTTATAGCTGAGTGTTTCACATTTTAGCACGTTTGCCTTTTCCAAAGCATCAGTGTGAGAAGCTGCCCCATCAGGCCACTGTTATCTTAACTCTCCATTAACAGGAACGAAGAAAATCCACATGTATCCCACTGTTAATTTAGCTCGTAGCCTACACACTTAACAAGGAAGCATCTCGAAGACTCTGCCAACGCAAGCAAACTCCAGACTTATTTCATCTTATGATCCAAAATCTCTTTTCATTTGTACCAGCAGATAATTTCAGTGGTATGTGCAAATATATTCAAAGGACAATCCAGGTCTGTTTATATTTTGCGATATTCTAGGAGTAACTGATTTGAGTCTACCAAACATTTTCAGTTCAGGGGTATTTCCCTTGATGATTAATACAGTACCAGATTCTGCCAGGCTCACCACCACTTCTTGGATTTGGAAAAAGCAGCTCTTAGAACTCTTTCTGGTAGTTACTTGTTTTCACTTGAGAGCCTGAACTGTATTGCTGCAAGTATTTCTGTGGGAAGAATGCATCTAAAACCTGAAATTACTTCCTGGCCTCTGGGAAAAGTTCGAAATCTCTTTCTGTCCCTCAGGCTCACCTCTTTATGAATGGTGTGTCTTTGACACAGAGTAAGAACCTGCCCTATCACTGGGCTGTTCTCCAAAGGCTGTATTTCGCAATTCTTGCTCAAGCAGCACTATCAGAGGTCGAAGAGAATATTGCCCCATTAAGCACTGATTAAACATTGATGAGGGACCTCCGCTCCTCCGACTGTTTCCAAGTATCAGCAAAGCAAATGTTTCACTCAGCGTTCACACGGGTGACATTGGGTGACAGCAACCATCTGCTTATGTGTACGGCTCCAGCATTGTTTTACAAAATAAAACTTAGGTGGTGCAGCAGTAAGAAGCAATTAATGCCTTTCAATGCAAATTCTCTCTTAACCCTGTTTCAAAAAGGAGATCTGCACCCCCTCTACTGGGCTGCTTCTGATGTGCAAAGATTTACCCAAAAGAAAAAAGCCAGATGAAGAGACCAGAAGTGATGCTGAGTGTCTTGGCAGAGGAGGAGGGAACTTTGCAAGAGAGATCAGCTGCTCCTTAGTCCTGCTTTTGAGCCAGGCTTGAGCAGAGTTTTGCTGTAGTATTTACGGAAGGAGCTTGTGCTGCCACATACTAGGAGGAATGTTGTGTCTGTATCGGTACAGTTATTCTGCACCCACACGATAGACAACTAGAAAGAGGTTTACAGAAATGACGATAGATTTCTAAAATAAGATGTTTGAGGAAAGTTGGGAAGTATTGACTTTGCTTTGCACAAAAAAACAAAGACACATAAAAGACAGTAACAATCCTCATAAGACGACTATCAACTGCCTTCCTTGTCCACAAAGAATAAAACTAGAATAAATCAGTCCAATTCACAGCAAGAGGGATTTATGTTAGATACTCAGAAAAAACATAGTAAATATAACACAACTGAAGTATGGCAGTGGATAATATGGAGCTTGTGGATCCCATCATGGGTATTTAAGAGCAGGTGAGACAGATTATCTATTAAAGATGATCAATAGATACCAATAAGTGTACCACTACCATTTTTTTACTCAATAAAGAAGAAAAAAAGTGGAGGAGGAGAATGGCCAGACATACAGACTCACTTCCATCCTTGGTGTAGTCATTAACTGGGCCAATTTCAAGAACATGAACACTATGAAAAAGCTAATTGCTCTATACATTAATGAATCCATATATCGTTCATGCCTGTGCACATATGAATGTCTGCGCATCTAGATACATGCAACACACATCAACATATGTTAAACTAAGGCTGTAAAAGTGAATATTCAAAAGGAAGGAAATGCCGGACCTGAGGCTGTGTGCGACCTCAGCCGAGCCCTGCCGGAGGCAGCCTTTATGGCACTTCATTTGTACGACGCAATAATTTCTATTTTCTTCTCAAAACACCAGGGACTCATTCACTACCTAGTGTAGCCTGGCAGCAGGTGAGGGCAGAGCCAAGAAAGATGGCAATTCCAGCTCCCAGGATGGGCTGGGAAAGTGCTTCCCGAACAAAACCTCCCCATTTTAATTAAAATTCAAAATCAAATTCTGATTTTGCTTTTAAACATTAAAAATTACCAATGAATAGAAAACAGGGTTTGCTGAATTGCTTACGCAAGCAAAAATCTAATTTCCACTGGAAAATACTTTAGTCAATTGACGTCGCCAGCTGCAGTAAATAAAAAAATCACATAAATCCCATCCACTAAGTCACACTCTGCTGTCTAACTCCACAATTAATTTCAATAACAACAAAATTCAAACCCAGGCAACATCAGCAGTCACTTAAGCGTGTGAAAAAAACCCTCACATAGGACATAACATAGAGCATCCTATAGGGCAAACCCTGCCTCTAGGAGCAGCCGGCTGGGATGCAGCAACATCTCGGTTTTCGCTCACTGGCTCGTTTGCACAATGTCTAATTAAGATCCCTGGGGTGTTGGTGGCATCACCCCGGTGCCACCCGGGCAGGACCCCACTGCTCCCCAACACCACAGACATTCACTTGCTGCTGCCTCATTATTGACTCGACCCCGAATTATTCAAGCCACAACACTATTTAAAAGAGGAACTCTCAACCCAGTGGTGAATAAATTCATAACTTACCGTTTATTTGTCATTATTTTTGCTCTTTGGCTGTATTTTATATTTCGGTTCAGACAATGGGAACCTTTGAAGTCAGGCGCATCCCAGATCTGCCGGGCTGTGATAGCTGGTTTTTAAACAATGCGAGGGAGAACAGTTATTATTTTATAAAATGCATTTTTACTCTTATATATATAAGTACTGTTAGAATATAGCTCCCGATCACTGGCTTTATTTTATAGGAATACAGAGTTAAGCCAATGGACAGCAGTGTTAGATTAACAGTTGCACCTGATAATATTAAAGGTCTTTTCCAACCAAAATGATTCTATCATGATTTAAATAATCTGTCTGTTGAGCACGATGGTGGTTTTAAGTGGCAAAATTAAAGAAAGGAGAAATGAAAAATAACTGTGTTATGTTACTTAATGTTATAATGTGGAGCTGGTGTTCCCAGAATATACAAATAACCACATGTCAAGGGCCAGGCATCAGTGAGCAGAATATAGATCAAAGGATGTAGCAAAACCCCAAATTCAAACCAGGTACTTTTACTGAAGCCAAAGAGCTTCATGATCTGTAACAGCAGAGACGACTGCCATTTTTTGTAGAGGTCAAAGATAAATAGCTTTTATATGTTTGTACCTAAGCAGAATGTTTCATGTGTTTTGAATATTTATGCTTTATTCTTTCTTGCTACAATACCATGTTTAAATCTAATTACCTTTTTTTTTTTTTCCTAGTCCCCACATATTAAATCTCCCAAACACGTGGGTGAGGTCATGCACCGTGTGATGCGCTGGAGCAGAACTGGGCCATGGAGCGTCCCCAAGATGCGTTAGAGGAGAGAAGAGCCGCTCGGACTTGGCTGTGCCTGTCCCGAGACCTCAGCACACGCAGGGACGGGATGTGGCGTCAGCTGGAAACAATGCGGACTTGGCCAGCCAGGCCTTCATGATCATAGAAAACAGCCCAGGCAACACACCGGGTTTTTAAAAATCATCTCTTTCCTGCATTAAAAGGGTTATTATTTACTTGAGTACATATACGGGAAGTATAGTGAAGCTACAATAGTTTGACTTCTAAATTGTGCAAAGAGCAATCACCCTACATGTCCACAAAGGCCTTTGATGCTGTTATTTGCTACTTTAATGGCACACGTACCTTGAATTTCAATCCAGTTCTCCAGTATAGATCATAATGATGGAAATATTTGGCAGGCATATGAAGATCACACAGCAACGCAACTCATTCTAAACATTTACAGCACATTTTAGAAAATGTCTTTGTTAGTAAGAATAAATGAAGTTATTTTGTTTGCTTGGATAAGGAACCATGGTTTGCTGACAGATGTGCAGCTGAAGTGTATTTCTGCTCCGTAGAAGTTATTATGTGCAAGAAAATAAAACTAGAAGATGAATCACAACTGTCATTGACGATGACAAAAATAATTGAGGCCACATTTTGGGTTGGGTGCATCTGCAGAAAAGCTGGGGAACATAAATACAGCGCAACACCCTCAGATGTTTTCCTACGCTCAGGTGGTGGGGTTGAGAGACAACCCACCGGGCAGGATACAACCCCGTTGATGTGCCGTGTCGGAGCAAGGATCACCGCGACTTCCTTATTGGAAACAGGTTTTCCCCACAAGAAGGGAATAACGGTAATTTGTAGCCCGTGATCACAGCCATCAACAGTGAGACAATGCCTGTAGGATCAAATCAAACAACTTCCACTGGCATTTAGCTTTGACAACGTGGATATTGTGTTGGTGTAGAATAGCATCCGTTTGGATATGTGAAGGGAGCTTGGCTGATGTGCACCAGCTAAGGATGCAGCCCCCGATCCCCACTGCACAGCTGATAACATGCTCCCCAGTCAATCCCCAGCTCAGGGGTTTGCCCCAGCAAACCCTCGTGTGCCGGCACATGGAACGCAGGCTGCAAAATCGGGATGTTCCACCAGGCTGTGGGTCAGCCGGGGGCATGGGGGTGGGTGGGAGATGAAGGGAAGCACCACTCAAAATTTAGTGGTTGGAGAAAGGGGGAAAAGTATTAATTCATCATGGATACAAGCTGAAAGCAGCACTGGGGTGACTGTGTTTTTAGGGGAAAGAAAACCAGCAGAACACTTATTGGCACAGGCAATCCATGCATCTAAGCGTTAGCATCGTTCTGCCCAGGGTGCAGCTGGAAGGGATTCTCCCACCCCATCTGGGTGACATGTTGGGGACCCGGGCAGCCTCCCAGCTCCCAGGACAGCCCTTCTGCTGGCAGAGGTGACAAGCAGCACGAGGCTGGATGCGGCAGAAGGAAACTTTGGGACTTGTGTTTTGCAGGGGCCAAGCCTGAGAGATGCAGAGCTGGGGAACCCATTGCTACACAGAGCCCTTGGTTTTTTGTGTCCCCCTGCTGCCTGGACCAGCCTCACAAGAACTGGGGTTAGACATACAGTACAGTTACGGTTTGTATATATAAACCATATGTATATGTGTGTATGTATATACATGCTACACTAAGTATAGATATACTAGTCTATAATATCATATAATACGTTAATACAAACCCAATGTATTACATGATTAGCTACATATGCATGCCTATATAATTCAATTTTCATCATTTATAAATACTGCCTTTTGTTCTAGCAACTGCTTCTGCATATGTTTTTAAATAAATAAATAAATAAAATAATAGGATTGACTCTGATTCCAAGCTTGGCTATTAAATCCTTACCAGGAGCTAAAGCCCAACAGCGGGTTTCTGAGCAGCTTAGGAGTCACATAAAAACTCAGCTCCTAGTTTGGCATCTACAAAAGCCATCCAAAATTAGAGGGCAATTTCAAAATTATACTACTGCATATGTACTGTCCAACCTGCTCAGAACACGCCAGCCACTGCTGTTGTGCTCACCAGCTGCCTGAGCCTCTGATTATTATTTTTTCCAGATGCTCCCCATGTGCAGAGGCCGTCTTGATGTCTTTGAACCATTAAACTTCCAGCTCAGGCCATGGCTGTGGGCTGAATCTCTCCCTGTAGCGCTCAATTCACTGTCAACATCCATTATGCAAACTCGGGTAGACCAGCGCTCCCCTGACCATCAGCACCACCTTAGACACAGCAGCAGGATGAAAGGGTTGATGAATGCAAAGGACAGGAGACAGGGGAACTGGAAAGAATGGGGGAGCATACGGGAAAAGTGAAGTTTTCATTCATCACGACTACTCTTTGCTGACAACAGCTGTATTTCTGACTCGTGTTCAGTTTTTCCCTCCCCAGGAACAGCCCTGGCTGAGAGGCTGCCTTTGGAAATAGCGTTAACAGATGGATGCAGCCCGGATCAGCCAGGGCTGGAAAAGTCACCAGGGCAACAGCAAAGGGAGGGCTGAGAAAAGGACCACAGAGGGGTATGGGTGTAGAGCTGAACCACATTATTATTAATAATGATGGATTCCTACTGGACTCAGGCATTACAAATGATGCTCCGTGTAATCACTATTGCAAGTGCATCACTTGCCTGTCTCTGGGGAGGAAGGAAGAAAAGAAAAATGCGAGACTCCTGTCCAGAGAAAACACCGGCGTTTTATTCCCGATACTCAGACTTCTATTGCAAGCCATTCTCTTCCAGTATTTCTGTGCTTGGAGGGAAGTGTTCCCCCAGACTCCTGGTGAATATAATTGCAACATCTACATACTCCATAAGGGAGCTCTTTTTAATTCAGCTGTATCTCTCATGCTCTTTTAAGAAGACTTTTACTGACATACTTGCTCTTGCTAATTACTATGCAATGTCAATATAAAATGCTCATCCTGCTCCAAGCCCCATCCCACTGCTGGGCTGCAGGAGACTTTGTGCTGATAAAATAGCCCGGAGAAATCTTTGGGAAGCCGAGGGCCAGGAGTTTGCTGCGCAGACGGAGTTTGCCTGCAAGCACAACCATGTCTGCAAAGCTCTTTTCCAGGTATTTTGTTAATCCAAGACAAACCCAAAAGATCTAGTGGGTTTTAAACAGTCAGTTCCTTCAGATGTTTTCTAAAAACAAGCAGTGCTTCAAAATTAGCAGAGACTCCTGGATTGCAGATAGCTGTCATCCTCAAAACTGCTTAAATGTCTGGAAAGTGTCTTTCTGGGGAAGAGTTGAAAGATGAGAGAAAAATATTTCTCAGCCTAGTTAGATTCCAGAGCAGGGTTATAAATACTACAATAATTTTTGGCATCTTTGGGCTGATTGATAAAACAAATCGCTTATCTGGCTGTGATCAAGTACATTCTCTAGATATGTTTTTTCCTATGAATGTTCAGAACTGACCTTTAAGATTTCAGGCTTTATTTCTTTGACCTAGAAAAATCAAGGTATAGAAGAGACTTCGCATATCTGCTCTTTGCAGTGGGTCAAAACACTCCAGTCATTTTTCACTGGGTTCTGTGAGATTCATTTATAAATACATATTAATGCACAACTGCCCTTTCTCTTCTCAAACTTGACAAAAAAAAAAAATCCCTCAGTCTCTGTGGATGGTTGATGAATATTGATTAATTTTGACTTCCACTCATCATGTCCATCACATTTGGAAGTTATTAACAGCTATGAGAGGAAAGGAGAATTACGAAGAGAAACTCATAGACCTCACTGCCAGTCTGTGCATTTGTTTCCTAACGATCAGCCTAATCCATGCGTTTCCAGCTCCGATATTTCTGACTATTTACATTCCTACAGCCTCCAAAATCAGTTCCTTGCTCTCTTGGGTACACATACTATGGCAGCATTTCAGGTTGTAATTATACTGGTAAGAAGAGATGGTGGGGAAGCTGGTTAATGTCAGGGTCTGCTGGAGGGCAGAGTCCTGATTTCAAGCCATCCCACAAAATTAAAGTTTGTGGGTTTTTATTTGGAGCTCAACCCAAGATCCCTAAGCTTCAGAAAATGAACATGCCACTGTAATGTAAACTGATTTCCAAGAAAATTCCTCTGACACTGACGCTGGATACAGAATTGATCCCAATTTATCTCCAAGTAAGTTGTGCCTTTCAAGAGCCGGAGCTCCCAGCCGTGCTCGGCAGCGGGTGTCACTCTGCACAGCAGCCCGGAGACACATACAAGCACTTTCTGCTCTACATCCAGCCTCTTCTGCTCTGATACTATCACAAAACCCTGCCGGCAGAGGATATTGCGAACAACGGCTCTCGCTGCCCTGCTCTATACCTGTTGCTGCTTCCCAGCTTGGAACCGAAAGTCTATTTTCCCCTCCTGGGATGCATGTAGTATATTCAGAAATTCTTGTGCTGCTGGAGATGGGGATGCACAGATTTTGTTTCCAAATATTATCCAGATTAAACATGTGACTCCTGGTTCCAGGCTGATTGATTAGAGGCACGTAATGTAAGGAAGGAAGCGATGCTACTGGTGGCGAGGGGCTAGGGAGGGCTTGGTAGATGACTCGCAGGGGAAAAGTGTTCATTGTATTTCAGAGTGTGACTGAACACATGATAGATTTAATATATGATTATTACAAATTAAGCATAAATTGAAACCCAGACAGTTTCCTGTTCATGGGGGTGGAGATGGAATATTAAGTACTTCATACAATTATGAGGAATTGTTTCCATTTGGCATAAATCATTCTCCAGTCTCCATTATCTGCCTGTAAAAAGCGCAAGTGTCCTGGCTTCACCGTATAAATAACTTCCTTTAAAATTATTCTTGCTGGGTCTAAGAGTGATGGCCTAATCCTGTTATGAGATTTTAATGCCAAATTACATATTCAGACTGGAATGATACTATTTAAACTACTTTACAGATGAAGAGTATAATCATACTTTTTCATTTCATGCATTTCCCATTACTGACTAATATCACTTACATAGACAAGGCTGTCAGTAGCAGACAATGCCATCAGTAACACGTGTACAATGCTTGAGCTCCTGTAGTATTAAACCTCCCTCAGATATACGAGATTATGTTTTGATATCTATGCACATATGGAGTATGATCTGAAGTAGAGAGTAGGATGTGAGATACGCCACCCTGACTAGGGGATCAGCTGCAAAAACGGCCGGCGAGTTACACCAAGGCAAATGGTTGCTAAAACCAACAGGGATATTTCTCCCTGACTCTTATCATTATATTTCAACTTAGAGAAGCAGAGCTCAAAGCAAAGGTCTCCTGTGAAGATGTGCTCAGCAGAAAAACACAAGGGTGCTCAGCAGCAGGGAAAAGCTGTGATTTGCAGTCAGAGGGATGTTCCTTGGAGAACAGTATTTCCATGCTGAGGAGCAAAGATGACGGCATCAGGGCTGACCAGCTGTAGAGATGTCTCACCTACCCTCTCCACACATGGGACAAATGGCTGTGGAAATCTAAAGCTCAGTCCACCTCTAACCTATGTCCCTAAGAACCTCATCTCTGCATCTTTTAAACCCCTCCAGGGACGGTGACTCCAGCACTGCCCTGGGCAGCCTGTTCCAACACCTGACAGCCCTTTCTGGGAGTAAATTTTTCCTAATATTCAATTTAAACCTCCCCTGGTTCAACTTGAGGCCGTTTCCTCTGGTCCTGGCGCTTGTTCCTGGGGAGCAGAGCCCGACCCCCCCTGGCTCCAAGCTCCTTTCAGGCAGGTCAGAGATCAGAAGGTCTCCCCTCAGCTCCTGTTCTCCAGCTGAACCCCCAGCTCCCTCAGCCGCTCCCATCACACTCGTGCTCCAGCCCCTCACCAGCTCCGTTGCTGTCGTAGGGTTTATATTCAGTCCAACCTTTCTGATGGAGTCAGGACAATCTGCTGACAAGGTGTGCATTATTTATGAAGAGTATCTGGATCACCTACACAGGAGGCATGCAATTACAGCTGGGATCAGCTTGGGAGCCACTGGCATGTTAAGAAATACAGAAGCAAGCTTGTATTCATTAGTTACCCTTCATTATCTAATTTTTGGAAGGACAGAGCATTCAAAAATAAAATGCAAGATGAAATCTTGCAGTTAATACTAATCTCTAATACTGATTTTTTCTGCTGTTATAACCATGCTGTTTGTGTATTTCAAGCAGAATGTGCACAGTGTCTTCATTAAAGCATGTTTGTATTTCTTTTGGAAAAGCAAAATTACTCTTCAGTTTTCTGTCATACAGAAATATTCAGGAAATGCAAGGAATCTGAGATAGAAACTTTTTAGAAAAATGATAATGAAAGTTTGGATAGCCACTCTTAGTTAAATGCTAGAAACAGCATGACAAAACTGATAGACCTGACTCAGTCTAACTACCTAATGTACCTTTAATAGAACATCTTTGCCACTATTATTAGTATTATTTTTGCTATTTGCTATTATTTTTGTCATATTTGAATATTTATCAAAACAAACTTTGATTTGCAAGTGATAGAAACCTACGGAAGTCGGTTTGCTCGATAGATGTAGCTGATTATACAGTGTATTAACAAATACATTTGCAGAAGATCCACTTAACTATCAGAATTGATAATGATGGGGGTTTTAATCCACAATTTAAAACAAAACATATAAAAATGTATTAAAATGCTATATAGATTTCTCTATATGTAGCTTTGTAATTAGTCTGACTAGCAGGTTTAAATGTATTTCTAAATAGCGTTAGCTAGTGCAAGATGAATAGGAATTTCTCAGCTCCCTGGCTTTCCATGCGTTTTGCTGAGGGACAATACAAAGATCACATCTCAGTTTTCACAGTACATCATAAATCCCTTAACCAAATATGAAATGCTTTCAGATCTCTGAATGGAAAGGTGTAGCTAGATAAATCTAAGGGATCTTTGAAATGACAGGCGTTAGACCGTGACAAAGGGTTTCCTTTTCAAGGCTTTGGGTCCCAGACAGATGGAAACCAGTGGAAATTCTTCTTCTGATTGCTCTGCAAATTCCTGTTTCAGGAGAGAGGAGGAGAGGACTGCTGGCAACATGAGGTTTTAATCAAAAGACTAAGGCGGCCACGGCAAACTTGATCAAAACATGTAGATATTGAAGCCAGACCTCAGCAACGCACACAGGAGGCTTCAGGTTTGTGCCATCACCTCCACACCAGCTCCGTCAGAATTGCTCCCAGTTTCTGCTGATGCAAGTTTCTGGCTTCCAAAATCATACCTTACTTTGCGAAGGTGGTTCGGGCGCTAAAAAGCTAGTGTTTTTAAAGTTTATTGTCCTCTGGCTGGTTTAAGTGCTAAGAATTGCTCTCATGGGTCTGGCAAGCAGTACATCGAGGTTTGAGGCTTACAGAGGTGCATTCCAGCTCCGGCATGTCCTCACAAATGAATATTTTGCTTGCCTGAACCTAGATCGTGTTTGTGAAGAAAGCCCAGACGCGGCAGGCACGGGAAGCCTGGCCAGAGGGCATTTCCAGGCTGGTACGGAGGGAGAGTTCTTCTCCACTAAAACCATGAATTTCCCTTCAATTCCCCCAAAAATGTGTAAGCAGTAAAAACATACAGTAAAATTCAGTTAATGAGTCGCTGCAGCAGTAAAAGATGATTTTAGCAGAGGCAGATGCACTTGGTGGCATTGCGGTATGAATAGTTTGGCTTTGGAGCGATGTCCCACGGCTGCGGTGCAATCTGGACCAGAAAAATCCATATAATGACTTGTTTCCCTTCCCTCTCGCAGTTCTCACAAGCTCTTACCAAACCCAGCAGGCAATTCAAGGAGCGTATTTCTGTTAGCAATGTAGATGGTGTTATTTTGTTGTCTACTTTACAGAAAACAAACTGGAAGGCATCTCACCCTCTAAACTCATCTGACAATCAGGCTTTCATCCAATGGTTTCAAAACTTCCTCCTTCTTCTTCCCTCTTAATTGAATCATAGACATACTAGTTTAACAGGTTTAAAAATCGCACTCCAGGTTCTTCAGTCTTTTTCAAGTCACTGCGCTCATTCCAAGGCAAAGGAGTAAAAGCCATTTACACCAACATCCTTTGAATGCATCACAGAGGTACAGAAAACATTTGAAGCAAAGTGACCCAAATCAGTATATTAAAAATTTGTACTGACAAGCCTGTCTTCATCACTGAAGGAATGAAAGCAACAGAATGAACTTATATGTGGCTTACTATATTCTTTTAAATGTTAACAAAGTGCTCTATGCTGTTGACGGTTTTTCATGAGACCTTTGTGTGCGTGTGTGTGAGAGAGAGCTGGATCCACATCCTGACAGAGAAGCCTACTGCTCTGATTTAGCATCTCCCTCCAGATTTTTGCAGTCATTTCTGTCACTTGTAGATCCTTCTCCGAACAGTCTCTTTCTTGAGGAGCAATCAGGGGAATCACCTTCCTCCTATTGCCCAATTCTGTCCTCACCCAACCCTGCACTGACCCTTCAGTTCACTGTAGGGGCAAAAAACTTGCTCTCAGAAGAAAAGCAGCCTGAATTTGATAGCGATTTTTTTTTTATGCTGATATGATTGATTTTCTGCCAATTTAATGACCTCTGAGGTCGGATAAGCATCTATGTCAGTACAAGAGGAGGGTGAGGAGCGAGCAGCCTGCTCAGAGAAGAGCAGATCCAGCCCTTGTGATGGCACCGGCCACCAAGCCAGCCCATCTCACCAAGACACACGGGGGAGCAAGAAAACATCTTCATCTCCAGCCAGAAACGCAACCACCGATTGATACAGAGCAACCGACAGTCGAAATGGCAGCTGTGACATACTGACAAGAGAATAAATCGCATATATGTGAAAGATACCATGTGGTCTAAGCAGTCGTCCAAGGCAGAAAGGATTGCTTTTATTTGAAAACAATGAGCACCAATGGACTGAGTTCCTCTCACAGTTGAAAAACAAGAGGCAGCGATGGGGTAGAGAATTGCAAACAGGAGAAATCCATCCTCAGGCTTTTGCATACTGACTTGCATATTTTAAATATCTCTGATCCACACAGGTTTCTATGCTGGAGGTATAATGAAATCTAGACCACATATTTCCCTTCTCTAGGTAAGTTTTTCTCTTGCATGATTTAAAATAATGTGACATACAGAAGATGAGACTCAACATCATCTTTTTTTACCCCCAGGACTGACATTTTTACATTTACATATATGTAGGATAAGACAAGGAACAAATAATCAAATATTTAAATGTCAGCAAAATGTGGACTAGCTTGTTCAGGTTTTTTTCTCTGCAGTGATCACATTGGAAGAGTGGGGAAAAAAAAACAACCAACCAACCAACCCACCCACCCACCCAACCACGTAGGCAGCTCCAGACACGTACGCAGAGCTTTACCAGCACAGGATGGGGCACCTCTCTCCTGCAGTTCTCATCTCCCAACAGACACCATAAACACAGCACGAAAAACAGTGGGGAAAGAGTAAGAAAAATAAAGAGGTGTGGAAAAATGAAGAGCAAGGAAAAGGAGCTATTGTTGAAAGAATTGGCTGTCGGATAAAGTTTCGAAGGGGAGAGAAAGTTTGGTGGAGGAACGACTAAGCCAGGCTAGAACTTGTCTTGACACAGGAATATTGCACAGCTCACACACAAGAATTGCAGTGAATTGCTCTATTCTCAGCCAAACTCATACACTCAAACCTTCAATTCCCTCCTCTCCTTCCTCTGTTATAAATCAGGCACCTGAAAGATGATTCCAGGAAAACGCAGTCTCCTTTTTGTGACCAAGTGTCTTCTTATTCAGAAAGAGAGAGAGGTCCTTGGTAGAGATTTAGGATGTGGCTGAGTCTGTAGCTGTTTGGTTGGGATTTTTTGTAAAGACTCTTTAATGATCCTGTAACATCTGTCTGCAAACACTTAATAGGTTTTTTTTTTTGTTATATACAATGTACTTTGAAATAGCAGCTTGCCCTAATAGTTCTACCAAACACAGAGAAGGCCGTAAGGCTTTCAAAACCAAAAAAAACCCCCACCAAACACACATCATGCAAACACCACAGACCTTGCTGAATCCAAGCAAGGTGTTTTATATGAGGAACAAGAGCTTAAACACAGACTTGGATAACATCCTTCCCCATCCCACAGAAAGGTAGACTCAAGCCTATATGATGCCTCTTAAGAAAACAGCAACCACATAAAGGGGCCATAACTGATTAGACCAACCAGACATGTTCTCTCTGCCTCACATGTACCTTTTCCCCACTTCATTTTCCTGCTAATTTCTCTCCTATATCTGGAAGTGGAGCTGAGGATACTCAAAATTAAATTAGTCTCCCTAAAATGTGGACAAAAGCATTTGGGCTTCTGGGAGCACAGTTTGCTACCCGCCTGCCAGTCGGGTGTCATCACACCCCCCCACAGCTGAGCGAACCTTCTTTGCTTCCTCAAGCCTTTACTCAAAATCCAATCAATTGCCATTAACACAATATTGTCCTAGTGAAGCACTTGGCCCACAGAATTGCAGTAAACCTTTGCAGATGTAAGGATGCTGAGGGCATTTTTATCTGATCCTACCTTTCCATCAGGTGTGGGCAGATCCTATCAGTTGGTTCCCACGTGGGAGAGAGAGCAATCGACTGTCCCCATGGCCACTGCAAATAGTCAGGCAGATCTCCAGGTCCTTGGAATAAATGTCTGAACTGAGAGTTGAGCTCAATAAAACAACTTCTAAAATCTAAAGCGCTTCTGGCCAGCTCTGCTCTCCCTCCCCAGCTCCATGTCAGCTCTTCCTGCAGCCCTTGCAGCTGCTGCAGGCAGCCATCCTCCCCTCGGGAGAAGTTAATTATTTAACAACAGCCTTGCCAGACTTCACCTGAGCTCTTATTTTGCCTGCAGCTCTCCCTCCTGCTCCGCACTAGCCTGCTCCTTGCTGTGGTGCTCTAGAAAAAGCAGCTGGGCTTCATTACTTCTTAAACCTTATTTTGAGAAAGTAGCACAGAAATGTCTCATCTATGTGTCTTCCCTCTTCTCCAAGTTGTGTGGTTTTTTCCTTCAGTCTCTTGCTTTAACCCTGCCTCTGATAATAGCAATTACAGCCACCGAGGTGGCTACAGATCACCTGGATCAAGAGCCCCATGAGCACAAATGACTTGGAATCAAATAGGATAGGAAAATAAGAGCTTCTCCTTCCTGGTGGGCACTGGTAAGGGAGCATCCTAGTGCTGCCAGGGACAAGGGCTCCGGGACAACGAGCCAAGGGCTACCTGACAAATTCTGCTGTGGGTGGGCAAGGGCAGGACACCCCACCTCGTGAGCCCAGAGAGCTCTGGTGTTCACCTCGCAGGACACTTCTCCTCCCTGCCATGCGGTAATGATGTGGAGGGTGACTGAAGAGACCCTCTCCATTTCCAGCTCTCAATGTACATCTGGGCACAACCTGGCTCTAATTTAACTCGATCAGACTTCGGCTGCTGATTTCAAAAATAAAAGGCCTGTGCTTCGTTATTTACTTTTGAGCACTAGAAGATATTCTGTTCTTGTTAAGAGACAGAGGGGCATCTTTCGAAATAGAGGGCCAGAACTGGCACTGCTCCATCCAGCTAATGCAAATACATCCATTTACACCAATTAGGATCCAGTTACTGCAATGCTATACATCAATGCATTTTAAAAATAACATGCCAGTAGGTAGAGAGTAGGTTTGCATGTGTTAGTATAATTGCACAGCAAAGGAGTCAGAGATGTTTAAATATTTAATTGCTCCCCTTTTTTAGCCTTATACAGGAAGGGGAAGGTTACTGCGAGACTGAGGTTTTCTTCTTTAATAAATTAAGCTGACACAGTAAATCAAAAACACGTACGTCGACTCACTTTTAAAATTTAACTAGTTCATTTGATTATTTCAAGAGTCTTTGGATGAAATGCCTAATAAAAACAAGTCGTACCATGAGCATCAGCAGAACTAACAGCAGGTTTCTAACAGGTTTGTGTCTATGGCCCCATCCTTCCACCCCCTGCATCACCCCGAGCTCTCTTCCCATGGCCTTCTGCGATACTACCAGTTCCATTTCTGCAGCTAAATTAACAGATAAGGAGAGGGAAGGGGTTTACAAAAGATTTAATGAGCGTTAGCAGGTCAAGCTGGAGATGTTTGGATGCAGATAGCAATACGGAACTCTTAAGTTGTAATTTTCATCCATAGCTTTTAAAGACTTCTACGATGTCAAAGTGATTATGTCCCTTCTTATGCTTGGGGAAAATGCAGTACAGAGAAGCAGGGCACATTGCATGATACTCCTGGTCTCTAGCAGAAGGAAAATTAAGAGTTTTCATCTTGCCAACCTAAACTTCAGCCTCCAAACTGTTTCTTTACATAGAAGGGAATACTTTTTTTTGTGTTTTCCCCACCCATCTTATTCCTCGATGGTTAGGTAGTGTTGGCTATTGTCAGGACGTTTTATATCAAGAGCTTTGGATCATATGATTTTTATTTCTTTGCTATCTGTAAAGCCAGCTCAGTCCTGATGCTGGGAGGGTCAACAGATCCTCCCAGGAGGCAGAACACAAGCAGAATATGGTGAAAAAAGACACAGAGCCAGTGGGGGATGGAGTCGATTTGCAACTAACAGCCCTAATAGACCCTAATGGTTTGGTGCTGGATGATACTGCTCCATTTATCTGTATTTTTCTGCTAACTGGAGTATGGCAACTCCTCAACATCGTAACAGAAAACTGGCTGCATTCACTGAATTACATGCAGATTTACTAACAATTTGGGCTACCTTATATTGCATTGTTCAGCAAATAAATTAGCTGTATTTGAATTTTCCTTCCCCCCTTTTTTTTTCCCTGCAAGCAAAAAATATTATCTCCTATAGCAGCATTCAATCTTAAATGCTTTCAAACTACACGTGAGGCTCTGTCCTGAACACCGATCCCCATGCTGGTAGCACTCAGCTGCAACTCTACACAGAACTCGGTTTTGACTGCTAGACACATACTCCTTAGAGAAAGAGAAAGACATCTGCCAAACTGGTCTCATGTTGCCAGCAACTTATTTGTTTCATATTTAGGGTCACAGCCTGGCAGCTATTATATTCCAAATCATGTTTTATGCAAAAACTTGAAATAATTCTCTTCCTCTAGGGGGTTCTTTTGTGTTTTACGCTGATCCAGTTTGGGATGTGATACCATCTCTGGTGTTGGAAGCAGCAGTGCTGGTGGATGCTGCATCTGTCCCTGCAGGATTCGGGTAATGGTTTCTCTTTCTTCACCTCTTCTGGCTTCAGCTTTGGAGGTGACACTTTCTCTCATAAAGCATATGATGTTTTGCTATGTATTCCCGTTGGAAATTGCAGCTTTCACTTTCGTTTGAGACTTGCAAGAATTAAGAGAGTTTTACTTAAAATCGATTTAGAATGGTGGGCAAGGACAAAACCATGCTGGATTGAGCACAGCACAAAGAATACCTGCCTTGAGGAGATGCTTTTGCTTGTCTTAACTCCTGCATTTTTCTTTTTATTTCACTACTCATTCGCCCATGGCCATTATGTCAGCTTGGCTTCTTCTGACATACATACACTGGTGTAATTCCCAGTATGAACGGATGACTGGCTGAGGAGGAGATCTGGGTGTTGTCTCTGGAGCTTGGCCTTTCTTTCCCATTGTATGTCCCTTCTTCCCCTGCCGACAGCTGATCAGACAGTGGTGTGGAATGTGCTATTTAATTTCTCTGCAATGAATCCACCAGCTCTGCCCTGTCATTGCAATTAGTCATCCCCTCTCAGCGCATTATAATCCTCACGTATCACATCACGCCAAGTCCTTCCTATAGCGTCAGGAGCAAAGCTCACTCACGAACATCCCGAAAGAGAAGCATCCAGAGGAAGGGACTGCCAGGCACACTGTTTGGGCAGAAGCACCAAAAACAGGCAGTTTGATCTAACATTAACCTACGGTTGAAAATTGAGAATATGCTGGTGTATTTAAATGCAGGACTATGTCTCTAGAGGCAAAGATAAAACCTTCCTCTGCCTGCTCCAAGCTGGGCACAGTCAAGAAGTAGAAACAGTGCTCAGCTGGGAGAGAGGCTCTTGCACCTCATTCCAGTCCCAGAGAAAGCTATGGTGTAAGCACAAACTGTTTTCACATTAGTATATCCCCGGCTACGCCGTACCATGCAGGCTGGAGCTATGCTGCACAACACTGAACTCGAGGCAAGCACAATCCAAAACAAAGCTGACCCGAAAATGCAGAATCTAGCTGTTTTCTCCTTCGAAGGCTACACTTTGGGGTGTTTGCTCCCCTTCTTGCTTGTATTTCCAGAACAGTTTGATTTTTCAATCCTTAACAACATATTCAGTGCTACTAGATTATTTGGTCTATGTCTACGCTAAACTTTAATATCTACTTATTTGATGACTGAAAGCAGGAAAATTGGCATCTGTTAGTTGTGGGAATGTAGATTAGGATTCATCACAGAGTTTTAGCCCAGAAAATGACAAGGGTAATAGTTATCGCAAACCACCAAGGCACAGTAATGACAGACAGCTGTTGCAGTAATAAGAGACCAATCAATAATTCATTTTATATTCCTTGTGCAATTAATCACGATAAATTAATGTGGCTTTAATGTGGCACTAACATGCATTTCCTGGGCTCTCCAATGTAATTTAACAATTGATGTGCCATCATTTTAAATTGCAGCTGTCCTTGCTCTGCAGACACACGGAAACCATCAGAGCTGCAACATCCAACAGGGATGGGATAATAGTTGGAAAGCTTTCAAAGACTGGGGCTGTGGGAGGCTCATCTGCCCAGCTCTGAGTGGTTTGTTTTGTCCCCCACCCTCTCCCCAGTTTACTTAGGACTATTATTGTCCTCAGATCAGAACACAACGTTGCCTGCATCCAAGGGAGGCCGATCATGTATTTGCCGATACTAAGCACCTTTTCATTAACCGCGAGAAGCGTGTGCATTCAGGTTGTTTAAACCACTGTGCTCAAATACACTGAAGAAGCAGCATTAGCTGTATCCAGGAGATTATTAAATACAAAAGCTAGAGGAGTTGTAAAGTTGTTCTTAACTCACCCATCCGAATAAAAGACAATTTTTTTTTCATTAACAGCAAGCACTGCAAAGGAAAGCGCTTTTGCATTCCTGTATTTGCAGCTGCTAAACTAGTCAGATTAAAAGGTTCCAAGCCACCTCTTGTAGAAGGGACACACCTGCGGAACGTATTTTGTAGGGGGCTAGAAACCAAATTTAGGATGCCATATGGGTTATTATTAGGGTGTTGCTATCAGGAGAACGTAATGACTGCCTCCCTAGTCATGTCCCAAAACATGGGGCTCTATAAGAAGGTCGCGTGGCTTCTATAGAGCATCCAAGGAGCATTCCCTGACCATCTCAGAGCTACAGTAAGAGTTTCCATAGCTTCTGCTGCTCGGAGCAGCTGGGAGAGGGGCAAGGCAGGGACTGCGGTGCTGGCAGAGATCCCCACAGGCTGGGCTTCACTTCAAGGCAAATCTTGGAACAATAATGGCTATTCACACCAACAACCAACAAAATAGGGGACCTACCCCCAAGATTTTAACATCATTCCTTATTTTATTTTTTTATTTAAAAAGAAAAAACCCAACCAACACAAAAGAACCAGGCAGCCTAGCTTCAGCATAAAGCACTTTGCCTTGGGCATCAATCTAATTAAGAATTTGTTCGCACCTCTTTCTTATGCTTAGAGTCAAATGAAAGATTTGTTTGATTTAGCTGCTTTGCAAACAGCCCTTATAAACTTCTGCCATTCTCTCACCTCCCTTTCAAGTGCTATCTTTTTGTCCTTGGATGCTCTAAATTATTAACATATTTTACAGTGTGCTCAAGATAAAAGAGATCTTTCAACTTTCATTCTCTCACCCCTTGGTTGAGCCAGTCATGTTGTTTCTCACTGGATACCTTTGATCAACCTGCTTGTCGGATGTTAAACCACAGGACACCCCTAGTGAGAAAAGAATCAGGAGGAAGCCTTTCAGCAATCCCTTGCCATCAGAATTTTCTGCTGAGCTAGGGCAGCACTTTGAAGTCACCTAACCTTGTGGCCAGGCTCTGAGAGAGGTCACCCTTAATGTTAAGAAAAACATAATTATAAAAAGGAGTACACATTTGTTATAAACATCTTATGAACCTAAAGAGGCAGTGTAATACATATGGTTACAAATACTCTACTAGGAAGTTTCTGCCAGGGTTAGCAAACCATTTATGGTCGTTTGACTCCAGGATTGGTCTTCTGTACTTTACTAACACCTTCTAAACTATTTTTTGCCCCGTCCTTAATATGAAATGTCATTGTGTACAGAGCAAGTAGTATGTTTTTCTGCATGTCACCCTGCTGGTTTTCTCAGGATTATTTAAAGAACATTATTGAAAATGAGAATAGCACAATGTAGTCCATAGAAAGCGTAGCTGACAGGAGACGAAGCACCTTGAGCTCCGTGTGGGCATATCTGTTCACATCACTGATTTATCTTATGGACTGAAGACAGCATATGGCCTCTGCTATACTTCTGCGCTTACGTGCAACCACATATCTGAAGCAGTGTGACAACATTGTCAGATATCCACACGTGAAAACAAGAGATCGTGTTTCCCACTGTCCTGTTTATGCCCCCTTCAGTGCAGCTGCTGGGACTCTCATATTTGCCTCAGGGATCCCTTACAGAGCTCACCAGCACCGTACCCAGCGTCTGCAGGCACAATACTTCACAACGTATATACATCTAACACTTGTATATACAATCAAGACTTACATGGGACGGTAGCATTTTGTGTAACTCTTCTGCCAGTGCTCTTTGAGCTGGTGATCACACAGACTGAAAGCGAACCCGAACAAGCAGAACATGTACGCCAAAACCATGACGATGTGCAAGGAGCCAATTCCTTCCGCATCGCCTGAGACAACATTTCACAGAATCACAGAATGTCCTGAGCTGGAGGGGACCCACGAGGATCATCGAGTCCAACTCCTGTCCTTGCACAGGACATAGCTCACACCGTGTGTCTGAGGACATTGTCCAGTCTCTTCTTGAACACTGTCAGGTTGGGGCCGTGACGCCTCCCTGGGGAGCCTGTTCCAGTGTCCAGCACATCTGGGTGAAGAACCTTTTCCTCATGTCCAACCTGACCCTCCCCTGGCACATCTTCCTGCCATTCCCTCGGGTTCTATCATCGGTTGCCAAGGGGCTTCCAACTGTGCTGTGCTAAACACCCTCAGGTAACACTGCACGTTGCCTATTGAAAAGCTGAGGCGCTTTCATAGACTGCTGTAAGCAGAACTACACCTTTTGGCAGCTGGCACGGAAACAAGGACATTCTGGAAGCCAGCAGCAGCCCTGTCCCCAGCCCAGGAGCCCCAGCGTGTCCCAGGCAGGGACCTGGGGCCATCTAGAGGAGAAGGAGCTTCAGCAACAGAAACCGCAGCCTTGGTGAGCATCTGCAGCAGCTTCAGCAAGGCCAGGCCTAAACCTGTGCTTAAACAAGAAACAGGTCCGGAGAGTATCTGCTGTTGATTAGTTTTTCTACAGGTATTAGATAAAAAGCGAGTGAACAATCTTCATTAATGAAAGCACCATGTGCTACGCGCAGCTTTTCCTCATAGCAGGCACACAGTGTGAACTACGCTCTGCCTATAATATGTTATAGGAAGCAAAGGTCACAGATAGGAGCCCATAAAGAAGTGTGAAATTTAAAGGACTGTGGTTCAGTGTCCCATTACTCTGTGCAGAGGAAAATCTGGAGCTGGATTTTCACTGGAAAAGACGTGAGGCATTTGTAGCTGGAGATAATTTTCCACACATGGCAAATAGGATTAAAGTGATATCATCTGCATCCAAACTGAAGCACAACTACAGCTTCCCTTGGTTATATATTGCTCGCATTCCTGGCTGTCAACCGTTTCTAGAAAGGCACCATCAAAGGTTCTGCAGACAGTGTAACACTGTGGCTCTTGTTTACGTACTGACAGTACCTGGCTGGCTCCTGAAACCTGAACCTGGATCCAAGCCGTACGAATCTCTACTGTCCTGTCTACCTACGTGTCGTTTACCCTTTTTATAGGTCTCAACACAGCTGTGTAAATTACTTAGTGATGGCTACAACTGATAAGCCCGGAAGAGATAAGAGAAGTACAGCTCTTTTCAGAAAACTACAATACCCCACACCCAGTTTCATATCCAGTGTCAAGAGCAGAAGAACACAGCAAGTCTGGAGTGCAAAATTAGCATTTTTGAGTTTTCAACTCTGAGCATAACCATAGTCTGATTTTCATATAAGCAACAGCATCTTCTCGCTCAATAGATGTGCTCTCCTGTGCCTTCAAAACTAGATGTTTCTTCTTAGTAGTTCCTACCTTTTGCTGTTGCTCTAGGCCCAGCAGAGGTTAGAACACCTAAAAATATCCAGCTCTTTAGACAATAAGATCCAAAAAATTGCCCAGCAACAATCCACTAAGGGCAAGGGGAAGGCACAAGGCCTGATAAAAAGCCAAGCCTACATGCACAAACCAGATTCTTATTCCATCCCTACTCAACCTCTAACTGAAGCTGATAGCACCATGTTGGCCAAACAACCAATCAAACAAAACCCAACCAAGAAACAACTGAAGACTTGCCTGGTAGGAATGGCAGAAAAATCCTTAGACTGCTTAAAGGTTATAAAGTACTTGCTTACCCGTACATGCGGGCTCCCTGATTTAATCCTGCAGTCTTTTGTTAGAGGGTTAGTCCAAACTACTAGATTGTCCTCTTCTTTCTCCCACAGTTTTCTTGGTTGTCGTGTCCATCTGCATCAGCTCTTCGCCTTTCTGGTAGGAGCTCAGGCACATCTGTGGTTTGAAACAGGGAAGACCAATAATGACTGAAGGAAATGAAGTACAGCAGGGAAGAGCAGAAAGGATGCTTCTAAAAACAAGCCCAAACATATTTTTCATTTTAAATGCAGGCCTGAATCTGTCATAATACATGAAACTGCATCTGCTGGGAATGCACAGGGAACATGCAGATTCACATGCGCTATAAATAGGGAAGTATTTGTATAACAAGTTGCAGAATAATGTAATAAACTATGTTTTTCATCTGTCTGACAGCCCTGCCTGAAATCTGGCCACTAATCCATTTAAGCCTGAACTTTATACATTATTCCAAACTATTCTGGACAATTGCTTTTTAACCTGTCAAAAATAAAGTTTCTTTCTGAGGCTCTGAATGGCGACGTTGTGTTCTGAATGACTGAAATATGCTTTCCACCACTCCCAGCATTATCAATATTAACAATTCTGTCAGCAGGATTCTCATTTGCTCTTTTATAGCTCTAGCACTCTGCTGTGTTAACAGTATTATAATTTGGTTTTGTCAGTTAAGTAAGCCCATATGCCTCTAATACAAACAAGGAACAGGCTTATTGAGAAAATGCTGCTATTTTTAAACACTTTTTTTCTGACTAATTTGCAGCCAGTTAGTGATGTCATCTACTTTGAATGTCAGAAAATCACAATGCTCCAAACCACTAAACTCTTGCTTTGTATGCTATTCTAAGAAAAAAAAAAAAGTGCTTAGGAAACTTACATTTTTCACATGCAAAACATGTGACTAAAATGTTTCAGGTTATGAAACAGCCGCCCATACACTTATGAAGAATATGTACCACGTTTTCCCTTGAAGATACTGACAAAAATGTCGTTTTCAATGTGTCACCTATTGTCTTGCCAAGCACAGGCCTGGTAACAAAACCAGGCATAATGAGACAGAGTAATTAAGCTCCAGAGTTCACTGCCCAGCCATGTGATCTCAATAAACAGCTCCCCCTCTCTTGGACTCTCAGCCTTGAGTCCTGCTCCTCTTGTACTAGTCATAGTATGAAAGACTGAAGCTGCAGTGATTTGCTGCACAGGATTTTAGTTTTCAGTCTCTTCCATCAAAAAATTGGCGCCCCCTCCCCCAATTTAGACATCGAGCCATTTGAAACAAACAAACAAAAATGTAATGTAATACTATTTGGGCCTCTGATGATCAGATATTTTATCAATCTTAGGAAGCCTTATTTTGGGTCAAAGTAAACTATTTTAGAAACACAAAGTAAACCATATCAGAAATACTAGGAAGATGCCCTTGTCAGCAGACCATGATAAATTTTGGAGAGCCATTAACAGTGCTCTCATGAAGTAACAAATATTTTAAATCAATGTGTAACAGCTGTCTTCCAGCAGTATCTCTACATAACATCTTTATGTCTGTTCTTTCTTCTCCTTTGGAAAAAAACAAAAAAAACCCCTTATGTTAATAAAAGAGTGCAACTCACTTCTGGACTTCAGATACATGGAACTCAATTCTTCTTTCATTTATACCACTTTTACTTTGGTTTTATTTTATATTTATATATATTTATATTTACAAAAATCAAACCTACAAATTCCAGGCAAAACATGATCTACTGCATGGTTTAGAGCAGGCTCCTACTCAGTTCTCACTGAAGAAATGGTAATATATTGTTAACATTTACACTTCTGAATAGGTCAAAAATAAACTGTGATCATTATTAATATGCTGGGGAGCTGCACGTGTATTTATAATGACATTGATTTTTCTTCCATAGCATCTGGTTCTGTCCCCAATTTCCAATATGATTTTTTCCCCTGGGTGGATGCACATTTAAATCCACAACTGACAACATTAAAATACTCAGTTCAAGACTCCCAATAGCATTAAATTACAATAAAGCTGTGGCAGATTTACTGGTGAAACAAAGAGAGGAAAATCTTGTCATATATATTCATAACAAAGATTAATTTATGTGGTACTGACTCTTTACCTGGCAGTGGGTAGTTTTCTAGTTCTATTTTCCTCCTTTCGAACAATCCTGTAGCTGTTTGTTTCCTTTGCTTTCCGATGAGCAAAGAGATGACAGCATTGCATCTGTAAACAAAAATATAACTTGATGGATAAAATTGTTTTAGCATATACTTGTTTAAGACAATTTTATATCCTGGACACCATGCCCACTTCAGCTGTGGTTCGCCTCAAACAAGTACTTTTAAGAAGCATTTGGAGCCAGAGGTGAATTTTCTGAAGAAATGTGTTTGACTTTTGGTTTTGCTCTTTATTCATGAGCTAAACTTGAAGGGACAGACAGACACACACACTTGTTTTGCCCAGGATGTCATTCCTGTTGGCATCTCTGTATCTTGACCTATGTAAACTGAAAAAAAATTCCCTCCCTGTCTGTGCTCAGCTTTCTCCTCACCCTTTGGTCTTGGAAGTCAAAGTCTATGCTTGAGTCAAAGCGGAGAACTAGACTATGAAATCCCCTCTCCTAGGCCAGCAATGCAGGATGTACGCAGGTGTCTTTCTCTGATCTCTTCCTAAGAACATTTTTTAAATGAGAAACCTCTGGAAGATGCAAAAGCCACTTGACTGAGCAGCTGCAGCCTATAAAGAGGTGAAAAGCACACAGGGTGCAGAAGCTTCATCCTGTAAAGCGCTGGGAGCTTTGACCCAGGCTCAGTGAAGCCCTAATCACACCACTGACTGTACAGGCACTAGTGAGGCACTCTGAAGTTAACAGCCTGGACTTAATTGCCAACTTGTCAATTTTGAAGATAATTGCGTGGTAAGAGCTTTGCTGGCTCATGGCTAGATTGCTAAATGCCTTTCAGGGCTGAGTCTCAGAAGTGTATGAAATGGACTGAAACAACTTACATTCTCCAAAAGGTGAAAAATGTAATGAAAAAATACCAAAAAAGTACTATATTGCTTGTATCCTAACTTTGTTTTGTTTTTTTTTTAAGAGGTGATACTAATAACATTTGTATGTATAACTTTGTCCTATCATACAATATGGCTCTTGGCCTTGCCACATCCCTTTTGGTTTGAGCAAATAAAACAACTTTGCTTTCTATTTTAAATTTATTTTAAAACCCCCACAATTCTGCAAAGCAGTGGTGTACTAGGTATGAAATGCTACAGAAGAGAGATTAAATAAAATTATTAAAAATCACTCACGTCTGCCACTTTCATTCCCCTGGAGTCAAGTATCACTCTTCAGTTTGAGTTCTCATCACTTCTTCTCTGCTGTGTCAAAATATAACTGGAATTGGAGAAGAAAACGCTGTAAAATAAAAAAATAAGCAGACAATAATGTCCTTTAAAATACGAGCCAACCCAGTAAGTGTCACTCTGCCTTGGCTTTTAGAGGATATTTTTTAATGTGCATGCTTCCCAAAATATTTTTGTAGTGGGGGAAAACAGTTCCTCAATATACTGCTGTTAATCAGATGTGTTTAATTTATCTGTCACGAATCAAACCCAAGGAGCCACCAAAATACAGGCCGTTTCAAAAAGACAGATCCCAATTTCCTGGAAAACTTGAGTTCAAATTGGGTCCATCTTTTTGAAACACACTGTAAAGCATCTCGTCACTGCGTTCTCCTTTCAGCCACAAGATGGCAAAAGAGCTTGTAACATGCAATAAAAACCACAGCACCTCTGGTTGTTAAGGAGCTTGGCAAAACACAGACAAATTCTAACTGTATATTCTTTAGCCCAGTCTCTATTGTGATTGCTTAAGTGCTACTTCAAGATCTGCTCTGCTTCTTGCCCTATGATTCCTAAATCTCACCACATTATAATCGGATTTTTATGCCTTGCACCTCCACATTTCCTGTGTTTCACCATCATTTCTTTAATAATATCCAGTTCTTCCTAAGGATGATGTGCAACAAACTGCTCATTACACCAGGACAAATCGCTAGTCTCCAGAGGCTTACACTGATTTAATGATGTAAAAATTGACTCAGTACCACTGTAATTAGCGAACATGTAAAAATTCAACAGGGACAAACTGCTCACAGTAATGTGAACAGCATATTGCACAAAAACGAGCTGTACTTCAAATCTCTTTTAGAGAAGAAACTGAATTTAGAGAACAAATTTTACGAAGAGAACACGTTTAAGTACGAACATTTGCCTTATTATAGAACTGAAATTAAGATTGCTGCTGCTGCACTTATGTCAGCAAATTTTTGGCCTCTTTCCTCTCTATTCCCATGCCAGGAGTTAAGAACAGACTGCAAGCTTTAAAAAAACAAGTATGTTTTGTGAGCTGTTTGCAATTGAGGAAAAAAAAAATTACAAAATGAGAAGCAACCTTGTGTTTGAACCTGCAGCTGCACCCAGCCCGTCTGGGATCTATCAGACCCAGCAGTTCAAAGGCAGAAGAAATCTGTGAGAAGCCCGTGATCTGCTGCCACCAGGTGGCACCGAGATGTCCCCATTCCTCATCATCCTCCCCACAAAATCAGAAAGTTTGCCTTTGCAATTTCCTACCTACTTCTTATGAATGTAATGATGGTGGGAAGTCACTACAGTGGAGAAGACACCACCCTAAAACAACTCTGGGTCGCCTGAGCTGTACGCGCAAAAAGGGACATTCGCAGCATTTTGTACGGTCTCGTAGGATGGTGTGCCACTGCAGAATGAAACAATTATCAAACTCATAAAACCAAGGAGTCCTATTAAAGGACATAAACCCAAGGAAGACATGTCAAAGGAAAATTAACCTTATATTCTAGGGGCTTCTTGTGAAAGAAAAAAATATTCTTCATTTGAATTCAGGGCTTGCTGTCGTTCAAATTCAATGAAGCAGTCCTTTCCTTGCTAGTCGACGTTGAAAACAAATGGGATCCAAAGAGAAAAAGCATTTTTTTTAACTGTTGTAGAGTTACCACATAAGAAATAAGAAGGAAGGGAACTCTAGTCACCTCTGAGACACAAGACAGCATCTTGACTTTGCAACTCCCCTAAATATTTTCCACTAACTAAGCCAAAGGAGAATTCAAGAGTAAAATTCAAGAATCTTGATCACATCTTCAGCTGATCTTATATGTGTAACTTCACAGTTACAACAAGGAATTTGTTCCGGTAAACGTGTTTGGTAGAGAGACCCTCCTTTCTGAGGAGTGAAGCTGCTGGGTTGGAGAGGTCCCCTTCTCATGCTCTGTGTCTCTCCCCAACTTATACTGCCCATAGATGCACCTTGCACGGGAACATTTGACCTACTAGACGAAATTTAAGCTAAGGTGAGAACTGCTATATTTCAAAGACACACAGTGACACATATTCAGAATCTGAAAATACGATACTAAATATTGCCATCGTACTTATAAAGACCCTCAGGTGTAAATATTCAGCAATTTAAACTTACATATCCTCATCCCAGTCTTCTACACTTTTCACAGGTTTTGCTTTCCAGTCATGGTAGTTCTCCACAAATTCTGGGTCTTCAGAACCTAAAACGACATAATTACCAAAAATAACATTTAGAGAGGATTATACACCAATCACTAAATTCTCCAAAACTAGTGACTACCTAAGTCCTCCAGACATCTGTGGTACTAATAATAAAATCCCATTTTTATTCTATTTTATTATATATATTTTATTTTCTTGTAAGTCACTATGAATTTTCTTCTACATGTCAATGAGGCTGGTTCAGGATCAAATCGGTTTACAGCTGAGTACTGTCATTAAATACGGACCCCCATGCTGTGCCGCTGATCTTGCATCCACGGGTGGCAAATTCCAAGGAGCTATGGAAATCACCCTGTCGCTTTCTAGAAATCACTCTGGCACTTTCTAGCATGAAAATAGGTAGACAAACCGAGTGAGACCAACTGCAGCCTAAGTCAGGGAAGGCAATTTCCCGTTTCATGACAGTTTAAAAGAGCCCAAGCTGGTGCTGCCATGACCCCGCCATCTCCTGTGCTTTTGTCCACACATTCCTATCCCTCCCCAGGGTTCATCTGATCCTGCTGTGAACTGAGAGGGAAACCATTAGAAAACCAATAAAATAAAATAAAAAAGGATCATTTTCTCCTAGTTTGGCTTCCTGAGCCAGGACACTGTGGGGTCAGGCAGGCGCCAGCACTGGGGTGAGGGAGGGTGCAGGACTGCGGCCACTTTAGGGAGGTTCAAACTCCCATCGACCATCGTCTTCAATCAGAACATCTCCGGCAGCACGGCCTCATTGCCAGCTCTGGAATTTCCAGGATCTTTCTGTCAGCTCTTTTGGTCCACAGGCAAAGCAGGGAACGAGCCAGTCCTTACCCAGGCTTGGGATGGGATGGGCAGCGAGCAGATGGCGTTCATGGGAGAGTGCAACTTGCAAGAGAGCGGGTTTGGGCACAGAGCAGGGCTGCGGAGCTGGGAACAGGGAGGGGAAGGAGCCCTCCTCTTTTTAGCAGAACTCACATTGGCTCATCTCATCTGGAACAACCCTCCTTGCCACCACTCTAGCCCTGTGTGGTTTTATGTCAGTTTTACCATTGACTTCACGACATGAGACCTTTAGGTGCGTGTCTCTTCTAGAGTAAGGCAAGAAAGAAGTTCCTGAGGCCCAATGTGCCCATGAGACCACGGGAAATGCTTTTCCTCCTCTGCTGCTCAGAGGACTCCTACATCAGTGGGTCTGGTTGAAGACTGTGGCTCCATCTCCATAAAAACTAAGAGCTGTCAAGAGCGCTGGAAGCCAGCACTGACCACTTTTCTAAATCCCACCTTAGGACAATTCTGCTGAAACAACTCAGAATACTGAAGATTTCTTTAACAAGATGTTTTTAATGGGAAGGAAGAAAATAATTTAAAAAAAAAAAATCACATCCCCTTTACTGGCCTCCACCAGAAACCTGGCAAACTTGCACGAGACTCTTGTCTACTTGTAGCCAGCCAGCATTGTCTGACTCGGCGCCCTCCTAAAGCTCTGCATTATCTCATTCTTATTACTCCTGCTTTTATAAAAATAATGTGAGGGCGGGGCGGATTAAACTGTAAACAAAAGTTATAGGGCCAATGCAATTTTATACATAGCAAAATGTTGAATCACTCACTGTCTCAATAATGAAATCCCCTGTGAACCCACAACTGTCTACGTTCTTTCAGGAAGGAACAATGAAAGTGAGAGGAAGACACCAGTTATGAAAAAACATGACTCTTGAGCTCAGTGATATACATGATTTCTGTCTCTTTGATATCCTTCCAACCTCCCTTGCCATTGTAGTCCTGTAAAATGTCAAAAGCTGCTTGCCAGAGGCCTTTTGCTTTTAGCGATGTTTAAAGATATGTCAATAAAAGGAAACAATTCCTTTACAGATCTCAATTTCCTTCTGTTCCACACTTGGAATTTGTGATGAAACGGGTGGAAGTTGTACCTGAGCGTCAAAGGCACAGCTAGGCCAGCAATACTTTGAAGACAAACTGAAGATATTTGTTTGGAGTTTGCAATCAGTCCAATTCTGTACCTGAGCAAAAATTCTACAATGAAACCCTGTTTCCACCAGCATGAATTAGAATTTAACTTCAGCAGGACCAGGATTTTATCCTTAATGTCCCAGACACATCCCCATTGCTAAGGTCTGGAAATAGAACAAGTTAGGAATCCGCTGCGCTAGTATTACCGGGGCTGAGAACTTCTTGTCCTTGAGAAAACTGTCAGCAGGCCAAGTGCTGCCAAATTCTGGAAAGAAGCAAAGGCAACTGAACTGAGAAAAAGAACCTGGCTCCATCTGCTAGTTTGAAAGTCAGCTTCAAAAATATTTCAACTGTGATGCCATGTACAACCATAGCAGTACAAAAAGAAATACATCATTAAAACGATCCAGTTCTTGTTTTGGTTTGTGTTTTTTTTTTTCCCTTAGAGTGAACGCACTGGTTTCCCTATGTAATTTTTTAATATAATAAATGATCTTAAAATATGTATTGCCCGAAATAAATGTCATTGATTAGGTCAAATAAAAATATCACTTGGCCCAACAATGACAAATTTCCTGGCTATGCTCCTGCCGGCCAAGAACTTGTTTCATTTAGGAACAAGAGTTGCTGGCAGCAGTGGGGCAGGAAACTGCTTGCCAAATGTCTCCATAGGAAATGAAATAATTGAGAATATTCACTAACAGGAAAAAGAAAATAATTGCTCTCTTTAGTATAAAGACCCAAATATCCTGGACCTATGTTGCTTTTTCTGAAAAAGAGAAGTAGCAGTGAAAGCAGAAGGTTCATTGTAATTTGTTACCTGGCAAAGCCAAGAGAAGACCCTTTAGCTGGCTGGTGAAACTTCAGAGAAGAAACACAGTCCTTCTCAACATCAGGAAGTTCTGCAATGGAAAACAGGGTCTTTTAAAACATTTCTCATCTAGGTGCTACTGGTATAAACCGATCCTGTTCAGTGGAAGCTGTGCTGACTTTGTAACAGAGGAGGAACTTACCCTCCTTCCCTATTCTTAATAGTCATGTCAGCAAGAACTGGCTACATGTGCATTTGGATAGACCGGGGCTTGGTTCTTGTTTGCACACAATACATCTCATCCCAGCAGCACAATAAAAGAATAAGGGAAATGAAGGAACATGGAGAGGCAGCTGACTCGTGATTCTGATGGCGGCTTTCCTGCCTTCAGGATAACGGGAACTTCTTTATCATCACCAGACTCTGGACACTTTGGGCTAAAGCATCCGATTTGTTCGGTAGAAAAAAAAAAAGTACAGGATCCATACCTGCACCCTCCTCTCTCTGTCGGCACTTGCTGAGCAACCTGGGAGAAGTTCTGCCGCAAGTCTCACCCTCCAGGTAACCCATTCCAGCAGCTGATGGCTGGAAAACAAGCACTGGGCTTAAGCAGCCCCTGTGCTCTGAGTGTCACACATGCATCCTTCAAAAAACCTGGAGAAGAGCTTGAGGAACAGCACAGCACTGCTGGGAATCACCGAGGAAGAGGATTCCTGGCTCAAGGACTTATTTAAGAGCCAGCCGGGAGGGAATGGCAGAAATGGGCTTCTCTGGAGGTGGAGGACTTTCAGGGACATTCCTTTGGGAAAAGAGGTTTTTTCCTCCATTCCAGAAATATCTGAGCAGGGGAGGAGAAAAGGACTTGAGTGAGGGTTTCTGGCTGCTTTGGCTGGATGGTTTGAATGGACAGAGTTTTGTTTTCTGATCGTTTCCTTGAAATAAAGCCAATATTTGTTGAGCGGCTGTGCTGTGCTCAGACTGGAGGGTAGAGAAACCAGCTGGTGTGTCAGAGAGAAAACAGCAGCAGTTCCCTTTGAAGGCAACTGCAAGGCTGATGTGGCCCCTGGTGAAAATGAGTTCGACACCCCTGCTTTAGAGTCAGTTTTAAAAATGATTTCGTTTAAATTAAAAAAAAAAAACAGTTTTAAAAATTCTTAACATTTGTGAATAATAACAAAAAAGTGAGTGTTACCTTCTGTGTGCAGGCTCTTTCCAATACACAGCAAAACCATTCGCTTTTATAAAGATATATTGGTTTTCGCCACTTCTGCTGCGTCTCTGTTCACTGCATTTTCCATTATTGGATTTGAAAGCATCACCTAAAGAAACATGAACACACACGAGTCTCTAAAGCGTAAGTATAAAATCCTGATTTCGCACTTAATTAGTAAAATTACACAACTCTGTTAAACTGGTTGCTTTGTTGCCAGAATAATTACAGAAGTGTTTTAATTTTGGCATTTTTGAAAAAAAGACACAATCTTCTTCCTTTCAATTTTCCCCTTCATTCTTTTATAAATCCCAGCAGAGAGCTGTAAATGATGCATGGCTTTACCATTTGTTTTACTCATAATCAATATGAAGTTGTCCGGAAAAATCGTGTGAACACCTGGGGGATGTACTCAGTTATGAGAGGAGAGTATAATATCATTTAAAGAGATGGTAGGAGGTGAAGCTGGAAATGAAGACATAAAGAAGGGCAAAAAGCTCTCCACAAAAAAATCTGGATTAATTTGTCTTTTAAAAAAAGAAAAAAACAACAACAAAACCCAAACCAACCAACCAACCCACCCCCACAAACAAAACCAAAAAACAAAGAAGAAAACCCCACCAAAAAACCCCAACAGCCAAAGAAAGAGGTCAGTAAATCAAAAACATAGAGGCCCATGTGGCAAAATGAAACAGCACTTTAAGTGACCACTGATATCAGACTCATCCCAACACTCTTGATTGAGATTGACAATCTGATAGCCCAGAAAACTTAAAAGTAAAATTATCAGCTTCTTTGAAGCATTTTTGCGAAGTGCAGAGAGCTGGGTGGGCACACGCCTCTCCAGGAGTTGACTTACACAAGATAAGAGAGTGTAAATCCTAAGGATCAAAGGAACCAGTTAGCCTGGGCTATCTAAAAATTAGCATTGGTAACAACTCCAGTGATAGTCACTCATTTAATCATCTGTTTTCATCAGAGTTAGGGAGTTGCCAGAAGAGCCACTAGTGAAGAAATGCAGAAGTGAACAGAAATTATTCCTGTTTGCAAAGACGAACACGCGTCAGATCCTATGTACCCCAGATCAGGAGTCATCAGGAAGTTTGCGTTTTAAAATTCATGACCACAACGTAAAGTGTATTTTAATGTTTCTGACAGAGAAGACTTGTAAACCTTCATCTTTCTCCTTACCCAGATAACCAGTAAAATGTTATTTTACAGTTAGCTTAGCTTTCCACTTGTCAGGGTCGTCAAGGAAGACTATCCACGGAGTACTGTTCCATCACATGAAGGAAAAACATCCAGATGCTGTATCACTTTTAAGATAGGACAGCTTTGTTGCTAGGCACTAGAGATCATTACTCTTTGCCCTGTATATCTTGCCCTGTATTTTTAAATGACTCAAAAAACCTATCTGCAGACTTCCTGTCCATTTGCATGGTTTCTCAGATATGTTCCCATTTTTCTTCCCAGGAAAAAAATCTGTCCTGGCAAAAACCGTTAAAATTTCTATATTTGCCCAAGACTTTTGGACATTTAATGTCCAGGGTAGAACAACAGCTCAAAACTTCCTACCAGCCTGTGGTATTTCAGGCCTGCAAATTTTGATGACGAATGCCCTGATAAAATGAACAGTGCTACGCAGCAAGTCCTACCTGGAAGATGTTCCTGGTTTTTATCCTGGAGAGAGATATGGCAAGTTTACCAGCTGACCCACAACTGTTATCCTCCCCCTTCTCCTCTGTTCTTTCTGATATTTCAGGAATTCACACATTCTTCTCCGAGGTTCTAGTTACAGCGTGTCTACATGGGCCTTGGCAGAGAAATTTGGTGGGTCTGTCTTCCTCTCCTCCACGGCAAAGTGCTGCTTGGTTGACAGCATCCGCCTCATCTTAACAACAGCCTAAATGCTTTGAATCACTACAGGATCAAACCAGGAGCTGGATGCTACCGTCAGCCGGGTTCCTGTCACCCTCCGCAAGTCCTCTGGAGCAGCATCATTTTGAAGAGCTGAACAAACCCTCACAAATCAGCCAGCAGTGAATAAACACAACTTATAGTCAGCAAGACGAAAAACAATGATGTGCAAGCCAGGATCTCCCCATATCCCTGCCAGCTGCTGCAACAGCAGAAAATTTGAGAGGCAGCACACGACCTTTATCTCTGCACCGGCGTGGAACAATCCGGCCTTTGCACCATTGACACCTATTGCACCGTGCACAGCAGCAGCTTTTGTATGACACAAACCAATAAGAGCGTTAAGTCTTGATCTTGCTCTGTTAAGTGGTCTGCATATTTTCAGGACTGAGACTAGCTACCAGATAAGAGGATAAATACATAAATTATATTGCAAAGAGACTGCCTACAAAGAGATGTTCGGAAGCAGCATAGTTTATGCTGAAATGCTGAGCACTCCGAAATTAGGAAATGCCAGATTTATGGCTTCTTGTGCAATCTTCACGCTTGGCTACTTAGGAAGGCCAGCTTCCTTAGGACTGGGGATTTTTTCAGCATAAACTAACTTGTGCCCACGTCCAAAAGTGATTTTAACTTTTTTATCAAACATCTTATCCATTTCACACCAACTATTTTTGGAAAAAGACGTCCCTCTTTCAGGATACAGCTTATATGAATCTACTTCGGAAAAATTATTCAATTTCTGGCACTGTTTCCTGCTATACCATGATATAGTGTCCAGACCATCTGTTTATTTGTGCCTTCTCTAACACTCCTAAGTTAGTTTGCTTGGATTTGACCTCTTTGAAATGCTAGCACACAAGACACGCACACCACTTTACGGCTGAGACTAACGGTGGTTTTACATCCTCAGCATCCCCGCCACCCTCAGCACAGCCGCGCTGTCACAGGGTTTTTGCTGTTCCCACAGGGACCTGCTGCCCTCTGCACAGCCTGAGCTCATGGTGGGAGTTACTGGAATTATCAGACTCTGCAAGCAGCTCTCAGAACGCCGAGGGAAGAGAGGCAATGACCTTCCAGAGGAAGAAGAGCACTCACTTTGCTCCTGTTCACCAGTAAACTCTGTACAGATCTCTATGAATATAAACATCCATAGCCACAGATGTACTTCTGACTGAGGTCCTTACACTTCTGTATCTCACTTCACTTCTGGAAGTCACCATCATTGTGTAGAATTGTGTCAAAAACTTAATTTTTCTGTTTCCTCTTTCTCCTTGTCTAGCAATAGTCTGATAGCATTGGCACAGCCATTTTCCAAGGCAACCGTGGCCATAGAATCATAGAATCACAGAACAGTTTGGGTTGGAAGGACCTTCCCAGGTCCCCCAGTGCCCCCCCTGCCATGAGCAGGGACATCTGCACCAGCTCAGGTTGCTCAGAGCCCCGTCCAGCCTGGCCTGGGATGTCTCCAGGGATGGTTCAGCCACCACCTCTCTGGCCAACCTGGGCCAGTATTTTACCATCCTCATTGTAAAAAAATTACATTGCCTTCTGACAAAGTAGATTCCCAAATGTATAGAAGAGCATACTCACAGGAAACAAGAGTTCCCTTTGCATGGTTCAGCACTTGTCCTCCCCTGTCTCTTCCACAGAAGCCCAAAGGAATCACAGTGTGATGCGGGAGGAATTGCAGCAACATACTGGGTTGAGCCAGCACCCAGACCCTGGCAGTCGTGGTAGATCTTGTGAGGAAAGGGAGGTTTCTGTTGTGGACACTGCCTGCTCAGCCTGACAATGTGCAGAGCCAGGTGAGCCACCACACACGAGTGACAACGTGCAGAGGCAGGTGAGCCACCACACACGAGTGACAACGATGTGCAGAGCCAGGTGAGCCACCACACACGAGTGACAACGATGTGCAGAGCCAGGTGAGCCACCACACACGAGTGACAACGATGTGCAGAGCCAGGTGAGCCACCACACACGAGTGACAACGATGTGCAGAGCCAGGTGAGCCACCACACACGAGTGACAACGATGTACAGAGCCAGGTGAGCCACCACACACAAGTGGCTGAGGTGGAGCAGCACAAGTTTAGACACAAACTTTTGGGACAGTCACACCAGCAGAAACCTGAAGTTCAGCGTGGGCTACCCAGATCTTTTGCCAGGCCTCTGTCTTGCCTTTAAGAGTTAATTTGCCTTAAAACAACACAAAACAAAACAAACAACCTCACAACTCTAAAGTGTTCAAGTTCTTTGTTGCATAAAAGTACTTCAGAGACAAGAAAACATGCTATAAAATGTAACAACAGAACAGCAAATATGATTTCTAAGGTGGCTCCTGAGCCAAGCTGAATTCCCGCCTTGTAGCCCAGCACCAGCAAGGCGAGACTGAGCCGGACCAGCGCTGAGCTGCGATGGGGACGCTGATCACTGCTCCTGCAGCTCACCGTGAAGCCCGAGATAAGCCGGGCTTACCGGGGAGGAGCCGCCTACAGCCAAGTTTGTTTAAACAACACCGGTTCCTCATAATGATTTTGGGTAATAGCGACACAAAACAGAGATAGCAGTCTGTGAAGAAAACAAGCCGTGGCCTTCACAGGCCACAGTTTTGTTTCATGTGCTGGAAAACTGGGTGTGAGAAGGTGAATTTATCCGGAACAGGGCGAAGCGCCGGCCATGACTGGGAAGCACAGCACCAGCCTCTGAGGAGATTGGTTATGAAGAGCTCGGCAAAGGGCTTGGGAATCGGCACAGCGGAGAAGAAGTACTAGATAAGAGCTGTGAGGGGCAAATTAGTTGTTGCCCCCACCACAGCCCCCTCGTTACCTCCCTGAGGTAACCTCCCCCGGGGCGCTGCCAAGGGCCGCCATGTTCCCTGTGAGCAGGCCCCGCCAGGTCCCTCTCTCCAGAATCACAGAATCATTTTGGTCAGAAAAAACCTTTAAGATCATCAAGTCCAACCATTAACTCAACATTGCCAAGTCCACCACTAACCCGTGTCCCTAAGAACCTCATTTCTGTGTCTTTTAAACCCCTCCAGGGATGGTGATTCCACCACTGCCCTGGGCAGCCTGTTCCAACACCCGACAGCCCTTTCTGGGAAGAAATTTTCCTAATTTCCAATCTAATGGGGAGTCCTTGCTCTCCTCCCTGGTTGTGGAGGTCTCCCAGCATCAACTCTAGTCACCTCACACATGCCATGGTGCAGCGTTCACCCCTCTTCTCCATCTTCCCCACCGGCCGCCCTGCTCTCCTGGCAGCCACCTCAGCCCTCACCACCCCGACCCAGCCCACCTTCCCTCAGACGTCCGTCTCATTTCCCCAGATCCAGACTTAGCCCAACGTTTTCTGTGCCGTACCTCCCTGATGTGAGGTGTTCAGGGACCATCGATCTCCTGCAGCTCCACAGGACCCGTCCCTGTACGTGCTCGTACCCTCAGGAACCACCATGGCGGCTGCTCCATCCCGCGAGGAGAAGAAGAGGACGCACAGTGGCCATTACTGCCCAGTTCAAGGTAACTTGTACCTTGTCGGAGAGCTGAATAAAGCACGATTTGGGCTGCGTGGGATCCACCAGCCGTGTGCTGTACAGCCCTGCTCACAAGGAGACACTCTGCCTCAGGCAGCATGTGGGCTTGGTGTGAGCAGGACGATGTGTGTGAAGGCAGGTGAGCTCACGTTAGAAGTAATTTTTTCCAGGTGTGAGATGGTTTTTTGCTCATTCTCCCCACAGCTCCAGCCACCTGGCTCCTCACCTGGCTGGTGGTTGAATCCAGACACAAGTTTTTGAGAACGAGCGTCCAAACCCGAGCTCCATCTATAGGGACCCATCGATCGCACCATAAAGGCAGCACTTTCCACTTTCCACAACTCGGGATCAACGCAAATAAGCTCAATTTACACTGAGGGTGACACTTATTTCAAGTGTTATCCTAGTTCCTGTTGAGTTACTGTTTCAAAATGCTATTGGATTTTTTTTTTAAACTATGGAAATGCCTACTGAAAACATTTGAGTGTGTATAGATACATATAGCCATGTATATAAACAAACACGCACATTGTACTCCAAGCACCAGCTTTCATTTAAAAACTCATGTGCTTCTTATGAATCTGATATTTGTTTTGTTTTCAACTCCAACTTCTTTTTCATATAGGCTATAGGTTGCAGCATTGGAAAATGTACCTTTTTGCCTTAAAGTCAAAACTCATAAACCAACAGTTGCTGTTCCCCTTTGCAGAAGCAGATAAACCACAGGGTTTAGGGTACAAATCAGAAAATTAAGGCAGTACTAGGTTTCCAGTTCAAAAACTGCTAAGACACCATTTGAAAATGTGTTGCACTGTTAAATGGAAAATAAAGGACACCACAGATGCTTCTAATAATTCCAGTTTCAAGTCAGTTTTCCTTCCTTTGTCTTAAAGAGCTTTTGATGTGTAGTCACAATATTGTCTCTCTCTCTGTTTTTAATAATTTTATATTACCTCAGCAATATAACTGTCCTGAAATATACTGAACTTTAATCTTTGAGAGATCAAACAGGAAGAAATATGATGGGATAGAGAGTGACGGACTTGGGGGCAATATTCTCTCCTCCTATAAAAGACAGCCCACAGCAAGATAAAAATTGCTTCTCAGATTCCATGAATATCACATCTTTAAGAGAGGCTTTCAGGCCCACGGAGAGAGCAGACTCGGGGCCACAAAAAAAACCAAATCACCATTGAAGACAGAGCCAAAAGCGAGCAGGCTCTCCCAGAACTGGAGGATGTGGTTTGGGTGACTACATTCTTGAAGATTGGTCCCAGCACCCTCAGACCTCCTTGGCTAAGCCACACTCTGCAAGTCTGACAGCCCAGAATCGTTTGGCTACTGTCTTCTCACTGGAATAAATGTGCTGGCCCCGTCTCAAGCAAAAGAAATATCTGGGACAAAGGTGCAAGGTTACATACCATGAAGACATTGTGATGTCTGTGGAGGGGAATTTACGGATCGGTACACAGATCTTATGGACACGAAGGAGGTGAGCTTTCAAAAGGCAGCTAGTGCTTCCTCTCCAAAAGGCCTTTGTTCTTTATCAGCTTAACCCAATTTTCTCATTTTTCCACTGAGGCTCTCCAGCAGAATCAGAGGTGGTGAAATTCGGCTTAGCATAGCTGCTCATTCCATTCCCTGACCACAGAATGATGATGAATTCATATTCTAAAAAAATACTGGTTAAAATATTGGGACATAGAGTATCGTATTTTTTTCTGGCAAATAAAAAATTGACCTCTTTGGTTTATTGTAGTACTTTGGACAAAATTCAGGTTTTGTACAGAATCGTTCTTTTGAACAAATGTGTTAACATGTCTGGTTTTGCTTGTTAACATGTCTGGCTTGGAAACCTGCTTTAAGACACCCTCTGTACATGCATCAGAACACTGCAAGTTCAAATTCCTCACAGGTACGGACTGAAGGTTCAGGGTTTCATCAAGTTCATTAAAACTCCTAAGGACTCTCCAGAAGGTAGAAAACCTGATTCGGATACCACTAACAGCGCAAAGACTCCCGTGGATTTCAGTGTGTTTTATGTCAAGCCGTAAGGAGCAATGAAAAGATTTTTTTTCATCAAACTGGCCTTCTTATGAGATTACCATCTTTGCTACATGCAGACAACTTGCAGCTTTATCATGTTCATGAATTTCTAATTAATATTTAAAATTTATAACCAGTTATTGTATCTTCTGATAAGGTCACAGCTACCGCAGTGCTTTGGGGTACCCAACACCTTGTGTGACACGGTGTGCAAGGACGGAGGGTGGCTGAGCCACCAACATTACCCAGTGCCTCCTGAAACGCGGCCCAGCCTACATAGCTCCTCGTTTAAACCTGAGCTGCACCTGGCCTAACTTGACCAAGCTAGGCCTAATGGTACGAAACAGAAGAAAATAGGTATCCTTTGGTGAAAGAACTCCACTTTGTGAGGAGGCAAAGACAACGTTCAGACGTACTGGAAAAAGTGAATCCTGCCAGCGAGCCAAATGCCTTCTGATAAATAAACTGGAGCCCGCCGATGCTGAAGGTATGTATTCCACAGGATTGGGTCCATGGGGAACAGCACGTGTTTGTGCTTGGGATAGTTTTTGTATCCCTGCCTTCCCCTCAGGAGTGTTTTGAGTTAGGTGGACATTTTAAAGTTCCCTCGGTGAACGCAGGTTACAGAACAGGATTGGAACAACAAGCAAATATAATAAAGTATTTCCAGGCCTGCAACCTTCTTGCATATCCTTATTCATGCAAAGCAAATAATGGATTCCTTTTTGACAATTTCTAAATGCTCTGGATAAACGTATGCTGGTATTTCTGAGTTTTCCAGCCCAAATTTCTGCACTAGTTCTCTGCTTTACCTTCTGCTTTCAATCCAGAGAATGCAAAACCCCACTATAATCACTCCTCTGTGGGAACAAGGGACCCAAATCTCCACTTCAGTGTCTGGATTTTGGTCTTTAAGTCAGCAAATATTTATTGTCTTTTACAGAAATATAAGTTAGCGTGGAGGGAATGAGAATCTCCAGACTGAAGGCTTACTAAATAGTGTTTATTCAGAATTTTACTTGCAAACCTCTAGAGCTTCTCAGTCCATTAGTGCATTTCCAACAGTCTTGGCTGTCCTGTCTCTCCAAAGGAAGAAAGGATGATGATTCTAGCATGCAGCATTAGGAATCTGGAAAATTTGTTCTTCCTTTGTTTGCCATGAAAATAACTCTCATCTGTACATCTTCATTCCCACCTGAGGACTAATTCTTTAATTTCTGGCAACATGTATTTTCCACATTATCTAATTGGTTTGCAGAAGATTTTTTTTTTCCCCTCTAACTTCTTGCTTCTCTGCGTTTGTTCCCTGTGCATCGGTTGTGAGCCAAGGCTGTGTTTTCAGCCTCACAGTTCACAAACTTCACCCGCTGAGAGAGGGAGAGAAGGGCAGGAAAAGGTCTTTACAAGAGTTTTCAGGTGTATTGTTCAGTGCTGGTTTACATCTGTGAGTCTAAAAATATTTTAACCTTAAGGACTCGGCTTATTTTGAAATAAAGGAAAAACCCCAAATTGAGCTGTGAGTGGGCTCATGCTGTAGCTCGTTTTTTTAACATAAAATCACAAAGCGTGTGAGGGACGATTTTACGAATCGCATTGCTGCTCCAGTAAGTGTTCGGTTACTGCTTTCCTACCAGGGTGATTAAAGCTAAGTATGCAAATTCACAGCTAAGCTTACCTGCGTCAGACAGCAGAACTGCAGGAGCTACGTCTGTGTAATCCTGACATGAGGGTGGTTTGACTCCGGCGTGGCTCCCGCTTATCTTCACAGAATTGAACTGAATTATGGCATTATGCCTAATCCCCTCAGATTTGACCTGATGGGACATAAATCACTTGTCATCCCACCTGGCAGAGACCAACCACCCATCCCGATGTCTCGAGAGCTGGTTTCAAGGTTGGCTTTTCCAGCTCGTGCAGATGAAGAGACCCTCCTGAAGAGATTCCCTTTTTTCCTCATATATCCATTCAGTGAAGGCTGTTGCTTGACAGCAATGAGCAAATACTTTGACATCATTGATCATGGCATCTCAGTATCTTCTTCAGCCACGTTCTTATACAAACGTGTCAACTATGATGCAAAGATTCTTATTTCTTCATTGACAGCACATTCTTTACTGAAGATTTTGCAATAACAGCATAACCTAAGGACCACTGACTTGTTTGGCTGCATATAGCTTCTTCTGTTTCTGAAACCAGATACTTAAGAAGCGGCAGCCTGGCTTTAAACTGGCACTGTTGAAATTTCAAGCCCTTAATGGTAGAAGCTAAGAAATCTCATAGGAAAAATGGGTGGGGAATAAAAGGCTCCTTTGTGCATTTGATGCTTAAGATGCAAAAGAATGGTTTGCACTGATGCAACGACTCAAAAAAGTATGTGGGAATAGATTAGAGAAAAGAGGGATCAAGAACAACACCACAGTTACTGCCTGTTGAACAAGATGCCAAGCGAGTCCTGCAGAGCTGTGTACGTATGGATGTGAGAAACAGCAATGCCCACTAATGCAGGTTATGTTAATAGCTGCGGCTCAGAGAAAAACATCGCATCCATTCCTGTAAAACACCTCTGTTCAAAAGTAATCTCCTAGCATTTGAGTCTGATAACCTGACATAGATATAGAAGTTAATAGGATTTAATCATTGTCTGAATCTTCAATCAAAACTAGATTTTAGCTAATGTAGCATATTATCTCACTGATCCAGATGTAAACTCAATCCACACGGAAGCTGACATTTCAGGTTCATAAAGCATCTCAGAAGTCACTGAAGTCCTTACTATAGAATCACAGATTGTTTTTAACCTGCAAGTGCAGTTTGACGCCTGTGCACGGAGAGGGAGCCTGACGGCTCCGGATGCTGCCGCGGCACAATGAGCGCACCAAACTCCAGCGAGGGGCTGAAGGGCAATGCCGGTCCTTAGTATGGAGCTGCACGGCAAAGACCACGTCATTTTCTCGGGGTAGTGATGCCATCCCGCTTCTTTTGTGCGCTCTGCAAATATTTGCAGAGTCAAATATTCGTTTAAGCCTCTGTATGTTACCCCTGAGGAACCTCTCTGCAAATATTATTTGCAAACCTCTCGTGTCTCGTTCAAATGAGCATTTTCAGCAGCATGTTCAGCAGAGTCCCCACCTGAGCTGAGTGAGCAGATTTCAGCTCCCTGTTAAATACAAAACTTTTCAAGTGTCTTACACCAAGATGGAGAAATACTGATATATTTATGTTAAAACAATGTTTTAATGAACAGCAGCATAAAATACTCAGTGTTTAATATCATCTCTGGCATGTGAAATACAAAAATGCACATATCTTAATTATAAAATAGCCTTTGTTATTACATTTTCATGCTTGCCTAATTGAAATGCCCATAATTAATAAATCAATCATCAAGTAATACAGTGATTAAATGCATGCAGTGAAAACAAAGAAAAATATTTGTATAAGGTAGTGGCTGAATATCACCATAATATATTTCAAGAACATCTACATCAGGTTAAAAATAAAAAGAAACAGACCGAGATATAAAATGCAGAGATGTATTTTCACTTCTGCTGTACAAAACATAATCACACTTTTGTGCAAAAAGATAAAAATAAAGTCATATTATACAACATTGTCAACTGAGCAAAAGATTGGTTTTGTTCTGTGTACAATAAAAATACTATTCAGTACAAAAAAGTCTGAAAAACCATAATGCACACAGCACTCTTGTAACTCATTAAAGTGGTTTCAAATGAATAATCTAGATCGCTTATACCTGAATGAATTTTTCTTAATTATACAAATGTCATATTTCTAAGTCGAAAGTTAACACTAATTCACATTATTAGAACTGACAGACAAAATTGCTATCAATGGATTTGCTGCCTGATGGAATGTGAGTTTCCCTTTTCTCAGGGTTACTGGAGTCATAGTCACTAAAATTAAACATTGATCTGAAACAATAAATATTCCTGGGAAAACCGATTGTCATATATAAAATTGTGGTTTGGAGGCTTTCCATTAAACAGTTGCATAGCAACAAAAGGATATAAAATTTCTGCTTTAACTACTAGATTATGAAATGTTATCTTTGAATAAGTTGATTCAGGTCCTGAAATTAGAACGCTTTAATTTCATTTCCTTTAAGGCAATTTCTTAGAACTCCAGCCATCTTTAGCAGCCAATAGCAGATGATTTTTGAGGACTGTGAGTTGGTAACTCAAGCTATTGTGCTGTCATATAAATGACTTTTTTTTGGTCTGCATCTGAACTCAGACTCCCAACTTAAAAAAAAAAAGACCAAAATCCTACCTGAAGTAATTTATTCAGCTCTCAGATCACATCTTTGAAACATAATCCTCGACTGCAAAATTTACAAACATTGTAACTAGCTATTGGAACTGAAATTGCACACCCAGTAGATCTCCGAATATTTGCATCTCCTAAAAAAAAGAGACAAATATTAAAATATGCTTTCGGTATAAAAAAAGTTTCTGTGACTTAAACCACATCAGAGGTTTAAAAAAAGCTGTGAAAAAGCGTACGATAAAACGTTTTTATCTAAAAAAAAAGTAAAATTCCCCCTACCCCTTTTTGAATTGTTGGTGGCACTTAAAGAAACAACGTGTCCGTTCCCCAAGCTGAGTTTTCACATACCACACCGATCTCTGGTTGCGTCTGCCCGTCCTGGTAAGCAGTTAAACTTCACAGAAGATACTTGCCTCAATGTCTGTTAAACAACCAGAAGAATCTTTAATAAAATATTTGCATATAAATCTTTGCTACGACTTCCTAGTTTGTATTGTAAATAGGTATATTTACAAAGGCCTCGGTTATTTACAATTCAGCTGAAATCATAGATTCATTAGGTCCATGGATGCTGGAGTCTCCTAGTAGGGAAGACTGCTTCGAGTCCATTTTGTAGGGTTTTTGTGTTTTATTTCCAAAAACCGTAATACCGATCCCCCCCGGATGACTAGGAATTGACATGTGAGATAGCAAAGGAATATTTGCTTCTTGGTTGGAGCCTGAAGACGGCAAACTCGTGACGTGACCCGTGCTGGTGGATCCGCTGGCGCTGCTGGGAGAGCGGCTCTTTGGCGGAGGACAGTGCTGGATCACCCTGGGCGGACCCTGCGCTGGGTAGTGGGCAGCTGGGAAAGCAGCGTATCCCGGCGGGATGGGGTACCCGTTGATGGGGATGTAGCGCTGGTTTTGAGGTATGGGCGCTCCGATGAAGCCGGCGATCTGCCCTTGCGGGATGCCTTGTGCTGGGAACATGTAGTTGGGGTACCTGGGGTTGCTGAGGTTGCTAACGGGACTGGCGCTCAGGGAAGTCGTCTGAGTGGTGGCGTTCCCGCCCGAGGGGGTGGTGGAACTGGTGTGACTCGACAGACCCTCCCAGGAGCGCAGCCTGGCGTGGATTTCCTTAAATCGTGGCCGCCGGGACGGCAGATCGTGCCAGCACTCTGTCATCAGGCTGTACATTCTGGGAGGACAGTCTTCAGAGCATGGCAGCAGTTGCCTTTTCCTGATCATCTCGATGACTTCTTGATTACTAAATCCATAATACGGTTGAAGTCCAAAGCTGAATATTTCCCATAAAACAACTCCAAAGGACCAAATATCGGAATCGGAAGAGAACTTGCCGTACATAATTGCCTCCGGTGGCATCCAGCGAATCGGCAGGAGAGACTTGTTTTGAACTCTGTAATAATCTGCCGAGTAGATTTCTCTCGAGAGTCCAAGGTCTGAAATTTTCACATGAAGTTGTTCTCCAATTAAAATGTTACGAGCAGCGAGATCCTTATGGACAAAAAAATGACTCGATAAGTACTCCATCCCTGCCGCAATCTGGACTGCAATATGGAGGAAATCCCCGTGGTCTAGGCTGGATTTTACAGTCCCATCCTCATCGCTGCTGCATCCGACGTCCGAATGCGGCGATCGCATGATGAGGAACTCGTGGAGGTCTCCTTGGTTCATGTACTCGAAGAGCATGCAGACAGGCTGCTCCTGGGTCACGACGCCCAAGAGGCAAACGATGTTTGGGTGATGGAGCTCGGCCATGAGAGACGCTTCCTGCTGGAACTCTGCCCACTGCTGGGGGTTGTTAAAGTCTTTTAGTGTCTTGATAGCAACGAGCTGAGCGTGATCCATGCCCGGAAGGTAGAGATGGCCCTTGTAGATCTTGCCCAAAGCACATTCACCCAGTTCTTCCATGAAACGTACGGCAGACAAAGGCAACTCCTTAGCCTTACTCTGTTAAGGAAACAACAGCAAAAACGCATCAGAAAAACAGGACCGAAAATGTATTTTCAAGATATTTTTGCACATTAAGTCTGAAAGCCAAGCAGACTGATGTGAAAACTCCCGGGGCTGCACACCCGTTGGGCAGCGATGCTGCTCAGCCCCAGGGACACCGGCTAAGCTCAGGCCTAAGTGCCGCCTAATCTCTGTGCGCCCTGCTGCAAAACTAGATTCAGAACTACTTTTCACCCTCTACACAAGACCACATACAAGTAGTAAGTATTAGATCTAAATGTATGCAGGAACCACCAGCATTTCAGCGAAGGCATTTATATGCTTAAAAAGGAATCTGACTGATTTCAAGAACTGAGGCAATTCACATACTTTCAGTAAGTACACGCTGAAGTGTTTTCTAGGCCAGGGCCTAAAGTTGTAGCAGAATTTTTTTTTTTTTAACTATGTTCTTATACCCAGTTCCTCCTTAACTTTGCAATTAACCCTTCAATGTACAGTGGCGATTATTTCTGTTCACACTTGACTGAATGTTCAATCCTGAAACATGCAGGATAGTCAGTGGGAAAAACGACATTATGGTAAAAGAAGAAAGGCAAATTTTTAAAAACCTGTTGTTATTCTGGGGGCATATATTCACTTTTAGGCCACAGAGAAGTTGTATTATTTTCAAACATTAACTTCCACATGTGCTTGTCACATCTACATCCAAACCCACTCATTTAGGGTCCTTAGTATAGCCATAGGTAGCAATTTAAGGCTAATGAGTTTGGGATCTATGTTCCATAAATTAGTGTAAACATTAGCATTTGCATTCCTGAAATAATGTAACAGCACCTTTACAGTGGTGATATAAGAACATTTTTAAAAATGATTTAAAAATGACATTTCAGAATAAATTCTAATGGTATTGACCACTTACGACTTTCAGACAAATACTACAGTAATGATAATAATAACGATAATAATAATAATAAAGCCATTTAAGCAGGCAGCCAGTAGACTGTACGGTGATGGCAGGAAATTAGCTATATTGTTGAGGAACAGATGGTTTATATTATACAAATCCTTTAGGCTAAAACTTGTTTAGGTCTGGCATATTGTAAATTATATTTTAGTAATGAAAGTGAAATGACCTCTGTCTGACCTGAGGCTGGGTTCGTCTGTTTGAACCAGCATCGTGGAAAACTATGAAAGAAAATGAAGTCATAAAGTTTTGGCAGGAAGGGCTCATTTCAAGTTAAGCGGTGATAAATCTGCTTCGTTTTTGTTTGACAAGTATTTGTCATACGCCGGTGTACAAAATGTAAAGAAGTGTAAAATACAGAGGGGGCAGCACGCCAAAGTAAACCCATCGCCTCCATCTCCTCATCGGCTCCTTCCATTAGGTGAACGACAAGACGAGCTCGGTTTATTATCTTTTTTGAATGCAATTAAAATCCCTTAAAACTGAATCAGGCTTTTGGATGAAACGCTAACGTTTTTATTTGTACGTGCCAACACACTTTTTGTGCAGACAGAGCTCCTACCTCAGCTGGAGCTTGAAGCCCAAGTGTGTTTTTACCCAAAGTTGACATTAATACTGGATACAGTATTTAAAATAGGATTCTGCTTCCTTTCTTTCAAAATTTTGTTTGAAAGGCAATCAAAACATTTGAGACAGGGCGCGCTGGGTTTCCTAGTAGGAAAATACAGAATTAGCGTAAATAAGATGGAAAGCGTTTTGCAGCGTGTGATTTTGAACACAAAAAGAAAAGAGCGCTTTGTACATTTGCAAACATTTTTGGGTGAGTTGCGTTCCTGTGTATTGTGCATGAGGCATCAGTTGGTCGGCAGCCGAGGTGGAAATTGTGACTTCATTAAAATGATGCCGATATTGCCATTATCTTCAGTTTAGCCAGGGTTTCACCCCAAATATCTAGTGGAATGGGGATCACGAAGCAAACGCAAAGTTAACAAAATATTCCATGGAGGTGGGATGCAAGATGTAGTTTTGACACCTAATTAAATGGTTTTTTGTCCTACCACCAACATTTTGATATACTGCTGCTCCTTACAGTACATAAAAGTTGAAATTAAGAACTTTAAAGGAAAATCAAGATAAATTGACTGGGCCAGCATGTGGAGGACTGGGGAGTTAAAATATAACACCAGACAGAGCTCTGCCCGGCCACCGCGAGCAGATTCCCCGCACAAGAGTCCCGCCGGCACCACAGCAGCACCCGGCGCCTGCAACGCCATTTCAGCCAGGAAGCCTCCTGTTAGCATTATTCCCTGTAAAAATATGCAGTTTGTATTAGTAATGGGCAAAAGCAGTGCTGCGTTTTGCAGCACAGCTGCACAGCGGGTTTACTTTTATCGTGGACTTAAAAAGACTCTCTCACTCTTTCTGTGAGCTGGAATTTTCATCTGCAACAACTTTCTGTGTCCATCCCTGCCGCACTGAGACTGTGGCTCCCTGGACAGATGAGGCTCAGCTCCATCCATCCATCCATCCATCCATCCATCCATCCATCCATCTGTCCATCCATCCATCTCTCCATTCATCCATCTGTCCATCCATCCGTCCACCCCTGCCCTCACAGCATCCCCAGAGCTCCCAGGATACAGCTACTTCACTCGTTTTCCCTAAGCTGCCACAATTAACTCCTTATAACCCAATTCTATATACTACAAAATTAAGGGCAAGCAATAGCAGCATCCCATAGGTGCTTTATCGAACTTCAGAAGAAAACTACTCCCAGATTTATTCAGAGATGGAGAACGCAGCTCCTGAAGTGCAAGTGTAACCTCTCCTGATGCCGAGTGATTAACTTGGCTGAAAGCAAGATTTGAAGGTTAGAGTTCGCATTGCTGAAATTCAATAAAATCAGAATTTGAGTCCATTTCTAACAAAAATAACAGCTTCCTCAAAGGCCTGCCTGTTTCAGATACCACAGCCTACAGAGATTCTATTCTAACTACTTGTAGATATCGTTTTTCACTCTGAAATGCTTCGAAAGAACAACGTCCATCAAGCTAAAAGCAAAAGGAAAATACTGTTTTCCAGGGTGTTATGCTGCCTGTAGATGGCAGAAGGCAGTTACAGCCCTGCAGCGGGTGATCCATACAGGTCTGAAAACCGGCTGCCCTGCCAATAAACAAGGAGCTCAAGGTTAATCACGCTTAAATCTTAAATGATTTTAAAAAATGCTTCACGAACCTGGGACTACAGTGAAGCAAAGCAATACCAGCAACAAGAGCTGCTATGCACCAGCTGTGCTGGCCAGAACTGCAGGCAGATTTTTGAGGCTCTGTTTTGGTAATTTCTCTTTTATTTTTTCTCCTTTAAGGGAGAGAGTGGCTAAGCCTGAAAAAACAAGGAACAAATCTTTCCAGAGTGATTTCAGCTGAGTGAAAGACAACATATGACTGCAGCAGAGCCATGAAAAAAGTCTCCTGAGAAAATGCTGAATCATGTCTTTATCTGCACTACTTTCTAACTTAAATGAGGCAATTTAGAGACATTTCAGTAACAGGTTGCTTTCTTTATGACAAAGAAACCCCTCCTATTTATCCAAACATATAGGAATTACCTCCACAGGTCCAGCACACTTGCTATGCTGCTGCTGAGAAAGGTCCTTAGAAAAATTACAGCTACAGGCACCAGCAGAAACTCCGAGCTGGAAATCAGCTTAACATTTTAGCGCTGAGTTGATCAAAGCATTTCCCTCCCTGTCTTAATCAACAGCAAATGTCGAAGCAGGAATGAGGATTAATTACCTTTGGTTTATAGGCGTTGAGCATTGACATCTCCACGTTTTGTCCTCTGACGTGTTTTGGCTGCCTCTGAACGGGAGGGGAGGATGACTTCTGATTGTTGCGACAGATGCAGATGAAGAAGAAGAGCAAGGCTATGGCCAGGGGGATAGTAACACTGGGCACCAGGATATACAGGATTTCCATTTTATTCTTTTCCTTGGAATCCTTGTAATCTGGTTCAGAAAAAAAAAAAACCCACGCAAACCAGTGAATGAAGTATCCCGCAGAGTCAAATACATCCCTGGGTCAACTAGAAGTGTTAAGAAGAATAAAACATCCAGGTAATATTACTGCAATCTACCTTGAATGCTGTTTTATTTCCTTAATATTAACAGAGCAACTAATTTTGTTGAGTGACATTTCTGTAAGAACACAGAATGGCCAGGAACAGGTTCCCTGCAACATGTCGGTTCCAACCTACTTACAGTCATGAAACAGCTGAACCCTGGGAGGTGGCTTTGCCTGGGGTGAAATGAAACGATGGTCTAATACAGGTCCACAGAAAAGTTAATCCGTAAACCAGTTTATGCAAGAAAGGCTCTGGTGGGATTACAGACTCCTTATGTACACTAGGTTTTGGTGCCGCAGTTTCCTTAACCCAACAGAAATGTGGGGAACCATTAAAAAGGACTGGTTTATACCCTTATTTATTTCCAGCCTCCTGTTCTCAACATCTCCTAACATCGGCCAAAGTATTTCTGTGGACACCCAGAGGAACAAACAACATGTGCAACTGAAAACTTATTTTCTTGTTAGGTTTAGGTGCAGAAGCAGGATGATTAGGAACCCTAGAGCAGAAGAAATGGAGAACATCTGGCAGCAAATGCAAGAAATACAGAGAACAGCCCTGTTTTCTATCCCAGGAAGTCAGGAAAGGGGTTCAGAAAGTCTGAACGCAGACAAAAGCTGTAGCATAAGCCTAAAAAAAAAAATCTAATATTGAGGACATGGTCTTAATGGGATTAATGGGATAATGGGAAAACCCACTCTCTACCAACTGTACACTGATAGCGCGTCATCTGAGCAGGGTGGCAAATGTTGCACAAAGGGCGCAGCAATGAGAGCTGAAAGGAAAGCTGGAGCACGGAGGAAAAAAGGATCCAGAAAAGGTTAGGAAGCCGGTTTATTTAACATAGTGCAAATGCTAGCTGCAGTGAGGCCGGGAGGCCGGTTTATTTAAGATAGCGCGAATGCCGGCTGCGATATTTGCTCCCTCCGCGCACGGCTCTGCACAGCGAGTGATTAATTTTAGAAACACGAAACCCTCTTCTCTCAGTGCCCAGCAAAGCTGAGCCGGGACATCAGCCCCTCGCCTCCCCGCAGCTGGTTCTGCTTCCCCCAAACACACGGATTAGAGGGAAGGTGCAGCGGGAGAGGGGACAGAGGCTTCGGGAAGGGGCTCACATCCTCGCCGTCACGCAGCACCCGCGTGCGGTGACAAGGACAGACCTCCCAGCTCTGCACGCGGGGACACCAAAGCCTGTTCTGCTCTGGTATTTCCCAGGAGCGCTCATGAAGTTTAGGGTGTAATTACGCACGGATTAACGCACTAACTCTAGGGCACCCGTGGTCTCTGAAGATCACCTTGGGCTGCAGGACCGGTGGCCGCAGCCTGGTTGTTTCCCAGGGAGATGGGGAATGTCTGTGGCAGCATCAGGCTCAGCGGATTCTGGCAGAATGGGGAATGTTTTATTATTCTTACAGGGTCATTTCAGTTTGTTTGTCTGTGTTTTCCAGGTTGGATTTGTAGAAGTGCTTAGCAGCACGCACGAGTATCTTTTATGCACTTAATTAAACATGAACTTGATCTGAAGCTTGCGGTTGACTCACATTGTGACAGAGGCAAAGTTCAAATGGTTCTGGATGTCACTTTGCACAACCCCTCTCCTCTTACAGGCTTGTGCTGTCCTTCACTCCCCCACGCTCCTTTTTGACCATTCTTTTCAGATTAAGTTTTGCCATCTGGCTCTTAATGCAAAAGAGAGCCAGTCCAAATATTTCTATGGCCTTTGAGAAACGAGAGAGGACTAAAGCACCGTGGGTGCTCTCGCCCTGTCTGAACGTCCAGCTCTACAGCGCGGACCCACTGCAGGTTTCCTTGCTGCCCTTTAGCGTGGGCAATTGGAGCTTTTCCCCTCTCCTTCAAAACCTTCTTATGTTGGTTTTTGCTAAGCTTCATGCTCGAATTGCTCCACGTTTCACATCTTCCTATACTCGGGTTGACAACATTTTATGAAATTAATCTATTGCGGCTTGTGAGACAACTGAAAGATACAGTTGAAGAAAGAAAGAGTCAGCACGAGGCAGACGGAGACCTGGGCACTAGTTCATCACCTGAGCCATTCCAGTCAAAGGGAATTATTATTCTTATTAAGTGGAAGCCCTTGCCATGAAGCCTCATTAGGTTAATAGGTTTCTTGGGAGCAACCCTAATTAAATCCATTTCCCATCTAGGCACGTCCTGGTGAGGCAGAATGCACAATACTTATTAAAATGTGCCTGAAATGGCTCTTTCAGCCAGGGCAAAACCAGCAGAATGCAAGTCCCACGTGGTATTTTAGTTTTAATATGCAGATTAGCATTTAACAATTAAATTACTCCTCACCTGATATAGCTCTATTTGTCTATATTTAGAATAGCGATGCCATAAACCCCATCTGTACAGCGAGTACCATTTGAAGCAGTGGTGAGAAGTAATTAAAACCCTTGTCAGGAATTCTTCAAACCAGCCAGTCTATCTCATTTATTATCTAGCAAAACGTTCGAATCGGGGACTTTTGCAACACATCCAAAAGCATCCTGCTTTCAGCTATGTCAGATCAAAAGACCGAGCCAGTCCTGGGATCTCAGAGCCCATCCAGAGGGGGCCTGGCAAGCAGCGCCCCCCATCAACTCCTAATTACCCAATTATCCAGAAGTTGTGGCAAACACAAAACGCACACGGCTGAAAGGTCGTGCAGCGACAACGCCTTGGAGTGCAGAAAGCGGAGCGGCGTCGCTGGGGGTGGACATCTAGAGACCCCTCAGTTTGCCCAAATCGAGCTGCCCAAACCCCGCAGGGACGAGCTGTGACTCCTCACCCAGCCCAGGCGTCTGCCCAGGACACTGCGGGGATCCTGCTGAGCCAGATTTTTGGGCTGAAGGGCTGAAAAAGACCTCCAGAACAGTTCATATAGAATGAACTATTCTTGCGTAGTCAGTCTATCACTATGCCTAATTAACAAAAAAAATAACTGAGGTTAAATGCACTGAAATAATAGCAAAAGAGATCCAGGACTCTAAAAAGCGTCTATGAATGTTAGAGAGAGTTTGAGATGCACATGATATAGCCCAGACTGTCTGCCTTTCTCTTGATCTGCTCTTTCAGTAAGAACATAATTTAGATCCCATTTTGGCGTCGATTCCCATCTTTCCGTTAATTGAAAAAGACTTTGGAGCAGGCTCAGAACATGTCTCACTGCAGGAATGTTCATAAGCATAACCAGAAATAATTTAATTTGGTTCTGGCTATCACACAGTAACATCAAAAGGTATCTCCTTTCCAAGGGGAAAGGTAATGTTACTGTGACAACTTGTAGGCAACATAAAATTTTGTGTGAAACTCTGTACCGTGAATTTCCAGAACATTTCTGGGTGCACTTCTGGCATGTCCATGCAAATAGCTGTATTTTTTTCTTGGCAAGCTATTAATACCGTTATTTTTAAATGCAGATAAAACAATTAGGAACCATTTGTTCAGGTCTTCCATCCACCTCCCCCAGGTCTCAGAAAAGCAGAATAACATGAGAGCTGAATCTCCACTTTTGTTTATTCTGAAAAACAAAAATGCAGCCAGGGCAGTTCTGTAAACACAAACCTGCAATACAACTGAGAGGATCTGGCAAGATCATCTCTATTTTAAAACAAGACTTGAGCTCTATTAAGTGAGGTTTGCATTTACTAAAATGGCTCTTAATGATCCAAGCGAAATGGGGGAACATTTTATAACTGCTTTGTGGATCAGCATCAACAATACAACTTCTGTGATCCGATTTAATTTGGACTCGGGAGTTGTACCGATTGTAAGAGCGGCCTGGAAAGCCTGGGACGCTGGGGCTGGTGACGTGCTGCTGCTTCACCACGTTCTGGGGAGGGCTCAGGAATTCCCTAGAAAAATATTCCCATGCCACCACTTTGGCAGCTGCTCAAAGGTCTCCTTGGGGCGAGGGTGCTGTGGCTTTAGCTACAAACACCGTAGTTAGCCCTTCCTACGGCTCACTTTTCAGGGATGCAAAAAAGACACTTCGGAGCTCCCCCGAGCTCCTGTTTTGCAGGACAGCCGTATGGACGTGACAAAACGGTTCCAAAACGAAAGATAAAGAAGATTGGTAATTACCACATGCCGGGACATCACAAAGCTCAGACTTAAAGTTCTCATCTAAGGTGAAGCACCACGGGGCGTCCTTCTGGTTGCCGGGGTTGCGGCAGTAGGAGTGTCCCCCGTTGAGCTCGGGGTAGCGGACGGCGGTGAAGGTGTGAGTGTGCGGGTACTGCGAGTTCCAGGGCTGGCACTGCCGCCCCGACCGCGTCACGCTCACCGTCCCCCGGTAATCCACTCCCGTGCTGTTGTAGCATTTGTGATCTGTTAAAAAAACAAAACAAAACAAATCAAAAAACCCATACAAACCCAAAGGCGGCAGCGAGGCAAACGGCTGCAGCACGGTGCGCTGGGGAGCCCAGGTTGGGAGCATGGGCTCCCAATTTGCTGCGGCTGTAACGCAGGGCCTGCTTTGCATTCACATTCCTGGGGGGATTTAAAGCTTATGCTTCTGTAATGAAAACAGCTTATGCCAAGCGTTTTTAATATAAGATACACAAAGGAAGTAAAAACTACAGTGGGAACCTGAATTGCAGCCATTATTTTCATATGAAGGTGGAGAATTTGTGGGAGCCACGTTTTATATTTGACTATTCAGATGTGTAAGGGCTGTGAACAGGCCTGATCAAAGACTGAGCTCAGCCAATGTCTAAAATTAGGCTGTATTAGGCAGGGCCAGCTCCAGCGCCTACAAATGTTCCTCCTGACAAGCACCCCCATACTGCACCCATGGTTTTGCTGCAGGACAGGGAGGCTGGACCTACCGATGCTCCTCAGTATTCAACCGCTTTCACTGTCACTGTTTCCTACTTCCTATTAATTAGAAAAGACCTGAAACCAATAAACAGCGTTTAGTGTGAGCTCATAGGCAGCTAAAGAAACAAACTGAGAAAGTATTTCTGAATTTCCACCCGCTCTGGGCCAGCTAGGGGAGCAGTGCGGGAGCGGGGGGACTGGGGAGCGCGGCTCCTGCGAGCTTGCAAAGCCCAGCACCAGCTCCAGCGCTGATGCACGAGCCCTTCCAGCCATCCTTTTCACAGCGGTACCTTTCGCACAGAGGCACAGCCGGTTTTCACTTACTTTTATTTATGGGGTCCGCCATTGGGATCCCAATCCGGATACAATTGACGGCTTCGGGGCTGTCTGGCTGCGGAAGATCTTCGCAGTTGGGCAGCTTTAATCTCATCAGAATCATGGGATTAGACCTTGCAAAAATATACTCTGTCTGACACAGGACGTTTTCCAGGATTTCACATTCGTCGCGGCACAGGTCTCGCGGTTTGGGAGCCGACGAGGTCTCGTCGCAGTAGGGGAAGGCGTAATGGCACAGCGAGGGGATCGCAAACTGGGAGCATTTATCTGACAAATGGCTGGAAGTGCCAATCATGGTGAAGGCAGCTGCAAAATATACATAGGGATTTCACTTAACCCAGTGGGAATTATATTCCGGTGCTCTTGCCTTCCCAGTATAACCTTCGCTTCCCATTGCGACTATTATTTTCAGATGTTCAGGTGATGAACGGGCCTTCCAGAAATACAGAGCGCTAATTACATTAAAAGTTATTAACGATGCTGATTTCGCTGACAGAGAAAACACATCTGGTTTTCACCGTGGGATTACTGTTAAGTATGTTACCAAAACTTCAAACCTAATAATACCTTTTTTTTCTCCCCAAATAATTTAAAATGGTTTGCAAAATCATATAATATTTGGACGCTTTTTACCCAACAGTTAAAAACTGAAGTCCCTGCAGGCTGCAGAATGACAGTACCGGTACCCTCGTGGAAGATGACAGCTTTCATAATATTCCAAATGACTTTTCAAACAAAATGCCATAAGATTATGAACTGTTGGCTGTACAGAAATCATTGGCCTTTCCTGTGAAGTCTTTTTCGCAATGCTGACAGCGTTTACAAAACAAAGGAAGAACACTCTAGGGCGAAGATAAACTTTGAATATTCTGACAGCGAGAGAAATTCTGAATATAGACAAGATGATTACTGGCTAGGGTCTGGCTGAGATTAATGTATATAAAAAACCAGAGGAGTATCATGATATTTATGAGGCTTCAGCTTGAATTCAGCAACCCCATCAGCACATCTCCCACAAAAACAATGATAAATGGTTCCTTACTAAATCTAAAGGCAAAACATGATGTGGTGAATTATTTATGCATATAGTATCTTATGCTGGAAGAGGTGCGACCTCTCCCAGCACCTACGATTCTCCTAAATTATCTCAATCACCTGCAAATCAACTAAGCCTGGTCTCCCTTCACTTTTCAAATCTGCTTGGGCAACAACTGCACAAGGTGGCCTGGCTTTGAGCGAGCCCAAGAAGCTGGAGATACACAACATCTTCTCTTTGGAAAATCAGTTTTTAGTTTCTTTTGGGGGAGCTGGATCAACAGAGCCACGGAAGCTGCTCAGACCATCGCTCTTTAGAGGAGTCCTCCCACTGACACCAACCACACAGGGGTCCTGGGTGAGCTTTGTGCTGGAACCTCACAGCAAAACAGAAGGAGCAAATAAAAACAGTATTGCAGGTTAGAAAACCCTAGCAGCTTTGTGGGATAAGATCGCTTCTTGGGAAAGAAGCGAGTGCTTTTTTACCCACCTGTAATCTGATTTTCTATTTCCCCTTGCATATGCAAAGACTCCATATAAATGGTTCGGTTTCCAATGAACCGCGCACAAGCGATCCCCCTGTAGGGCTGGCAGAAACCGTCCTCTTCATACTCGTCCCTGAAACCGATCACAAAACACAAAAGGGTGAAACATTTCACATGCAACTTCGCAACAAAACGTCCCCACGGGGAGGTGGCACTCGCATTATGAGCGGGCGACACGAGGGGCTCGCCGGGTTTGTCGATTCGTTCTGGGTGACGCTCGCCGGGTGCAGGAGCCCACGTCCCGCCGGCCCCTGTGATAAGGGATTATCTGGTCCGTAGGTAGCGCGGGGGGCACGGGCTTTGTGACCTGAAAGGATTCTCACACTGCTGCAGGTAGTTTTCAGTATCTCACAAGCGAGCCCAAAGTGATTATTTAAGGATTATATCAATATAAGGACCATATCCTTACATCCAACAAAACTGTGAATATTTATTTTTTAAAACAACTTCAGCTTCCTGTTAAAAACAGACAGTGGCATTTCAGGTTCATTTATTAATCTTGTATGAAAGGAACACTTTTTGCATGAGGGGGAAGGCTATATTCAGGAATATATCCAGCTTTGATTGGAAGAGAAAACATAAACTGCCTGAAAGAAAAGATTTATGTTTATTTAAAGCCCCTATCATGCCGTTCTCTATTTTTAAACCAAGCTTGTGCTTAATACTGATAAACATAGCAGGAAGAGTCATGCTAGCAGAGACAGAATTTAAAGTGTATATAGAAAATGAAACCACTCCCAGCACTGATACCCTTGAAATAGGAAATGTTTCTTCAATCTTGCCCGAGTGTGGTAACAGTTATTGCTAAAACAGAACCAAAGCTACGACAGGAGTTAAATAGACAGATTTATTTCATTAGGTGCTTTGCTTTATGCAATATAGGAGACATTTAATACATAAATCCAGATGTGAAATTATTTGCCAATATTCTTCAAACAAAGCAAAGAAAGGAAATTACTAAACCTCTGAAGGCCAGAGCGGTCGCTGCTTATTTTGAGCAGATAATCGAGAGCGAAGTGCTCGCACACAACGGAGAGCCCGGCGGAGGTTTTGAGGAGGGGTTTGCAGACGCGATCACTGAAACACACACCCAACTGCATCCATCAGCCCTTCTACTTTCTCGCCTCGAGGCTCCAGTCGGGAGATCTTTGGGACCCGTTTTCTGCAAAGGCTCTGCCGAGGCCCCGGCAAAGGGAGACGCCTAATGAAAATTTGCTAATAATTTATTTGTGATTCATGCCGGTACCTACCCAAGACAGCTACTACATGGCTCTCAAGCTAAGAAAAATGATATTGGAATATCCCTAAGTATGATCACAGCTGGGTAGGCAACTGGTTACTTTGTCCGCCTTTTTTTTTTTTTTGCAGAATTCATCCTCCCCCAGCTGGCGAAAGCTGAACAGCGGCATCAGACTATGCCATTAATAGGGGAAAATCAGAGCTTTTTTAATCAACTCTGCCATTAAGTTTAACAAAAGACACTTTCATCCCCTCCTGAAGACCTTGGCTGTGAGAGCTTGGAAATGCAAATTACACGTAGGCTCTTTGAAGTCGCCCTTTCATTGTGCGCATGGCTTAGCGCCCGGCTCCCCAGCGCCCGTCACAGCGGCCAGGGCCGGCTAATGGGATTAGTGGGAAGAAGCGCTGGGATCGCCCTCCAGGACACCCCGGATGCCTCGTGGCGCTGCCCAGCTCCAGAGCATCGCCCCGGGATTCACACGGCGCGGCTTTCCAGCTCACGGGGAGAAGCCAGGCACTGAGAATTAACTGCGATAATGGATGGCTGTGAAGACGGGGGAGTGGGGAAGAGGGATGGTAGAGATGGAAACCCCCTTCCGCACACACCTCACACCCACGGAGACATCGGGGGAAAGGGGCCCAGGCTCCATCGGGTGATGGTGCCAAGATGTTCCCCAGTACATTGAAAATCGCATTGCAAAAGTGCAACCTTTAAACTGCTAATTAAACTCTTCATTAACTAGACCAATGGTAGGCTGAGACGCTTCGGATAAAGGATGGTACCCAGGCAACGCGGATACTCTGAGATGTAAACAGAGATATAAAATCACATCCATATGTTTCTGTATGGAGTCAGCTCTGGCGAAAATATTCTTACTCTGTTGGTTCTTGAAGATGAAACAGCTGACACCTGAGACGAAAAAACCACAACAGCTACTGCAGGCTCTGGAGGTTAATTCTCCATCTTCTAATCAAGAAATCCTCCAATAGGATACAATTTATTAATCATTTATTATGGAATTTAACTCAGGGACTGCACCTAACAGCAACAGCTCTTGAAGGCGACCAAGCACTGCAATTTAAGTGCACAACTAGATAGAGAAGACAAAACCAGGAGGAATGGGATTAACGGATCACCAAAGCAAACTCACCTCACTGTGAGGCTCATCTCTGAACTAAAGAAGATTTCACTGCAATAGCTGCACGCAGCAAGGACCGGGCGTGAGCGAGGACACCAGTTTACCCGGATGGAAATGCCTGGAGGGGCAGGATTTTGGAGATAATCTCAGAAGGTGAATATCAGAGCAGACAGGAGAGCCTGGATCCCACCACCTCTGCCCCTGGGGCTGCATGCCAGCCTTGAATTCACAGAGGTAAAACAGGAGATTAGTAGCTCCAGTGGCTCAGGTGGTACTTCGAATTGTTTTGAAAACCAAGTTCATAATGGGGCAGGAAAGGAACAGGAGCGTCAGCGTATGACAGGAGAAGCCCTGAGACATGGTCTCCTGGTCTCTGCTCCCAGAGCTGCTCTGCTGGGCACAGTGATGGGGAAGGGAAGTTCGGGGGTGTGAAGTGCATCTGTCGCTCCTGACAGCTATCAGGAGCTAAAAATAGCCGAATTCTGATCACGGGCTGGTAAGACATCATTGTGCTGAATTTATTGGCACGTGCTCATCAAGGAATAAGTGTCCACATCTCACTCACAGAATCACAGATGGTTTGCGCTGCAGGGCCCTTCAGCTCCCCCAGCGCCCCCCCTGCCATGGGCAGGGACATCTGCACCAGCTCAGGTTGCTCAGAGCCCCGTCCAGCCTGGCCTGGGATGTCTCCAGGGATGGTTCAGCCACCACCTCTCTGGCCAACCTGGGCCAGGCTCTCACCACCCTCAGGGCCAACAATTCCTTCCTCATGTCCAGCCTGAATCTCCCTCCTTTAGTTTAAAACCATCACCCCTTGTCCTGTCATAACATGCCCTTCTAAAAAGTCTGTCCACAGCTCTGTTTCTGTATCATCCTTTGTCAGCCGTTCAGGGTCCCATGAAATCCCCCCTTGCCTCTGCATCTCCTCGTGATGTCTCTCCCCCTCCTTCACTCCTGCAGCTCTTTCCTATGAGAAGGCTCAGGATAGAAATCTTTACATCCAGGATTTAGGGCCGCCCTGGGCATCCCTCTGGCCCTTGATGGGCACCCAAAGCTGTACCCAGCCAGACAGCAATTCCTTGAGCCGCCGCTCCCCACAACACAGCGTTTTGGGGGGCAGCCACGAGTTCTCCATCTAAGAGCATTTCCCACTGACCAGAGCGCTGCCGACACTCAACGCCCTCTGCTCACCAGACGCCTCATCCCAAACCGGAGCCGTAGCCTGACACGCAGCCCACAGTAGATACAGAGCTCCTATAAGGCTACGGCACATTCCCCACCTCCGGCGGCCGGCCTGAAAATGCAGCTACCGGGTTCTTGGGATCAAGGCCGAGATCGACGATTCCTTTCACATAGTTCACGTTTCGCATAGCTCGCATGCTTTTTCTGAGCAAATCACAGCATCACTGCTCAAACGTGTGCCGGCTTCACGGTCCTGATCCGATTCCACCCATAGAGAAAGGACGGGTCCTTTGGGTCAAACAGGAGGTAAATCAGACCTGATTCAGCAATTATGTTTAAATTTACAGATAAGCTTAAGTCCTAATGAAATGGAAGTCGATCTAAGCCGTAGGCATTGCTGATTGGGGATGGACTTAATCGCTTGTGCAATGGAGAGGAAAGCAGTCCGCAGGTGGAAACCAGGGACACCGGCTTTTGCAGCGCTGGTCTCGGGCTCTGGGTGCTGCTCCTCGATCGACTCCCGCTGCTTCCACCGCCTGCACCCCGCAAAGCCCTGGTTGCCTTCCAGGGAAGACTACACAAAAAACCAAAGGAAAGCACTGGATTTTAATGAGTGACACATAACACAGCGCTGTAGTGGTTTATGATTATTTATTTTCAGATCTGGTTTCCACTCTGTTTTCTGTTTGGGTCTTTAAATATTTCTAGCCCTGATGTTTATCTTGGAGCTTGCCCACTGCTTTTAGATCCCCCTGTGACAAAACTTCTGCCTTCATGTAATAACAATAGTACCATGGATTAAATTTACGCTGTTCCCTGGTGTCTTTAAGTATCCGATTGCACAAAGTTTACAGAAGACCAAGAGCTTTGAAGGGTGTCCGCACCAATCCACTAACGTAACCTGATCTAGAGCCTGCACCAACATGGGGTGCACGGGGTCTTCATGCAGCCCAAACCTGAGCAGCATCTTTCTATGGATTGCAGAGGCTGCACAGAAAGATCGGCACCACAATAAGAGACTTCATGTCTCTCTGGGTACACCTGAGTATGAGTAAGTGCCTGCATGAGTAAAAGGACTCTGTCCTTCAAATATAGTTTAAAATGGCAAAGGTCCCAACAAGGGTCACCAGGACAGAACCAGAAGGAGACACCAAGTCACAGCACCCAAAAATAATTGCCAACAACTGACAAAGAATTCACTGTCACCGCTTGGGTTCATTTTCCCCTCTTTAATTTTCTTCTGGTTTGTGCTGGCAATATTTACATCTGTCAGCCCTGGGTCACCAGCAGCTTTTCACATACTGAAATGGTAACAAAATAATAAACCAACCCTAAAGCAAAGAATGGCCGGTGCAAGTTTATGGTTCTCCTCCTTCCCCATGGCTTCCTCGGTGTTCTCCTAACTTCATAGCAAGATCCTTCTCTTCTCTCTGGGACGTTCTCTTTCACCACATCCGACTATGGCATGTCGAAGAGGTAAGCATGAAAGCAAACGAGTGATATGGCTCCACGTGCAAAGGTCTCACGGTGAATAAAAAGCACAGTCAGAAAAGGCAGAGCGGGTTTGAGACCCAAACTCCATCTGCCCTTGTTGTGACGGCTCCGGTGGATCGCAAGGCTGATCTGCCTTTCTGCTGCAGCCTGAAACCGGGGAGAATTTCTAATCGCCTCTGGCTTGAAACAGCAGCAGCTTCTTGGGAATCCCCACGCAAACCAGGCAAAGCAGCGGAAAAGCAACAACCACCCCTTTGCAATTTGTTTCTTATCAGCTTGCGCTAAACCTGGAGGGGCTGCACGGTCTCCGCCTCATCCAAACACATCTCTGGAGTCTGGTTTCTAAACGCAAACCATTTCTGCAAGATTCCCTGTCAAAGTCCAGTTCCCAGCACGCTGACTTTTCCTTGCCAGTCTTTTTCTAAATTACTCAGAAATTGCCCGAATCTAAACAACCTTCCCAGCAAATGTCAACAGTGATTCCAGGAACTCAATTTAGCAAAAGCTTTGTAGCCAGGCCGCAGCATGAGTTCACTTAGAAGTATTTAATAAATTAATAGAAAAACTAAACCTTGTGAGATCATGTTGTATTTATTTTTATAATATCCAATGTATTAAAAATACACATTCCGAACATGGTGTAATTGTGTGGTCATTTCTACCACACCCCATGCAATTCTTTCTTTCTTTTAATTTTCCTTTTCATTCACTTTAAGATGGATTTGCATGAGTACTCAATGAGAATGAATCATAAATATAGAATTAACTCTGATACCCTGAGCAAAAACGGGCAAAGGAGAGATGTAGGACAAGAGAAGACAAAGTCCCAAATGCTTTGAGTGTCCCAAGACACGAGGTAGGGGCATCGCTCTCCCTCCCCACCCCTGTTCCAACACCAGCCCACTACAATATGTATTTATGCTTAGGTCTGTGGGTTGGTTAGATGGGATCATTGGATTATCGTTATTTTGGTAACCAAATCTCTAACTGACAGCAATGTAAAACAGAGGAGTGTACACAGAGGCAGCGAGGAGGAATAAAAGCAGCAAGGGAAAGGACATCACAACGTTCGACGATACTGAAAGATGCACGGGATTAAGGTGTGTGTCCAAAGCCAGACTGATTTATTAATATTAACTATTTTGAAGAGCAAAAGAAAATAAACGCTGTATTATCTCCGAGATCTACCAAGTGGAGATGGAGTAGCTTTGGCTCTGTGCGAAGACTGCCCAGGCACTCTTTTCACTTTCAAAGTGAAAGGCATTTTTTCTTGCCTAAAAAAAAAAAAAGTTCTACCATAGCACTAAATTAGTCAGAGCTGTTCATCTAAATAATTTATATCCAAGAGCAGAGTACTGATGGGAAAACGCAGCCAACATTGCCTAGTTCAGACAACCGAGTGCTTTAGACCCTTCTCTGCCAAGGAGAAACTGCCAAGCAGGGCTCAGCTCCTGTCACACTCTTGTGCTCTTGCAAGATCTGCACCCAAAGGGTCCTGGTCAAAACTTGAATCCGGCACTTACAAATCTGCAGCCTAAGCCTGGGGTTACGGAGGCTGTTGCTTTAGGGGAGCTGAGTTCATACTGAATGCTGATGGGCGACAGCACGGAAGAAACGTGCTCTAGAAAACTTTGCAGTTAATTAAAAGGCGTATCGATAAATTATTTTTATCGTTGCATGTATCCAATAAACCCTCTGTACATGCATTAATGCTGTATAAATTATTTGTACATTGTTAAATAAATTGCATTATGTTCTGCACTCATGTTCCAGCTTCATGTAGAATAAAAGGAAAAGAGTTTTTACTTGGCAGGTATCCCTTAAAGCAAACAGATGAATAATATTCTGTCATACTTTCCAAAGAGCAAAACCCAGTTGCTTGTGCCTCACTTTGAAAACGGGAACATATTGGCTCTGTTTCATAACAATATTTCAGAAATGTGAGGGCTGCATTTTACTTTGCAAAAAGAAGAGAATTGCCCAGACTTGCACGTCACTCTGTAATTTAAGGAAAAGTTCTGTGCAACATAAGCTATTGCTGTTTTGACACCCCTTTAAAGTGGCAGGGCAGCTAGGCTTTAAATGCTTCACTAGAAAAGCACAGGCATAAAATAAAAAACTAATAATGCTGTCCCTTGACATCATTAAATTTACAGAGTCCCACAGCACCACTGGTACACCTGGTTCCTAAACATAATAATAATTTTTTTAAAAAATCGACAAGCAAATACGATCGGCCTAAGTAACTACTTTCTTAGTTGTTATCTCACTTTGCAGACTGAGAGCTGGTTTAACATGATGCCCCCGATCCAGAGACGGATGAATATCCAAAATGAACATGAGTTTGGGACGCTGCTGTGTACGGCTGAGCACATGCGACGGCACCGAGCGGCCCACGCCAGCGCTCAGGCCCCTTTCTGGCCGTTCTCTGCTAAAACTGGGGTAGACAAAATTCCCTCACCCCCCCAAAATCTTACAATTACCCAAAGGTACCGGGCTGGGCCTTTCTCAGGGCTGCACATCGTTGCACTCCCCTCCCCTGGTCACTTCTCGTTAGAGGATTTCGGCGCTGAAAGGAGGCAGGTTTGTGCGGAGACATAAACATCACTGGTGAGAGCTGACATGTGTTTTCTACTAACCTCATCTGGGCAGCGCGGCAGCATCCACAGTTTGGGAAGCTTAATAGAATACATCTCTCATGCAATTAATCCCTTGGCAGGGATGCACCGAAGCAATTACTGCGTGTTTTTCTTTGTCATCATAAGAAAGTTTTAGTGTCTCTATCAAAATGACTCATTTCGGGGAAGCAAAAGCCGCCTAGAAAAGCTCAATAACAACGGCCATGAATTTGATCTCAATTTTGACCAAAAATAAATACATTAGCTGGGATGTTAGCCTCCGAGATTCACTCTTTTTCTCCTCTTAAACACTTCACAACAAGCCCTTCCCCACCAAAACTCCTCCAGCAAAGCCCACAGCATTCCTGCGAGCGAGGGCACTTGCTCGGCAGCTGCAGCTGGTTAGGAAACAACCCCGGTAACGGCGTTTGGATCGTTCCTGGCAGATTTCTTACATCATTATTCAAGATGAACTGCAAATCATATGCTCGTAGTTATGGAAATGGCAGGAAACTTCTTGCACTTATGTTCTGTTTGACAAAGCTATTTTGAGGTTATGTTTGGAAGGTCGCTCTGTCCAAGTTTTTTGATGCAGAGGAAAAAGAAAAAATGGAAAACGTTTTTGAGGAGCAGTCAAGCAGGATAAGATTACAAGTGCTAAACGTTGCCTCTTGTATCAAACCTTTGTAGTGCACAGAAAAACACACTCCCTCCTCCCGGATCCCCTCCCGGAGCTGCAATGATCTCACACACACGTTCCTTATCCACCTCTCATCAGGCATTAACCTCCAGATAAGGAGTTTTTGATGGAACGATCATCAGCTTCACCCCATAAATCGGCTGCCCTGAGCGATACCAGACGCCCCCCAGCCCCGCCGGGGCTCAGGCCCTTGGACTGACGGATTTTGGGGGCGGACGGACAGGACCAGACTGTGTCACATCCACGTCCAGCTCCTACACAGCGAGAGAGCAACTTTTCCACATAGGAATGGGAGAATAACACGCTCTTCTGCCTCTCAAGGAGGATATACATAGTACTAGAAATAGGTCGTATCACAAAGGACATACTCCAGATCGTATGCAGTCTCTAATCAGATAAAAATCCCCAGTACTAAGGAATTTATTCATTATTTAGTCATGAAGTCATGGAAGTTGTTCAGATTTCATTGAGCAATACAATAAGTTACAGATTACATTGTGCATCTCCCCCACAAATCTGATTTTTTTTCCCCCTCATTATACACAGAAAAGTGCACCCCTGTGATATCTTTTCAAAAAAGAAACTTCAAATATAAGAGAAACACAGTCAAGGCTGAGTCACCTTTCAAATGGCTTCATCTGAACGTTAAGGGTTTTATTCCCAAATATTTTACTGCCTCTTTATAGGTAGAAGGGACCTCAGAGCAAGTGTTCGTGCAACTGATACCACATGAGAAGGTGTCTTTACTTTTAATCAGGCTTTAACGCATAAGGAGCTGGGTCCTCCGAGGAGCATTGGTTCGCGAAAACAGCAGGGACAAGGGTACTTTGAACCTCTGTGATTAGAAGAGGGTGAGAATAACAACAAGGGTTTAAGTAACACCTTTCTGTTTGCCGTACATTAAGTCTCTTTTGTCAGATGTCCTTTTTTTAAGGAAAAACTAACATTTTAAATTTTCCAGTTAGCATTGCTAATGATTCCTGTCTGACAACTGCTTATTCACTGTTGACAATTAAAATGGCTTAAGTGTTCAGCAAAAGAGATTTTTCTTGCTACTGTGTGATACGCACCCACCTTTGCAACAGGACAGTCGAGTCTTCTGGAATATACAGGAAATAACCCACACTCACAAATGAGAACATCAACAATGAAAACATATCACGTAAAGCAAAAGACAATTTTTTTATCGCGTTAACATATAGACAAATAACATGGGAAAGTATCTTCATTTTCAAGCTATTTTCCCGTTCTATGTATTTCTTTTTCTCTCTCTCCTATGGAAACACATCCAAACCTCTCAATTCTCCAGCAATGTGTCTTAAAGACCTCGTTTATTCCCTGATAAAACTATTGCAGGTTGTTCTTTGCCCAGGAAGGCAATATCCTGCAAATACAGCTTTGAACTATTCCTGACTGACAGAAAAACTTGTAAGCACCAGGAGTCAATACTGAACACTACAAAATGAATTTCAGAACTTCTGCAGCTCATTTTATCTCTCACTAACGCTTTCCTGCTTTACCTTATTTTCTGAAGTCAGAGCTTTATTTCTGCTCCTCCCTCCCCTCTCCTTCCTTCTAACATTTAATTTGTCTTATGTGACTCAAATCGGTCTTTCTTCTCATGACCTAATATTTTAACCTTAAGCCTGATGAAAAACAGACTTCACAAATCCGACACGTGAATTAAAAGTGAAACACATGCCTCAGCACAAGTTAATTAAAAATAATACATATAATGTTAGCTTGTTTCAAGTATTATTTGACCAAAAATTTGCACCCATCAATAACTCCTATAGTCCACAATCGCTACAGAAGTCACCATCGTAAGCTCAAAGTCACTGCAAAAATTAGCTATAGAATCGAAGAATCATGGAATGGTTTGGGTTGCAGGGCCCTTTCCAGCTCCCCCAGCGCCCCTCCTGCCATGAGCAGGGACATCTGCACCAGCTCAGGTTGCTCAGAGCCCCGTCCAGCCTGGCCTGGGATGTCTCCAGGGATGGTTCAGCCACCACCTCTCCGGCCAACCTGGGCCAGGCTCTCACCACCCTCGGGGCCAACAATTCCTTCCTCATGTCCGGCCTGAATCTCCCTCCTTTAGTTTCAAACCATCAGCCCAGTTGCTGAGCTCGATCCTGAGAGACGCTGGAGCGCCCAGCGGGCACGGCCTTCACCCCGCCGGTACCCAACACGAGCCCTGCACCTCCTCAGTGTTTTGCATCACTGTCAGATGCCCCAGTATTAAGTCAGATAACAATAACTAGTTGTAGACAGCTGATTTTACAGGCATGGAGCTGGGATCCTCTCGATGCGGTAACTCTTGCCCTGAAATTCACATCTGTGGTTCCCTTTGACGGGACAGGCCTTACAAAGTAAGGACTACATGGGAAAAGATGACTTGAAATTCCAGACTCCTTTAAAAAAATCTAGCAGTAAACATATTCTTCTAAACGGCCTTCCTAGAAATTATTTCAAGGTAAGAATACAGCGTTTTTCTCTGCTGACGAGCAGTCTGGAGGTTGCTGGGTTTATGAGCATAATGGTCAAACTTCGGCTGGGGGTAGCTGCTAAAGTCCAAACCCATTTTAAGCAGTGAGTCTTATTGAAATAGTTGGTCAAATTTAACAACTGTGAAAACATTTAAAGTTCACATAACTTGCAGGTCTGTCATAAATTCTGCGCCTGCCAGACACACATAAATAGAGGATCCTCAGCTGGGAATAGCCAGTCTGCTTTAAAGGGTATCGCGAGTTATATTAAACGGAGAATGTCTTGTGAAAAAGATTGCTTTTGAGATAAGAAACTCATTCTTAAGACAATAAACACAAGTGAAAATATGCTTCGGTGAAAATTAAGATCTGTCCATCCATTCCCTACTGGTAATCGGATAAGGGACGGAGAACTTGCTTTCTTTAAAAGCATTTTGCCTCTCTACCCCGGCTGCACCAACCAGGGTGAAGCAACCACACTTCAGTAACTGTCTTGGGACCAAAATATTCAAATGTTGGTTAGCCTGGAGAAGGATGCCTAGCCCTAAACTCTGAAAATCCTGATTTGAAGGAAGAACTGTGTAAAAATGGCAGCTTTCTACTCAGAAATGGGCCAAATCCCTTCTAAAATTTTCATTCTTAGGAAAAAAAAAAAAAAAGGGTATACGCTGCCTTTTCCTCCTGCTACCCCAAAAGCGTGAACACGTTGCAAAACATCTTCCTGCCTGTTTTCTGGAGCAGTATTAAAGGAATTATTTAGGTAAATTCTGACCTCTAGTATTTGTATTTCTTTTCACGGTAAACAAAGATGGAAACATCTAATTTTGCAAGGCCAACCAGTTCGAAACACTACGAGCTTGAAGTGTTTGTGTGAGCAACTCCAAGAAAAGCCCACCTTGTTAGTAGTAAGATGTTTGTAGAAAATATGTAGGATAATGCCACTTTGCAGCTCATTTACAGCCAATAATTGGAATTCCAGGTGAAAAAACCCACTTTCCTCCCTCCATAACCAACACCACGTTTTCTATGATTCAAGTGGCAGAAGAAGGAAAAGGTACACATTTTTTTGACTTGTCTAAGTTCACCTAATAAGCAATTTATTGATATTTACCCACTAATAAAACAATCCCAATTGCTTTATATAGTTTTATTTTATTATTCCAATGTGTCAGCAATTGAGAGTAGTAATTTGATCGAATTTTGCGTTAGAAGCACTTATGCTAAATTGCCACTGTGAATGGATGACAAATGTCTAAGACATTTTACACATGATTACTTGGGCACTTTGATGCAAACGATATTTGGGCTACTTAGAACATCCATCTGTACCATTTCTCAGCACCAAAGTGCAGCCGTGTCTGCCGGACTTCTTACCTGTCTCTGCAAGACGTGGTGCACGTGACACCAAAATTGCAGCTATAATTCTGAAATTAACAGGTACCGATAAGGTTATATGCATGTTATGTATTATATTAATGCATTCCTCCATTGAAAAAATATTATTTAAGATAATAGAACTGTTTCTAGAACCTTGTATTAATAGTCTGTCTCAGCATACTTTCGCAGTTGTACTTTATCAAATCTAAAAGCCCGTTTTTATCTTTGAGTAGGTAAAATGCTGGTTTGTGTCAATAGTAACTCTTATCGCAGTCTGGTAATATAAAACATGCATTTTACAACTGCATTTTTAAAAAATTAGATGAGCGTTAAGCTAAACATCATTTAAAAAGGCATGCACACGTACCATCCATGCAGCAAAGCCATTTACACACAGTGTGTGAGAGACAAAAATCAAAGGAAACACTGGTATTTATAAACCATTGCTCCTTTTATCCAGCCGAGGAACTTTATTTCGGCAAGGCCACGACTGCCTATTTTGTCTCACAAAAACACCTTCTGTGCCAAGGATGGAGTAACATGCCCATGTTATCCACACTAAGGAAAAACACGGAGCAGCTTCACAGAAACCTGTGGGTTTATCCCCAAAACCTGTGGGTTTATCCCCAAACCGCGGGGATCAGCGTCAGAAGCAGCCGCAGCTCCCGATGCCAACTCTTGCCCCAAACACGGCTCCCAACGCAAAGCAAACATTCTCCAGATCATTCCTTCACATTTCTCATCGCTAAAATAATATTTTCACTCGTTATCTTTTGTTCATTTCACATCTGCAAAAGCCAGTACACTCACGGAAGGTCAAATCTTCATCTGCTACTTTTGCCTGGGCTAATATGCACCCACTAAGGAGGAAAAATTCACACCATGGAATTTTAAATAAGTGCTAAAATCTTCCATGAGATGCTAAAATCACACAAAGAAACTAGCATAGTTTAAAACAGTAAAGGCTTTTACAATGTTTTTAAATCCAAGATTAAGATATTCTGCTATAACTCATATTTGTTTCTCATAAGATGGAAATGATGGAACTATCAACAATAACAAAGAGAAAATGCATTTTTAAAAAAATATCATATAAATACAACAAAATAGTTTATATTCCAAAAGTAATCAAAGACGACACTAGAGAGCACCTACTAAAACCAGACCTTTTACACACAGGCGGGTCAAGACAGTTTGCATCCAAGAATTGTAAAAGCCAAGGTCTCCGTGATCTCTTCACGGCTGTTGACTGAACTGACGCGGTCGTGGAAAGACCCAAGAGGCTCCAAGTCCGCCGGCCTCACACCCTCCAAGACAAAACAGAGCAACGGCTGCAGCGAAGCCCAAACAACAGAGGACGTGAGGAGGTAACGGAGCTGGTGGTAAATCCCAGGAGCTCCCGGGAAAGAGACCTCTCAGACGTGCTTTGGCCAAGTCAAGAGTTGGGTTGTAAAAATAACAATGTTTGTATATTTAGAATCTTACAAAGGCATTTGGCTTGACATAGCACAAGCATGTTCAGAAATTAAAGACAGATAAAATCAACACAACACTTAGTTTCTTTTTTTTTTTTTTTAAAAAAAATCCCAAGCATGTGCTCTAGTTAATTCAAAGCCACTAGATTTGGAACGTAACATAATGGAGAGAAGTACTACAGCCTGTGCTGTCCCAGGATGGGTGGATGGAGAACTGCAACAGTCTCTTCTCACCTCTGAAACCTCCGAATCTCTAAACTAGCTGCGAACCTTGAAAAGGGATCGGCTTGCAAAGTGTTCTTGGTGCTAACTGCCGGGCAGAACTGCGGCAAAAGAATGTGCCCATTCATCTCAAGCAAAATCAGGACTGAGAGAAAATTTATTTATTTAAAGTGAATTTACTGACACGAGAAATTTGCCTGGAAAACTACGGCAGGGTAACATTTGCGATTAATTTTTGCTTAACACGGATCTCTGTTGGCTCAGGCATCAATAATGGCATCCAGCGAATCACAGGTCAGATGATAACTGCTTTTCTTCCCCACCGAGGTAACCACACATATTTTCCTGTTAACAAGATCAATAAACCTGACACATTCTGAAATCTATGATTAACTCCTTTTACAGTATTTGAAGCCGCCCAGGGTTATTGCTTTGAACGGCCAGAGCTAGAGCCTCATGCGTGTTTCTAATTAGCAGGATAAATAATCTAACACCTTATAATCTTCTTCCTCGCACTTAATGATTTTGTGATGAAGTAACAAAAATTGCGATTGAGTAGGTAACTACCTACAGGTGGCTGCGCAACGATGTTTTCTTTATAGGAAAACTCATTCTGAAGGTTTAACACCATATTGCAGTAGTGAAAGCACCTTGGGTCAATACAGATTTATTCCCATTTTTAATGTTTTTACTAGACTGAACAAACACTTGCCCCAAGACCAAACCCAGTGGTTCTAAAGGTTGCGGAAGCCCAGGGTAAACTCTTAAGTTGAGCTTGGCGTGATTGACACGTCCTTGCAACAAGGAGCCGCACAGTTATTTCAGGGTGGGGATTGTTTCCCTCTGGCTTCACATGGGTTTTCACAGCCCCTTCATCACCGGGCTCTTGCTCACAGCACTTCAGATGTTGGCTGATGACAGTGCGGCTGCCAATGGTATTGGGTGGCCCTTTGAAATTGCTGATTTTCAGGTGGTCTTCACAGGAGAGATGTGTTTGAGCATGGGGACACCTGGAGCATGCCCATACTCATCCTCATCGTCCCTGTGGGGCTGGAGGAGCTTGTTCCCAGCAGGGACGCTAGGCCAGCCTGAGGGGGGTAGGACGCTAAAGGTGGAAGGAGAAACAACCCATCGTCACCGAACCACTTACAAAATCAGAAGATGCCCTCAGCACAGGACAGACATGGACATGTCAGAGAGGGTCCAGAGGAAGCCACCAAGATGACCCGAGGCTGGACCAGCTCTGCTGGGAGGACAGGCTGAGAGAGTTGGGGGGTTCAGCTGGAGAAGAGAAGCTCCAGAGAGACCTTGTTGAGGCCCTTCTGTACTTAAAAGGGGCCGATAAGAAAAGATGGGGACAGACTTTTGAGCAGGGTCTGTTGTAATAGGACAAGGGGTGACGGTTTTAAACTAAAGGAGGGAGATTCAGGCTGGACGTGAGGAAGAAATTGTTGGCCCTGAGGGTGGTGAGAGCCTGGCCCAGGTTGGCCAGAGAGGTGGTGGCTGAACCATCCCTGGAGACATCCCAGGCCAGGCTGGACGGGGCTCTGAGCAACCTGAGCTGGTGCAGATGTCCCTGCTCATGGCAGGGGGGGCACTGGGGACCTGAGAAGGGCCCTGCAACACAAACCATCTGTGATTCTGTGATTCTAAGACCTGCAGATACATGGGGGGTGATTAAGGAAGGGACCCCCTGGCTGGGGCAGAGATTTTGAGGGACAGGCAGAGGTCCAGCACACGGTGCCAGGTCCCAGCGCTGGGATGTCTCAGTGGGGTAAAAGCAAAGGCTCGGTGCTGAGTCCGTCTGAAGGGCAGGAGAAGCCTCAGTGCCCGTGGGAAAGGGGGGAAGGAAGAAGGGGACTGCATATGGACAAAAACGGCTTTTCATGTGGGTGATCAAGAGCCCAGGACAGCGAACAAATCCATTGCACACAGGCCACAGGCATTGCCTGTCTCCCTTCCAGAAGCCACACTTTGTTTGTAATACTGTAATTATTATTATCACTATTTTTTGTTCTCTTGAATATTTCCTACCACAACCAGCCGGAGCTTTCACTACTCTAATATTTCAAATTCTTCATCTTAATGCACTTTTCAAGTTGCTGGTAGCGCAGCTGGCAGATAAAACCAAAACCTGCTTGAAGTTTTGCCCAGAGTTGAGCCATTTCATGCCATTACGACCCGATGAAGCTCCGACAGATCCCTAATTGCTCCTCCTTTTCTTGGTTCCCCATCAACACAAACTGAAAATAGCAGAAGAGGATTTGTTTAAGGAATATCAACAACAGCTGGGCATTAAAGTAAAAGAAGAACAGAATGAGAAAGAGATTGAGATTTGCCCACTGAGATTTTACTGTGTGGTTATGCAGGATATTTTATTACAACCACAGAAACATTATAGGCCTTTAAATAGGATTTCCCGTATAATTTAAGGCCTTACGGCGTGAGGGAATCTCACTGTACCTTGGAGATGACCTCAGACATTAACTGGTTTCTGAAATGTCTGACTATTTCCTTATTTCACCCCTTACACCTGACCAACTCCCATGGCTGCGCAAACACAGGAAAATGTTGTAAGGACATTCAACCACCAGAAGCTGCAGGTGTTGAAGCAAACCACGGCCGGACAAGACTTGAAAACACGCTTGCTCCACACAACAGAAGTTCCATTTTCTCTTTCAGAAAATCACAATAAAGATGACCGCTTCACAATTTCATTTGTCAGTTTTCTGACTTAGTTACACTGAACTCATTCCACGACAGCTAGAAATCATTTTATACCACAGGTACGTGACACATGTGTACGGTTATTTCCCTTCTTTCCTCCTACATCTACAGACCTTTACACTCATCTCCCCCAAAATAACACCTGTACACATTGGGCTGGTGGGGAGGAAAATCAAGGAGGTTGGTTTCCAGACTTCTTTTTTTTTTTAAAACTGCTTAAGATAGACCAGCAAACCTCCAAAATATCATAGAAAGCTCCAAAAGCCTGAGACTGGGAAGAAGGAGGCTCTGGCACTTGGGCTACACCATAAAATATGCTCATCCTCCCCAAAACAACAGTATCCGTCTGTATTTTAGCAACTCGTAGATGAAGAGCCATTGAAGAAGCAGCTGTGTTGTAAATATATGTAAATAAAACAGACCGATAATCTCTGCTAGAAGCTTCTAAGATACCACATTGTCTGAGCACAACACAAATCAGCTCTAATCACACGTGAATCAGAGACACTCTGAAAGACGATTTTTCATTTGCTCTTTTTGAGGACAAGACAGACATTCAGGGCAAGACCTTTCCCAAAGAAAGCGGCACAAAGACGGGCTCTGTTTAGCCACCACTGTAACCTGACCCGCTCCAGGAAGGGTGACATTAATTGTAATATTGTCAGATCTTGCCTCATGGCCTTGAGGCTCAAAGAAATCCTTGTAAGTCAATTAAATTGCCCTCACGATTAGAGCTAAGCGAGAATTTTTTGGATGAAAATTGTCTTGGAGAGAAAAACATCATCTTCCGAAAACTGGAACGCTTCACAAAGACGCAGTGGTTTGGACAAAATTGCCACTGAAATCTTTTAGCGGCTCCAGAAGGAGTTTTTGGGTTGGCCTCAGAATAGGTATTATCTGGAATAAACCACAAGAAATGTGGGGAAAGCAGGTTATAGCTCTGCTCTTCCTCCTCTCAAGTGAGTATATGTTGGGCTAGGGGCTACGGAACACTGATTTTCTGAGAAAAAAGCCTACTAGTCTCAACATTGAAATAAAGCCAAATATTGAAGGCTCAATATTTTTAATCGAATCCGCTACTTTTTTCCAACCAGTCTTAGGTCCAGGCTTAATGTGGAGCGTAGGAGCATGGGTCCTCTGTCCTGGAGTGGACTGAACTCCTACCCAGAGAACGTCTGCCAGGGAGGCCAGTGGGAAAAAGGCCTCTGCGTGACATCGAACATATACAGCATTAACAGGAACAATATTTGGCAGGTCTGATTATTTGGTTTAACTCACAAGACTCAGTTTATCATCGAACTCAGTCAGACACAGATTACCGACTGGGTATAATAATATTTTTTTTCTTTTTTTACCTTTTTTTTTTTTTTTTTAATATCTCCATAAACACAATACCCTGATGGCTGCAAGAGAATATAAGGGTCAGTAATGCAACTCTTCAGCCTTTCCTGATTTTTTTCTTTCCCTTCTGTTGCCAAACAGAAGAAACATCAAAATGATCCTCACGTTGCTGCTTCTTAAATCAGGAAAATACACACACAGTCTGTAACTCAGGGTCAAATCAGAGAATTACGGGATTTCTTTAAGTGATCGTATAAACATCGATAACTGAGATCACCAATTAGAGAAGGGAAAATCTATCCTCTACTCAGACTTTATGTATCAGCCCCGCCAGGATCCTGCATGGGATTTGAGATCTTCCTAGATCTGCAGTGTTAAAAACTGACAATAAGGTATCTGAGCCTAGTTTATAACGACGGCACAAATTCACCTTCCAGTGTTTATCAGACATGATCAGACAAGCTCAGTGCAACAGGACTAACGCAGAAAGGCTAAATTAACATGCTAAAAACCAGCTAAATATAAAAAAGCACAAGACCTGATCCAGCACTCCTAACATGATGAAAGCCGAGCACTTTCTAAGCAAGTAAAAGCAATTTCATCTTCTCATCTTCACGTCCACTATGCAACAGGGTTGTATTAGAGCCTCATAGAAATAAAAGTCCAAATACTCTCCAAATACTGACTGCAGCACTCCACAAAGGCCATTTCTATACCAAAAATTTATCTGCATATGTAGTTGCTATGGGTGATCCTGCGCAGACTGAAAACAAATCCAGTTCTTAATAGCACATTGTCTTTTCCCTTGCATTACAAAAATGCACCAGGGAACTCTGGCTCCCCATATCCAGGTCATAAGGTGTTATACTGTATTTCCTTCTTCCTCCACACTGAAAAAACTATTGACATCAGTGTAATTAATTTCTTTTCAGGTAGTACAGCTACGTCTCCATATTGTGTCATACCTTCCCATCGTGCCGCATGAAGACAGAAGAGCTTTCTGTTTGCACCACAGGCAGATAAGAGCAGACCACTTCAGCCAAAATGGGTAAAAATATTTATCAGATACCCTTTCAAAAGTGAAAAGCACTTTCTAAGGTCGACCTTTCTCCAAACTACAGGCTAGTTTTTTTTCTGTGCACTCAGCACAGCATAACATATTACAATTTAACCCACTTCACTAGTAAGAGCTGAGGCAAGGACTGGGATTTCTGCGGCATTGCTCACATGAAAACCAGGGGACGATGCAGCAGACAGGAACGGTAATCCAGTTGCAAAGGTTTTGGTCTGCGCCCCCAGAGATGGAGCTCTATTCTCTATTTTAGAGGCTACAACAGCCTGGACAAGCCAGCCCAGGGTGTCAGACCCAGCCAAGGTGACCAGCGCCACTGCAGCTGCAGCTGAAGGAGCACAAACAGCGGCGCTCAAGGCGACTGAAACACCTTTAATCTTGCTCTGGCTCAGTTTCCCGTATGTGGTGTGGGAGATAAGACGAGGTGCAGAGGCAAAGGACCCTGTGTTTCTCAGATAATGGGTATATTTAGCTACGTAAGTACCTCGAGGTAGATAAAAAGCACTAGAATACTGACTATAATGAAGTCATTTAACACAAGACACAAAGATGGCTTCCTAAATTCTGTACTACATTTACCCCCAGGTTTTAATTTATTTTTGCTTGCTCAGGAAAGCCCACGACCATGCCCCCTCCTAAACCATACGCCGCGGTGCCTCAGCCGTCACCTCACTGCCCGCTACGCTACAGGAGCATCGCAAAGGAAATCCCGGCAGAACAACCAGAACAAGGGAAAAGGCGAGAGAGTGGCACAGCAGATAAGTGTGCACCACATCAAAGACCCAACGAAGAGGAGAAGCCCAGCTCTCCCTGGAAACATTTCATTTCCACGACTGGCAGATAATCCGACTCTCAGACCCCGGCAAAACTCGGGGAGTATTATTTTCGCTTGAATGAAGTAATGCAGCAGAACGTAACATGGTTTCTGTCAGCATCAGCCACTCAGACTTCCATCTTCGTACTGCGTGATTTTTTTTGCACAAATATATTTATATTGGCCTCCACACAGAATATCCCAGTTTACATTTCAGCCCCTATACATCGTACGCACCGGCCGTTGCATCACCGCACAGCGGGGCTATAAAAGATCCCGTGCTCAAACTCCTGGGACTCGCCTTCAGCCCTCATTCCACATTCCCACCCTCACTAAGCTACACGGAGGTAGTTTCTACGACAGCGACAAAACATGTTACAGGACTGGAAATCAATACGTCTCCTTCAGCAAGATCCCGGGGGTCAAACGTGGTGCCGGGTGCTGTGGGGAGCTCGGGATGCTGCCGGAGCACTCTTGCTTCTTTATCGGCATTTTTTCTCCTACAAAATTTAGCTTCTACGGTCAAAAGGGGAAAGTTTGTTAGTTTTTGAAATCCACAATCAAACACGCAGTTGGCCAAGTCTCACCTGGATGCTGGCCAGGGGTGATGTGTTTTCTCATTGAAGGAACCACACTGACATCCAGTCACACAGAGCCACTGTACAAAAGATCTGTTTGACTAAAAAACCCAGATGGGTTTAACTAAGGAAAAAAAAAAAAAATCTTAATCGCTGAAAAAGAGGATGGGAGAATCCTGTGGGGTTTGTGGTTTCACAAGCCCTGCAAGCTATTTCTGGGAATCACAAACCCCATTTGATTCCATGAATCAAATGCCCCTTAAAATTACAGTCTCTCCTCTTCTCTTTTCCTCCTCTCCTCATTCTCAGTGGTTAAATAAAGAATAAAACAATACCATATTGGGGTTATATAAATAGAAAAGGCCCCTCTAATAATAGAAGGACTGTTGAAGAGCAATACTGACACAAGGACTGTATAGACCCTACTCAGGATGGTATATACATCCAGTCTGATTTACATTCACGCCGTTGTCTCTCTGCCACCCAGTAACCACTGCACATGCAAAAGCAGTAATATTTTCTTCCTGTAAAACCTAAACCGCCATGTCTTGCGAGCTTACAGGATACGTCCAAAAGGTGCCATGCTGTTCTTCCCAATTTTCCACTGTAATAAAGTCAAAAGTCTCCCTCGTGCTCCAACTCCTCTCATTTCAGTGACTTGCGCCCAGGATTCCTCCCGGAGGGGGTGAAGTTCAGGGCAAGCGCAGAGCCATCGCTCCAGGTAGTGGAACAATACAGAATGAGAAATAAAGGGCAATAATAATACTGGAAAAGACTGGGCAAACAACCATTTTCAAGGCCAAAGTATCTCTATTGTTATATGAAATCCTCTCATCTGGAAACTGCTGCGTTCTGACCTCAGCCCTTTCTGATTTTAATCTCAGTAACAACCAGAGAGACTCGAGATCAAGATACACGCATCTATGTCCTTAAACGATGAAACCTTGCCATGGATGATGGGTAAAAAGTGAGTTTCAAAGTGATGTGAAGCATGGGAACGTCAAAAAGTTATGGTCTTTCAGGAAATTTTTAGAAGCAATGGCTACAGCCATGTGTATATATGTGTGTAAAATATATAGACACACAGAAATATGCAGTGCACAAGTATACAGTGAGACACGCTGGAAAATAGTTACCTAGCAAAAGGCTCTCTCTGATCTTCCTCAAATTAGTCAATTAACTCAACTTGAGGTTGCACTCATATATTCCATGGAAAAAAAAAAAAAAAGGGTTAAATTAGCTGGTGGTGGCCTTTTCCACCAAGAAAGAGCCAGCCAGACCTGACTTATCTGCCAGGAGGTTGTGCCTGTTGTGGAGGTGCCCTTGACACCATCCACTTTATGGAAACTATTCCAGTGTCGCCCCATCCCTGGGCTGGGGACAGAGGCTCCGGCACTCGCCCCGCAGCTCACCCGGCTGCTCGGAGCTGCCGCTGTATCCGCAGCACCTTCCGGCAAAATGAAAGATAAAATAATGATTTCTTTATAAAGCAGGAGCGTGGGCTGTTGTCTTTTTTTTTTTGAAAGCAAAGTTTCTTCAAGCTATGCCAGAGACGCAGAGCGCATTAATGGAATGTAACTCCACGGCCTCGCAGATAAGGGCTTTAAAGCCGAGCTTTGCCAAACTCAGGAGAGTTAAAGGAAGGACGATCGGGTCAGCCCGTGTTCACACTACAGCAATACCCTGGGTTCTTGATTTCCTTACGGACTGCAGGGGTGTGTATCTGCTGGAATTTCTTTCATTGGCTTCAGACTGATTTGCAAATCAGACATTTGGCTCTAGCTAACTGCAAGAGTGCTTACGGAAAGCAGAAAGAATAAGGATGTAACACACGCATGAATTATTATGTTATCTAGCACTGCCTGTCCTATTTTACAGAAGTCATCCATTTCATCATTTTATTTTTAAGCTACAGTTGGCCCATCTGTTTTTCTGCCATCACATTGGTGCAGAACTCTGCGCCTATAAATTATGTGGAGAAAAAGTGCTGAGCACATGGATTTTTTTTTTTTTTTAAAAAAACCCATGAACCTCAAATTAAATCCTTAAATGAACAGAACCTTCCACTCATGGCAGGTTGATAAAGACAAGACGGGAAAAACACGCTCACTGAACAAGGCTGCTCCTTGCTGCCTATTTTGTTCACTGCTTTACCACAGAGAAGAAGCTAATGCTGATACGGCAGTACGAGTTTTCCTTTCCGCAACATCCTTCAAAGCGCTTCCGTATTTAACCTTCATTTAGCCACTGTGAAATAGGATGATATGTCCCTGTGATGATAAACAGTAAGTGCCCGTGTGCTCAGAGCAACACCAGCGGGCACAGTGAGGGAAAAGAGACGGGGTTCCCACGACTGTGTTTTGGGGAACCCAAATCAGCTGAACCCACGGAACCACATCCAGTTTAATCAGAGCACCGGGACTAACGCCCTCAACTTTTGAGAAAACGGCAGGACGATATTTTGTGCCCCAGCTTCCAGGACTGTTCCTTGAAGAAAGGGCTTCCCCATGGGACTCCCATGAGCCCTAAATGACAGGGAGGGAGGTCGCCACGTAGTACATCTGTCACTCTGGAATTTGAAACCAACGCTGGCATAGATGGGGTTGGTTTTCACAGATAAAAGCAGGTATTTCTCGTAATTATACCTACGGCTTATCTAATAGCAATGAGGAGTGCTAAAATGGCATTGAGACTATGAAACAACGGAGTAGTCTGAGGGCCAATGCATTTGCAGCATCTGAGAGGGACCGGGCTCCAAGTTCTCTCCATATCTGAAGAAATTTTCAATCCAAATACCAGAAAAAAATGAGGTATTAATCTCTAGAACAACTTAATTTTTTTTTTTTTTTTCAGACAAGAAAATTTAGCAGAGCTGCACAAAATGCCCTGCATCTGCTGCAGAGTCCTGCCGCCTTTAGCCCGCACTCCTTCAAATGCTTTTTTGGCGACACTTACTACGTAACATGGGGTCACGCTTACCACAAGCACCTCCACCAAACTTTCATTCATTTCATAGCTATGAATTCGTTTGCCGGCTTGTATGGGGAGAAAGCCATGCACGAGTAGGCTGTGAGACACCTAAGGTACTGTTTGCATGGAAAGAACAGCAAACGGCGAGGAACAGATTTCGAGGCGCTTTCCCTCCTGCATCCCACACCATTTCGCTTTGTAATTTCGCCTCACACCGCTGGACCAAACCCGCTGCTGCTCTGGCACTCACACCACTGCCAGCAGATATGAACTAGGTTCAAGATGACGTACGCTGACCTTTTTTTCACTCTAATTTATTTGGAGTCCCAAGTTTATTATTTCTTTGTCATAAGCTCCTTCCCGATTCTCTTATTTCATAGATTAAATCTGGTCAGCTCTACAGAAATGTAAATGTTCTCTAATCAGTAAAACGGAGAACCCTCTGCACAGTTCTTTGGACACATTTCTCTGCAATACTTACTATAATGTGACCTTTTACTAGACAGAGCCCACAACATCCCAGGGTGATGAAGTGTGATTAAATATCATTTTTGGTTACAAAATTATAAGGCACAATTGTAAATACACTATTAAAGAGGGAGTCTCACTTTATTTTCACCTTTTCGCATTCTTTGTGTTCGCACCCACATATACCAACGGGCAGCAAATGCTGAAAAGAAAATTAAGTCACTTTAAAGGCAATTTAACGTTTGATACAGAGCACACAGTGATTGTTTGTTCCCTGAAATAAGACAGGGTTGTGTTAAACTAGAGGAATGGTGTTTGGCTCAGGGGGAGTGTAGCACTCCTAGTCTCTGAACTAGCTCTCGTGACTCTAGTTTGGTTTTTCTCACGGTTGGGACGATGCTGTGTGGGCATCACCTTAGAGCTCAGCCCAACTCTCACTGAATTAGGGGAACCATTTGCCCTTACTTCTCCAGAACTAGGTGAGGCTTTCGGCTAGTTAAGTGTGGTCATCAACCCAAAACCCTGCCAGAAAGAAAAATGGGAAAAAGGTTCCCAAATCTATTCTGGTTTTAAAAAGCAAAGCAATCCAGAGTGGCCCAGAGAGAGAAATTCCAGCACAGCTCTCTGCTTTCTGCGCTGGCCCATCAAGGATGTGCTGCTTAACCTCACAAATTTCAGAAACCCCAAGCTAGGTGGAAGCAGACACAAAATACTCATCATCTCAACTCATTCATTAAGTCTCCAAACTGCTAACGAGCACAACAGCGGCCACTTCCCACAGCACCATGAAGCTTTCCTCCCCAGAACGTCACAATCACAAAAAGGAATCTATTGTAAGTCCGAGCGAAGAGCTCTTCTTCCAAAACATACTCGGTAACTTCGTGTCAGGTACCTTCAAACGGGAAGACAAAAGCACATTTTATGAGGTTCCATTAGAGGGCATCCTAGCATGTCCTTTTGGGGTCAGATGCTTCTCCTAATTTATATCCTCTAATGTTTTGTAGACCATCTTCTGTAAGGACAGTCAGGAATATTCACATCCCCAAACTTCTGTATCCCTTGTAATTGTATTAATAGTTTCATTGTATGTCTAACTTGGTACTGTATTTCTCTTCTAAAAGCGCAGCTTCCCTCACCAGAGAGGTGGGTTTTTACTATTGTTCCATGCATGTAAAATGAGAATAAGCTGAACACGCTATCATAAAATTAATTTCAAATTATGAAATAGTTGAAGATCACACCTGAAAACAATACGGGACTGTAAAAGCCGAGCAAGTTTGATCATGTACCTTGAAACTAGAGGGGAAGATAAATGCGCATTCTCAAAATCTACCGAAAACAGAAGCTCCACGGCCAAAATACAACACGGCAACTGCTCAGACTCAGCAGCAGGAGTCGAACCTGAGCTCCAGGACACAGGGAGCTGTCGTAAAAACAGCCGCTACTCACACCCGCGTACTCGATCTTCAGAACTTCGGTTTTAAGACAGTTTACTAATACAGGCACAGAGAGATACAGATACAGCTTATGACCATCGGTCCCGTTAAAATCAGTAAAAAGCTCCTGGGTAGTAAAATCTACTTATAGTGATAAATATTTCCCAGATTGGGCTGTGACATGTCTAAAGATCAGTTTCTACTCATACCTGTAGGTACACTGAAATAATTTCAAAGGCTGAAGGCACCAGAGGGTTTAAAGGTAATAATACTGGAAATTAAGAAGTCTAGTGTAAGAAATAGGAGTTGACACGATAACATGAAAATATATCTATAAGACAGATAATTCAGTTACAATAAATTACCATACTATCTGACTTAAAGCGGAGTGTAGAAGTGCTCCTGTCACACAAAAAGAAAAATGAACTTCTGACTGCCGAAATGCAAGATTAATGAATCGACATAACAGACATGAAACAACTTACGATGATCCTGGACTTGCTGTTGGCGGGGGACCTGGAAAAGTGACAGAAGAAAAACAGCGTGATGAGTTATGGCAAGGTAGCGAGCAGGAAGCTTTTGAAAACCTTTTAAAAGATAAAAGTAACAGTCTGTCATGTTGGATGTGGTTTATGCAGTTTAACAGACGAGTTGCAGCTTCTCAGTACCAAAGACAAGACGGTGACTGTCTGCAAAGCGCCACAGACGAGGACAACAAACAGGTGAGACACTTGTCCTGCAGTTCAGCCCTGTCTTGGGCCATCACAGAAAAGGTCACGGCAAACCACAGGAGGCTTGTACAAAAGCATGTTGTAACTATAACTGGGAGAAAACAGCATAATTTCCCTCTATCAATCTTCATTATTTCTCCGGGAATTCATCCTAGGCCTGATTCAGAGGCACTGATGGAATTTGCTCTGAGCTCAGCGAGCTTTTGCCAACAGGGTTTCATTGATGTGGCCCTCGGTGCTTCAATTTTGGCAGCTCTGGAAAGGCTGGGCGGGCTGGAGTTCGGCTGCAGCAGATTTCAGGGGACTTCGTACTAATGAATATTTGCTCTAGAAACCGAATTGTGAGATTAAATATCGCTCCGGTCAGAAAAAAGAAAAATACTCAGTGTTTTCTGCAGGAGCGCCTATGAAAGTATCATTGCTCAGATAAAAATCTACACTTCACATAAAGGCTAAAGGACAACAACTGTCCCATGAAAGAACATCTAATGATTAATTTCTTGTTAGAATTTAGAAAATGTGGGAGATTTATGAAACTCTTCACATCCATCATTCATTGTGTGTTATTTGCCCATTTCCTAAGAGGATTAACTACAACTCTGCGCAAACATCTTCACTGCAGTGAATTATTTCCCTCTGAAATGTGGCGGTGGAGGAGAACACACACAAAACCTGTTTCTTGTTTGGAATCTTCTCAGTCATAAGATCAGCTTTGAAGGCAATTATCTCTATATAAACTTTGAAGAAAAAGTGCTTATTTTACCTGCCAGATAGATATATATATATACACATATACGTATATCACTAATATGCCTACAGTGCAAGCTGAAATGTCTCACTTACAGGAGGTCACTCTGGCACTTGAGAATAAAATAGTTTTTTCTCGTCTGGCCCAAATCCACTCAGGTAGCATATTGATGAACCCTGCTGTTTAGTGACCCCTGCGTTTCGGCCCTGCTGCCAGTGGGCTTTTGTTACGGTAAAAGCCACCGTTAAGCCGCCAACAGGGGCATCTCGGGAAAACAGGCAGCAAGGATACGCTGCCATCCCAGAGAGGCTCCCAAATTTAGGCTGAACCAGACCAGCCGATACCACTACATCAGTGTGTTCATTTTCAGTGGATAAATACGCTGTTCTCCGCAGCTGTAGCAGTTTGCATGGCCTAAAAGGAGCAAACTTACCGAATTTTACAAACAGCACCCCTGTTGTAGAGACAGTCTTTCTGCCGTTAGTCGCGACGCACTGGAAGTAGCCGGTGTCCGTCGTGTCGAGGTTCCTTATTCGCAGCCGGGACCCGTAGCTGGTGGCACGGAAGGAAATTCTCCGGGGCTCCTGGACCACCGGAGCGTCGTTCTTCAGCCAGCGGACCGTGGGAGGAGGATTGCCGGACACTTTGCAGTGCAGCTCGGCGGTCTGGCCCAGCGTGGTGGTGATGTTGTTCATAGGTTCATCAAGCGTCAAGAAGTAATCTGTGGTGGAAAAAAAAAGAAAAAAAGGGTGAATAAAGGATTCCAGCTCAGGAAATGTCATTTTAAGGAAAGCTCATGCTTGTCTTTGAAAGGAAAACACAGCAAGTGGCTATTAAGTTTAGCAGAAAATTATAATACTTGTTAATTGATGTTTCAGGGCCAGCAATAGGTCCCACATAGTATTGCAGGGTAATAAAAGGAACAGATTTCGGAATTTCCATTGCACTATAGTAATGTCGTATTTCTTGAAAACGTATCCTCCTTCATACACTCATGGATCCCCTCTCCTGTCTCAACATCATCCTATCCGGCTTCAGAAAAAGAGGGCAACACTGCTTCTCTTTTTTCTTTTATTTTTCCTTTTTGCTAACTGATAAACACGAAAAACATGTATCAGAAAGCCAGATGTTCGTTTTGATGCCTCTGCCTATGTAGATCTGCCCCTGCTCACACTAACACCCACAAAATATAGCAGTATATGAAACTAATTGCTCGGAAGTGAAGATCTCAGAGCCATTTTTAATCGATTCGCAGAGCAGTGCAGACAGTACGTTGTCAATGACTTTGTAAGCACTAACCGCACAGATGAAGGAATAAGCACCATGTCTAGGAGACAAACGCTTATTTTTCTCAGTATTTCCTTTGCTAAGAGTACTAAAGTTTATCTCATGATAGGTGCAAGCAGAAGATCAAGAATTATTAAGATAGAGAATGTTAAATCAAAATTTAGCAAAATTAATCTCTTCTAATCCATTCATGAGCATTGCCTTCTCCTGTCAAGTGCTATTTCATTCTGCATCGTTCAGGAAAAGGACTATTTCCAGTTAACTGTATTCAACATTTAATTAAATCCTTTAAAGGCAGAGAGTGAGATGGATTGGGGATGGGGAATGGAATACGTGGGCTTTCATCTCCGTGCCACAGGTTCAGACCTAACGGTGGTCATTAGCGGCCAAAGCCCATTATCGTCGGCTCCTGTCTCAGCGGGGCAGCCAAGAATGAGAAATCCAAGGCTGAGCTTTGCTCCTGCGCCCTCAGAGCCAACCCGGCAGGTCAGGAAAAGCCCAGCAGTAAATACACTTGTGCTGGTGCTGCTTATGCGCCACCGTTCTCGGGTGCATCTGCTGTTAACTCCAGCAGTAAGCCTGCCTAAAAGCACCAAAAAATCTCCAGTATGTATAAAAACAGCTTAGCCAACTAACATGGCTAACTAATCCACTTCCCTAATTACTTATTTTAACCATGTCTTTACTAGCTACTCCATTATGTTTTGTGTATATCAGTATCTCTTTCCTTCGTATTTAATCTCTTTGGCACGTAAGCTCTCCCCCTGTATTTGCACAGCACTTTATACAAGGCGTCCCTGTTCTCGTTTGGTCCCGAGGGGCCACGAGGATCAACGTTTAGCACAAAGGCGCTGCCCACATGTATTTTTTTTCCCTGATCAACGAGTCTTTTAACGTGCAGGTATGAAACTGTGCAAAATCCTACTGTTAGCTCTGCTCCCATGGATTTAATTAGTTAAGAAAACTGTGTATGGGGTAAAAAGGGGAGAGATCACGGCTCTCGGTAAGGACGGAGCCCAGGGTCCGACGTCTCTTGCCAGAAGTGTCAGCCTGGCCTTCCAGCTCCCCGGAATCATTTCTTCGTGCTTCATCGCACAACTAGAAATGTTTCTGAGTCGCTATCTTAATAACCTCACCGGGAAGCACAATGGAGGTCAGCGCACGTATCCATGGGTTCTCGCCACAATCTGGGTTTCGTAAAATCACACTAACAGCATGGAACTGGATAACCGCACTTAATTATCCAATGTAACGTTTCTGTACCACAGTCATTTATATAATCCCTGATAACGTTTCAAAGACTGGTTCAGACATCTACAGCGTAACACAGCCAGAAACCAGAATGGCCTCAGTCCTGTGACGGTCTTGCTGACAAAAGCCACAGCAAACAGAATATTTTAGTGGTCCTATGGTATACAGGAGAGGCAAATAAAGGAGTAAGGATGTAGGGTAGGTTTCCAAAGGCTGGAGAAGGATTTTAAAGTATCAGTAGCAATGGTAAGTCAGTGAAAAAGTACGGCTGTAATGCAAGAGCTATGGCGCAAGTACTCTACAGGTACAGAGAAACAGCCTCAGCGTCAGGAGCTCCTGTAAGTGTTCTCCGCCTTTCTCCATGAACTACTTACTACAGAAACATGAAAGAAAATCTATCTGCTAAATTCAGCTTAGCTTAGTCCTCAAACCCATACATTTTTCATCCAAAGCCTAAATCAGATCAAGCAGATCACAGGTTTCAAGCAAGCTGGAAGCTTCATGAGAAGATGTTTCTCACGGATAAAGTTCCGTAATTGCAAACGTGCTGAAGGTCTAACAGCGCTTCTAAAAAGCCTTGCACTCTTACTGAGGCATACAAAATTATGAGCATTCCTTCCAAAGCCATCCATTGCTGCCCTTGTGTGGTGTGGAGGGCCCGAAGAGCCGTCCAATTTTATGTTTAATACTTGTGTCCAACTCTCACCTACCAAAGCCCATCAAACCTCCAAAGCTCCTGCCACCGTCCTCTCCTGCCTGCGCCAGGTTCCCGTCCAGGTCACCCCCACGTGCATTAACATCTCCTCCTTCTGGGCCCAAAGGCCAAGAAAAACGGGGATAAATCCTCTTTTTGTGCTTCCAGCTGGAGGCGAACGGGGCGGATGAAATGGGGATGAACCCGGTGCTTGCACACAGGATGAAGACGCCGCGTCGTGTGGCCATGGTCTTCCAGCACAAGTCGTTTCATTTGACACCGTCCCTGCCGTCGAGGAGCTCCCCAGATGCCGAGAGCTGACTCCTTCTGACCTAACGAATAATTTCTTAGAAACGTGATGTTTCTTATATTCAAGGTAATGACTGCGCTTCTGAGAATGAACCAGTCTAGTGGCGCAGGCCATTGGAAAGTCTGAGTTTTAATCCTGGCTCTGGCTAGTCCTGGGTGAATCATTCAGTTGTGATTTTTAGGAGAGCCAAAGGGAAGTCGACACCCAAAGCCAATCAAAGCTCCCATGGGATTTGTGCAACTAAGTCCTTTTAAAAACAGCCTTAAAGCTTTTGGCTCAATCTCTCCAGCTATAAAGTGAGGATAATAATCCCTCTTACATCATGGGGAGGCTGTTATGTACATTAATGAGATAATGCTCATAAAGCACTTTGAAGGTGAAAAGTGCTGTGCTGGGATAAGCACTGTTATTATATTTTAAGTTAAATCTCAAGGTTTCAAGAACTTAACAAAAGCTGGTCCATATTTGAGAGTGGCATGCTATAAAAACATTTTGGAAACATTTTAATTTACAAAAGTATGGGAGAATAGCCTGAAAAAGTCCTAAATAAAATTTAGCCCACCTATAATTTAATAATAGTCAAACTGTTTTTTTTTTAATTTGTAAAAACAATTTACTGCTGGGCCTAGACCCTGAATGCCAAGTTTCAGCCCACAGAGATTTTTTTTTTTAATGGCTGAGTTATAAACCCTTGAAAAATGCTGACAGCCCCTTTACTATAGCAGCACTAGCGGGTGCCCTATAATGAACTTTTAAATGACTTGAGATAATATCTGGAAAGCCAAGCCTGAAATATATTTCTGGTTTTGAGCCGTTGCCAACGCAAACACAACACATCATAAGTCATCTTCATGATCCTAAGCGCATAAATTGGAGACGCTGCATATAAACCCCAAATATTAGGTATCCTTCATGGCCAAACCTTTTGCAGGTTTGATGTTACAGAATAGCAGCAGCTGTGCAAGGACAAAATGTAGCACGTTGCGTGTCTCGAAAGGAGAAAAGTGTGTGTATTTCCACGGCTACGTCTTGACATCGTTAAATAAGAGCCTGTCCGGTTGTCATAAATCCTGGAGTTTTCTACCACTTTTAAGTGGAACCCAGGTGGCTTTCAAAATAAAAGCTCGTCCTCTCTGGCCAAGGAATGTTAATCTCCTCAGTGACCACATGGTTACTCAAATTACCAAAGACACATCTTAGAGCAGTAACACCCTCTTTGCTTGGAGGAGGATTTTGCTGGCCACAGTGAGACCTTTTTTCCCCCAAGCACTGTGTGCTCTGTGTTTCTGATTTCAATAGGTGTTTAAAGCACGATGGGGATGCAGGATTAGACCCTGAAATGTTCATTTTCTGAGAAGAATCGTTGTTTCATTTATCCTTTCCTTTATCCCCTCCTGATCTTGCACAATATTCAAAGAAAAGCTAAAATTAAAGTCTCCATTCAAGCCGTCGTGAATTGAAAACAGCTTTAATCCAGGTGGGATAGAGAAGCTGGTGTACCGAGTTATGATACTTGCTATTATAAACACGTAACAACGGAGTCCTCTGGAAAGGAACATCTCCAGACCTTTCCTCGAGCAAACCTCCATCACTGGGAACACCGTTTCCAGCTGCTGGACTGGAGAATAAGTTTAATTCTGGGTTTGAAAATTGAAATCTGCATTGCAGCACCTAAAGCAACCACCCGAGCCAGGTGGATAAAGCAGCTGGGCCACCAGTCTCACAAGCTGAATATATTGCATTTATCTCTTTGCACCAAAAGGTTTAGCAGCTCACCACCTCTTTGTCATAGCATACGTGAGCAACAAAGAAATGCAAAAAGTGTCTCGGTCAGTGCCTGCAAGATGAATAAATTTAAAGATTGGTAACTCAGAGAGTTTGTTTGAAGGGAAAGAGCCTGCGAGGCACATGGGAGGGTCCGACACAGGCTGCCCGATTTAAAACATAAGTCTGGAAAGAAGCATTTTTGTCAGAGTTTTGGATTATCCCCCTTAGTCCGGTGTGATCCTACATTTGGATGCATCCTGTACTCACATGTATCGGCACCACCACTGAGCTCAGACCGCTGGAAATTTTCTACACGGAACTGTTGTCTTTGGAGAAAGTCAACAACCCAGAGCCCACCCAGCCTGAAGACGCCGGAGGGTCTCGCTGGTTGTTCCGTACGTTCAATCGACTTGGGTTTTAAGCTATTCCAGTGCAGCTAAAGAAGGAACCAGCAGGATCTCTGACTGAAGCGTGGCCACAGACAGAGCGTGGTGGGGAAGGGATTAATCACTGATCTGTCCATAACTCACAAAGGAAGACGACTCTGACTATTATCGTTATTAAAGGGGCAAAAGGAAGATTCCCAGCTGGAATTTCACTTATTTTAAATGAATAGGAGGAGGCAGGGGATACCACACTCAACCCATGATTTGGCAACCCATATGAAGACTATCAGAACTAAAGGAGTCCACACAATCATGCAGAAATATTCAATGTCAACTGTCTTGCGACAAAAGGAAACACTTTACTGCCTTTGCTCGCCCAGCTTATTTTTGAACGAGCTTCCTCAGCGATGTGTATGTGCAAGACTCAACTCGGGACACGCTGCGGATTGAGTTGGGATTTCTCTTCTTGGACACTCTCTAGAGGGTTTAGTGCCACGCAAGGATAATTTACAGAACTCAAACAGGCTGCCCACTGCCTGAGGCTTTATGGCTTTTCAGAGGTCCACGTGTGATATTCACCGTATTCGGGATTCTCAGAATTAATCGCTACTTTCTGATAATTAGCAGCTTGCAGATTGCCCTGGGCCATTGGGGAGGGAGGGCTTGTGGATGGAAACCAGAGCACAGATGCTCATGGGCTTCCCAAAAATTATCTGGGGCTGATCCACCCGAATCCCATTGCTTTTGGAGAGGAACTGGACAACTCGCTGCCCTTCGTGCCTTTGTGGATTCTTAATATGCATTTGAGAGTTCACATCTGCCTCTGCTTTTATGAGTCGACTTTCAGGTTTAAGGACAGATGCCTTGGTGATAGCTTTGACGCTGTAATCTGGCAAGGGGAAATGAAGCTTTTCCTTACTCAGGAACCGGTTTTATAGCTCAAGTAGGAAGCCTCTAAGCTTTATCACAAAAAAAGTGATTTGGAATAGGTAAACAAATGTCCACATCCAGCTATAAACCCAACTACTGAAAACCATCAAGGGATTTTGTTGTCACTTTAGAAGCTGCTCTGCAGTAAAGAGCCACGTACAAAAACTCAAGCTATTAAAGGCAGGGTGTATAGAAAGGTATGTGCCTTAAGATTAATGCTGTAGAGTCAAAGAAAAGCTGTTATTTTTGACATTTTGACATAGCATCACTTTAGGATCTGGTTCTTATTAGCCCTTTCTGTGCCTTTTAAAGGTCTATTTTTTTTAAAACCAAAAATGTCAGGAAATTTGGAACAGAAACTTACAATAAAACACGTCCCTTGACCCTCTGATCTATCAATCTTTCAAATAAACAAAGATAGCTGGATGAGCCAGGAAAAGGTTATTATATATAGTTACCTTATGTATAATGGTCACATATTCACCCCTACACTGAGGTTATATAAAAAATCCAAGGTAAGTGAAGTATTTTGTGAAAGATTTTTGCTATGAATGCCCAACGTTAACTCGGGGTGGTTTCTTTCTCAGGTTGTGTTCTGTGACCTTCGAATTTCACACCCTGTATTATTTATAAATGAGACATTCAAGAAACACAAATTCTCAAATAAAAATGTACACTCCATCAGTGGAAAAGCAAACAAAAGGAGCTAATGTACCGTGGCTAAAAAAATTTTCAAACAAAGTAGCAGTAATTTACTGCCTCGCTACTAACAGGACCCCACAAATAGAATCAGAATCCTGAGCCCCATCAGGGGAGCTTGATTTACTGAATATCCCCCCCGATAATAAAGGAAAATAAAAAGGTAAATTGTGCATAAATGTGAAAGCTGTAATTCTTCCCCTTTCACCATGTGTATCAAATTCACATCCAGTGATTTCAAAAGAAAATCTGGAAATCTCTAAAGAACTGGGGCCAAAGTTAGGAGGCCTCAATCCACCTGGTTTTCTCCACGTTTGGTTTTGTTTATGTTTTTTAAGATGTAGTTTGCCTAAGAGTCCAATTCTCTCTGGGACACCAGAAAGATTTTCCTTATAAGAACTCATAGCGAGGTCACTTCCCTGCCTGGAAAGACTCGCCAAGGCGGCAGCTTCAGCCTGGATTCATCAGTAAGGACGTCAAAACTCGTTTCTCCCCTGGGATCCCTTGGACCCAAAGGGTCCATCAGCATCACCCACCGGGACGTCCTGCAGCCTCTTCTGCACCGTCCAAACCCCCTGCCAGGGGGCGATTAACCTCCACAAAGATCTCCAAGAAGTTAATGACACGCACAGAGTAGTGGAGCAAATATTGCAGTTCTCCCATCCCCTGTTTTAACCTTCCACAGTTATTTTCTGCTCTGGATCTGACCCCCAAACCCTCCCAGAGGAGGGATGCTTGCTACAGGTGATCCTTGTACCAACGTGTCTTTGCATACTTAAGGATAAATCCCAGCTTAGCCTTAAAGCACTGACTGTTTCGGGGTATATTTTGTGAAGTCCTAACTCTTGCTGTCAGGCTCTCCGAGGAATGTTTGCGTTCGGTATAACACCCGGAGCACCACGGGACTGCCGAGTGACTGCAAGGGCAGTGCCACGCAGAGAGGCCGTGAGCCGTGGGGAGCTCAAAGCCCGGGCTTGGGAGCACGGATGTCTGGAAATGTAAACGGTTCCCAAGCCCTGAATCATCCTAACATTTTATCCTCATTTGCCAAAGCAGATAAGCCGTGAAAGGGAAAGGAAAATAGGCAGTATCTGCAAAAAGTCACACTGATAGGTTTTCTTTGGAAATGGAAGGACCAAGTGAGGAGCTCCGGGAAGGAGGAGGTGGTATCAGCAACGAGATAACGGGCTGCACCTGAGCACTGAGTCCTCAGCTCTGGCCCAACCAGGGCCAGGACGCGTGCTTGTGCGTGGTCAGGGAGATGCCGTGGTGAAACGAGCTCCTGAGGAGGCTGCGGTGAGCTCGGGGGCACCGGGAGGACCTGATGACGGGAAGCTGCAGCGGCAGCATCATTCTCTTATCAGTCCTGCAGAGCGAACTTCCACTGAATTTGAATCCTACTCACAGTTAAAAGAAAATAATATTTCAAAGCTGACTCCTTCTTGGCAAAGACTCCAATATTATCTTTGCCTGAGGATGAAGAGGTCCTGAACAATTCCTCTACTGTACCAGATGTAAATAGGCTCTCAGTCATTCAGGCCTATCTATTTCTTTGTAAATAAACCGACATCTGATGGAAGGAGAAGCCTACCCTTCCACAATGGATTTTGTGGAAGAGGAGCAGCTGAATGAAGGGCTCTTCACCTTTTAAATAAGGAAAAGAAGAGCTCAGGGTAAATTGGAAACTTTCTCAAACAAAAAGCTGGCGCAGGAGCTTGTCCCGTGGTGTAAGGGGCGAGGGGGAGGCAATGCACGGGCAAGGAGAAACGAGAAACCAGAGTGCCTGAAACAGCAGGAAGAGAGAAAGAAAGATTAAAAAATGCTCAGGGCTGCCCACCTTGCTCCTTCACCAGCTGGCACACCCCAAGAGAGAGTCACATTGAAGAATTCTTCACGGAGAGGGTTGTGAAGCATTGGAACCGGCTGCCCAGGGCAGTGCTGGAGTCACCACCCCTGGAGGGGTTGGACAGACGGACATGAGGTTCTCAGCACATGGGGCAGTGCCAGGGCTGGGTTATGGTTGGACTCGATGATCTTGAGGGTCTTTTCCAACCAAAATGATTCTATGAGTGTCAGGAGCGGTTCCAGGGCCTGGTGCCCACCGGGCAGCTCCTGCAGCCCCAGGGAAACCTCAGCTGGGAACCCGGGCGTGAAAGGCTTCGCATCCTGCCACCGACCCCGAGACAGGCCTTTTCCTACCACCAGAGACGCCTCTTTTCCCAGAAGTTCACTTCTTTCTTTTTATATAATTAAACACTTACTGGATCACATTTTCATTTCTCTTTTTCCCTCGTGGCGTTCCCTCTGCACGCCGTGATTTACCAGTCGGAAAAGAGAGAGAAACGTTCATAGCTAAATTTCTCCTATTTTAAAAGTGATTATTTTTTTATTTTTTATGCAGGGTTTGTTTGTTTTTTTAAGGTTTTGGTGAGAAACCACCTCCTCCCTCCCATCAATCGCTGCTTTCAACAGCTCTTCACGGGTGGCTGCGTCTCTTTTAAATTCATTTCCTGTTAAAAAGAATAAACAGGCAACTGTTTAATGCTGTCGATTTAGCTTATTTAATAGAAATTGAAACCTGAATAGGGCTCAGTTGTAAGATAATCACTGCAGAACTCACGGGGCTAGGGAAAGTACCATATTAAGTAATTATTTCAAAATGCAGAATATTGTTTAGCAAGATGATGAGCTGTTCCTCCTTCCCAAACACAGGAGAAATATTCGAGGAAGAGATGCTCATTTCCAAAAGGCAGCAGGTAGAGTTGGAACCACTTAATGCGGACGGCCATTTAATTGGGAAATTTGGCTGGAAAACACTTTCATGTGGTGAACTTAATAGCCTTTAAAACAAGTTTTACTGGGACGCCTGCGTGACCTCACGGCCGACTGCAGCAAAGACAAGTGGAGGTTGATTTCTTGCGACGCTTGTTTGCAAAAGAAATGGAACCTAAATGCACACCTAATTTTCTCCTCTGAGGTTTCAACTCACCAAGTCAGCAAGTGCGGGAGTGTGCTTTGCTTTTTACAAGCGAGAGTTTCAAAGACCTTTAGCAGAACCAGCAGTTCCCACATTAAAGCCTCCGCTTCTCTCTTAGACAAGACGAAACGTGTGCACCTTGCTTTGCTCGTAGGCACATCGGGGGAATCCGCCCCTCTGACTAAGCTTTTTGGGCAGCAAATGCATTTTAATCACCTATGTAAATCCGTGTTTAGGTGTGTAAGCTTACAGCAGTCTAAATGCTAATCAGGCCGAGCAAAGGGGCCGGTAATCCCCCAGGAATGCGGGATTCAGCCCAACCAGTGGTAATTGCCACATTCCAGGTGGATTAGAAGCATGAAACTTCATTTTACCTGTTTCTGACAATATAGCTCAGGAACAGGTGCCATGGAAGTAACGTGGAAAATGGTTTAATTACTAACATAGAGGCCAGATAAGATGCTTAAGCAAGAAGGTGACAAGGTCCAGGAGGGTGGCAGCCGCCCCAAGTTTTCCCTCTGCTGGCTCTGGAGCTGCTGCTTTCTGACACATCTCACACACACACACACACATTCGAACTCCCAGCCGAGAGAAAGTCTAAGCAAAATATGGGCTCAAAATCTCCCTGGTCATAAGAAACTAGTCTACGCAAAACCTCCCAATAGGAATAATAAAAAAGAAGGTACCGAGGGCTATTTTTCAGTACGGATGAGATACACTTTACTGTAAAGTCACATTATCTTCAGTATTTCATTTGTACCTTCCCCTCTATCTAGGTTTTGGCTGGAGTTACACAGCTTTCCCTGCAATATATTGCAATCTATGGGCACTTTACCAATCGAACGCTTGGGCTGACAGTGGAGAGCAAAGAACATATCACTGACAATCCTTTGCAAAAAAATATTTCAACCAAGTGCAACCGCGTCTTCTCCTGCGACCGTGGGCTGGGCGCCTAGAGAAAAATCCACCCCGTAGGTTAGTAAGGTTGCCTGCTAAGGCCAGTTGTTTCTTTCTTACTTTTTGAAAAACCAAATGAAGCTGCCAAACAAGTAAAGAAACACGTCTGGGGGGAACTGCTGCCCCTGGTCCTCTGCAGCTTTGGGACGTTCCCAACGCACAGCCCAGACCTACGGACCTGCCGGGGACGCCTGGACGAGTCCTGCAGTGGGATGAGACATCCATGCTGTCAACGCCGCCTTTCAGCAATTTGCTGTAAATTGGGAATTCTCTGCTTGGTGACTACACGCTTTTCTCCCCTTCCCACCAGTGAACACAAGCCCTTTGACTTTTGTCATCTTCAATATGTGCTGGATCACCAGAAAGTTCTGCTCCTTCCCTGGTGGGCAGACGTGAAAGAGTCCACCTTGCCTTAAAATACCCAGAACTACATAGTCTCTTCATACTTAAGCACAGAAAGCATATTTATGCTTAAACACAAACATTACGAACACATGCTCATTTTAAAAAAAAAAAAACAACAAACAAAACAGACAAAAACATTTGGAAAACCCATCTGTGGCAGAGGTCCACTATGGGAAATTTCAGTCTAAATAGTTCGTGGTTGGCAAAGTTATAAGTAAAGGAAAAGAGTGGTTGGGAAATTGCACGGTTAGCGTGGCAAAGAGCATCCTCCGCTGTAAACGTTACCTTAGAAACATTTCGAAGACCAGACAGACTGAGGAGCTGCGGGCCATGGCCTTGCAATGAGGGCGAGGGGAAGCCAAGCAATTTGGCTTAAATAACTGGTGGTGCTTAATTTACAAAATGAAGGGGAATGAGAAATACATTCCTTTTTCCACAATACGTACCCTTCGGAGAGCTCTAAATCACACATAATTACCACCTGCAAATATATTTTCCCCTTCTATTAATTTAAAGCCTCGAGATTTCACAATAAAATACATCGAGGCAAACTGACTGCCTGATGCTTGTTAATTTTGAGTTGAAATCCTAAGATCCACCAGACAAAATGTCAAGCAGTTCATAAACCAATAGAACTCACATCTTGAAATATTTTTACCATGTGGAACATTTTACCAGTACAAGAAATGAACACAGCATTCCCCAGAAATCACAGAACCACACATAATTACATGTCAAATGATCACAAGGCAAAGAAGGTTTATCTTAAATGCCTCCTGACCCCTTTGCTTCCTGATTTGGCCAAGCCAAGAAGAAGAATTGAGATTTAAAATCTGATTTCACTTTTTTTTTTCTTTTTTTTTTTTTTTTTGGTCCGCTCACCTTTATCTAATTCACTTGAGATGTTCCATGATGACGTAGGCATGAAATCAGCAACAACTGATGAATTTGCTCCTGGAAGGAAAAAAAAAAACGATGCTGTTAATATATTGATTCTGTACCATCAGGAGAGTAAGAGGCATTTATAAAGCCGCTGTGACAGTAACAAAATTATTTAAAGAGCAGCAGCTATTCAAATGCAGCCGCCGCTGTGTGTTGGCAGGATGAGACATACGGGCAGCAGAACCAGCAAAGTGGAAAAAGGCACCGGGCCAGCGCTGGAGTTTGTTTTGCAAATGCTGTCACTGCCAGGCCCTGTGTTAATGAAGCAGCCAATCTTTGAGATGAATTTGGCCCACCTTAAAATCTCTCCACGGGTTTTATAGAGGTAGAATGACTCTGCAGTGCTACAGCGAAGAAAAACACAAACGCTATGAGGTTGCTGAGCATGTTCTCCATTAACATTTACAAGCGGTTTTAATCCTGCAAACCCATGCGCACGAGACAACAGAGTTTACGCACTGAAGTTAATAGGGCTACTTGTATGAAAAATCCTCCTGCGACTCACGTAAACACAGGCTGGAGGGACCGATCGGGTCAGCAGTGGCATTTTCTCATTGCTATGATTCTTTTTTCCTTTTCAAGAAAAAGTTGAATGGCGACTTTAGTCTTCACTTATATTTTTACCCTTTTTTTTACATGCAAACAGCAAGTCGTAGGGAGGATGGTGTTCAGTGAACCACCAGCATCCTTCCAGCCTCAGCTGGAGGTCACTGGACATTGATGAGTTCATCCAACACCCATATGAGGACTCCGGTGTGTAACTCTGTAGTAGCACTTGCCACATCCCGACGGGCCGCAGTGGCCGGGGCAGTATCCACGATGAGACATTGCTTGGGCTCCCCACGGAGCAAAACCACGTTCAGCGGCGTAAACCCGTCGTCACACGGTGGGAGGGGAGGCACTGTCCCTGTCCCCCGGTCACCGCTGACTCCTTAGGATGCTCTTCAGGCATCTGGGAAGGATCGGCTTTGGAACATGATCTCTCAGAGTCAATCTCCAGGGATTAATACACATATATATCTGAAATTTAGTGAGTGGGAAGGGTGGGAAGAAGGGGTGTGCGCACGAAACACAAAACGCAGTGCACCTCCCAATTCCCTGTGTCCATCCAGCCCTGGAAAGCTGATCTGGCACAGGAGGGAGCGATGCCGACAGGAGCGCTACGGCACCCAACGGCGGAGAGGAGAGCGAATTTCAAATTAAAACAAGCGGTTCCCAACGTGTCAGCTCCCGATCCGAGCGAGATGCTGAAAAGAGTCATTACAAATTAAGACGTGATCCTGCACCCTGGCTGGATCCCCAGCGCCGGGGGATCTCGCTCGGTCCCGTAGCGAGGGCAGAGCCGGGATGCTGAGCATCAGCGGGATCCCAGACGAGGACGAGAATATTTTTAAATGTATGGTTTGTATTTTGACACCATCCCTTTAGCTTGTTCCCAGCCGGCTTTTAAGTACAAAGCAATTTGACTCATAAAACTGTGGCGGTGCAAGGATACGCAAGGATGTTCTGCATTTATTTGACTGGTTGGCAACTATTCTCTCTCATTAAAAAATCATGAGAAAATTGTAAACACAAAGTCATACAAATGCATGAAGCAGTTAAGTTCAGATACAGCCCTTACACTTTTTATAAATATCGCCTTTCTTAAAAGCCCACCTGGTAGCACTGCTTATTTAAGACTCTGTCAAGTATTTCCAACGTAAACACCGCGTTTGAAGGCATTATAACTCACCTACGAACACGGCCCCTGGCCTGCACAGATACACAGGGGAGAAACCCACTGACGGGGACAGATCCTGAGCCCGTGTATTTTATTTTATTTCATTAATAAAATGGCATTGCTCCGAAGTCAGCAGTGACACCTGTTTACACGGCCGAGGTTTTGGCCCACTGGATCCATCCCTCCTCGTTCTTTACTTTTTAACAGCTGAGCTTCTTACCTAACCCAAATGTTAGGGACAATGTGGCTGGAAAACCACACTCATCCTGCTCACACACTCTAGTTTTCCACAATATATTTTCTGTAAGTAACATTACTTTTGTTCGCCTTGAAATATTCTGGTATTAAGAGCCCACAAATGAACCATATCCGACAAACAGCTAACACACATTAACCTCAATGAAAGAAAAAGTACTAACAATGCTATGACCAAATACAATATTTTGCTATTTAAAACTCCAGAGTGTTCATATTAATGTTTTCTTAAATAGGCTTTGCAAACATGACCGTGAATCTCACAGAGTAGACATCCACCATCTGATCTACAGAAGAAACCACATTAGAAGACTAAACTTTACTATTTGTGAGATAGTTCTGCAGGCCGGTAATTTTCTGATATTCCTGAATTAAAGCTCTGATTTAAGAGGTTGAAAGGAACGTGCAGAGCAACTACACAGAACAGGTACGTACCACCGAATCAAAGCTAACGCGGAAAACAAAGGCATCCCAGAAAAGAAGTCCATGAGACATACAAGAATTCAGTTCCTAACTGCAATGATTTAGGCTTGCTGTGCATTAAAGTGCCAGCAGTGATACCTCTCCTTGGAAAAACTGTGTCTTAACCTTCAGGCCAAATCCAAAGGGTGCTCTGTCAGAAGGGGACTCCCAGCCAGCCCGTGGAGAGATGAGTCACGGATCAGAGAAGGATCAAAGCTTCACCTGAGCGAACCCGTTCCTCCCCAGAACCAACCTGCCTCCTCTGCCTCCAGGAGGAAAACGGCTTTAAAAACACAGGCTGGGAACGAGTAGAACTTTTTTGCCTTTAGGACCCATCATGTTCTGGTGGGTCAAAGAGCTGGAGCGCCAAGAAGGTCCCAGCGAACGCAAGACACCTACAGCTATTCCACCCGTGACCTGGAGGACCAGGCTCAGCATCCATCGCTCCGCTCACCCATGGACCGTCCACCCACTTCACGCACACACCCGACCCTTAAACTTCCCACCAACCAGTCGCTCCCTTTATTCTGTAAATCCCGTACACTGGATTTAAACACAGCGACTCGCATTTGAGGCACTGACACAGGCTTACCCACGTGCTGCCAACATTACAAAAAAAAAAAAAAAATCTGCTTAATATTACAACTGGATTTCAAACGAGATGTTTAAGAAATAATCTGTTAAAATGCCCTCTTATGCCCTGCTTCAACTATTTGATTTGCTTTGAAAACAAGTTAACCCGAGAAATGTGAACAGCAGAGAGAAATATTATTCTGTTAAGATTTTATTTATAGATGAAATAATTCCAGGTGAATGACGACTCTACTTCTTAAAACTAGAAAGATAAGTATCTATTCAAATCTCTATCACTATTAAGAAACATCGGTCTTAAGTTAATGAGAAATCACAACAGTCGATTAAAACCCCTGTGAAAAGCCAAGAGAAGTCGGCTGACATCTGATTTTATTGCCGCGTTGCATAAGCGTAGAGTGAATTTCACACAAGGCAGTCCTTTTAAAGCCTTTGTGATTAAATAAACTTTAATAAGGTTTACAAAAGCCTGCCCCTGAAGAAAAACGACAGAGCCGGCTCTTATCTCAGGCACACACTCCTGGCTCATTTTCTCACCGGCAGCGACCATCACTCAGGGCTCCCGTGTTTGTTCTGTCTATTCTACAGACCCACGGAAAGGCTGGGGCAGCCTCATCCCGGCCACCCAACCAAAACGAGAAGATCCAGACCCACGCCCAGGATAATTAATATCTCTGTGTGACGCATTTGTAACGAGAAGTAAAGAGAGTATAAGTCAAACCAGGATGAAGGCTGATAACTAAGATGACACCAAACCCAGAAACGACTGCAGATTTTTAATGGGGAATAAATCTGGTATCTAGAAACAAAGCAGAGAGTAAAATAAGTCTAAGAATTTGGATATTCATCATGTAAAACTCTAGGAGTGATGCATGAGGTCTGTACGGCTGCTACGCATAGGAACGTACACGGTGTTGCCCGGGACGGGTTTTCTTCTTGGGTTCAGAGATGAAAATCCCAGTTGTTGCAGGAACACATCTTAAGGTGGAAGATACGTCTAGTTAAAACATGCAAACAACATTTCAACCTGTCTTCTTAATGGGCAACCTGCGTCCTACTTTATATCCCACCAGTGGGTCATTCTATACCCTAATTCTATACCCTCAAGACAATCTGGAGTAAGGAATTTTTTCTGACACCAATATGAATGTGATTCCAACATTTGCAATTCGGATCTCATTGCAGAATACCCAAAATAGCAAAAAGAGCGAAAAGGTATTTAGAGCAACCAAGGAGTTAGAAGTCTGAGTAATAAGATAAACAATCCAAAATGAATGTTTAAACTAAATAAAAGAAGTTTTCCATTTGTGCATTTCTTTCTGCAACTGCACAGAAAGCCTACCCCGAGTGAGGTTTAACCGACAAAGGAAATTGCCTAAGGAAATGCTAAACCCCCAATTTCATGAGACACTAAACCCAAGATTGGTTAAATGGGGATACAAATGGGGAGTTATCCCACACTGCCGGGAGGGTCCAGACAGGACAACTTACAGGAGATTTGGGCACAAGAATTTTGGCCAAATCACCGATAAATATTTTCTAGCAGCAGATCTAGTAGAAAAATCGACACCCCTGAAAGAGGTGAATAAAGATCTTCAGAAAATAGACTCTTCAGCTATCCTACCTGGATACAACATTGGAAAAACAGAAATCATAGAGAAGGTTATACAGACTCAGACCAAAACCTAATTATACGAAGTGCTCAGTACATGTTGCTTTTCTGCACATTCCAGAGCGGCGCTTCATCTTTCTCTGTGTCTCGTTCCCACCTGATTGACCTGTTCCAGGATCTCCCCACAGATCTGCCCCCCGGCTGTTTTTCTTCTCAGCCCTATCTCCCCCATCTTCCTTTTTTCTCCTTTTGCATTCTCTGTCCCACTGATCCTTTGTAAGCTCCCCACACGTTTCCATCTGATCTCCCGAGATATTACATTTTGCAATCGGGCGGCTCCCAGCCCATCCGCAGCCCACCCGGGAGGCGCTGAAGGAAATCTAGACATACTTTCTGCAGACTGTCATGGATTTAATCTGTTCTTTGCTAATTTTCTTGTCTGTTTGAAAACTGGCACCGTCCTGAAAGTTCCTTAATGTGTGCCTCAACTTTTCCTTGTATCTTTAATGTGTGAAAGGATTTTATTTTCATGACATCAGTATCTCTGCGTGTCAGTAGACATGTCTGCATTATACGGTTCTTGTGTTTCAAAACGAGGCCGGAATCAAAAATGCTTCAACCAGTTGAATGAGGCAAAACTGCATGAAAATGGGAAATTGTTGAGAGTGTTTCTGCTCTTCAAGTAAGGCAGGAGAATAGAAGAATATACTGCCTTTAATAGTGTGCAATACCACAGGTCAATGGCAAACTTCCATTGATTAGTTATGAATATACCAATTTCAGTACACAACGATGTATAAAAAATACAGCGTATATATAACCCACAGCAAACACAGTCCATGCTAAAAATATATTCCTGCAAAAAGACTCAAGCTGCCATTTTAAATATTTTGAAAGAGAGGAGCCTACAAATTATATGCAATAAAAACTGCCGGAGAACAGACCTTCACTAAAGAGCTATTTGGTAAGCAAGACAAAATGCTGCACGGTGGCATTTCTCCTTCAAATGCATAACTTTAACTAGTTCTTATAGCTTTCCTCCACATGGGTACTCCATGGCTGAAAAAGCAAAGGCAAAGCTTGTTAAAGGACCCGCTGAAGCTCTTCAGGCCGTTCCATGCAGATGGGGGCAGAGACGACTTTGCGCGATGCTAATAACTTTCAAATGGTTAATTTTGCTCACATTCTGAGAACGTAAAACTTTCAAGCATATCTATCTGTGATTTATGTGTGGTGTATCGTTACTGGTAGCCTGGGGTAGGTTAGTAATTGGCATTAGATAGGGCAATTTTCAGCAGCAAGGAACAATTTACGCTCTGTGGATTTCAGATATACAATACATTCATTTTCAGCTTCAAAAGTGAAGACGTGCAGCAGGATGATTTAATTTAGTGCAGGACTGGAAATTGTTAGGAACTTCATTTCTACTCCATCTATCAGAGCACCTCATCGCCGCTACCGGCACTTTCACCGGCACGTACGCCAGGAACGGCCTTTTTCTGAACGCCTCCAGCTCCCGAGGGCTGGAGATAAATCGAAGGATTCGCCCATTTCTGGTGCATCATCAGAAAGAATCACGGGGCCCTATTGGTGATTACGGGGCAGGACGCCAAAACGCACCTGACACCTCTGCCTTCCCTTGTCTTGGGATCTGCCCTCTTTGATAAGGATACACCAGGAAAGCTGTTGGCCCAAAGGTGGGTCACTAGGGTTTGCTGTACTTACAGGGTACCAGTGATACCCACCCCAAAAGGCCTACTGGGGAGGTGAAAGCTTATTCTCAAACACACCACTCTTAAGATTCGTTCCGGAATATCAATAGGCAGCATCATCAGAAAATTATGTGGTTGCTGTGTACCAAGTACCTGCAAACTCTTAAAGTACCTTTAAATGTTTTGGCAATAGTCTAAGGACTACACAAGTCTGGGCTGACTGCAATATTTTTAGTAATTTGGTCTTGGGCTAAGGTCATATCAGTTAAAAACTGTTTTCTTCCATGGGATCTCAGAAGAAGAGGTTTTTAAGAGGCCTTTTTTATATGCTAATACTTTAATCCTAAATATCTAATTACTGAACTACAATTCCTTTTGACTGCAGCTATTAATTACAGATTATCATTAATGTTATGTGGATTTAGAAGTCACCGTGGAATTTGAGCGCACTTTACATCGCTCTAAATTGGGTCATTAACAGTTCCACTTAAGAAGAGCAAAACACTGCGCCCTGGAGCAACCCACAGCTTTAATGACAGGGAATGAAGAAAAGAAATGGCCGGTTGGCTGAACGCCAGCATTTCATAGCTCACAGTTGAGTCTTTGTGCTTACGAACTGCAGAAATGTGGCTACAATGGCACTTCGACCCACGTCGAGGAGACGGGAACCTGCGGCGTGCGATCCCAGAGCAGAGAACGCTCTGCCCGGCGTTCCCGGGATCGGGATCGGTGGACCGGGCACAATCCTGCACCGCGTAAACTCACGGGACATCCACCTTCCCATAGGAAGAATTATTTTTACACTGCTCAACCTGAAACACAAGCAAGATATTGGAGGAATACATAATTTTCTTGCCCGTAAAGGCAGGTTTTATCGGGCATGGATATCAAAGAGTCTGGTTGTTCTTTAGTAGTAATAACCCTGGAAGGGAGCGCAGCACGGCTGTTTGTCATGCAGACCTACAAATACTGGGAATTTGCATAATAAATACAAATTTCCCCCCTCTCCAAACCTACCTGATATAATACATGGGTTTTCCATGCCCTGAGCTATTCTCTTCTGAGCACCTCAGGCTGGTGGAAACGTGGAAGAGAAAGTGGAAGTGGGAACCACACAAAGGCAACTGGATGACTGACAGAAGAAAGCAGAATAGAATAGGATAGGATAGGATAGGATAGGATAGGATAGGATAGGATAGGATAGGATAGAATAGAATAGAATAGAATAGAATAGAATAGAATAGAATAGAATAGAATAGAATAGAATAATAGAAGAGAATAGAAACATTTCCGTTGGAAGAGACCCTCAGGATCATCAAGTCCAACCATGACCTAACCTAACTCTAGCACTAAACCATGTCCCTAAGAACAAGAGGATGTGACAAGAAACAGAAGGGTCACGAGAACCTACCACAACATCGAGAGGGCAGGGAGATGGAGAAAGATGTTAGGAGATGATGTTTCACCACCAGGAATGGCAAGGAAGGTCCCAGGGAGGAATGGCAGGCGACAACGTTCCTTTTTGGGACCTTCCGGGGGCAACATCTGGGTTGCCTGAGATGGAGGTTTCCCTAAAAACCCCGCAAAAGGTCCTGGGTCTGCAGAGTGCGAAGATCCCTCCAAGCAAAGAGAAGAGGCTCTCTTGCAAAGCCCAGATGTCCTTGCAACTCTGAGTGATCCTCAGCCCACACTCACGAAGGAAGCTTGCTCTCCTGAAGGCATCGATGCCACGTATAAGCATCTTGGGGGGCTGCCCCTCTACTGACACAACATCCACACAGGTTCCCATTTATTTATCTCACCCAACAGCAGATCGAGCAGCACCCACGAGCGCACGGTTGGGACCCAAGTGTTTGCAGACAAAGGACGAAGTGCTTGGACGGGGCTTTGCGTTGCACCTGCTCGCGTGTCCCTGGCTTCCATCAGTGCCACTGCGCTAAGTCCACCCCGAAAAGCTTCAAAGGAGGCAAATCCAGCCAAGCACAGGGAGGGCAAACAAGAAATCGTTTACATCCACCATAAATCGCAGCACACCGCACCTCCTTGCACCTCAGCGCTCGAGGGCCAGAAATGATTAAAATGGACACGGCTACCAGCAATCTACAATTAAACCCTTATAACTTGTGAAGAAAATTACAGTAGAAGTCTGCCATGTGCAAATTCATTATTATTTTTTGAGCTCGATAATTATTTTTGTTGCAGCGAGGAAAAACGTACCCATGTCAGCTCATGAATTAATGAATGGTCCTGAAACAATTACTTCTTAAATACACAGAAGTCTCCCTAGTGTAAACATGCTCCATTTTATACCATGTCCTCTTGGTACAAGGCATACATTGCAACTTGACTTATTGGCTGCGTATGATGAAACAGTAAATGTTGCGCATTTGACGGCTTCAGCCTCATGCCTAAGATTTTACACGGGTTGATGTTGATTAATGTACAAACTGCCAAATTTATAAAGAGGCTGAAACACAAGGATACTCTGTGAAATGCATGCTAATAGAGCACAATTTATATAAAAAGGGGGGAATGTAAATATTTAACTGATGCCAGAGCTGGATGCTTTGGCCAAGTTGGGACTGAGCTACACTGATTGTTCAACAGGAACGTACACCCTGGTCTAAACCCGCACAAGCCTGACTTCAGGCAGGCTTAAAGCTTGTACATTCTAGAAGGTAGATGTAAAACTTAATTTCTTCTACTAAAAGGTTAGTTTTTAAAATTTTCCTTGAGGTCAAGCAGATGACACTTGTAAGAGCAGTGAGGGAAGCGCCGGGAGGCAGGATCCTGACCCGGGTCCCTCTGTCTCTGGCACAGCATCCTCAAGAGACCCAAACCAAGACCCTCCAGCTAATTAACGTTTATTAGCAGCCTCAAGAGGGCAAGGTCTTTCAGAGGTGAAGCCTGAGCTCCCTTTTCACGGCTCCGGGCTGGCTTTCAGACACAACGGTGACACGACACAGGCACGTCTGTCCTTGTCCTGCCCCCCTGGGACTCGCTGGCTAACAAACGCAATTATATTGGTAAGGAGTCTGTGCAAAAGGTTTACGTCAATGCTTCAGAGGTTTATTTTTAATCCCTTCACTGCTGAAAGAGTTAATGTACTGATTAAGCCGCGGTTACAACTTATTTACTATAGGAAATTTTCCTGAATCTGAGGTCCATCGGGATTTCCTAGATTCAGATAATCTCTTAACATTAAGAAAAATTAAATCCAAATTTTACAATAGGACGACATTTCTTTTCATTGCTACTTTTCGAGGGATCTTCAAACTGTTTCATCAGTGGCTTAAGCATGCTGTTGTACTGGATTCCCCATGATTTCAACAAAAAATTCGAGGTGCTACTGAACATCCCATCACAGACACGCAGACCCCAGCACTGCGAGCACCATGCCGGCAGCTTCGCAATGGGCACCAAATCCAAAGGTCTGATGAAATCGGTCTCCCAAATCTTTAAATTACGCAGCAATCCTTACACACTTTCCCAAGCACAGCCAGGACTAAACAAACAGTCAGCGCAACAGAGCCACTTCTAAACAACACAACTAAGACTTAGCAAACCTTCGTCTTAACTGCACCCAGGAGTGCAGATGTCTGCAGTCTTCATGACCCCATAATGGTTTTGCCACAAAAAAGAAAAACCTAGAGTCTCTAAAAGTTAATAGCCTGTACAATAGGAAACCAACAAGAGCAGGGCAAAGTTGGCTTGTTTGGTCTTAACTGCTTTTGCAGCCACTGAAGCTTCATGGAAGGATAAACCACTGATGATTTTTTTATTAGCTCAACAAACAAGAAGCCGGGCGTTTGATGTGACGCTACTGCAGATCTACGGAGATTGTGTTTCAAAGTCGTGGCAACTGCCATAGTTTAAGAAACTAGTTGGCTGGGAACTGGATACAGGCTTTCTCTGCAAGGCAGGGCAATCCAAATAAACACGCTGAGCACGGCACATCCACATGAAGTTCCAGAGGACCGACTGCTTGCCTAGTAACTGCAAACCACACAGCTGCACAAAGGTTTTTCATCGCTGTTCCTAATTTCTTGTTCTTCAGGCCAAAGGGCTGCAGTAATATCGAGCTCAGCAGGTGATAAGAGCGAGCGTCTGCCAAAGTAAGCCGGAGTGCACGGATTCTGCTGAGTTCAAATTATTACAGGGCTAAATTTGACTAGAGGCTTCGTTAACATTAGTCAGCTCTGATAGCAACCAGACACACTGGAAATGTTTTGTACGGACTATTTACAAGCAAAGGAAAACACAATTTCTTCTTGAAAGCTTCAAAGCAAACAGGACACTGGGAAAATGAAACGTAGGACGTCCCATAGCCTTCTCATTTGTTTTGTATGCAGCATTTACAGACTGCTCCTCCCATTTTTTTCTACTCAGCTGTAATTAGTTCCCAAACCATTCCCCATGGCCAGGCCAAATTTTTCTGCTGTTTAAGACTCGTAAAGTTCATTCCCAGGTCCCTTCCTCACTCTGCCAGGAGCTACACCCTCTGCTTTGTCCCACTTCGCAGCTCTGACCATCTCATAGAGACCATTCCACCAAAAGAGAACGAAGTCTTGGTGCTGCCAAGGAGGCTTCTAAATAAATGATGGAGAGAGACCATGAACAACTGCAATTTTGGTCTCTTGAGGGGTGGCTGCAGTTTTGGGAGGAGGGTTCCTGTCTGAGAGATACAGAGAATTGATTGCACAAAGTCTCAACACTCCAACGGTGACGTGAGAAACATGTCGGAAATATTTTTTTATTCTAGCAGGTTACCATCTCATTTTTGCGATTCTGGCCAAATATCACAATCTACCAGCTGTTTAGATTAAATTAAGATGTTGAAGTAACCAAACTCCTTACCCTGTGGCTGTACAAGACTATAAACTTTCAATTATTTAATAAATGGATGCTCAAGGAATATTTGAATCTAATCCAGGCTTTACTGAGACACCTGGAAAATCCAGCATCGACTAATGATCTTGGATGCTGTCTCAGGTTTGTGCAAGTCTTTAACCCTCCTGAAACACAGCACTGCTAACTTGTGTATTTTCTTACCCAGATTCCCAAATTACATGACTTTGACAGCGGGTTTGTGTGCTGCTCTTAGTCGTGCTGTTTACATAAGGCCAGGGATAACAGATTTTAGCATTACAAGAATCTTTAAAAGATTTAGCCATTAAAGTCTCAGAAGGAGTGTTAACAGAAATAAGAGGTTTTCTTGTGGGTTACCTGATTTGATGACGACATCATATTTGGTGATCTCAGCCCAGGTCCCAGCAGCCAAACACCCGTCACAGAAAGCACAACGAGCAGATCTGGGCAACTCCAGGGGCCAAAGGACTGAATTTCTCTCTCCCGATAGCTGTGGGATATTAACAACTTGGCCTGGAGGGACCGTGAGCTTCAGGTCAGTCCTGAGCCTGTGAATTGGGCAAATCTCACTATTCTCATAGGAATCCATATCAAAAATGGTCTCAGTTTATGACAAAGGCGGGATAAAAATCAATACGAGCTGCAATAGGAGGTGTATTCACAAAAAGATGGGAACAGACCAGGAGAACTGGATTCAATATCCTTTGTAAAGTGATCAAATTACTTCTGCTGCATTGGGGGCCACTGAGATGGCACTGAGAGACGTCCCATCTCAAGGTAAACATGCACAAATCGTAAATATCAATCATGCGAAAGTGTCTTTTTTCACCGCGTTTCTCAGCAAATCGTGCCTTGTTTGAAATGCCTGGGCTCGGAATGCCGAAGGCGGAATTCGCAGGAGATGTGGTTCTCTCCAAACCACAGAGCAAATCGTGCCCTGTGATTTTGGTTTCCTTGCATTACTGGCTTAAAGCTCAAAAACCATTTAATACCTATACATACATATACGCACAGACACACACGTGTGTGCACACACAACTAAGCAGATACAGATTTTGGGTTCAGATACAAAATCCTGCACATGCAGCGTCAGACAGCACATCCCAAACATACCACCTGTGATGAACTTCACAGCAGAAATCACAGCACGACGTTCATTCACGAGCATTTCTTGGGGTGATAAACATAATTTTGTTCTGTCTTGGGCTGTTTTAACGAATGGAGGTGTTCGCTGATGTGCCAGGCAGCGGCACATGCAGCTCCAGACGCAGGTTTTAAATGCAGCCGGGGGAAGGTCACATCTAAATGCCTTGGACACTACCTGCGGTGAGGTGTTAATTCCCAGCGTTCGCTGACACCAGGAATCCAGGAGCTACGGTGAGTGCGGACATGGAAAACAGATGTGACATGAAGCACTGGGGGTAAATGTGTCCTCAAGCCATTCCCTGGTGAACAAAGCGGTTGACAAGTCCTGCTAGAGACTGAGGAACCCTGATGCCCTACCTGGTGGCCAGAAGCTCTGACTACTGACAAACTGCATTTCAATTACGTGAGTGATGCAAACAAACAGTGTGGACATATTTACTAATCAAAGCTTTGTTGCTGGTCCTTCAGGTTCAAATTGGTTGAAAACAAAGAGGTTTCGCACCAAACTTTATGCGCTTCTATCTCAACAACAGTGTTAGCCTGGAGTTTTAGTAACCTGCACTATCGTATCCAAAGCAGTGGACGCAATTGTTGTTTCCACTGATGAGCAGAACTTCTGTTAAACCCCTTCCAGGACGGAATTAAACATACTTGTGCATTTCTGTGCAGCCTTATACTAACATCCGGCTGAAGCACGGGGATAGAAATGAGGACTAATTTGTCTTGCAGTAGGGTGTGTGAATTCAAGAGACTAATCTAGAAACAAGTGATGTTATGTGACAGAGCTGCTCTCTGTGCAAGCCTAACACAGAGCGAGGATGAGCAAAACCAGTCTTCTGTGATACCTGGCCGTTACACTTGCCAGCCTTGCCTTACAAGAAAGAAACCAAACTTCTCCGAATATCTTACCGGGTTTAAACATGTAACAAACTCACTTAACAAAAGGAATCAGAGACGAGCATGACATCCTTCTGTCTCACATGCTTTGTATCAGCCCAAAGACACGCTCTCACTTCCCAGGGCTCAGAGGAGATGGAGCTGGTGAACAGATGAAGCATGTATAAATTTTCCAACCGACTCTCGCAAGAAATCTCCCTTTATATCTAGAGATCCCGAAGTGTGGTGGGGCAAAGCGAAGCCGAACGATCATTGCACCCACACACTGTTCAGCACACACCGAGGCACCTTAAAGAGACCGCCGGTTTCTCAGAACCAAAAAGCTGATCTATTTTCCTGGTAAACCTCCAGCCATCGGCACGGCTGACCTGCTGTGGTCAGGGACACCCCGCACCTCGCCAGCTCTGCGTGGATTTCCATGAGATCTTCTGCTGGAGGCTCCGGTCCGTATCCATACGTTGCTCCCCAGTTTTGGGAGGGTTCCCACTGTGGTCAAGGGAGTTCTGACTAACGAGGATAAACACGGGACTGCCCAAAGCTTTCAAGATTTGGCTTATTTAGTGCCATTATGCTTGACATTGTGCCAGGCGAGGAGAACTTGATCTCTGCTCCAAGTGGATAAACACTGCGCTGCAGACATGGGAGCCTTGGAGATCTCGGCATGTATTTATGTAAAGTCGTGCAGGTGGGTTTACTTTTCAAATAAATAAATACAAAAATACTTCATAATACTTCTAAGTCAGCAGAGAACAGCGTGGTGGAATTAGCTCCTCATGTACTGGGTTGGGAAGAAAGTCCCAGCGGTACCAAGAGTCACCGATGAGGAGAAAGAGCCAGGCCAGACAGAGGTCACCAAGGGAAGCAGGAGATTCTGCACTTAAACACCGAGTAAAACCAACATGTGGCATTAGAAAAGAGAAATTTTCCCATGTATGCAAAGGGACGTTTTTGATTTGAGCAGGAAACTTTCCTTAACAATTAACTCTTAACAGTGAATTAATATCTGTATGTCCCCCCGCCCCTGCTGCAAACCCATTGAAAACCCGTCTAGTGACACTGGGATCAAACACAGAAAGTGAGGCACATGCTGAAAATTTAACTGTTACGAGTATCGCTCGATGATGCTACTACTTTTATTCCATGAACTAAGAGTCAAAAAAAGAAAACTCCAGGGAAACCCGTGTGGTTTTTCAAGAGGCACTTGGTCTCACTTGTGCTTCCATTGAAGCCAACAGTAAAGCTGCTATTGAATTAGGAAGCGCTGAGCACTTTTGAAAGCTGCACAAGTGGATGAAAAGTGCCTCACGAAGCTATTAGCTCACAACTGCTCTACAAGTTACGAGCAATGAAAATAAAGAAAGTAAAGTAAAAGCAAAGAAAGGGGTAGAAATGTTTGAAAGCTCTTCTAAACCATCACACGCTGACGATCAGCAGTTAACGTTCCCTCGCAGTGCCTTTCATCTGCACCCAACCTACTGAAGGCCACTTCATCATGGTCTAGGTTTTAATTAAATTTAATGTTTATTTGCACATGCCAGGTATATAATAATTCAGGAGAGGGAAAAAGCCCTGCTCTGCAGCCGCCAGAGTCACCTTGCTGAAGTTTATGGAACCTTTAGCAGACTGCAGACATAAAATAAGACCAGGATTGACTGAACTGAATAGTTTTCTGGTCTTGTGATGTGGGCTCACGGATGCTTGACTTAGACTGGTTGCTGGTTTGGAGCTTTCTTGTACATAGAATCCGAAAATCACAGAACAGTTTGGGTTGAAGGAACCTTCCCAGGTCCCCCAGTGCCCCCCCTGCCATGAGCAGGGACATCTGCACCAGCTCAGGTTGCTCAGAGCCCCGTCCAGCCTGGCCTGGGATGTCTCCAGGGATGGTTCAGCCACCACCTCTCTGGCCAACCTGGGCCGGGCTCTCACCACCCTCAGGGCCAACAATTTCTTCCTCATGTCCAGCCTGAATCTCCCTCCTTTAGTTTCAAACCATCACCCCTTGTCCTATCGCAACAGGCCCTGCTCAAAAGTCTGTCCCCATCTTTCTCATGGGCCCCTTTTAAGTCCAGAAAGGCCGCACTAAGGTCTCCCCGGAGCTTCTCTTCTCCAGCTGAACCCCCAGCTCTCCCAGCCTGTCCTCCCAGCAGAGCTGGTCCAGCCTCGGGTCGTTTCTGGGGCTCCTCTGGCCGCTCTCCAGCAGCTCCATGTGTGTCCTGTGCTGAGGACCCAGAGCTGGACACAGGACTCCCGGTGGGGTCTCACCAAAGCAGAAGAGCAGAATCCCCTCCCTCGACCTGCTGGCCACGCTGCCTTTGACGCAGCCCAAGATACAATTTGCCTTCATGAAAAACCAACTACACGAAAAGCCTCCTGGGCTAAATGGGGTCGGCACACGAGCAAGACCTTCTCTGGCCCGTAAGCTCTGACCGACCCAAAAGACACAGCGTCCATCTCACGCAGAACCACGTTAGTAGCAATCAGCAGCACACGCTGACCCAGTGGCCACCGCCGGCCCCGCGGGGCTGCGAGACGCTCAACGCCGGCGGCACCTTCATCAGCCGCAGGACCCGGCAGATTCTGCACTCTTACAAGCGACTCAGCCCCGCTGAACGTTTCACCTAACTCAAATACTGAGCAGAAGAACTACATAACTCAGAGATTTGCTTTGGCACGGGGCGAGGACACTGTGGCACCGTTTGTGTGTACTCAGCAATTTCAGAACCCAAGGATTTCTCCGCGTCGCATGCTTGGAGATCTAATGAGAGCACTCTGCGCAGTTTCTGGCTGGTTAGAAAGCAGACAAATGAGAAAAATGAAGACTTTTGTTTTTACTAGGCTGTCAGTTAACATTTAGCAGCATGGCTCAAGTTGCCTTTTAAAGGGTACTGCACTCCATCCTGGCTATTATGTGAAAAATGACACAAGGTGCTGTTATTTAAGCACTAAGTCAGCCCCTAATGACCTTTTATACACAAACATTTGTATTCTTCAAAAGGTGAACGTAGAAGGACAGGAATGAAGGAAATCTCCCTTTGGACAACTAAACTAGATTTCCAGCAGCTGGTGTACACACAGCATTATTAGAGCTCCACGCTGCTTGATTAGCAGCCCCAAAACATTTATCCACTTAAAGATTCTGCTTTCACTACCTCAGTTTTAGGGAACCGTGATTCAGAGTGCTGTTCTCTGCCAACACTGATGGCCAAGCCTGGCTTTAAGGCGTACGGCGGTTGGACCATAGGGATATATCCACAGTTATACCCAGGCTAAGGGAGGCACCGGGTTGATGCAAAAGGGAGCACAAATGGTGCTTTACTTCACCGCTGAATGATGCCTTCCACTCAGCTCCGACAGGAGAAATATAGGGCATTACTGCAAAAAACATAAGTGAAAATACAGCATTCTTTTCTATCCAGGAAAAAGAAAAGAACGGTGGGTTTAAGGAAGCAATTTCAAACATGGGGAGCTGTTGTACAAGAGCAATTATGAAGACTATTTCCTCATCCTCATCTTCACCATAAAATAATCAGGTCCTTAAGTAAACCCAGACACTGGCCTGAAGGTTTTACAGTCTCTTCTGCTTGTACTACTGCAGTGGAGGCAGCTGGTGGGACAGAGAAGGAAGATCTGTAAGGAAGCACAAATTAAGTCGCATGGTGCAGTTTCTAAAACACTCTAGACATAGGCTTTTTTTGTTAAAAAATGTCAGGGAAAAAAAAAAAAGAGGAAAAATAATCCTTGAAAATTAATCTTCCAAATAAGAGAGCAACCTACGGAGAAAGGACCAGGGCATGGTTTGGAGGGAACCAGCAGAGACGTAGCTTGAGAAGGATCATTTCATTTCTTTAATGGGATGTGACCCCTGCACCTCGGTTGTCTCTCATCACTGGCTCTCTGGCTTTGAAAAGGTCATAAAACGGCAAATACCAACAGAAATAAAAGATTAAATAAAAATGGCACCTAGGAGAAAATGGAGACGAGATCCATTGCAAAACAGTAATTTAATCAAGTGCTACCTGCCCAGCTCCATTTGATTATAGTCAACTTGGAGGTTACACTTCGGGAGCCGAGAATCTGGTTTCTACGGCTGCATAAGCAGCTCTTACACAAAGAAAACTTCACATCTGTGGACACCACATTTAGATGAACAAGTCGAAAAGATATCTAGGTAAAAAACATCGAAGTGAAATGTATGAAAGCGTTTTACACACAGAAGTGGAGATGTGAGCAGACAAAGCCTGAGCCCCATTGCAAACTGGACCAGCGCTTCACTTACGGTCATAAAAATACGGGCATAAAAATAGCTCAGGTGCTTGTATGCTAGGCTGGAATACCCAAGTCTCCATCTCAAAACACGCTTCTGAAAGACTGATACGGAAGCTGCAGTTGCAGAAAAATGTCTTAAAATATCCTCCCGTAGTCCCACACTTCGACCATCTGATTGTACAAACAGTTCCTACCACAAGCTATTGGAATCTGTATTTTAAACCCCGGGCAAGACAGGTAGCACTTCTGTCCAGCCTTCCTTTTGCGTGTTTCTATACATTCAGAAACACGGTGAGTGATACAAAGAATCAGCATAAAAACGGTAATTGCATGAAAGTCATACAAAGAGAGAAAACAACAACAAACGGTAAAAACAGGAGCAAAAGGTTGGGTGAGAATCGCAAAAGGTTGGGTGAGAATCGCAAAAGGTTGGGTGAGAATCGCAAAATCTAAACCAAGAAGATTTAGTTGAAGACCAGAAGAATAAAGAAGAAGAAACCTGCAACCCAGATCAGGCGTGTTCTGTGCCAGCTGCCTGATCTGGCACCCTGATTTCACAGCAAAAGATGATTTATAGCTTTACTTCGTAATATTGCACCATTGGAGCGCTGGGTATTTTGAAACCCTCCATAATGAGCTTATTTTGGGGGGAAATTATCATAATGCTACTTGGCGAAAGTTTCAACTGACAATCTTTAAAGGTATTCAATTTTAAAAGATTTACTGTGAATATAATAACGAATATGGTTGGTATCAGGAGCCTTTTTTTTCAGCCTAGAGAGAGTAAGTCGTCTGTTGTTCCTTACATCTGGAACAGTAGTAATCTATTCCTTAAACCCGAGCAATCAAATTACTCTAATTTTCTGTTGTCTTGGCTTGAATAAATATTTTCAAGACAAGTTATGTTAAAAATATGCACACACTGAGTGTACCGTTAAATATGCTTAACATCTGTGCTGCAGTTTAGTGTGGCGAGTTGGAAAGGTATCCCAATGGAAAGGCACTTAAAAATAACACAGTTTCCATCTGAATTAATAACACACTAAAGAATAATTATTGGGGGAAAAAAGAAAAAGAAAAAGAGGGAGGAATTTAAATTAAAAATATACAAATAGGAGAGAAATTAGGAAAAAAAAATTAGAAAGAATAAAAGGGGAACTGGAATTCCCGTGGCAACTTGCACAGGACCAAATTTTGGAGGGATGGCGTGCTGTAAAAAACACCACCTTTGTCATTTCACAGGATTCAGGCTGAGTGGGCAATTAAGGAAAACCAAATGATTAACATATTAGGGGGTTTCTGTCTCTAGAATCCCCTCACAGCCCTTGCAGGTCTCATCATGGGAGGCAGCGGTTTGGATTGCAGTTATTCGCTAGTTTGTCGGGAAAAAATGGAAGAATGGACTTGCTCATTCCACTGTCAAGTACTGAAAACTTCTGAAATCGCGAGTGAAAAAAACAAGGGCAATTATTAGAATTATTTCTCACAAAAAGCACCAGGGAAATGCTCCCACTTTCACATGCAGATTCAGCCTAACGGGTGACGAAGGGAAAGCACAGTTTGTATTTTTGGAAACCTACATTAACGAATTCAAACACATTCTGCAAGACCCCCGTCTGAGGAACAAGGCTAAGTATCTACAAGCACCGTGGATGCAGGTAAAACTGTAAAATTTTGGACCAAAATCCCATGGACTTCTCATTTCTCCCCTATGCATCAGTGGCAGGGTTGACAAGCATTTCTTAAACGAGATCAGTACTTTCAGACTTAAACAGGTCATCTAAAAGATGTTCGGTTTTCATTTTTCATGTTATTTTTTTCATTTACAAGGCACCATTTACATTCCAGCTCAACGCAAGGAAGAAAACGAACGCACTTAACTCCTGGGTTTTTTCACTACCACAGTGTTTCCTTTCTATTGCCATTTCCCCCGCAAGTACTGCAATATTAGGACACAGAGAGTAGATCTGGTAAGAAGGTCTTTTTTTCAAATAATTGCCTTTTGTCATTTTTCATTTGAAGAAATAAACATTTGGTGTTGTTTTCCCTTAATGGGCAATGTTTGGTGCGGCGGGAAGCTCCGGGTATAAATGAAGATGTGTACATCTGTAGACACTTATTCCAGCTGTTCTTCCTTCCCCCTACAATCTCAAAACTGATTTCAAATCACATTTTGAAAGCGAACGCCCTCTTCTGCTTTCCCAGGCAGAAATCTGCGCCCCCATCAGAATTTCCGGCTCCTTCCTACAAACACGGTGGTTTTGCTTTCAGGGAAAACTGCCTCTTGAACCAGCTACAGCATCGAAGCAAAATATCAGGCAAACCCCAACTTCGGCTCGGCAGCGATAATTCTCATTCATCTGTTTGCTGGTTCCTGGAGCCTCAAAAGCAGCGGGTGAAGGGAGGGGACATGGAAACCCAAGAGCTGCCCGGCTCCTTTGAAGAGAGAATTATGTCCGTTGAGATAGAGCGTAATTGATGTTGAAAATGCACGCGTGCTAATAAATTAATATCACAGCAAACTCGAATTACAGGATTTATGGGAATGCAATACAGGCCGTTTGGTAAACAGATCTGAAGTACAGACGATCTGGGAGGATAAGAAATACAGAAGCTTGGTTGGCTTCCAGCTGAGGAGATTAATGTCAATATTTAAGAAAGCACCAATTCCATTGCATAGGAAAGGGGGAAAAAAAAAATCAGCCATCTGAAACGAAATATTGGCTTGCCTCAGTGCTCGAGGATTATCCAAACACAGTAAAACTTCACCCCGCTGCTCTTTATGTGTTGGAGTCCATCAGATATCACGTAACCGCCCCTTCCAGCGCTGCTCTTCGGGAAAAGTGTGTGACATTAGAAGTGCTGGAGAACCTGCTGCTTATTTTATGGACAAAAGGACAAGACTGGAAGTGCTGGAGAAGCTGGTTCTTCTTTTTCGGACAAAAAGGACAATTCTCCTGCATCAAATCGCTCAGATCTGCTGCAAAGCGCCCCCATAGCTCATAACTCCTCTCGACCATCGATAACCATTTAAAATGCTTTACACCGCAGAGAAAAGCCACTCTCCCTCTAATGTCACCTCCGTTAAGTTCTTTTGGAGCTGTGAGGTTTTTTTCCAGAGGAAATATTCACCATAAAGAACCTTTCCAGGGCCTTTCACCAGCCACCGAAACCCCTTTTTACGCTTTCTCTCCCCAAAACCAGACTCTCCACGCCGCTCAGATCAATCTAATACATCTCACTATGGAAGGAGCGACTAAGAATAGTTTAAACGTTTCCATCCTTGTAATTCCTTAGAAATACTCTGGAAGGTCAAAGGTTTAAAGCCAGTTCTTTGAAAGGAGTCCCATATTGCCGAACTTTTAAAGGAACCTTAACAGGAATGTTAATTACTCGGAGTTGCACGTGACACACACTTAACGTGCCAAGTGCCCGGTAAAACTTTAACAAAAAAACCTCAAATCCATTTTTCCCGAATGCATTTCAGGGCCCAGTTCAGCAGAGTACTCAAGCACATGAGTAACTTTAATAAGACTTAAGTATGTGCTTAAATATTCTACTGTAAGAGAGGCTTATGGTCTGTATCATAAAGGGACTAAAACTAGAAAACCAGCCCAAAACGGCAACGATACCAGTGATCCTCAGCCCCTGAGTTCTAAACAAAGAGCTATTGTGAATTACTATCTGTTTTATGAACATCTCACAGTATATTTGTTATGAAAATGTGCCATATTAATTGAAAATGTTCATAACGGGCGTTTTCCCTATCTGATAAAAATACGCTACTTGTCCACCAAAATAACTGTTTGTGGGAAGAGGCAAAAATCTGCACCAATCTTTGAAAGCCCATTGTAATCTGATCCTATCAAGCGATTGCTTACAAAGGACGGCGAAAGACACGACTTATCTTGAGGGTCATTAAACTCTAACATACTGAAATAACGCACTAATATTTTCTGGTCGTACTCCCACGTTGCATTTTTATTAAGCCCGTGTGTGAATGCGGGAGGTTCTGCGTATTCGCAGACGTTCTCCGTTTGTAACTGCCTGTAGTGACACCAATGGCGAACATATTTCTTCCGAAATTTGTCCTGTTTATAAATTTGGGTTATTTCTACAATCTCATTTACGCCAAAAAAAAAAAAAAAAAAATCGATTATAGAAGAACTTAGTTATTTTTCCAGAAAATGGCCTGAAATCTGCATCACAGGAGATCCCAAAGGCCAGCGCGGTGGCGCTCATCCTCTTTTTCAAGTGAAGCCAACGCAGAAACTTGGAAGATGTTTTGCTAGAATGTCCTCGCCATCCGCTTCCCTCCCCTCGCAAGTGACTCTGTAAATACCACAGATTAGATAATAACTGAAGAGGAAATACGCACTGATTACACATCTCCATTTATTTCGCTATTCCTGCAATTTTCTATTCCTTTTCCCCTCCGTATCGCTTCACGGTGATTTTCAAATTCACGGGCTCATCACTTTTCTAATACGTTTCCAGCAGCTACATTTCTGCTACCCCAGCAAACAGACAGTGAAGTACTTGGAACTGCACCACTCTCAAATTTATAATTAGAAATATTTTAATCGCTCTCTCCCACGGCAAGAAAGATAACTTATCTTTCTTAAAAATAAACAAATCCAAATGGAAAGAATTCATTCATAATTAAATCATTCTCTCCAGAAAACCTACAAGCGAGATTGACGATTCATGAAAGAGATAAGAGGATTAGAAATATAATTTTAAAATTGTCTTAAGGGTGAAAGTTTACACCCACATCAGTTAATTGATATCCATATCAGTTACAGAGAAATAGCTTAGCTCAGTCCCAGTTAAAAAAATATATTAGCACAATAGAAATATTTTTAAAAAAGAATAGGCAGAATGTTTCAAAACTGCAGCACGTTTCAAGGAGCACACGGGCTTAAGAAGGGAGAAATACTTAAAGAAATTTGGAAGGTTTTAAAGTGGAGTTTAAATATTGTACAAATAGTTTCACGTAGAATTTTGTAAAAGCTTTCCACCCTTTGGTTACATTAAAACAGTGTATTTAAATAAAGTATTCCGGGGTGAAAAGATGAAGGCAATCTGAAAGCACCCATGGATTAAAGAAACGTGGGGGATGAGCAAAATCCGCACGACGGCCACTCGCAAACTGGGGACGCGTGAGCCAGTTTTCATAAAGAGCTGACCTGGGCTTTCATCAAAAACTTGAAACACACCCAAGCCATGCCCAACATTGAAGAATTTTGGTTAAGTGCTCTTTTCCTTCCCATATCTATCAGCACAACGTGATTTCAGGCAATAATCTCGGGGATGGAAACCCAAATCTCAGAAAATTTCAAAGGCGCCTGTTCTCAGGGTATTCCAGCCTTGCTGGAAATATGAATTACTGTCCTCCAGCCTCACCCTGAAAGATTCACAGTCCAAATTCCAGCCCAAAAGCATTTGATATGCTTGGACAGGCTTCCCATAAGCAGTTGAACTTCATGCGCTGGCATGAACTCCCTCTCGGCACCGTTTGAAGTTTGCCCGAGCACATTATTGATGTGCGTGGCCGGGGAAGGCCAGGCGGCTGCTCACAGAGCGGTCATTATCTCTGAAATACTTGACATATTTTCCTAGTATAAAGTGAACGAGCACCTCCAGAACTCAAAACGCATTAATAGCCCGATACACCAACTCCAACAGAAGCGGAGGAATCCCAGCATCTCCCAGTACAGGCCAGTGTCCGGTGGTGCTGTGCCAGCTGTCCCAATCGTACCGCCAGCACAAGGCCAGGGATGACTCTGTTTGCACCTAATTAAATTAAACATGGAAAGCCTGCTTTGTAGGAAACACAGAACTGAGCACTGGTTCCCATCTGGTGTGAGGCAACAGCAAACAAAGGCGTCTCAGGCATCGACCGCTGTGAATTATTCAGGTAAGATACAAAATTAATTGCAACTGCTCACCTGGCACATCCGATTGTCCCTCCCTTCCTTCCTCAAATTCCCTAAAGCGCAAAAGACCCGCGATTCAAGAGGCAACTTATCCATCAAAATGCATGAGGAATCTTCTCCTTTTCCCTGCTGCCCAAAAGCAGCATCAGAAACAAATCTGAATTAGAAGAATGTAAACACGTGCACACACGCTACTGTTCGGATGGATTGGCTTGCTCGGGGATGTCACATCTTTCTTGTTGTGAAATCAACTGTGTGACACATTTCTCAACAGCACCAACAGCCCTTTCACTAGTGGACAGGTATTTGAAGGAGTGTGACGTGGTTTTAAATATTTACCAGTTATCCTGCTGCAATATTACTGCGGCATCCGAGCCAGTTGGTCCTTCTCTGCTCCAGCTCGGCCGTCGCCACTGCCCTTCTCCCTGTGTCTGAAAGTTTTTACTGTACCTTGGTGAATACTGTGATTTCCGTAAAGCTGGTATATGAATTACATTTTATTAAATGTCATGGTAAAGTGCTCAGGCACTGATGCACAGCCTATTAGTAGCTTTAAGATTTCAGTGTTTTGGTGGGAATGCTTCAAAACTGAAGTATGTTTTCTTTGGCCAAAGCACCACCACTAGATGCAGTTTCTCCTGACATTTTAAGAATTGTTTTATGACTGTTTCCATGGAGGTCAAAAAGGAAATTACTGCGCCAGGAATGCTTAGATAGCATCCACGGCAACACAAAAGCCTAAGTTATGGAGCTGCATTCTGGCCAGCCTGATGGTGTGATGATTAACAAGTTGTGCAGCCACAGCGGGTCCGGAGCTGGAAATGCTGCTGGGAATTCTGCTTCCCCAGTCCCAGCCACCGATCCGGCATCTTCCAGCTCGTACATCTTCCCGTACGCTCAATTATCACATTTTCTTCCTATACATTTAATCAGTCACAACTATGATTTGGATTGTTTCCCTACCAACTGCCAGACATTAGAGAGATCAAACAATGAAGCCCCCCTCCCTTTTTTTTTTTTTTTTAAAATAAAGTGACTCTGCTTACGACTTCCACAAGAACGGTGATCGTAAATTTATTAGCTTCACTTGCTATGAGGAAGCTGTTAAAGGCATCAGGAAGCAGCCAGATAACCAAGGCCATAAAATACTTTAGAAATTAATGAATGAAAGATGGGCTGAAGCCACAAAGTGTGGGTCTGGTTCTGGTTTTTGAACTTGTACAGAGTTCACAGATGCTCACAGGCAGGGCTTTTATTCCAGAACGTAAAGCATCAGTGCTCAAGTTCAGAGCACAATCAAACTTCTTCCAAAGCTCAGAGTTATCCCAAATCCTCGGGTTTTGTTCTGATACATTGCTAAAATGAATCAGAAATCCTTTGAGCTGGGAACGGGTACAGCTGGCTTCGGTCAAGCATTTCCTGAGACAACGCTCCAGAAAATATCACTACTGCTGCTACCATCAGTTACTGCAGGCTTGAAAGACCATGTTGATAAAGAATAAAATTCATCTCTGCTGAAAAGACTTATCGCTCCCCCTGAAAAGAGGTTGTAGCAAGGAGAGTGTCAGTCTGTTTTCCCCAGGAACAAGCGCCAGGACCAGAGGAAACGGCCTCAAGTTGCGCCAGGGGAGGTTGAGGTTGGATCTGGGGAACAATTTCTTCCCCAAAGGGCTGTGGGGCATTGGAACAGGCTGCCCAGGGCAGTGCTGGAGTCACCATCCCTGGAGGGGTTGAAAATACACAGAGATGAGGTTCTCAGGGACATGGGGTAGAGTTGGACATGGCAGTGTTGGGTTAACGGTTGGAGTCGATGATCTTAAAGGTCTTTTCCAATCAAAACAGGAAGGGGAAAGGATGGAGCAGCGCTCGAGCAAAATACTGGAGGCAAGTGTTGGCCCAAGCCCGCCGTGCTGCCCACGAGACCGCAGGAGCCCTCCTGACCCAGAGCGCGGAGGGAGGCTGATCACTCGCCCTCCTCGAAAACGAAGAGAACCTGAAGCCTTTCCCAAATTCTTCTAAAATCACGGAGTTCTCTACTGATTTAAATGGATTCATTGAAACGGAAAATCGTACTCCGGATGCTGGTGCCTCTGTCAACATCTTTTGTTTGGGTAGGGAGAAATAAAGACGTTCTGTCTCTACCCCTATTTTCTCACTCGAAAGGGGAAATACCCTGGCAAAAAGGCTGCTGGATGTCAGAGCTCGAGACAACTCACCCACACATCGAGCCTTACACATGCTCGATACATCAGACCTTGCTCACATTACCACGCACCAAAGGCGCGTTACATCCTCAAAAATGAAAATTACATGTTAAAATATAAAGCTTTTTTTCCTTGCTTTCCTTTCTATACCATCCCTTTAGACATCTGCATTAGCACAAGGCTAGTAACAGTCGCTAAGACTAATTTTTTTTTCTCGTACAGTTCCTCTGTCTCTAAATTGTACTTGCTAACTGGAAAAGTAACCACTCCAGGGTCTTCTAGTTTCTTCACAGCATTAACTGTGGTATCCACAGGCAGGGTCACGGACCACCCACAGGACAAAATGGCAACTACGGCAGTTGCTTACATGGAAAAAAATGTTAGAAAACTATTTGATGTATTTTTAGCCTCTTTTAATGCACTTTAGCAGCTGGAAACAAGGTGGGAAGCCAGAACCGTGGGCCAAGATCCAAAAGGCATTGAAGGCTTTTCCATGGCCTTGGATGAGGATCTCTCCAGCCACCGGCCCCCGCGCAGCTCAGAGCTCCGTTAAACCCTTCTCTGGGATCATGTTCTTGATTTCCCTCATGTCGAATACACGAGCTCTAAAGATTTACAGGCAACAAGATTCTAGGAAATGTAATATTTATGGGGGAAAAAACCCCTCTGCGTACAAAATAAAAACATCTCATCCTTGACAAATGTGTACAGAGGAAAACAGAGAAGAATTATTTTCATGCTCTCTAGCGCTCGGAGCTATGACTTTATTTATAGCATCCACTTTAACTGATATTATAATAGACAGGGATGAAGACAGCTTAGCTACAACTTTAGACAGAGGTGAGGCTTCAAAAGTTCTATCGGCAGCTTCTTTGAATACAAGTAAATACCATAGTCCAATTTGAATTTTTAAGCATAACTATAAAGGACTCTTCATTGTAAATACACTGATCTTTGGGATACAAATCTGGGAAAGAATCATAAAGGTAAAAGTAATTCGGAACTATGATTGAACCAAAAATCACATTTTTAATTAAGCTTGTGGATTGGGCTGCAATATTAGAGTGGCATCTTGTTCTGCTTGTCTCCTGCTTACAGCAATACAAGGAAGGTAGCTCATAAAGTAGATTATGAGCTCTGTGTAATTACTCATATTTGTTTGTTCAATGGCCACATTGATGCAAAGCATTCTTAGGAATTCCACTATCCGAATATCTGGTCATTATTCTGAGTGCTTCCCAGATCTGCAGTAATTGCACACAGCCCAAGAAGAGTCCCAGCATCGACACAGGTAACTTCCAGAAAAAGTGCTAGAATCATCTCTTAAAAGTCAACAATCACTGAAATTAGTGAGGCCATTCATTCCCACCCTAAAAGAGACTTCCAGGCTGCCTACAACAGTTGTACAATAATTCACATTTAGGAAAAAAAAATCTCCTTAAGTAAGGAGGATGCTTATTTTTCCATCTGAAAAAGTTTGCTGTGAGACATGAATCAAGCGGTCAAATGTTTTAGCGAAAGCTGTTACAAGAAACCACCTTATTTAGCTCATTCTGTCAGTGGCAGAAGCTATTCTAACACTCGAACAATCAGCTTTTTGGCAGCATAGACTCTGGAAATAGCTGCATAACTGTCCGTTCTCCTGACAACGCTCTTCCTGGATTTTTCCTTAAATCCCATGAATGAAGGATTACCAGGATTTATGTAGCAATTTAATACCTTCAGGAAAGCAAAAGCACACAGTACAGGAAGAGAAACAACAGGGATAGAATGGATCTATCATAACTTAAGTTGAACTCGCAAAGAAATTTATCCTGACATTGACTGATAAATATCTAGACTATTTGAACTTGTTTCCTGGATGTGAAAACCATCCTGCAGCTGTTTCCTCCGGCGCGGTGGATTTTGGGAGCAGGGCTACGCTCAAGCCAACGGGCACAAGAAGTCAGAGCAAGCAATACCAATTCATACCTTTCGCATCGGTTTGGTTTTTCAGAAGTCCTTAGGAAATGTCACTTTGTCCTGCAGGCTGTTCATGCTCCCTGCCCAAATGATCTGGCCTGAATATTTTTTAAAACAGTTTCTTGTTTGTTTGTTTGGGTTTTTTTTTTAATTATATAATTTTAAAAATGAATGCTTAGTCTTAAAATACGTTGTTTAGTCGACCAAAACTGAAAAAATTAAGATGTTTCACACTGAGGCTTCGGGATTGGATCCATACGGTGTTATTCCCCCATGAAGCATCCCAGATACTGAATACTCCTTTATCACCCGATTTAAATTCCCCGTTTATTCAGCCTAACGGGGAGTACCCCAGCACACGTCCCAACAAGGTGGCCACTTTCCCATTCTCCTCCTTGCCCACCGTGCAAATCTCAGGACATTACAACCCACCTCTACCACCGCTGCTCTTGCCCCCCCCGGTGCCTTATCAAAATGGGGCTGGGGTTAAGCAGCTTGAATTTCCATTGCATTCTCTGCCAGCACAAATTAGCAACCCTTTGCGATTCGGAGCGAAGGAGACTTTCAGAAAACAGTAGGGTCAGTGTGACGGGCAGCAGGCTCAGCGCCTTCCCAGCCCCACTGATAACAAGGCTTTTTTTGTCAGCATCTCAGCAAAAAATAAAGCAACAAAACCTTTAAGGAAGGATTTCTGAAGCAGCATAATGAAATGGCTTTGCGGATACTCCTTCCATGCATGAGGGGAGAGGTACGAGAAAACACAAAGTCATTTGTTTGAAAATTTAATGAGTAGATGATGAAGGCTGAGGCAGCAAGAGGCTGAGCCTGGGGAAATGTGATGGAGAACAGAACAGGCTGGGATGGACTTTGAAAATGAAGGGAAGCAGCTTGCATTTGATACGGCGGGGGAAGAAGAGGCAGTTGAAAGCACACAGAGAAAATGGAGCCGGGCAAAGAGACAGGCTAGACAATTTATTTTTACTATACTGCAGTATATGAGTCCTATTTAACCCCTTTTGGGCTGGTTCTTAGTTGGGTGTATATTCCCCTATAAGCCCAAGAGATTTATAACTAATGCTTGTGCATTAATATAGACGGATGGATGAAGAAGGTAAATGGTGGCTCTGGAGGCCAGGCAGCCCCGGTGTCCTCAGCAGCAACGCCCCCGTTCTGAGGTTCGTCATCTGCTTCAGCGCAGGACCAGGAGCAAGCCACCAGCCTTCAGGTGACAATTCAGCTATTTCTAGACTTTTGACATTTAACAGGTTCTTATTCACTTGTCTGACGGTACAGAGGAATGATGACAAATCATCTTTGGACAGAAATGATATAGATATATCGAACGATCAAACGCTCTGATCAAAGCAAACGGAAGAAGAGCTGGATGCAGATTTAGCGATGGATGGGTTGGTTTTTTTTTTTTCATTTCCCTGCAACAGACATGCTGTTCTATGAAAATCAGGGGAGGAATGGAGCACGTGTCGTGCTTTCTGACGGCTGCTTTCGGAGGAGTGATGGTGTAGGTGCTGACTTTTGATTTCCCCGAGGGTTCGACCAGCCTTTGATGTGCAGGTCAGGAGCTCCCTGGCCCCCACACGCCACATGGGTTTAGACGCTCCACAGTTTGACTCCCAGTGTCTTTGATGATTGTTTTTTGCTGGCTAAAGAGCTCATCTGCTTTTGAATGGTGATTCTCAGGCTGAAGCCACTCTACCTTCACATGACAATGTGTGGGTTTTAACCTAAAAACAACAAATCAGCGCTCACTGGCACAGGCGTTGTGTAGATTCTTCCCTCTGTTGGAAAGTAAAGACGTTAAATCCTTTCCATTTTAACAAAAACGTATTTTAACTAAATCCATCACACTTGTATTTAACTTTAAAATAAAGAACTATTTTTCTAAAAATTTTTTCTTGGCGCTATCCCTTCTCTTTGAACCTTAGGGCAGGGGCAAGAGAGAGAAAGAGATACAGAGAGGGAGATGAACTATTTGGGCCAGGCTAACTGCCCTTTGAATTGTCAAAAAGCTTGAAAGATCTATGACTTGCTGTACTGACAGTACCAGCAACGTAGGTCAGACCCTCGGGTCTCCAAGGCTTTCAGATCGGGCTCTCTGTAGATCCCAGACACAGGATGTCAGCATCTCATGTCACAGCTTATAAAAAAGCCCCCAAATTGCGACACGGTCAGGCTGGGCCAGAAGAATGCTTTGTATTTTAATCAACAATTGCTAAGTTAACCTGGCAACATACATGAAGTTAAATCAGGTCGAGACTTCCACAGACCATTCTGAGTGTCTAACTTTTCCCTCCATGTTGGGAAATCACATTAACATTTTAATCTGCTCTTGTCTCTTACCTATGCAATATTATTCCCTGTTGCACTCTCTGAAAAGCTTATTTTGTGTTACTGCAGCTGACCCAAGCAAGACAGTTCCCATTCCCACCACTTACTTTCATAGTTAATCCTCGAGGCCAAAAAATTCTGCAATAAGGACTTGATGCCTGACGTTTGCTCCGTATTTTCCATTTCTCAGTTTCGCCCATCATTCCCTTGGACTACGTTAAAACAGTTTGTCTCTTTTCTTGGTTTTTCCCTTTACTATCCAACATCGCCCACTTCAAGGGAGTCAGCGTTTCCCACAGTTATTTGCCATTCTAAACTTGGAGGGGAGAACGTGGCATCTGAAACAACACCGTGTGGTAACTATTAGCAAAGGCTGAATTGTAATAATTACAAGTGTACTTGGAGATAATACATTCCTTCCCTCCCTCCGAGCCCTTGCTGTTTAGGCAAGCTGCGTGTACTCGAGGCTGAGGGGTAGCTGTTGATTTTTTTTTTTAAATTTTCTTCAATTAAATGAGTTCCTCAGGGCTTCCAGGCAATTTTGCGAAGTCTTTGATTTTAAGGAAAAAGAGGAAAAAGATATTTTCTGCAGCCAGTTTCAGGATATTTTATATACCATTTATATGTAAGGCATTAGCAAGACTACAATATAATCTCCAATTTCCTTCCCTGCTCCTTAAATTAGCTGGGGAATCTTCATGCCCTCCTGCGTGACTCCTGTGCTCATCACCTACCTGCTAATACAACTCCCAAATCAACACCTGAAACCTCACCAAGAGGCTGCATTTTAACGCTCTGTCCCTTTGCTATGCGTTTCGGGAGGAAAAAAAAAAAAAAAGAAAAAGAAAAAAAAATTAAACTGGTGGGAATCCAAAATTCTCTTGCCCAAGTGGCTGCAGTCCAAGCAGCCAAAATAAATTATCCTACAGAACGGCCCTGTTGTCCTCGCAAAGAAGAGGCTTCATCCCAGCGTTTGTGGAGCAGCAAACACAAAAAGATTTGCTGAACTCATGTTGTTATAATCTAGGAATTCAGAGAGGCAACAACAACCCAGCAACATATCCGCCATCATCCCTAGTTTGTGAAATGTTGCGCCGCAGCGGACAGGAAGACAAAAAGATCATTCACCTCCACGTTTCTCAACAGGGTCTGATGGAGGGGCTGCGGAGCGGCACACGCTTGCCCAGGGAATTTCAAAGGGGGAGGTAAGAGGAGGGCTGGATAACATTTAATAACTTTGAAACGTGATAGCTGCCTACACAATAATGTCATGGTTGGGAGCAACGGTATTTCAGAAGCTGCTCCCAGAATGACTGAATTCATTGTTTGCGTCTACAAGAAATTTTATTAATACCTATTGGCTGAAAAATGTAGAGATTTGAAAAGTTTCTGTTCAGCTCTGCAGAGCGATATTTTTGAAATATTTATCTTACAGTAAATATGAAGAAAGGTAGAAATTTACCTAGAAATCTCCTGCTCACAATTCAACTGTAATAGTGTGTTTAAAAATCCGAGCTGACAAACGAGATGTGAGGTTTACAGGTACAGTCATCTTGTGTATTCACTTCAGAGATTTTCTTTTATGGCTTGAACTTCGCTAGCCAGCTGGAGTGCTCCCTTTGCAGAATTTGTACGGGATGCACGAACAACTAACGTGGAAACCTCTCGAGTTAACAGCCGCCTCAGCCATCCCGTCTTTATCAAGACTGGGCACTTTTGGCTATGCCAAGTGTCAAGGAAAACAAATGTACACACCTCCGAGCTCTCTTTAAATGCAGAGTTTAACAGCAAAAGTAAACTCCAACCACTTAGTGTTATCTCCGTTGTGTCACGCGGGGCATTTGAAATAATTAGAATGTAACCTAAAAGATCTTAGAAGTAAAATTGTCTAAATCTGGTTCAACCAGGTTAAATTACTGCATGAGATTGTTTTAAAAGCCTTTACATCATTGCCGATGATGCCGAGGCTCCCGGGCCCATAATCATTTCCCTAAAAGTAGTAAAAACCTCCCAATACGCGATTGCATTATGGGTTGTTTAATGTAGTTTGGAACATGCCAAGAAAATGTCTTCAGCCTTACTCTTACGAATATGGCAACGATCAACCCAAAGCATGATGTGAAGGTTGATTATATTTAAAGCAACTTAACGTGTTGCAGCAACATTAGACTTAATGCTGCTCCGTTAAACAAAAGTGAAATCTCGCGGCAACGCAAACACGAGCTCTGCGGAGCTGGTCCTACACGCTCGAGCCACATCAGTAACATTTACCCACATGAGTAATGTCTCCGAGGTGAAGATAACGGATGAAAGGGAAAAAACGAGCAGCGGGTTACAGACCTTGGCTTCGGCCGTGCAAGTCAGCAGCCAGGTTCTTCTTCTGGAACGGCTCGAATTAATGCCAAATCACAACAGCGACCCCGCGTTTCTCACCCGTTTCCATAAGTTGTTATAGGAAACCAAAAAGCAACTATTATTAAACTCTGGCACAGTGATTTCCGCTGCACAGCAGAAGGAGATACATATTCACAGACATCGTACTCACAAAACCACCTTTTTTTGTCTGAGGACAACTCCAATAGTATCGGGTTAGGGATCTGATCAGTTGTGCAACTATTTTTTTTTTCCCATCATTTGATCACTCTTCACTACTGCCGTATACACAGGACACGTTAAAATCGCATAAATCTAGTTTACAAAAGCAGCGAGGAACGCGGCATTGCAATACAATAGCAAACATAATAACCCCATAATAATTTGTAGATCACCGACCACAAAAGCTCTACAAATAATAGCTTCCTTTATTTATATGTCAACAGATTTGACATTCCCTGATGATCGAGATAAACAACTACGCATCTTTGAGAAGCTGCTTGAAAGTACTGTAATTATCACTGTCTGTGCTGTGTAAACTCAACTCCATTTATAGAGAAACGTTCTGAGATCACCTGTTAGTTTTCAGGGACAGCAAAGGACTATCTCTCATATTCCACAACATTATAATGAGCAGCGCAGCAGTAAGTTATTCTCACCAGTAATGTGGAAAATGACTTTACCAGACACGCTGGTCCACAGAAGACATTTCCCATCACTGAATATATATATCTAAAGCTGTGGATTTCAAAACTCATTAGCTTGCAGATTGCTCGCTGCTTTCCAACAGCCTTTCTTGTATCCTCATCAAAGTTTTACTTGGACAGATGTGGCAGCAATATGGGTCCTGAATTCAGCTCACAGCCTAAGAATTATCTGTTTAAAAATCAATGTAAAGGTTCTGGTCAATTCTGATGGTGCTTGTAATGTTTCAGAAGAGCTGGCGCCTGAAATCTCGCCAAAGCAACCGCATGAGGGACAACGATTCCTGCAAGAAATATTGGCACCGCGGGCTGTGTCCCGAGGAACACAAACCTGTTCAATACACTCTGGTTCAGTATTGGAAAAGCTATAAAATCAAGCCCAAAGAAATCACCTGGACAGTGCTGGAGGTGGGTTCCCACTGTCTCTCAGCGACACACTGTCGACAACCTATCTCCTCCAGCCTTTCAAACCTGTGCTTGGAGCCGCAAATTCAGTCGGGGTGTGACACACAAACCTAAAGTCATTTAAACGCCACTCAGCAAACTGCCGGGTTATGTATAAATAGCTCGCGTAGAACTGAAGACGACACATCCATTGACAAAAGCAACACAGAAGTCCTGGGGGAACGCTCAGGAAGCCTGACCACCATAAAACACATTAATTCCTTAATAGAGCTCGCTAATTATCTGCTGCCCAAGACTTGGTGGATTGACCTGGAAGGGCAGTTTTCCCGTTCTTAAACAGGTCCTCTTAGTTCTATTGTTAAAGAGTCCACGTGTAAGGATTTTAAAAACCAATGGATATGGTTGGGATTAACTCCCGTGGTCTCAGAGCAGCTCATCGCAGCTCAGCCCACCTACCTTTAAACCTTTAAAATACAACTGCAGACATATTTAAAGTATTTAAACATACGACTGTCTCTGTTTAATGTTTGAACTAAATTAAAATATAGAGGAAAAATGTAATTCTGCAATTAAAAGGAGATCTGTGTAAGATGCTTATCCCCTTGGTAATTCAGCTGACGCTCAAATCTAGACTAAATGTAACTACAAAAGCTACCAAAATTCCTAGGTAAAGCATCAGCACGGTCACTGTTTTATTTTGTCTATCTTGATTTTGCGAGTAAGACTTTTCTTGAGCAGTTAAATATCTCTTTGTAGATATAAAAGCTTTTTTTTTTTGGGGGGGGGGAACATAAAAGCATAACCTGAGAGCTATCAAAGTTGAAGTTTAGCTTTGTACTGCACGTATCTGACCTGTTCACTCAGTAACAGGCCTAATCAATCTTACTATCTCCCACAACAGTGATTCATTATAGCACAGGCCTTATCTTTGTATCAAAGTCAAGAAGAAAGGCAGAGACAGATACAAGGAAATACTTCCCTTCTCTCTGATACGCTGTACATAGTTTAAATACCAGCACTGATAATACGTTGAACACTCGTGAGTCCCATGTACACTTAATCACTCATTTCCTTCATTGACTAAGAATAACAGAGGCACAATTTACTGTGCTTCACCCCCCCTACTTCTCCCGAGACATCTGGCACGCATCCGAGGAGCGGGAGGACCACGGCGAGGCTTCGAGGGATGGAGAAGGAGGTCTCATGGAACAAAATCTCCTTCAGCTACGGAGGAATTTCAGAGCTCGGGAGACCCGGAGAACTCTGCATGACCAAGGCTGATTGACCTCTCCAGCCAAGGCACCGTCTCCACCTTCTGCTGCAGGCGGGCAGCCTCTGTTAATCTGAATTATGTAGAGCCTAATTCAAGACCCACTTGAATCCTGGCAGGACTTGGATAGAGATAATGGGGAGGGGAACCGTGCATGGCCAGGAAACCTCAACCCTCCCTCCCTTGCCAGAGGGAAAGGCCCTTCCTGATAATCATTTATTATAAATCTAGAGTTGTGTTTGTAGTTACACTTCTGCTGATAACATCGTTTCTCCACCGCTATACAGTGGAGGTTTTATGCGTGAACGATAACCAAGGATTTGCACCGCCCAGCAGCAGCACAAGGTTTTTGGGGATTTCCCCCCCAAAAATGTACAAAACCATTTTTCTACCATACAAAGTATCGTTTGGTCATTTCTCATTTCTCAGCTGCAAAGGGACTGACAGAAAGAACACGCAGCTATTTGTCATCCAGAGAACACTCGTCACCTCACACTCATTTTCTTATGGCATTCTCCTTCTCTCTGGGCTTAAGACACTTGACCATGTCACTTCATGACCATAAATCGCCATGTGCTGCTGCAAAGGCTCAGCCACTCCATTGAAAACCACAGCTGACCAGTAAGCAAAGTGGGAGGGAAGTACTCAATACCTCCAACAACAATACTTCATTTATAAATCTGACACCTCCAGGCTCTATCCCCAAAAAAACTGAGGGCTAAACCAGACACCTAGAAACGGTTTATTTCTAAAATCACTACGCAGAGTTTTTCGCGCGCAGCCTTCAGAAATACCGCACTTTATTTATCATTTAAAAGGCGCTAGGTCGTCTTTGGCACGGCAGTTTCCACACACGAAAACACAGTAATTGATCTGAGGGAAATCAAAGCGGACCGACCACTTAGCGTGTTTTATGGTTTTTACTACTGTGTGCAGCTGCGTAAGTCCAGGGGTGCAGACCCTCAAGGCCCAATGCACAGATTTATATACTCTTCACACATCTTAAAAGTTAAGGAAATGATGCTTTTTACCCTCAGAGGGATTCAATTTCTAAAAATCCTAAATACTCTTTCGCTGTCATTCCTGTTATTTATGCAACAAAAAAGGTACGAGCTACGAGCAGCCTGTATTTAAAAAAAACCCAGGCTCTTGTCACCTGTGTGGGTAGAAAATCTTGACCCTGTATTTCTCATTGTTCCCTGGACCACGGCAGGATGGGGAGCAGCATTTCCGAGCAGAACTTCCACTGTGTCCTCCCCTGGGAACGATGGTCCACTGGGATTCAACTAATGAGCAAAGGCAGAAACGTCTACAGAAAATATTTTTGGCTTGCTCTTAAAATCCAGTACACACGCTGGTTTGTAGATGCAAGAAATTAATCTGGTTTTGTGTTCAAGATGCAAACACTGGATCGTGCAGCCGCCTGTATTCCGCTGGTACAAGACTGCAGGAAACTTATTTCAACTTGCTGGATCTCCGAAAACAACACAGGGAACGGGAACCTAAATACAGGCTCTGCCACATGCAAACTAAATCTATGCCATTTTAAAACTCGCGCTGATATTTTCAGGATGAGCACTTGCAACTATTTCGCAGACACAACGTCAGGATGTCTAAAATCTCATTTAAACGACAGAAGTGTGAAATGCTGCAGCGCAAACACCAAAACAACCGCTCTTTCAGTTTGTTTCTTAACCTTTTCCTCGGAGTGACACAAAAGTTTTCTTTTCTCCCTAGAGACTTCATACAAGTGTCAGCTTCAGTCATTGCAGTTTTACAAGACTATAAAGTTAACAGCCTCTAACACCCAATTAGCGGTTCCCTATATAAAGCAAAACCAGTTCCATACTATTGTATTCATAATAACCTGAAGCTGACTGCATCTTTTCCCTTTCCTGCCTAAACACTAGTTTCCAATGCATTTTCCTTACAAAATTGAAACAAGAAGGATTAAAACACTCCTAACAATTACTGAAGAGATGAAAATTCGTAGATCTTCAATACTGGAAATAAAAAAAATATTTAGATGTACGCAGCTGGACCAACTTGGTTCATTCAGAAGGTATGTGGTTAAGGCATTTGACATTTACTTCGCTAAGAAAATCAGGGTATGTTCAGATAATCTTAGAAGTATCTGCACAGCTTTTTGTCTTGTGGTCTCTTTTTTGCTGTCACTTCAGATGAGAGTCATAGCTGAGGATCCCCAGTGGAGCCCTGGCTACTGTCTAAATGTATTAAGAGACAGTTCCCAACCTCCCAGGCTTGTAGCTTAAGGGACGGTACGAAAAAAAAAAAAGAGAAAGGAATGAAGTGTTATCATTAATTCTGCAGATGCACGAGGGAGGCACAAGCAAATTAGGCATTTTACCCAGGTCACGGCGTATGTGTGCACACGAGGAACGATCTGAAGTCCTTGCAGCTGTAAGTCCAGCGCCTGAGCCATGAGGCGCTTTTTCCCAGCCAGCTGAACAGGATGATGCTTTTTTTCCTCACCCGGAGGGGTGGACAAGCAGCAGAATGGCTGAGCACTAACCGGGGGCGCAGAGGGGCTGGGGCACCCCCAGCTTTGCATATTCTCAACACCAGATGGAACAAGGTCCCGGGCAACATGAGACCACCTTGAAGTTGGCCCTGTCTTGCCAGGAGGTTGAAGAGCTGCCCCCCAACAGATCCTTCCCACCTACATTTTTCTATTATTTCTAACTTCTATGCATCATCTTATTATGCTTACGCAGGTATCAGCAACAAATTATGTGTGAAGGGCAGGTCCACGAGCAACGTGACACTTTGCTGTCACTTGTTCTTAATCCTCCAACATTTTGACGAAGCAGCAGTCAAGATTTCAGTTTGTTGGGTCTGGGACACCGCACAAAATGGTAAGTTCCCGGGCAAAGGCATCGCTCACGACAACAGATTTTTGCTGTGTGTTCGTGTGAAAAAGCGGTATTCCCCATCCTGCGTATCTCTTCCAGCAGTACTGCTTTTTTAGATAAGAAAATGTCCAAAAATACATTTGAGTGCGCAACGCTGCTCTGGCAACATCTCAGCACATCAGTTTCCAGAGAGCTCCGGGGCGGAGATCCCACCCAGCTTTCAACAGCAACAACCAGCCAAAACTTTTCCACGCACAGTTTGTCCGGGGGAGAGGAAAATTATCCACAAACCTCCTCCCTCCACATTTTTTCCTCCAGCATGTGCCTCGACCAGCTCGGCTGTCACCCCAGATCATGTCATCGGGGCTGGGACATCCCAGGAGCCAAACAGCCCAGAGCGATGGACGTAGGACCGATTGCATCTGACACCTGGGGAAGGTTTCGGTCCATGCGTTTGCCATCCCGAACCCTTCGTGTTTAATGACTCTAACACGGGATGAGCAGAACGCGGCCAGCGGGTCACAAAGCCGCAGCAATCAGCAGGATCTTGTCCTTCCACAGTCAGCACAACGCAGCCTGAGACAGCGAACTGAGTATTGGCGATAAACGGGAGGCCAAATCCCACTTCTGTGGAAGTCGAGGCTAAAGCTGGACCCCTCATTCTGCCTCGCTGATGTCCTTTTAAAAGAGATTCAGAAAACTGTCCTAAGGTAAATACATGCTATGTATGCACTAAGAAGTACAACTCCCCACCTCTCAACTTACAAACAACAGAAAAGTAGAAATGTAATGTATATAATAAGCTGTCTATTTTACCCAAGAGCAAGACATAAGTCAATTGCTTTAACTAAGAACACGTCCTAGTACTACATCCATTTTTTAAAAAGACAGAACTTGGAGCCAGACTACAAATGTATACGACTTATTTACAAAACCAATCTAAAAGACATCAATCTTTTTCATAAATTTCTTTTTTTTTAATTTTCAAGAAGGGATTTATCCTACACTTTCTTTTCCCTTCTACTGTTCTGCTGCGGTTTTGCCAGGCTCCCTTTCTCCATGCGTCTCTCAGCACTAAAAGGAGTTTCTTGAAGAGGTGGAAGCCACGGCCCAGCTGCTCTGGCTTCTGGGGACTCTGGGGACTGGGGTTTTGCTCTAGAACACGACTCCGGGTACCTTCCCCTGTACAGATACGAAAGGAGAGTCCCCTGGCTTACCAGGGCAAGAGGTCCCTGGAAACAGGGGAGGAAGAAATGGGAATTTCATACTCTTCAGGATGACAATTGCCCCACATTTAGGAGACGGATTAGACTTTGCCTCGAGCAAAACTTATTTCACACTTGGCGTGCGATACATCGGCCCCACCTATGCCATTGTTCATGGCGAAAAATGCCTTTCTAAAGTTACCAAACTTGAAATGCTTTTCATCAGCAAGGTTTAGATACATTTGCATAATTCTCCAAGTACTGATTCATCTACCAAACTAAGAAGTAGCCTTGTTTGTATTTGGACCTCAGAGATTCAATGGAGTGTCAGCTTCGCCACCTGGGAAACCTGCATCAATGAGAAGCTGGGCGGAATAAAAATAGCTCAATTAAAAGAGACTTTTTAAAAAAACTCCAGTAGAGTTTAACTCCCAGGCAGTATTACAATTTCAGAAGGGGAGACAGCTCAGGTACAAAACACTCAAAAATTTCCCTGCTTTGCGCTGCAGGCAAACTCCTGTCTCATTTGGTGTTGGCCAGGTCAAGAGCATCCATCAGGTTTCCAGATCTCCACTAAGTACTTCTTACTCTCCACGTAATTTTGGCACAGAGGCGATCACACCATCATCTGTCCTCCTTCATTAGCAGAGATGAGAATCTATTCCTCTGCTGCCTTTTAGATCTTCGCACGTGAAACTAAAACGGATCTGCTAATGGTCTTGGATGTGGCTTGTGGCTTCCAGGATCCTCTGCCCTCAACTCGAGTGACATTGTCCTCGGACCTGTGACAAGTTTGGGTTGGGGAAAATACAGGGGGGGTGGGGAAGTGAAACCATTTTAGCCTCTTATGAGACTTACGAGATTAAATTCGTGCCAGTTTCAAGCGTGGTCCATGTGAAGGGTCAGTAAAAGTTCACATCTTTTTTCTTTTTTCTTTTTTTTTTTTTAAGATACAAACCAGAATTAATTTCAAAAATTTACCATGATTTCTGCACATCTTGGGAGCCAAAAATTGCTTCTGGAAATACGTGGATCAGTGTGATAAAGAGCTATCCTACAATTCCCCGTGGTTTCTGCATTTCTTTAAGTACGTAAAACCCGCGCAGCTTGTTAACAAAGTCTCTTTAAAAAGAAGACGGGCCCTGCAACAATGAGTGTTATTTTGTGGATCGGCTCCAATAAGCTCAGTGTTTTCAAGGAATGAAAACTTGGTTGAAAGAAATGTATTCCTAATTTTTAGGATTCTTTGAAACTAAGATTAAACATAAATGCAGAATAAACCCTAGAAACATTAACCTCAAGGAAATAATGACTGCACATAAAAGCTAAAAAACATTAAAGGGAAAATCAACAGTAGGCATCTTTAAAAGAAAATACTACACTTGTCTCTGAATTCTCCAGTTCATTTTCTGAAAAAAAAAAGTCTCTCTGGCTATGTGAACAAATGTTAGAAAAATGAGCAATGATTGAGAAATAATATATAGTGTGTTAGCATGCACGTTTTTAGAGCAATACAGCATATCTGCGCATTAGATTAACCATGAGCGTTACCTAAAACAAAAGTAAGCAAAACTGTACAGATTAAAACGTGGCGTTTCTTTGACATATCACTAACTTGCATACGCAATTCAAATAGAACGGATTGCCTTTGTTCGGATATAGTGATTTTATTTCTGCCTGCAAGTAAGTCATATAGGGTGGGTATATGAAACTGGGGGGGGGGGGGCAGAAAGCAGTTTAGGGGCCACCACAATGATTTCAGAAGCTTTTGTCACCCCAAACGAGTCCTGTACCCCCTGATGGAATCATGCACCTTTCTGAGCAGTTCAGCTGGTAGTGCCATGAGAAAAGACTTTTTCACAGACCAAAGGGTTTTTTTAAAAAAAAATCTACAAAAGCAAAGTGGAGGAGGAGGGAATTTTGGGGGAGTCTAGACAGGACTCAGGAGGTGAAGCCCCGAGACAGACTAGATAATATCCTGCTACTTCGAACCTACCAAAATAACCTCCGAAAGTCATTAATGAATTCCCAGCAGAAGGCTCCACAGGCAATGAATCAAACGAGACCACGTTTCTCACCATTGGCATTGTTTTCATTAAATAAAGTGAAAAATCTACAAAAGGCAGCTCCGAAGGAACAAACAGCATCACTTACGTTATCCATGTAGATATACGCCCAAGCAGAATCCAGCGTGGCCTCTCATATATAACAAGTTACTTGCCACAAACCCTCCCCTCAACGAGGTTTAGTATCTAAATAAATAAAATTGGAACGAGAGCAGTATTACCATTACTTTACAACTTGGGAGGGGGAAGCTGATTTACAGCCACCCATAAATCTGTGCTGGTGCAAAATAATCAACCCAGATCTCTTGGTCTGAACAGGCTTCTTTTTTTTTTTTTAGCAAAAACACATGTTGATTGATGACACAATTTTTTTTGCAGGTTCATGTCGATCTTAATGAACTGTTTATGTCAAAACAAAAGCTTCATACCGTTCTGAATCCTCGTTAGATGGCTTCAGGGAAAGAGTCATTATTTCATTTGAAACGACCTTTCATTTCAAATTGTTGCTGCATACAATTGAGAACTTAAGACAGTCAAAACCAAGCAAGATGGTTTGATTTTCTCTAATAGAATACTTTGACTCAAAGTGAATCTTTTTTCCAAAGTTTTAGCAATTATTTTTAAATTTTCCGTTGGTTCCACACTAAATGCTTTACTTCTCCAAAAATCCACTGTTTGCCAATTCTCAGCTGCGTCCTTTGCTCAAACAAAAAAAACCTGAGCAATCCAAGTTCAGATCCAAACCTCAGACCCCACAAGTGATTTGTTATTGTAGCTGGATCCCGCTGGAGCATCCTTTCTAGTTACGGCTGAGAAATCGTAGAGGAACAAACGAGATTGGAGAGGCCAGAGAGCAGCCAGGTGAAGGTCCGGCGCTAAGAGAACCGCTACTCTGAAAACTGGAAAATGAAACTTTTCTTTGTGCAGCAGAACAAAAAAAATCATTCCGGAAGCAGAAAGTGGTGGAAAGGAGCATTTTTTTATACCCTGTGCTGGGTTTGGTTGAGGGCATAAACTTTAGCACTGGAGGAATACTCGGGTTCATCAGATGTTTTTGTGTGATGAACACCTGGGCCACATCACATCCACCCAATATGATCCCTGTGATTTCTCCTTGTGCTCGCTGCTACCATGTTCCTCCTCCTCAAGAAGAAATCAGACATTTTAAAACAAAGAGAAACATCTCACATTTGGCTATTTGGAAATCTAATAATACAATATTTGTTATTATTATCATTATATTTGGCCTATTCTAAAAATGAAAGCAACACAGGCAAGTACTTCTGTATCTGCACTGCCCCAAACACAGTTGTAAGTCACTTGTTCACACACAACCAAAGAACAGAACAAGAATATAGTCAAATTCAAACACAAGTCCACCAGGAGTTGGATTCTGCGTATTAGACTCGGTTCAGCTAAATTCACTCCTAACTCAGCTGCACAAAAATCTACGTGATACGTAACGGAGAAGAGAGGGATCCAAGAAGATGCCCACAATGCAGGCAGCAGAAGCCTGGTTTTAATAACGCAGCAAACATCTTGCTGTTTCCTTTGATTAGCATGGCATTACTTTGGGATTTCTTTCTATTTAGTCTATGCAGGAAAATGATAGCAAACAGACCTGACAAAGTCTGAATTAAGAGTGGACTTCACCTCATTTTCAAGAAGCTGCAGACTTTACAAACGGCCCTGACCCATCTACTGGTGATGCCACAAGCCCTTAACGCACAACATCATATTTACCTGCACTTTCTAAAGCAACCTCATGGAATTCCAGTCTTTACCTTTTAAAGGACAGAGTGTACAAATAATTTTCTCCTGCACCAGACAGAATATCCGACATTTCATTATATTTTGCAAACTCCTCCACTTCCAAGGTTCCGCAGCGGCTAAAGACCTAACACTTCATAATGTTTATTTGCGCCACAGACAATAAAGTACCTTCTATTTGTGGAAGCCCATCAAAAATAAACAGTCTGAGATAAGAGGGCTTTTCAAACTTTCTTGTACATTTGGTTTATTATTGTCCCTTCCCCAGCTCTTATCCAAACAGTCCTGACAACTCGTTTATTGAGAGCTCTGCAGAGATCTACCCACGCAAAGCGTGCTGGTGACAGAACCACGGAAATGTCTAACTGTGGCCTGACCTTCAAAATAACAACAATAATCATAAAAAAATAAAAATCACAAGAGCAAACTGTTCAATTTGTGGACAATACTGTAAACCATTCTCTAAGGTCTTGCTGTCGATTAGTTAGAATTGCTACCGGAGATGTTACATGTGACATCTTTCAGTTTGATATTATATCACCAAATAGATCAGGCAATATAAAATCCACCTATGTGGATTTTGCTCATGGGATTTTTAAGTAAAACTCACGGCTCCTACTGAAGTTCCATTAAAGCAGAGATATAAATGTTCATATATCCAGTGAAGCTATTCAATGAAGTTTTATGTACCTTTATATGTTATATATAAGTCTATATACATTTGTAGAACAACATACATGTTTTCTAGACAGCTAACCTTTTTTTTTTTTTTTACGTTTGATTCTGGGAAATTGTTGGGTCCTGACCAAGAAAGGCACGTTTTTATCCCTGATCCATTAAAAGCACAAGTTGCAGCAGTTTCGCTTCCTTAAGTACCACTCCATTAACATCCTCATCATTTACCCCGGAGGGGCACTGGGGAAGATGAAAGGTAGTTTATTTTCCAGATCTTCTCAAAAAAAGGTTGTCTGTTCAATGCCATGTGGCCATGGGAGCTGTTTGACGAAGACACTGAATTAAGACACCCCCAAACTTACTTTAGATTTGCCATCAGTCATCCGAAGGAGCTCTCGTTGCCTAACAGCTCTGGACTAGACTCAACAGTTACTTTCCAAAACTCCGCGGCAGCACCTCAAAGGTGGGCACGGCAGTTAACGACACTTTTAAAACACGCTTGTAAACACCGAGTGAAATCCTCGCCTTGTTGAAGTTCCTCAACAAGGTTAGATTTTCATCCACAGAGCTTAACGCGGATGACATGGTTATTAAAAGCAATAATTAAAAATAGCTTTTTTAAAGGCATTTTAGGGGCTTTTAAGAACTACATATAAATTGGAGCCTTTTAAATGAGATCATAAAAGGTTTTATAGTTAAGTACTACCACAGCAAGCACACACTGAGATGCTGAAATTTTGCACTGAATTCACATTTAAATACGGCGTTGGAGCATTGCTGCGGGACTCCAACAAACTAAACCAGCCAGAGAATTTCTACTCAGAACTAAAACCGTATCCCTAATTCCCCAGGAATGTGCTTTTCCTTTGCTTCATGCCTGTTACCCAACACTGAAGAGTCTCCAGGTGAAATGTTGAGCTTGACTTCATTCACCTTCCAGCCCAGCAGCACGAAACCTCCTGCCACCCGTGAGGATGCGAAACTACAGCTCAGGACACCACCTGAAAACGAGGGAGTTGAAGAGGTGATGCTAGAACAGGGACCGATTTTGTAGTTCCCTGAAGAAGGCGGTGGAGCTATGAAGAAATCCAATTTCCTTTTTCAGTGCTGCGGTGGTTTTGGTGAGCTCAGACAAGTTCGATCTTTCGTATGTCTTTAGATTTTAAAGTATGATAAAGCAAATGTAACTCTGCATGCGCTCAGGGAGAAGACTGCTAGAAAAGAGTTATTCTTTCCACCAACAGTTGCGAGACACAGATCTGCACATCAGCTGTGCCCTTGTCGGTTTTGGGTATGGGCAAATAGGGTGTCCCACCCCATGCAGATCTTGGCTGTGGCTCTAGGAACTTTCCTACGTCTTTTGCACATAAAAATTGTGATAAAGGAAGAAAAGGGTGAGAGGCAGCTGAACAGGCTCACGAGAGACGGAAGAGAAGAGCGAGAAGTCAGCAGTAATGCCTTTTGCTGGGCCGTTCCCCCTTGGCCTGAGGCAGACGGGGTCGGGCGATGAACCGCGGCCGCTCCAGCTCGGCTCCTTCCCCGGCTGCTCCTGCGGGAAAGCGCCAACAGCAAAACACCGGCCGGCCCAGCTGCACCAGGACACCTTTCCTAGCAGGTATTTAGCCAGCAGACATTGAAAATCCTGAATTGTAAACCTGTATTTGGGGACTTTTATAAAGGCGATTTTTGACCTTCAGGTTTCACAGCGGTTACAGTCTGTCGTGCCAATGACTATTCGAGGAGCCTTAAATCCCGAGACTATTTGGCTGTTGTGCACGCACGCAGCTCCCAGGAGTGATGAATCCTGATTAAATGCTTGCAGAAAAGCAGGAATGCCATGTGTCTCCCCCAAAAAGAAGATAGCATCTTCGTCTCATACTGTTTTCCCTGTCCAAATGATCCAAAAGGCATCAATCCACACAGGGAGCTGGCTGCCTGGAAAGCCTCAAACTTACTAAAAACAAACCCATTCTTATGTAATTAAGAAAACTTTTTCTAAAAGAAGACAATCCTTCATAAAAACGGAAAATAATTTCTGCTTTTGCCACGTATGTAATACAAGAATCCCTGGAAATAGAATTTAAACTGGAAAAGCTGACAGGAATTTAGCAGAAAATTTCTATACAAAAAGAAAGCCACATGCTAAGTAGAAAGGCACCATCCTACCTACTCCTTTCACTGCAGCAGGAAAAAAAAAAAAATCAAGATACAGTAAAAAACTTTAATGAAAACTGCTAAACTAGGCAAATAATCACATAGTCTTACTGTTCTTCAAGAATAACCAACAATTCACCTCGTTCAGCACAGCACCTGACAGAGCATCTGATGGACCTGTTACCTCAGCACTTTGTGATCTCATTATAAAGAAGCCAAACCAAAGCGTCGCTTTGTCAGAGAACTAATACAAATCCAGAGGAGCTTCTGACCTATGTGCCGAGACATCATCTTCTTGGCTTTTTATTAAATCTTTTTAAAAAAAGAAAAAAGACAGATCCTCACCAACTGTACACTGGGATAGCTACACTAAATTTAGCGAGACTATAACGATTTCTGTTCACCATCTTCTTATAAAATTGTCCCAAGCAATCTTGCATATTTTTCCCATCTTCTTCTGAAATTCTCTTTTCACAAGATGCCAGAGAAAACTATATGTACTGTGCTGCTAATACAGGAAGAATTGTTATTTATCAAGTCAAAGAACACATCCGTAGTATGTTTTTTGGCTAAAGTACATTAAGTTTAATTGCTGACATACCCTTAAACTTTGATAAAATGGAAGAACAACATTCTGTATTGCTAGAGGAATTTTAAAGCATAAAAAAGGCTGTAAAATAACATTAGTGGCTCAATTTCAGAAGTGTTTTTCAAAAATGTTCCCCCAAATTCAGCTATGGCGAGCCGTGCCATCAGTCAGCTCGTGCCACTGCTTTCCAGCAGCTGTACAATCCAAATACTCGGAATACTCTTGCCGGGCACACAAAGGGTATTTCTCCTTCAGAGACAGCAGAAAATTGGCTGAGTTTCCTATTCCCAACAGTTTTATTGCAAATATTCTCCACCTGAGCCCTGCTAGAAAACAAAGCACGCTGTGACCTTAATTTAGGTGGTAACGCCAACCACCCCGTGGGGATAAGACCCATCTTTTCTAAGGTTCGTGAAATATAACCTCAAAAACCTGCCCATCTGAGCAGCCAGGAGCTTTGGGGCAGCTCTCAATGCTGTGACTAGTGGTTTCCTAAACGCTGACAATTCCTTATCACAGGGACAACAGGGAAGTATTGGCATAATTTCTTAATGACACCACATAGCTTCTCAAATGCTAGCGGAATATAGAGTAGCGGGTACCGGCTTCCCAGTTATGAAATACATTAAATAAATAAAAATAAATCACAAGCCACATCTGGAATAAATATCAATCAACGAGCTGAAAAAACACATACTATTCAAGAGGCACTTGTATCAACCTTTTCAATTCTCACTTGGTATTATAGTGGAGTAACACGTAGGCTGAAGCAATGTAATAAAAATGCCTAGTCCCAGATATGGTGCTTAAGGGTTAAGTGTACAACCTGCTGATTGCTTAACCTTACCTAAAACATATGGCTTTGCACTTAAGAGTAAACCCATGGAAAGAAACCCAGTGCCCAGAGCGCGTGTGAAATTCTTGGGGAGGTCACTGGGAGGGAAAACGGACCCGCACACTTTGCCTGCGCACATTTGTTTCACAAGACTTCGCTGCTCCCACCGCGCAAGGATTTCTGAGCTCCCTGCCTTCCTACTCAAACAAGAAAGTCTGTTTAATGAATTAAGCAAGTGATTCATCCACAAGCAAAGGAATGGTTAGTAACTGGCTTACAAACATAAGAAATAGCCAAATATTCTATTTTACTGTTCTTTGCATTGTCTAACACTGGATGGATGCTTGTGGTTTCCAGCATCGTGTCATCTTTTCACTGAATAACAACGAGCCAAAACCTAAAAGCTTCTGATGACTCCTGGCTCAAGGGGAAAAAAAAACCCAAACAAATAAAGGGGCTGAACGGAAAGCCCAGAGTAACTCCTGCATCTTCTCAAGTGAACAAGGTGGGACTGAGCCCCAACACCAGCAAGTCGCAGCCTGGAGAAGCGATTGGGAGCAGCCGCGCTGCGGGAAACACGACTTGGGGCTCATGTCCTTTCCTCTGCTCGCTCCCCGCGGTGTTCCCAACATACAGGGCCCTTATATGATTTACAGCGTCATTCAGATACACCCCAGGCACTACAGGATGTTTCTAATAGCTCTTGTTTACTCTCTTTGTGTGTTCCCTTAAGCAAAATTATAACAAAAAAAGACGCGTAGGTTTTGGTGTCCTAGAGGTGGCCATTCCTTTGCATCCTCTACATATTTAGATTCCCGAATTGGTGTTTTTCACCTATGCATATATTTCATATCATCTACAAAATCTGCATAAAGGACCTGTGGATTCAATCCAGTACTTTAGCAGAGGCTTAAATTCTTCACTATACTAGAGAAGAAGGTTGTATCTAAAAAAGTGCTCAACATAATCAGAGCAGTAATAAGTCCCTGTGGAAAGCGCGCAGCACCAGAACGTTCAAAACTCCGCAGTACACATTTCATGCCAAGGAAAATGCAAGTGAGCTTATTCTGAGAGCCGCACTCTGATTAATTGTCTCAAAAAATGTATAAGGAAGAGCAGGAAGGAACAAGAACTTCAAAATCTGCATTTAGGGGAAAAAAAAAAAAAGCCATTAATGGATAAAGCATAAAAATGGAGCTAAAAACCTTCTGCTAAAGTTACAAGGCAAGTATGAGAAAGTTTTAAAAAATATCCCTTCCTCATGTAAGAAGTAGCAGAGAACTTCATAAATAGTGTCATCAATTTTCTTTAGTACATTTTGGTACAAACTCTTAAGAAATCAGTCTGCTGACCTAGAGGATAATTAGTTTGTGCAACTTGTGAACCCTTCCACTTGCACTTGGAACAATCCAGCTGTTTTGCTGAATATTCCTTTGCCCAGAGAAAGTAACAGCTGAACATTTGGATGATTCACAAAATAGACTTTTTGCATCACTGTATAAACTGGGGCCAATGCAGAAAACTTTTTCAAGATTAATATACTCACATAACTGGGCACAGAATATGAACTGTCGATTTAGGCTTTGATCTTGGACTCACTGAACTCCTACGGTAAAGGGAAAACGCTCCATCACTCTGATTTTAAGCTAAATCAAACAATCCCAAATCCACTCTGATACTATTTATACTGGTTTAAATTGTACTGTCCCGCACAGTATGGAATGCCAATATAAAATCTTGCTCCTTAGGGATGTGCAAGAAAGAACCACTTAGAAGGGCACTCATTTGCTCTTCTTCAGCACATTAAGCTTACGTTATTGCTAAAACTAAGAGTAACTTGCTAACCAGTCCCAGCAAAGTGATCCCTGGTAATACTACGGCCACGCTAAACATTTTGTAAATATAAATCTGGCCAGTGAGTTCATACTTGTGGGTACCACCACATGGATAAGTATTTGTTTATAAGGCAAAAGTAGGACTCAGGGGATAAATAGTGAGAGGAGATGATAGGTACTGAATGTCTGCCTTTGAAGGAAAAAACGAAACACCAACGTAATTTTAAAATGCCACGTAGACAACAGCGCTAAGAGGTCAAAAGTTAAACACCTACAACCCACTAGCAATAGTAATTCTAAGTCATAGTAAATACTTTCATTAATAGTTTGTTGGGGTTTTTTAGATAATATCTCAGGCACCAAAGCATAAATTATCCATGTATTGCACAGAGAATTAACAAAATAACCCCAGTTAGCTGAAGCTGAATGTCTCATTCTGAACTTCATATTCCCAAATACACAACAAGAAGTCACCAGGAGCTCACTGTAGAAACACTATTTAAAATACAATTTGCTGTAAAGAATTTCATAGCAGAATGTAGTTTTAGATGCCCATGAATCGAAACAGAATTTGTGAAGGTTAAGGCCAATACGATGCTGCATTTTACTCCTTAGGTGACAAAAAATGACACATATGTGAGTAAGAAATAATAGATGTTCTACTTCTGTACAAATTAAGAAACGGACAACCCCATTTCTGTAACGTCTAATTCATATTCTTGTATTTTTCTGACTACCTTTAATACGACACCATTTACTAAAGCTGAATGTTATAGCATAATAAATAAGGTGAGTAGTAAGGGAAGACAGAGAAAGCAACTTATCCCTGAGATTGAATAAAAGTTTGTTGGCAATACTATTAAATGAAGAATGATGTAAAAGTCACCGGATTGCCACACCACTGGCAATCCAGCACGGACCTGCAAACTTTATTAGTGTTATTTCAGCTCCACTTCTGTGTGTCACCATATAAACACAAATAGTTACTGGTAGGAACTACTGGGAAGTAAATTCTCTCACGCAAGGCACAAATGGGTCGATTTGGGACTTCAGTGGCAATTATACAGCCGTCCGCATAATATGAATTTCTTATGTAATAATTGATCAGTTCCTACCCGTCCTGTTTGTTATCATTTGGCTTATTTGATTCTAGAGACCCAAGCAACTTCAGAAATGGTTGTGGCTTCAGGTCTGCTCTAATTAAAAGGAACTCCTCCCCTTCTTCCCTAATAAGAAGCGGCGTGAATAGTTTCTATGGCAAACATTTTGACGCAGAAGAATTTCAGAGATTTGTGGATCTGTGCAAATTGCGTTCGTACATTCCAAGTGTAAGACAAAGACAAAATAACCAGGTGTCACAGAAAAGAAACGACTGCATCGTCCCTTCAGAGCCTCAACAAAAACGAACCGGGAACGACTGACATGCACTGAAAGATAACCTTACCAAAAAAAAGAAAAAAAAAAACCCAAAGAAATGTATTTTTTCCCATGTAATCGCCAAAGGGTCTCTTGAATGTAACACACACCTTCAAACCCAAATGAACTTAAAAAGCCAGTTCAATAAAAGCCAGTTTTAAAAGTACAATATTAAGCCAATTTGCACACACGCCAAATTCAGCAGAGTCAGCCTCATGTTCGCCTGTCTCACATTCCTCGGGGCTGTTCTCCGCACTGGATGACGTGGTGACAGACATGAAGGGGTGAAATCATATCGCTATCTTTTGAAAACTGCCAAAAAAGTGATTTCTCGCCATATGGACTCTGTAACAACCCTGATGTGTTTTAGCCCCCTTACATTTGATTGCGTTTTCCCTTCCCTAGTATGACACAGTCACCCACCTAAAATTCACCATCTCAGCAGTTTCGTGGTGATATTAATCCAAATGGGTTTTATCTCTACTCTGACATGTATATTAAGAGTTACGTTAATAACACCACATATCTAGATGATATAAAAAACCAGCTGTGTACTTAAGCTTGCTTAATGTTAGTACTGGCGAAGGCTTAAAGCAGAAATCATGTCTGGAAACCTTATCTGAAAATGACTGCCCCAACAGCACAATACGATGGCCCGTCATTAAAAGCCTGAGTTTAACATCGTGAGTACGTGTAGTCGAAGTGAAGCCAGGCTTTGCAGGGCTCTTCGCACTGTCACAGCATGTGTGCACCAAATCTTGCCGCTACGTTCACTCCCCAAAGAAAATTGTAGGAGCGCAGGTTTTTCTTTGGATTAAAAAATCAAGACTTAGACACTGAGTTCAGTGGAACTGGACTGCAATTGCCCTGGTGAGCTTGTAGGTCCTTGTGGTCCTTACCTACAGTCTGAGGACGTCAGCAGGGTCCAAGGAGACATAACTGTGCTACAAATGAAAAGATGGACCCTTGGAGAGGGTTACAGGCTTGAGCCAAGACAAGAGACTCTGAGGAACATTATCCCCATTCACAGGAGCACAGAAAACAACACGGTAGCACACTCCAAGGGCTGTCGCTCCCAAAAGACCTGGCCTTCTTCAGGGTGCAGGTTACTTCTTTTAATAGGTCCACAACTGTTTTCAAGAGATGCATTTTCCCCTTATTTTTCTACTCAAACAGATCTTCACTATCCTGTAGCAGCATCCCTTAAACATCTTGGAGTTCTAGAACCATCTGCATATGTTGCCATTTTCTGCGTCTCCTCTACATCCCAGAGCCTGATGCTTTTACCTTTTCAGAGAAAGAAATTCTCCTACTTGACTTCTACAGGAGAAACCCAGAAAGTGCATCAGGGCACCCCCAGGGCTCCTGTCCTTCAGGGTCACGTTGGCGCAATTGTTTCTAAGCATTTCTACTGGGGTTACAGCCATAAAGCTGATCTAGTTGGAGTATATCAGAAGAACTACTTGCTCTTCGATCTTCCTCAAAGACAACATTTACTAAGGTAACACAAATAATATCTGGTTTTCCAGTCCGGTTGTCTCCTTACTGGGAAGACAGTAGGACAGTTATCAGGTTATCAGAACCAGTGTCCTCACAGACACCCACAGCACACTGAGTGTTTGCCAGTAAGAGAAGCATCTAGTGATTCCGCTATTTATTGCGAACCCACTAAATTAATCATTTCTAGCATTACTTTAAAATGACTTTTATCTAAATCTGTGTTTAAAGACGCTGCTATTTAACATGCCAAGACCTCACTGTTATCAGTTTAATCACAAGCGAGTTTACCAAAGTTTATTTCTCCACAGAACGAGTAATATGAAAAAAAGAAAAACGGGTTATAGGACAGGACAGTAATGAAAATGTTGTCTACATCAACATTAACTGGCAAGGTAAATTTTTGAGGCCAGCGGTATTACCATCACGCATAAATTTATATCCTTAAGTGATTTGTTCAATCGGAGTGTTTGTATACGTCTCTTCTTGGAAGTCAGTCAATCATTACAAACTGGTTTTGAAGGCGACCTATTAGGTTATGTGTCATATATTTTTCCAAAGCTAAATTGTCTGAATTTTGCTAGCCATAAAAATGAGAGAAGTGCCAGGATTTTTATACTTAACCCTCAGTTTTTCTGGGAGACGCAGACCAGAACGTCTCTTAATGCAAAGCCACTATTTATTATTGTCCTGAAACACAGACATTCAGACATTCCCTAATTGTGAAGGACAAATACACCAGTGATTAAGACTAGAAGAGGGAAAACGAGGAGTCGTTTGAGGTTTTCTCGATGTATGTGTTCAGTTCGTCATCTTTTCCTGCCACTTATTTTTCATGGCAAGCTCTGAATTTTCACCTGGGGTTCATCAAAGACGCGTTCAGTTTTGTGTGTACAAAGCGAAAGAGAAGATGATGAGGTTATTCTGCTCACTGCACACGCTCCAGAGGTGGCTCCTGGGGTGGTCTGTTTAGGTCCAAAAAAATTTCTTAAGAGAATAAAAGCACGATCCGAACTAGCCTGGACTGACTCCTCCCTTGTAGGGTCTGGTCACAAAAGCTGGAGCTGTGATGGGAATGGATGCATTTCTCAGCAGGTCACAACAGCTCAGGCGGCACCTGAAGGACGCAGCTTTCCCATGCTGGGCTGATTCTCTGGGTAAACACAAGACTTCAGTCTCCACGGTTGTCAATCTAGCACCTTTAACGAGCAAGAAGTTCGTTTTATTAAAGGAGGAAAAACGTAGATTTCCATCGCTCCTTATAAAAGGGCTAGAAAATGTCAAACATGTAGGTAAAAGTAATATTTCAAAACAGCTCAAGCCTAAACTCCCTTTCCCCTCGCACCTGTGTGGTGATGAACATGTGCTGCATGTCTCTGTACTGCCTCAGTGTTCAACATTTGAACTGGACCCGCTCCAGCTTTTGAATAAATATCTCTTTGGGGGGAGAGGGAATTACATTCCTTAGTCAAAATACAGTTTTTCTTCTCTTAAATTTTGAAAGAAATGTGTACTTGTGAAACATTAGGAACCAGTCATGAGAAGAACTGAAATCCTTTCTATCTCCAGCCTCGGCAAAGAGCCCTGGTCCTCCTGCAACGCATCCGTGACCTCCAACCCAACCACATGTAGAACTCAACAGAGACGAGAGGGCCTGCAGGCAGAAGCTTATTTCTGCTTTGGGGAGTTTTTTTCCTAAGTAATGCTTATTTCCACTGGGGGCACTTCGGGGAACTACATGAGGGTACGATAGCCCATTTGGGGTCAAGATGGCAACACACTTTGTTTCACATGGGGTGCTAAATTATGAACAATTTAAGTACCTTTGGAGTCCTCCTGCTCAATGGCGAGAGACTGTCACGACAATCAGAACGATAATGAATAATAATAAAAATAACTTCCTTCTGTTCCAAATAGGTCTTTTGGTGACAGCTGGCTCAGCTGGGGAGCACCGGCCGGGGGTTTCGTGCTGACGTATAAAATCACACGGGGTTCGTTCCGACGGTCACACCTGTCACATCCAACGTTCAACCCAAACTTCCACCCGTCGGGAAACGCTCACGGTCAGTAACTCTGCTGCCTGGGTTACGCCCACAAGCTCGGTTCGTACATGTACGAGCGGTGGTAGAATTGGGTTTCGGCATAATAAGAACAACTTTGAATTCTAAAGAACTCATTGTAATCCACCTTTTAGGTGTGCAGTATAAACAACCCAAGAAATTAACATATTTGAGAACAAAGAGACCTGTGAAAAAGCATAATGAAGAAAAAGAAGAAAGGAACAGATGTCAAATTATACTTAAAGTTACCAGTTTATCTTCCCACTGATTTGAATATCTAAAATATACGTTTTTGCCAAGGCAAACAGGTGATTAAAATATATTAAAAATTCCAGTAAGCAAAGGGCTACATTTGTATTTGCTTGACGTTTGTAAGCCATTCCCAAATTTATGGCACATGCACAGCACAGCAATAATAATATTCATTTTACAAAGGCTGACTGTTTAACTGCAATTAACTGTGGCCTTATAAAAGGAAAGATGCACTCGCTGGAGTACACATAAGCCTCATTTATCCTCCAAGGACGGCGAGATGAACCTGGCATGAAATATTAAGATCACAATTGCAATTGGCAAGCCATCTGACGGGAAGCTGTTAGCTTGAAAGAGCACGGATTATACGAAGGATGCAAAGAGTGAAAACACAGCAGTGAATCAGCCCCACAAAATGCCCTTTGATTGAGAAGCACCGGGCTGGGTGGGCCGGGGACACCGGGGTGACACGAGGTGCGGGACGGGCTCCAGAGGACACGGGGAGCAAAGTGACACGTAGGGTGATTTGGCGCAGCGCGCTTTAATTGCAGGCACGCTGTACTACTTAGGAATGGAACGGGTGCCATCTTCAAACTAATTAAGTTTCTTGTCCAAACTGCTCCTGTTGGAAAGCTATTCCAGTGCCTAACAGCTTTTCCACTTTGAAAACATTAAGTCAAATTTACTGATGACCAGTTTAGGCAAATTTAATTTTGAACCAGCATTAATCTCTGCCTCAGTTCCATTCCCTGGCTTTCTGGCATTTATGAGGATAAATGCTTTATTCCTACAGAGCAGTAACATTCGCTGGAGCAAGCACTTGGCCTGACACAACAAGCCATTTCTGCAGCCTCACCAAGGAGCTCGTCTGTATCAGTGATGGTCTCCGGAGTCATAAACCAAAGTTGTGCCAAGAATTCCAGACGGGGTCTTTCCAGAACCTTTTACACTAGGATGTCATTTGCCTTTTCGTCTGCCTGCCCACACTGATGGTTCCCAGTCAATACTGTGTTGGTTGGTACACTCCCGTTTCCCTTCTGCTTTTTTCCATGTTCTCCTCATGTTACAAAATGGAAAAAAACACAGAGGACAGAATCTTACCTTAGAAAAATCAGGTGCAAAATTCCTATTTCCCTAGAACAAGCAGCAGGCAAAGGAAAAGGGTTCTTAGGAAAACCAAGTGTGAGATACAAAAAGCTTCTTTCAAAGGGACAGAACTTGGGCTGGACCAAGAATTTCCATCAAGAACCCCCAAGTTACATGGCGGGTACAAACAGGATTTAAAGCTTGATTATGAGAAAATCAGGATGGGTACTAGAAAAAACAGCACAAAAGGGGGAGAGGGATCATGTTGCTAAATAAGAATGTGTGAGATGGGCTGGACAGGGGCACAACGCCATTAGATGAAGGAAAAAAGCTAAGACCACCATCTTGATGCTGGGAAAGGAAATCTGCAACCCTGGGAAAACCGGCTGTCCAAGAAACTGGGGCACACGCCTCCTACGTGCAAGTACACGGGGGGTTTCCCAGCTCCTCGTCTTTCTCCTCCGTTCGGAGCTGTGAACGGGTGGGTTGGAAGAGCTCACCAAGTCCCCGAGAAGATGTCAGCAGCCCCTGCGGTATGATCTGCTCTGAGAAATATTGCAAGCATGTGTTTATGTATTTTGCTAACAGTATAGCTGTTGTGCAACATGTTTATGCAATAACTGGAGGTCTTTGAATCTGAGTTTGTAGCGGTTTGTAAAGGTAGCGGTTTTCCCTGGATCCTCGGGGTTTGGTTTTGTGGGTTTTGGGGTTGGTCTTGGTTCGCCCTCCCCACTTCAGGTGCAATATGTCATTTCTTGATATAATGACAGATGATTAAGAGCAGTGTTTCCAATACACCTTCCAACTGAAGACGCATCTTCTCTAAGATCCAATCAACACATTTTAAAGGACTATATTTCATTAGAATGCCACATAAGTCAATCTGATGACATGACCAGGGCCTAAATCTCTCGTCCTGGCATTCTACAGGAAAGTTCATTCATCTTGAACCTGTACTGACTTCTGTGGGAACCAGACTTTCCCCATGTTGTATGTCACTGAATTTATACTCTAGTATATGCAAGATACATGGATCACCCTCCTGGACATTTGATATGGAAAGCTAACCAGAAATCCTGAATAACAAACCCCAACAAAGGCACAAAACCAGGCAACGTTATTGCTACAAAAGCAAGGCCTTAATCACCAAAATTAATTTATGTTTGAAAAGGAAAAAGATCCTTGGATTTTAAGAATGCTGTTCAGAAATTCTTTAAGAGAGTGAGTTTCCACTGAAGAATGCCAAACCTGCGCAATCAAAACATCACCTGGAGATGGTTCAACGCTGAAATACTTGCTGCAGAGCCCTGCCAGGGTGACGATGGGACCCTCACCGCTGCCTACACCCCCAGCAAGCAGCCTCGCTCGCTGAACGGGGAGCCTGCCCTTCCAGCGCTCAGCCCTTTGGCAACGTGCCTTCCAGTTCCCACAGCTCCCAGTTGCCGGCACGCTTTCCCCCCAGTGCAGCCCCCCGGCGGGTGCTGGGAAGCGAGGCCTTGCTGGCTCCCCATCAGGAGCTGACGTGGAGCCAGAGCCTGCAACCATGGCTGAGCCAGACACTTTGGAGCCGTGGCTCCCAAGACTTCCAGTTTCCTGGCTTCCCTTCAGCCCACCTGGCAGATTAAAGGGCAGCCCAGAGCTTGGAAACATCGTTCCCAGGACTGTGTCTCGTAAGGAGCCCCGGCTCTCCGGGCCGATGGCCCCACGCACCCCCCAGGCAGCTCGCCCTGAGTTTGGGCCTCGTTCCCTTTACAGAGAATTTCGCAGGTTTGGCTTTCAGTGCAGCCCTGAAACAAAAACCACAGCTTTTAAATGCTCTAGTCCTCCGCGAGCGGTAATCATCTTTCTCCACACAACTCAAATTTCAACCCTTTAAAAACACAAACAAGTGAATTCATGGGGGAGAACAGGAGCAAACGGTTCCCAGTTTTGTAGATTAGAGAGATTCTCCGCTCGCATTCGTGCCCCTGTAGCTTTCATGGAGCTGCCTCCAAAACGTGGTTAGAGCACTTTCTGCTACGCTTTTCTCGCACTCAACCTGCCAAACCTCTCACGTGTGCCAACAAAAGCACCGGAGCCGTGCGGGCCGTACAGTGCTGTGACAGACCAGCAAAGCTGGGGGTGACAATTCCCCTTCAAGTTCTCGGGAGTGGAAAAAGATCCAGGACAGAAAACAGTGGATGTAATTGCACAGCTTTCTAACATAGCTTTATATGAAACAAAGAATGAAACGAAGAATTGTGTTTCTCCTTCCAAATAAAACAGAACCTGCAAACAAAAAAAACTAGCCCTGAAGGTTAAGAAATGCTTTAAAACTTCATCACACAAAACCTCCCTGACCTTTTATACCAACCCTGAGGTCTCCTCTCCAGGATGGATGCTTTGTTAACGCAGTTTAACTAAAGCCCTATTAGCTCCGCCAAGAGATCTTACTCTAATTTTTTAAAAATCATCAGCCAGAGCACAGTGCACACCCTTTGAAGCCAGCGCACGCAGATGGGCTCTAATTTGTATCCCTTCAAAACGATAGGGCCCATCAACTGTCCCTTGTAATATTTAAGAAAAACACAGGTGTTCCCCTGGCCCGCAGGACGAGGAAATACCACACTGACTAAAACTGGAACCACGCTCGCCAGGACAGACCTGAACCTCCTCCCGCCCTCCTCGTGCCTCCCCTCCCCAGTTCTTCTGGTCAAAAGAATGGGCAACATCATTTGTAACTCATCTTGGGATGTGCAAGCGTAATTTGATAACCTCTAACGAAAGTCAGGGAGAGCACGGGCAGAAGCGGCGCTGGCCCATAGGGATGGGGTGAGTGTAGGTAATCTATAAGGATCACAACATTCTCGATTTTATGTAAGAAAAACACACCTTATTTATACTGTTTTTTTAAAAAAAAACACATCACAGATTCCCAAGTTAAGACACCATATCTCATTCCTAGAAGCTCTTCCAAAACGCCCTTTTACAAGCCCTTCCTCTTCCAACGAGCGATGCAAGATTTCACTCTGCTCCCTCTCTCCCTTCGCTTTCCCTACACGTTCTTCGTTTTTTTGCGTCTAGGCTGAAACACACCCTTGGGCACTTAAGAGCTACACACCCTGTTTTATATTAAAATACACACACATATTAAAAAGAATCCCAGCTCACTGTTTCCAAACGTCTCCTCTCCTACGTGTGAGCCGCCCGGTGTTGCCGGCACCGCGATGCAGCCGTGTTGGGAGCCCAGGCGCGATCGACCAGCGTCACAACCCCGGCACAGCCTCGGCAACGCGGGATTTTTGGCTCTGAAGGGCCACGAGTGCTGTGGGCTGGCAGAGCCCATGAGCGGAGAGACGAGGAGCCTACTCGGGGAACACAATCCAGTTTTCTTTTCCTGGTACAGCAACGCCCTTTGGAGCGGGAGGAAGAGCAGGTCACGCCAGGGCTCTGCTGATGGATCTCAAATGCCCTCCCGGTGTGCAGAGAAAGTGTTAAATAACGAATTCTTTTACACACATAATGCTCAAGTCTCAAGGAAATCACATCTTTTTTTCCTTCTTTTCCCAAAATTGGGCCCACCAATGCTTGCTTGCTTTAAGAGCCAAACAACATTCTTGGAGAGCAGTTCAATATCTCAAGAGGTGTAAATCACCACACTCTATCTTATTAGAAACATTTGAAAGAGGGCAAGTGCTTTCAAAGCCATAAACTTCAGATTCCGTACATGTTCCAAAGCTGTAGTGAATACACATTCCTGACTCAAACTGGTTTTAATTTGCAGTCCCTTTAAAGCACAAACGCACAAGTCTGAATACTAAATCAACTTAAATAACAGTAACAAACCATTTAAAAAATTGTCCATTTGCAACTCCTTAAAATAAACTGAAAATAAGAGTCGCTCAAATGCCTAAAGCAATGCAGAGGGTGCATGTCCAGTGCAAAGGTAGCCTGCAGCTCCTGGGGAAATGCAGCGTAATCACTGCTCCACCGTGGATTATTTATGGGCACAAGTCTGACAGAGCGTTATAAACTAAAGCAACAATTCTCCCTGCCTGCTGCAAAAGGCTAAAAATCCCCAGACACAACGAGAACAGCAGAATGAAAACCACATGACAGTGAAAGAGAAGGAAAAAAAAAAAAAATGCCGCATCCTTTGTGAACACAAACAATTAAACCATACCTGAGAGCACGGGCGTGGGCACATGGCATTTGTGCCAAAAACGCAGTTATAATTTCGCAGCAGCAACAGTTGTTCTGGCGACTGGCAGAGGGCCCTTTGCTCTCCAGCAAGCCTTTTAATTAAAGATATTGCCAGTTATCTCCTGCCGCTGAGCATCTCCCTTAGGAAACGATGGCGCCGGCACCCAAAAGGCAGCGATGGCAGGGCAGGGTTTGCAAATCCGCGTTAAACAGACATACCCACAAAAATTTCTGTTCAAAGGTGTGCGTGAAGCGGATAAAATGCACTCGCTGATGCAAACATACATGTGCTTGCAAATGACTACTTAAAAAAAAAAATGAGCCCTTTGTGGAAATTCTCAGGGAACAAGGGCTACTGAGAAACACTAGTGTTGGGAATTGGGGGAGCGCAGGTTAAAATCGTAGCTGCGCGGGAAACGTTCTTCTTCCCATATATTACCCTTAATGATGGAAAGTTGTCCATAGAGTCTTCAGTATTTCATTAGAATTTAAAATCAAAACAACTTCCAAGGAAAAAAATGGGGAAAAAAAATCTGAACTGTATAATTTCCTACAAAACTTTGCTTTTAGTAACGAAGTAGACTTTTCTCCTGAACGCTATGTTTCAGCCAAGCTGAGTTGCAAAGCATCTGGAATTTACAGTATTTTCCTAACACAAAGGAGATGGTTTGCTGCTCTGCATTCAGAGAAAGCATCTTTTGTCAGCAGCTGGGGAATAGCTGAATGAAGAGCACAAGAATAAGTGTCATTTAGTCGCTGAGAAGCAGCCTTCTTTCTCTCTAATCCATTGTTAGGAGAAAATGCTCTATTATCGAAAGCCTATTAGTGACACTGCGGACTTGAACTGAAACATGGGACACATCCAGAAGGTTTACTTCAAGGTACTAAGTGTTCCAGAAATATTATTAACCTCAAGTATTATCACTTAGCAAATTGATTTTAACCCCTCAAAGTGCATGAGACATAAACCATTCAACCTATGAGCAACCTGATCTAACGCTAAAGCTGGATCTAACTTCAAAGCTGGGACTCAGACTTAATGACCTGCCTTTCAGCCTAAGTTGCTCTGTGATTTTATGTTTAGCCATCAGAAGTCTTTAAAGACGTTGAATATATCAGCTATGCAAATCACAGGCCTTTAATAACAAACCTTCCCAACACTGCTGACCTTAGGTAAGGTTTATCTTCCTTTTAGTACAGGAAAAATAATTGAGCAAAAAGTGGAACTACAAATAAGATACCAGGTTTATAATGACTTGCAACCACGCATTGCATACATATATATTATATCTAAAGTATAATGATCTCCCACTGGCCAGCAAACATTAAGAGGCAAGAAGAATAAGAAAAATGTCTAACTGGGCTTTAAAATCATGAGCTTCCTAACACGTTTGAACAAGGACAGAACATGCCAGGACCTGACACAGGCACAAACCTTGTGCTTCTCAGAGCACACAGGGACTTAGACTTCTCCTATTTTTCTCCGCAATCCTAAAAATACCACATGATGAGGCAGTAAATTCTGTCAAGTTAGTATTTATTAAATCCTGATGCTATCCTTGGAAGCAAAATTAAGTAATTGCAAATCGTTGCCTCTGGAATGACGAAAATATGGTGCTTAGATGGAATCAGCGTGAAAGAAAAACTCAGAAGTTTTTTTCCCAGTAGGAAAAAAAAAGTGCACATCACAGGTGTTCCTGCAAGAACACCTCAGGCTGCGATGGTTTTGGGTCAAAGAAGGTGACAGAGGTCAGATCAGGTGAGTACCTTGATGTGAGGCCTCCAAGAGAAAGCAAAATGCTGCGGGGAATTGTGACGGTGACTCCCTGAAGGTGACACGCGGCCCTCGGGGCTCCAGGAGGCAGCGGAAAAAGCAAGAGCGGCGTAAGTTATTGTGGTTTTGTGTGTGCTGCTTATCAGAGGAGACAGGTCTGAACCACTTGTCGTCATTCAAAAAGAAATGAGATAGTTACTAACTCCAGCGGAATGAGGTGATTGATTCAAAAAACAACTCAAACACAAGGAATAACTAAGCAGAACAAACAAAACCACAAAACCTAAGAAACCCTCAGGAAAACCACTTGAGGAAACGACATAAAAAGAAGTAGCTGCAAGGTAAGCAAGGAGTGTGTTGCGCTCTTCCTTCTGCTTGTACTCTGATCCGGGAGCTCCCCCAAACCGATGAGTTCACTTGCGCCCCAGCTCCCCGGACTGAACCCCAAACACGGACAGGACCTCGGAGCAAAGGGTTTGTTTGCTGAGGAAGTTTTCACGATGCTTTCCATCTCCATTCTTCACTCGAAACAAGGAGAAAGTTATCTCAAGGCAGAAATAAAATCCATCTACAGAGCTGTGCCCTTCAATTTTTTTTTTCCCCCTCTACATTCTTCTGTCTTATATATACCAGCTTGTGTTTTAGTCATGGGATAAGTCTCCCAAACCTATGGATTAGCAGGGGGATAAAAGGCAACGGTATACAGGAATAAAGACGTGTTTATACCTTTGAAGTGAGTCACTAAGCTGCCAGCCTGGGAAAAAAAAAAAAGGAAAAATTCCTTACCCTTGCGTGCCAACACAGCTCCTGCAGATTCTTTCTCATAAACAACTCTGTATGAACCACAGGTACTTGAATAAACGACATCTCTGGTCATACACCAGCAGCCCACACTGCCGTGTATCACATAACCCAACTATTGTAGTTCTTCCCTCAACACCACAAAAAGAGATGATTTTACTATTCATATTTGCAGGAAGAAATAGGGAGTTACCCTGAAACAGGACACAAAATCTATTAGAAATTGCTAGATATTAATTAATAAGACTTTCTGCACTTTTCCCAAACACTAGCTCAAGCTTTTACTCTGTGCCAGTTGCCTTATTTTGTCTGTAATATATTTACATGGACAAGTCTTGAAGGAGAAGCACAAAAATGGTGTCCGCATGGAAGCACTACTAGACAAGAGATACACAGGGAGCTCTAGCTAACAGAAGACAAAAGACGGGTGCTCTTTTGCCTTTGTTTTTGCCCTGCATGCAGCCAGATTTCCACTGTATATTCTTGATTATGCCAGAACCTGCCCCAGTGCTGATTTTGGCAAAGGGTTCCAGTAGGTGAGCCAAGGACTGAAAGACAACTGGCAGTGCAAGTTGACTTTCTATACGTGCGTGTTTGGTTATTAATGTGCTTGCCGAAGAGTGAACTCTTCCTAAACCTTCTTCCAATCAGTTGAACATCAGCAAATGACAGATCTACCCAAAATACCTGTGCTTCCCAGCCGAGGGCGGCCTGCCCCGCTCTCAGGTGTGCAGCGCAACTCAGCACGTAAATCAGCACATCTCTTGTAAAATCAGCAGAGCAGCTGATCGGACAAGATAGCGAGACCCACAGCTGCGCCGCTGCAACCCGGGGCGAGCCCTCGGCCTGCCATCCAGCTTTCGGATTTATTCTTGTCACTAGTAAAACCTATTTCCTCTGTGAACCTTACAGAAAACGAAAAAGAACGGCATGGAAATAAGCTGATAAATTGTAGGTTACTTACAGGCTGATCAAAGCCCACTAAAAATCAACGCGAGTCTTTTTTGTTGACCCAACAGACTTTGGGTCAAGCTTTTAAGCACTTAAAATTTCAACCTTGGAATTTAGAGTGCCTGAGTTTGCAGCAGGAAAAATACCCAATTTCTGATGTTTGGTGGAATCTCTCTGTTTGACTCTGTCACATCATAGATTTCAAGCCTGAAAATGGTCAACACTGAGAACAAAAACAGTAAGGAAAATATATCTTTATTACCAAATGGAAAAAGCATAAAGCGATCCTGGAATTCCATTGTCATGACAAGTGAAATCTGGCAATTCGACTTAGCGCTGGATTATCAGCAGGTCCCAGTCCACCATTTAATATCATTTGCCCTACTTGTTTTGGAGTCTAAAGCCAGAGCTGCATTACCCAGGGCCTGGCATGTGCTTTCTATTTCTTTCTGCATGGTTACATATAACAGGTTTCTTCAGGCAATCAGGTAGATCTTTACAGCACATTTCACTAATAGTTGTACAGACGGAAACAAAGTAATGAATTATTAACAGGTTAGGAAATTAAAACCTCCTTTCTCTTAAGCAGGAGGGTGCTTTGTGTTCCCATTTTTTATTTCCAGAAAAGACAGAAGTAAAACATAATACAAAAAGCACCATCTGCCTCAGCACTGGACTGAAAATCATTATAATTACCAAATTATTCTATATGTGCTCCACAGAAACAGTGTGGAGCCAGGTGCCAATTACTGTGGCCCTATCAAAGCAAACACGATGTCAAAGACAAGAATTACAAGAACAAAACTGATGAAAGTTAAAACCAATTGCTAATGTTCATGTCGTAGGTACCTAACAACTACATCGCATACCTAGAAGTCATACCGCTTGTCCCATGAGAAAAATTATTCCCTGCAGCTCCGACAGATTGCCACAAGCCTGGCAGTCAAACAGTGAATTATTACAATTCTTCAGATTTCTCACGTATTATAATTTTCAGTTTCATGCACAGGAAAACGTGCAACTGCTGAGACCCAACAGAGAGAACAGAGCGACACGGGAATCGCCTCTCGAACCCATCAACCTGCTGCTCACCATGACCAACGGGGGAGCTAACGAAGGAAAAACAAAATTAAAAAGACTCCCCAAATTTAGGCAGGAAAGAGAAATCTGCCTTCAAACCATAACCCATCAGGGCTGTGGAAGGTGTAAGATTTGGAGTCTTGTTTTTCTAATATTATCTACAGTTTGATCGCCAACTCGAATCACTCCAAGTTGCTTCAGCTTGCAATGCATGGCTGAAAGTAATAATTTCTAACCAAAGTAAAATTAAAGTCTCATCTGAAGCGCAGAAAACACACAAAAGCTGTTCTGGTCTCCTTTCTGTACATGTTCTGTGAATGTTTCCAGCTCTTCTCTAGTTTTTTTTTTTTTTATTCAATTAGTGAGAATAGAATCTCTAAAAAGAAACTGGCAACATATCCATTCAGTCAGATGGCTGTAAAATCAGCTCAGCCTGTGACTCTCACCCCAGTCAAAAGCACAAGTCTTCTGCCCAAAAGATTATTTTACTTTTGGAAAAAATCTGCCAAAAGATCGTGCTTATACTCTATGGGTCCAGTGAAGCAGCAGCTCAAACAAAGCTGAACAGGTATTAACATCCATTATATAGGAATTTGAAAATATGAACATAATTTCATATATAACTTTAATTTCTTTTTTAAGAACTTAAAATCTCCAATTTGTAAGTCAGGACAAACCTCTTAGAATTAAGACCATGTTGGTGCGCTCTCATCAAACAGCGCCCCAAGTTCAGGGCACAAAGTCACCTCGGTTTTAACTCTTAACAAAGCACTTAAAATGCATCGGTGACCCTACATCAGTATAGCTGCAATTCCTAGAGTAAATCCTGGAAAACAGAAATAAGAAACATGCTTCAGGGAAGCTACTAAGGGCAAAGAGAAAATCAGGCAAAAAGAAGGAAAATTGGCAAATAACTCAATACATTACCAGTTTTCATAGCTTTTGCTATGGTTTATATAATATTTTTATGACACTGAACACAGATACAATGGAAATATGAGACCATCACCCTTCGTACATTAAACTGGTACATTTGCAAAGTCTGTAGCCAGGGCTTTCACTTACTGTCTTATCACTGATGCCGTACTCGGGCAATCCTGGTTGGCGAACAACACTCAGGGTTTGCTTCAGGAGAGCTGAAAACTAATGAAAGCTAAGGATACTTTATATGAATGGAAATGACGCCAAGTGCTATTCTCAGTCTTGCTGTTCCACCGTGCTATTTTGAATTTTATTTCCACGTGCCTCAGTTTCTCCAACAAGAAAGCTGGAAATTCCACGCAAACTCCAAAGCACTTTGAAGTCAGCAGAAGAAAGGAGCTAATAATGCAAGCCTATTATTATTTTATTTGTAACACAGCTCATTGCCATTTATGGAAGAAAAAATAAAACAAATTTATATACCAAAGCCTTCTGTCTCAACCAATCTCAATATTCGCACTAAGACCAAATCCACCACTTCCCAGAGCCATTGGATGGGCTCCTGTAGACTTGGGTTGGCTTAGGGTACACGTAAAGGCTACGAGCTGCAAATTTCAACTTTGTCTGTACAAACTCAGACCCCCCAAGGTCTTGACTCCTTTATCTTTGCCCGTTTCCTGTGATTCCAACAGAAATAATCCCGCTTTAGTCCAACACCCTCAGCATCTGGGTCACAACGTTACTGATTTTTTCCTTGACTTGCCTGGTACCAGCTGCACCGTTTGTTGGCCAACTTGAAATGGTTAAAATAAAATAAAAGGCAAACACGATAAATACCCCACGCTTCTGGCTGTGGAACAACTGAAGCTGTTTAGCCCGGCAATGCATGGAGCAGGTCTGCTCTTCAGGCAAATCCATTACAGTACATGTCACCAAAAAAAAAAAATCCGTATAAATATCTCCAAAAATATAGAGAAAAGTACACACCAAAAGTAAAGCAAGCACAGAATGGACTTCAGTGGCTCTCACACCGTCTAGAACTTTTTCATTAGGAAAGCAACTAAAAGCAACCAGTAGACAGGATAACTCAACTGGAAGGCAAACCAGTTTATATGCTCTGGTTTTCTCTAAGCACTACAAGTATTCTCGCCGCATTTTCCTGAAGAAACTACTGAAAATTAAAACCCGTACATAGCCGGTTTAAAGCTTAAAAAGGAGAACAAGCTGCCGTTCAGAAAGTAAATGATTTATAATAGATTCAAACAATTAAGATTAACCAGCTTCATTTTTTAAAAAAAGTTTGATTATTCTGGGCTGTGTTTTGGAAACCATTTCTACCTTATTTTTCTTGGTAACACGATTTCGTGCTACAAAAAAGGCATCAAACGATGAAAAGCATTTGTTTCTTTCTAGTTCTTAAGTAAAACCAGCACTGTTAAACAGGTCAGATATGATAAATACAGCTATTTCAAGGGAAAGAAAAATGTTTTCCTGTCCCAACTTTGAGTGACAAGAGAAAATTTTTACCAGCTTGCAACTCCACTTTATTAAAAGTGTTCAATTTTATTTAATTGGATATATATGTACATGTTCTATTGGGCTGCTTTGTTGCATTTTTCAAATTAATCATATACCATAGAAGCATCATTTTAAAGTGAGTGATGTTCTAGACACCTTTAAAAGTTCTCATCTGCGGCAGCCACAGTCTCCTATCCCATATTTTTAAATTTTTGATACTTGGATTACCCCGGCAGGAAGGCGATAGTCCTTGAATAGAGCTTTTTGTTCGGCGTTCTAATAGCTTCCAGCACTTGCCCCAGCCCACAAGATACATACCAAATTTACTTAGACATCTAGGGCAGACGTGAAGAATTTCTCTGTCAGATCCAGTCAGCTCCACCACTTCAACATTTTGGCTTCTCGAGGGCAGGAGGAGCCGGCGCAGCAGCCGCCCAGTGACACACGGCAGGTCTTAAAGGGAACTTAATGAATGAGGCTACTAACCTTGCAACCCCTGAAACCTTCCTAGTTTGGCTTAAAAAAAAATACAAGTCATCCATCCTTAGCTGTATTCAACCCTGTGTCCTGAAAATGAGGGCTGATAGGAGATCCATACAGAAATTGAAATATTTCTTAAGTCCAGCTTGCCATGCAACAATCCCAGAGCTCGAATCCACTGTGTGTTTCCTTGTGAAGACATTAAAGAGATTTCAGTCAGCTTGAAGAAACTCTTTCAAATTCATTGTAGATCTGTTATCAAGAGTTTAAACCTAGCAGAAGGAACTGGTAGGCAATTTGTACTTATTGCGGTTTAAACCCATTTAATTTTGATCTTGTCATACTAATCTTCTCCCATGCAGAACTGCTACAAAGGGGATAAACTTCTGTTACCCAAAATGATTTACCAGTTGAAATGGGGAAGAGGGAGCGGTGGAAAACCCCATCAACAGAGCCTGGCCTTGCCTCCTGGGGAAGGAGGAAGGGCATCTCCTGCAAAATATTTTCTTCCCCACAGTCCAACCTCACGAGGGTTTGAGTTTTTGGAACAAGCCCTTTTCTCTGGGCTGGACAACTCCAGAGACAGATGCTCGCACAGCTGGGACAGGGGGGTCTGATCTGCTGCGGGTTCTTCTGGGGACCAGGACACCCCAACTGCTCAATTCCAGCCCCGTGCTCCTCGTTTGGAAGTCATTGCCCTGCACCATCCATCCGGAGGGGCCCGAAAAGATATCTTTGCTAAGTGGAAAAAAATGAGTTCTTAATTTATATATGACAATTAAACCAAATTGGATTGATTTTTTTCTTTTTTTTTGGTAAGACTTTAAAATGAGCTGTAAGTCAGAAGATCTGCCAAGGCTCCCTTCCCTAATTAAACACATAACTCACAATAAAAACCTTTTTAGTCCAGCTGCTGAGAGACTGTGGAATTGCGGAGATGTACAGTTTGTGGGAAACATTGTGTTCCTTCTTGAATTCTTCAGCTTTCACAAAAGACAGCATGTGAACACTTTCCATAAATACAAACTGCGTTTTCTAATTAAACTACTGTCACTTCGATATAACGTGCTAGCAAACCAAAGGAAAGCTTAGACAAATATTTTCAAAGTTGAAGTAATCAGCTTCAAATGAAATACCCAACTTCTCACTATAGCCGTACCTTTAAAAATAAGTAAAATATCCCCAGTTTAGACAAGGCATTGCCACTGAAAGGTATGGGTAACGCAGCAGAAGGCTCACACAATGAAAGAGCTGATTAACCAGATTTTCTTTCTGGTTCCAATTTAGAAGCAAATTCATTGGCTGTAGCTACACCAGCCTCGGAGTTCAGAATGAGATACGCACGTTTCTAACAGAAAACTACCTTTTTCCTGGAATTTAAGCGTTTAGCCTGGTTTATCAGTGTTGATTATTAGACAGGGACAAAGTAAGTGTTTGGTCTTTTATTACCTCCATCCTACTGGAAGTGCACACGGAGGTTATATGAAATATTATATACTTGCACAAGAAATTAAAGTGTTCCTTTTGCTGCATTTGTTGTTTTATTATCAGATTGGCTTTCCACAAAAAAATAGCTCTGCAGGTATTACATGCTCAAAGCTTTCTCCAGCTTAGGAAAACAAAATAATTGAGAAATATCAAAGACCTAATCCTGGGGAAACAGCTCTTTCTTTGAAAAATCCAACTGTTTCCAGCCTCAAAGTAGACAATTTACTTGTACATTTGTAAAATAAAGCACGGGTCAGGACTTTCTATAGCCCAGCCTGGCTAACTCACACTTAGATCCCCTCATTTCCAGTATCCCTGTCAATTCCTTACACAGAAAATCCTTCCTACCTAGTTAGAATCATTTTAAACGCACAAATCAACGTATCAAAATGATAACTGCTCTTACTGTTCCCCAAATGAAACCACTGACTGTTCTGATAGGTTTATTACATCTCTATATCCTACATTCATTTTGATCGTACCAGATTTTCTTACATCAAACTGCAAAACTAATAACTCACTTCCAGCTCAAGAAGCTCCACATCTGAACACGGCAGGGTCCTATTCCTGCAGTGGTTTGACACTGTTGCCCCGATTTTGGCTCCGGGCCATCCATCGGAGACAAGCTGCTCTGTTTTGGGGGGTCTTTGGTCCCGCCTGGCAGGCCTGGGGTCAACTGCTGAACCCAAGTGATCAAGTCGACTATTCTGGTCCCACAAACAACAAATACACATTGAAGAACATTGGCTTTCACAGCCCCTGATGTGAACAGTCACGTCTTCCGCTGTCAGAGACTCCTCAGAAGAGTTCTCATCTGGTTTTTTTTTCATTCCCCTAACAGCTGGAGGCTCTGAATGACCAATTTCTGCTGGCAGAGCAGGGGAAATGGGCTCTTCTGTCCCATTAGCAACTGTCAGCCCCGTGGTTTTGTCATGCAAGCGCCTGGCGCTGCTCTTTTCAGGAGCCCCTTGCACAGAGCACAGTGTCACCCCAAGGAACAGCAGCAACAAATGAGCAAAGCTGTGAGGAGCCCGAGATAACATCGGCCCTTGGAGATCTGACCTGCTGTGTTTGACCGGAGCTAATGACATTAAAAAAAAATTAAAAAAAATAAAAAAAAAAAAAAAATCACACTATAGCTTTTCCATTCTCATCACAAAATCCTCCAAACCGATTCCCAGCTCATCTCCTACTAGAGCAGCACTAGCTGAGAAGATTTCACTCCATCCTTTCACACTTAGGTCATCATCACACCATCGGAAGCCTTTATCACAGATCATCATGAGCAGATGCCCCACGGTCTTCTCAGGATGCCAAAAAGACGCAGCAAAGGCTAATGGAAAACCACTTATGCACAGGCTGCTACAACCATTTTGCAAACCTCAATATTTGTTTTAAAGGCATCTCCCGATACAAAAAATAGTTGTACTTCATTGTTAAAAAGAGAATGTCGCAGGCAGTTAATCTTGATCATTTATTTTATATCATCCAAAGCAAAATATTGATACATCTGGACAAACTCAGTCCAAGAAAAGAGCGCCATTCCCAAAGCATTCATGAACACAACCAACAGATCATAAATCGTAACTATCCAGAACTGACCACAATTAAATAATGTGTCAGGGGAGGAGGTAGGCAGCCATTCTGGCTACGTTCAGACCACTGACAGAAATTCAGAAAAGGCTAAATTAAAAGTATCAACAGTTTGTTGGACTGGTGTCTCCCGAGTCACTGAGTTAAGACAGTGTAAGCTACAATAAACCCCTCCAGGGCAGCTCAAATGGTTCTTAAATTGTTGTGCCCAAGAGACTCGCACAAACTCAGGGAAAATCATTTATATGCTTCAATCAGACTCAGAGCAGGACAGAATTCTGCCTGCACAATGAGCGTGTTCATGGAGAGGCATCTTCTCGGGTTCAGTAGAGGGAAATTTAGGGTGAGCACTTTAAAAATACTGCCTTTAAAAACTCTGAGATTTTTCTCTATTGACACACACCAGCTAAAGCCACATTGCATAACATTTAATATCACTTAAATGTTTTCATCTTTAGGTAGACATGCAGATAATTATGGCATTTCTATCAATTGAAGCTTCACAGTTAAAAGTCCCTTGGAAAAAAGTACTGAGAGAATCACCCAAAAGGCTGTGAGCGCACACTTGATTTTCATGCGAAAGTCATTTGAATTACATGTGCTTGCTAGTTCTTTTCACAGCACTGTGCTCCTGACAGAATTTATCAAATCAATGAGCTCCTTGGGAATTAATAAAGTTATGAATCAACATAACAAACAACGTCTGTCCTGGTAGCTTAATAGATCTTATCATTGCAAAATAATGATAGGAATGCGGCTCATCCCAGTGCCGGCGCGATCGCTGTTTGTACATCTGGTCAGGAAGCACAATGTGGCCACTCCTGACTCCCTGCAAAAATTAAAGCCCAGACAGAGCTGCAAAGATAAACAGGGCTTTGGACGAGGGACTCGCTTTGATGAAATAAGATTTATTCTCAAGAATTACTGGAGCTGCTCGCAGCTTTCAGGAAGAAAATAAAGAAAAGGAAAATACATAGGCTGCTGGAGTGAGACTAATGATGATATATGTTTGACATTAAAACTGCTAAAACCAGGCTGCATGTTGGTAAATCGTGTCATGTGCCTGGGGAGTCTGGGCACCGGCTTTTGAGCCAGGAGCCTCTAGTTTCTGGTGCTGTTTTTAACAATAACTGCTTTTGTTGCCCTTGCCAGGTCACGGCTGCACTTCTGCTGCGGCGAGAAGGAACCAGGGCTCACCTTCCATTCAAATTTGGAACAAGCCTTAAAAACCGTAATCTCACCGTGCAAGTTCATTGAATTTTTATTACGAAGCCAGCACTGCAGACAGGCAAGTGACAGGGATATTTGCCAATGGCAGGAAGAAATTAGCAGACCCAAGTGCCGTGACATTTTGCCCAACTCATCTGACACAACCACTGCAAAAGAACCATCACTCCCTGTTTATTTAACTCAATGCTGATGTTCATGTTCTCTCTCATTTACCCACTATATCCACTGTTTCCTTCTGGAAAATAAATAGCAGAAGAAAAAGCTGTGGTAGGTGGGCACCATGACACAACCTCCACTGTCACAGTTCAGAGGACCCTTTAGTGAACGGACAAAGAGAAATGAGTCTGGAGCTGAGTGACTTCCCACCCAAAGCAAAGGCAAGCCAAGCCAAGCCATCAGTCACCTGCAGACACGCTCTTCAACAGCAGGTGCGACAAAAATGAGCAGGACAATCACTGGAGAAGCAACGAGGATCCTCACCTTTTCACCAAGGGAAATCTAACAAACTTACACTTTCTGGAATCTTACTTCCACTGTTCTAAGTACGGCAACTCCCATTCTGGAGATCTTCGCAAAGATGCTACCTACAGCAGAGCCGAGGTCGTGCTGGAGACATCGCCGCTTCCCTCCCTTCAGCTCCAAGCAGGATCAGCTGTACCACAAGTGGCCAAACATCCTTAAAGACCAGGAAAAACAGCAATTCCATGACAGCTATTCCATCATCTAACTAACGGCTTAGTCTTTAAGACCATAGCTAGTCCTAATCTCAGTGGATAAGAAAAACTATTGTGGCAGCTCCTTAATATTTTATATTGGAAGCGCATTATCAACGTCTGCTCTCTCACGTCTGCTTGTAATAAATTAAATTAAATAACATAACAACTGTTTTGTTGTTCAGTTCTCTTACTTTTGCCCCCAGTCACAGAGATGAGGATTTATGAAGATCTGCCACAATGACAGAAAGACCAGACTGAGCTCTCAGAAGAAACAGCCAGAGCTGTAATCAGCTCTCCTCTCTGGGTGGCAATGCGAGACGCTGAGATTTCCTTCAGTAACGTAACGTGGCAGAGTCTGGAAGCACAGCACCGGACCTGAAACAAAGCCCAGATAATTCTGCAAGACCAAGAATCGTAGCCAGTAACACAAACAGCCCAATTCTGACGCCTGTAGTCCGTTGCTCTCCTGGGAGCGCAAAGCATCCCGCCGTCAGCATAAGCCCTTTGCTCTGATTTCAGCCCTCCTGCAGCATAATCCTCGAGCAAATCTTCCTTTCCTGCCCGCTGAACATAACCCCGTGTGCACAGCATTCTCTGTGAAGGGGATGTAGGGATTGAATACCTCACAGAAGTGCAGAGCATCTTTAGTCACACACACTCTAGAGAAAGGTACAGGTTCTGTACGTCTGAGAAAGAAAGGGCCACACGTCCATTATGCCCTGAATCACCTCACCATTATGTGTATGTTTTTCTCAGTCAAAATGCAATTATTTAAAAACATTTTCCGCTCTACCCCCTTATGACTCATTCTGAATGACTCCAGCAGCAGCAGCTGCTCAGTCTTACCTTAGCTGAAAAACAAAACCCCAAACAAATAAAAAAGCCCACCCCAACAACCCAAAACTCAGTGTGGAGCAATTCATCCAGCAGAACTTCGGAGAGGGTGTGAAGTCTCGGGCCCGCTGCATACCGGAGTTTTGTGTGCGCTTCAGTGACATCCAGATTTCCCCTCCCATGGACTTACAGCTGTGCAATGTGTGTGTAACGTGTCGCCACGGATATTGGTCCAGATTCCACGTGCTTCAAACAGAAGATGTATAAGGTAAAATGCCATGTAGGCCAGCAAAGAGAAAACAGACTTCTTATTTGCTCATTTTAATACCGACTTGAAGGAGTTACGGTTTTTCTAAAATGCAGCTGTGAGGAAAATGAACAAACTGCAGATTATCTCAAAAAACCCAAAGGCTTCCACCAAGGAGGCCTTCAGCCAGGTGAGCAGAGAACACAGCAGTTCTTCCCCAAGTAACAGCAGACAAAAACTACAATTAGAATACAGAAGTCTGTATTAAGTAATTTCCCAAATTAACCATGCAATTTAAAAAAAAAAAAATGAGGAGAAAAGGGAGTAATTCCAGAAGGTCTGAGCCAATTTATTCTGCAAAGACGAGCAGAATCCTTACTCCAGCCCCTGCTGTAAATGGGGTATCTGGTCACTGGGACGTGACAACTACCCCAGATCCCCACACCGGGTCCCTGGGTATCATGAGCTGCAGAAACCAGTACCTTGGTCACGCTAATGCAATGGGCTATAAGACTTAAGATGGCAGTTTTATTTTTGTTGTTGTATATTATTCCTTTTTAAACATAACGCAGAGAGCATTCACAAGCTGCCACCTCAAATTCATTCCCTGGGAAAACGCACGTTTTCTGATTCCACGCTTATAGATCCCTACCCTCGTTTCTTATAGATCCCTACCCTCGTTTCTTATAGATCCCTACCCTCATTTCTTATAGATCCCTACCCTCATTTCTTATAGACTCCCACCCTCACACATGAAGAGAGAGAAACCCAGATACTATCCCATCGACATCACTGACTAATTAATACAAGCAAGGGAAAAACACTTTAGCTAATACTGTTATAATTACAAGACAAAAAGCAATGCCTCAGTATTACCAGCCCACCAGAAACAGAACCACCACGTTAAAGCAACACTCGGCCACCTCCTGGAGGAGCTCAAACAATGGCCGCATTGTTCGGCAGCCTCGTCTCTGCTGAAGGCCACCCACATCTTCCCCACTCCAGGGAGAAGTCAAAATCTTCCAGCTCAATAGACATCCAGTCAGAGGAGAAAGCATCTTTACAAGGCTTGTTCATTTTTCTTGGACAAGAAGAGAGTTCAGCCTTTGCCTTCAAGCCAAGTGCCTGAAAAGAAGGGAATGAGTCTGAAGATCGCAAAGATGGACATGCCTCCAACGCTCGGGCGTTTTGTATCACACAAGATTGATTTCCTCCAACGACAAGAGGCCTCGGGTGAAAACGATCCTTCACGGCCTCGTGGCTGGGAGCCAGCGCCACACAAACACAAAGGACACGTCGTGCTTGCCTCGAGATGTCAGGGCCTTTTGATAAATTAAAATTCATTTTGGTAAATGAAAAATTCCTGGAATCTTTTGTTCCTGTTAACATGGGCTCTAATATTTCAAATTTAAATAAATTACGCTAAAACAAGTAAAAAATGAGTCAGCCCTGTACAAACACCCCATTTTTAAAAGTTTGAAATGTTCACCAGGCCTACTATAAGAAAACTACATGCAACCAACCCTAAAAGTGCTGGAGAAATGGGAGAGGAAAACAACAGAACTAAACTAACGTGCCGTGCCAGATGAAGCCCAAACAAAAGTTCTGTTCGGAAATCAGCTGTGGCTCTGGGTGCTCGGCACCAAACACTTGTCGCGAGGAGGGGACGATGCTGCGAAGGGCACAGGAGATCGCGCAACGTACAGCACATCCTAGGAAGTTGTAAGAGTTTTCAGGATTCACTTAAAGACCAACAGAGGTTCTGGAAATAAGATTTGCCAGGTGTCTCAATATAAATGAGGATTTTTAATATTTCTCCTAGTGTCCCATTAACCTCGCCAGTATTTCCATACGTCTCACCTGGAAACCTGCTCGGGATGTCCAGTAAAACCAGGAGACACGTGTTAGCGGCAGAGAAGAACAGGGCAGAAGCCCTTACAAGCCTGAATTCAAGTCCTTCAGCTTGCCATGCCTGGAACTGGGGAAGGAGAACAAGGAGACAAAGGAAAACAGCTTGTGTGTAAAATAAGCAGAGCGAACGTAGCCCAGGTGGATGAGGCAGCCCAGGTCCTGCACGCTGCTCCAGGAGAGGATGGCACAGGGGCTTGTTTAGGTGGAGAGGGAAAAAGGAACTTTTCCTTATATTAAAAAAATCCACCACCATTTATTTATTTTGATGAGAATATCTACAATAGGTATCAGGGAAATTTAATCAGTCTTTAGAAGGTATTTAGGTATAAAGAGGTGCACAGAGTCATTGCTGTCTGCATCCCACAGCAGAAATGAGATATTTCTTAAGAGCTGAAAGGGATATAGTTTATCATGTCCACTGAACACCTGCCTCCACTTAACCCTTTTGGGACTTTCTGCTTCAGCTGGTCTTTTCAACAGGGTTAGTAGATCAACAGGGTTCTAAATTCTTCAGAAACTCTTTTCCCCCTGCCTCTTTTCAACAATATCTTACCAGACACTCTTTCAACACAGGGTCTCCATCCTTACGATTTTCGAAAAGACTCCAACTGAGGGATCACAGAAAGTCAAGACAAGGCAGTTTTGTTCCTGCCAAGTATTTGAGCTCAGATAGTCCCTGTTCTTTATGTCAATCAGTTGTCTGGGCCAGGTCAAGAGTTACTCGTAGATCCCGATGCGATAACCGTTTTACAGAGTGGCCGTCTCCTGGCCTTGCTCACGGAGGCGAAATTCCCTGGCACCTTCAGACACACATGTACAAAATTTTTGCAATATGTAAGTTTAGCAATCCACCCAATGGTGTATTGCCAGTATACAGACAATTCACTCTTCATCTCTATAGGTATATAAAATGTACAGCAAATTTCTTTGTGTACTTTTGTTTAAAAATAAAAACTATATGCATAAGCAAAGTGCGTACTGAGAAAAAAAACAAGGCAAATGTCACAAAGGAAAATGAGCTTGGAGCTTCATTAACTGGAAGGTGATTTTTTTTTTTCCTCTTTTATGTAAAATACTTGAACTAAGCGAACAGCAGTGCTCAGACTACAGTGAAAAGCTGACAACAGAAATCAGGTCCTCTGCCTTCACTGTTTACCTAGAGCACTGATATACGATAGGTGCTTTAGAGAGATAAAGATGACGTTCACCCTCATCAAAACCACGAAGCTTTATTTCTAAAGAAAACTCCAGATAAGATTAACTCAGTAGCATTATCTCAGCATCCAAGCGTAAGTGCGCTCTATTTATTTACATACTCTATTCTGAAACATATGGAATTATCTTAGTTGTAAATAGCAAAACTCCTTTCCCCAGCCAGTCTGTTTAACTAAGCCTAGCATTGTTACAGATTTAACTTTTTTTAAGACTAAATGCCATGTAGTCAGAATTGGAAGGACGGAGTTGCGAATGTTTGTCTTTTAGCGCCGAGCGCTACAGAAAGCCGGCATCAAAAGCACAATAGAAAACAGAGTTTGGTGGGAAGTTCAGATGCTTGACTACCCTGCTCTGAATAAAGCAGCAAACTTCTATTAGCTCCCCACTGTTCGAGCCAGGCTGGGTCAATTCCTGCGGAGACTTTGCAGTGTTATCAGCATTAACCCTCTTGATGCTGCTCAACAAAGCTGCCGCAGACAAAAACACACGCTGCTCGGTGCCAAAAAGTGCTGCCAAGAATCAACGCCGCTTTCCAAAATTAAGTTCTGAACTCTGTAACATGTACAGGCCAATTATTTTAAAATATGGGATAATACGCACGGTCTCAGTCCCATGCCCAGAATGCAGGCCATTATCTGGCAGCGTTTGCAATTACATTAACTGCGGAAAGTGTGAAAATTGGTGTCACGGAGAAAGATGATCAGGATTTCTACTTTGTGTTGACAGAATAAGAGCAGCTTATAACTAGCTGGAAATAATTTATTGCTTTTTCATTGCAGAACAGGACATGCAAATTGGAAAGTGCGTGAAACAGTAACAGTTACCACAAAGCACACTAAAAAATTGCTTCGAGCACATCTCATGGAGGAACGAGGTGTTTGTGCTGCAAGTATTGTGCAGCTGATTATAAATACAAAATGCAGCATTTTATAAACACTAACTCACATCTTATGGTTATACTTCACCGTATCTCATCATTTTTTGCTAGGTCATACTTAAAAGCTGAATTAAGTACCTGACACTTTAGCGATGGTTTCAGAAGTACCTGCTAAAAGTATTGCTGGGCTGGTTTGGATTTTTTTAAGGCTAAACCCCTGAATTGTCCCACCCGCAACACAACCAAATGCCACAGGCAAGTAGCATCTGAATGATTTCCACCTAAAATCAGATTTATATTTAAAAAAAAGGTAATAAAAAATAACCCAAACAATTTGTCTACTAAACATTTAAAAGAGGATTTCTTGACTAAAGTTTGAACCTCTCCCTGAAAGGGAATGGAGTTGAGCAGTGGCCTTTTAGTGTTTTGATACCCTGAGTATAAATTCAAGATTCAGTATCTGTCATGACACTGTGACTCTGATACCAGTGCGACCAGCAGCTTCCACCGTACCAGTACAAATACGTGTCCCCTCCGGGCTCCGTGCGAGTGGCCTGGAGGTGACAGTTCCCATCTGAGCAAGGAGAGCTCAGGGTTTGAATCCGAGATTAATTCTCTCTTTCTACAGTGTCATCCTAGACAAGGTTATTTAGCCTGTGTCTCCGTTTCAGTAGTATTTAATAAAATGGATTATTATCCGCACAGAAACAGAACAATGCCTCCTCTCCAGGCTGAAACTCCAAACAACCCCACACTTTGCTTCGGTAAAATTTTGGCATCCAAATGCACCGATGCACGGTCCGCTGCAGAGTTTTTTGCTTTCCCCAAAGTGCCCGAAGGCACTGGGTACGAACACACACACGGGTATGAACGCACACACAGAGCTCCTGGGGAAGATGCTCCTCCCAGGGACAGGAGAGATGAGGCTGCTGTGTCCAGTTCAAATACTTTCTTCCTCTCCTTTATACTCACTCTAAGCCCATGTTTAATGCCCAAATGTGTCTTTCCAATGGAAAAAAAAAAAAAAAAACACAACACATTTAGAAAGGCTTAAATGGCTGTGGGAAAGAATTTGCATTCGGGAGAGGATCCAAAGTGGTGGCCACAAATGTGCCCTGTGGATTTTGGGCACGGCAGAAGAGGAGTTGGGGCCGTCTCCGTTTCTGTGCAGCTGCAGCACGCTGTGCGATGGCTGAAAAAGCGTCTTCCCGTTTACCACAGAAATAAGTAGTAAAGTGTCAGCGGTGCCAAAGCTCAGAGGGCGACAAAGAAACCAATAAAACCCAATAAAACAAAACAACGACCAAAAAAAAAAAAAAAAAAAACACAGTTGCTATTTTTCCAAACAATTCTAGGAATATAAAAATGGGTTTATAGATTTGAGCAGTTTTTTCCTTAATGGAAAAAAAAAAAAAAAAAAAAAGAGCGCTCTAATCCCAAAGACTTATATAAACTTCAACAAAAGCTAATTTCCAAGAGGAAAGCTTTCAATACCTAAGGAGCAGATCTCGGTGCCAAGCAGCGGAGCGGTGGGCAGGCTGCCACGTGCCGGCAGAAGGGGCTCACGGCTCTGTGAAGAACTCGCCCCATTGTTTCAGCGACTGATTTGCTGAGATAACCCAACCGCGAAAGCCAAAGGCCCTGCAACTTTACCCCGGCGCGGCAGCCGCATCCCGGCACGGGTGTCCCACCAACTATTATTCGATTAACTACATATGGCAGGGAAACAAGGGAGGAAAAACGCAATATGCCACAGTTTGTTCCCACAGAGACTCAGCAATATTAGGGGATCGTACTGCATTATTTAAATTTGTGAGGCTAAAAATACTGCTTTTTATTTCTCTGGAATTTAAAGACTAAGAGCAGTTACATGATCTGAGGTAGCAAACCTAAGGATACAATGCAGTTCCTTCCTGTGACCTGAATTTGGTATGTGTTATTTTTCTGCAGACCTTTTTCCCTTAGTAAAACAAATAAACAAGCAAACACACGCTACTAATTGTATTTACTTTACACATTATCAACCCAATCTATATTCGGAGTTATTTCAAGACAACCAACAAGGCTTATGTCACAGGGACTTTGCATTAAGTAAAATATTTTTTTTTAACCTTGCAACTTTAATATTAATGAAATGGATGCAGGTTAAAAATATGTTTATGAAAATCCATGAAGGGAAAAAGATACATTCCCAAGCTCAAAAGGGGAATCCCTTTCTATCTCCTATTAAAAAAATACTCTGTAAGGCAGCATTTGCAGGCGGCAGTCTTAGATAATTAAAGAATAATGGCAAATGTGGTCCTGCTGCTCGTCCCCTCCTCCAGTCTGGGAAACCTGAAAACCTGCACAGACGTTTAAGCACGACTGAGATCCCAGAAACAGAAGTTACATCTTCAGGCGGGAAGGGCCCGATCCAGAGGGAGCTGAAAGGCTCCCATTGACTTCCCAGGGCGCTGGACCAGCCCGGACACCCAACCCACTGCCAAGGAGGAGCTGCTGCCAGAAATATATTCCCCCGTAGTTCTGCCCAGTCCAAACTAAACATCTCAAGCAATGCAGCTTCAGTAACCTCCCTTGCAACACTATTCAGTCCAACCAATTTTACTCTCAGGAAAAACTGCTTCTGAAATTTAGCTTAGGCTTCCTTGTCTGTGTTTCCTTCCTCCTATTTACAGTCGTCTCTTCTTTGCATTACTCTAAATAATAGCCCTCTCCCTGTTGGTAACACAAATCAAATATATTGCACATAGAAGATCATCCCTCTTAACTTCAAGAGGTTTTCACTTTCCCTAAATAAATCAAGCCACAGAATCGATTTCGATGTTTTCCCCCCAATTTGTTGAAAACTTTTCTAGTATTAACTTTCCCATAGCTGTATATAATGTCAGTGGCAGAGAAAGCCCAGTAACCTCACTGATCTTGTATATATTCATTTCCAGGTTCCTTTCAGCCAAATACCAGAAATCGGGTTTAGGTATGTTTTTTACCACTACAAGATATTACAAACGAGTATCTGTTTACTGTTGACTAAGTCTCTTTTCTTTCCTTTGTGACAATACCACGCAGAATAGCCCGGCAAAGGCTGCAGATAAATGCTCCACAAAACGGCAGCCGGTCAGACTCCCCTGCTGCATTGGAAGCGGTTAATACCGCCTTCATGGGACACAGCGTGAGAATGAACTATATTCAAGCAGTATTTGAATAACTGGATGCATTATAGACCAGTAACAAAAGGGGAAGAAAAACCTAAAAATTTTAAACATTCAGAATTCAGAGAAAAACCCAAACACCTCTGCCATGCTCCCCAGTGTAGCATCTACACATGCACACACACACTTGAATAAACGATGTGCAAGTTTCATATTAACAGCCGCTGTGTTAATGAGCTTTATTACCCAGGCCATGAGCTTAGCAGGAGCAGTGGCCGATAGAAAATGTCTTTCCATCACATGCAGCTTAACAAGGCCTTGAGGAGCTGCCATAAAAAAAATAGCAAAACCCACCGAGAGAAATCGAGCACATGTGCATAATATAACAGATGGGAAAACAGTCCCTCTCCAAGCAGGAGGTTGGACTAGGGGACCCCAAGTTCGAGCAGCATTATGAGGATTCTATAAAATTCAGGAATTCTGCGTCCTGGAAAACAGTGTGATTCTGGTTCAACTGTCTGACACCATTACACACGACACAAAACTTCTTAGCTAAAGTCAAATTAATAAATATTAGAAGGCTGAATTTGACCTTTGCAGAACGGTGAGCTGCAGCAGATAGCACAAAGAGGGTGATGTTAGGTGGAAGTTATTGTGGCAAAAAAACATTCTGGGGTTTGCAATGGAAGAAAGAAAAGCTAAACATAGCACTTGGACTCAGGAGATTACAGGTCAGTCCATTCCAATAAAAAATTGAGTATTAAAAAGGGGGGGTAGCATGTGTATATATGTATTTGGGGGGGGGAAGGAGGAAGGAGAGAGGGGAAAGTAATACTTGTTATTTGAGCAGGGCACGCCTTTTTTTCTTGGCAATCTCTGCCTCCTCTTTTCAACAGATCCATCCTTTGGGGCCTAAATTGTGAGTTAGACACATGTACACAGAGAAACGGGCCTCTGTTTTCTGTATAACGACAGACTACTTATTTTTCAGTACAGACAACCCCTCATATCTGGTATTTAACTTATATGTAAACTAGTCCCAGCAGAGCTACCCCTCTTAATGGCTCACACAACCCTGGAAAACGGATTTTTTTTCCTGCTCTTGGACTAGACTCATCACTGATGCATTAACTCAAAACGACAGCGAACCCTAAGTCTATTCAGTTTTGTAGGTTGGTGTTGAGTGATTGGGCTTCTTGGCAGACTTGAACTACTTGGGAAGCCAGAAGTGAATCAAAGACTATTACACAGATACAGAAAAAAACATTAGAGATTCCGACATAGTCGGTCCTTTCAAAATGTTTGATGTTTTGCTGTTCTCGAGTGACTCGTGTGATTAATAAAGTAGACGTATTTGTCATCTCCTTGGACAGAACTAAAAATGCACTTTGTTAGGGGGAAAGACTAATAGGCTTTTAGAGAAACGGCGCAGGTGAACACTCCCCAACACGCACCAGAGATGCTCCCTTCCTTTTAGAATATAACAAGTCCCAGGAGCAAGGGCAGAAGAGGGATTCAGGATCATGTACTACAGTTTAGGTCTGAATAATATTTGTTGTCTGTGACCTTTCATATCCAAACCCATTTTATACTCATCGGGTCTTAGGCGAGAAACAATTTAGGCATGCTATTACTATTGTTTTAATTAATGTGTATATTTGTAAAGGCCTGAAGAAATAGCTAGTTTCTCTAGGATGCCTTTAGAGTCACCAGGTTAACCAGGGTAAAACAGATGTGGCAGAGCCCTCTTGCCACGTCCCCCCCAACCCCAGCCCTGCCAGATGCAAACCTCATCTCCTGCTGAAGGCTCCAGCAACACAGACCTCGCAGCCTCCCAAGACTGCAAAGGGCTTCATTCTCCTTATCCTGGGAAGTTTTTTTCCTCGTATCTAAATTAAATCTATTCTGCTGTAAATTAAGCTGAATATCTTTTGTCCTAGCAATCACTGCCATTGGGAATACGCTGTTCTCTTCCTGTAACAGCTTATGTACTAACAACTCATAACATCTGCCTTTTTTTTTTTTTTTTTTTTTTGTGATGCAACCTCTGTTCATTCATCCTCACGGGTCATGTTTTCTTAGCTCTGTGACAATTCTCGCTGTTCTCGCTGGGCTTTCTCCAGCTGGTCCATACCTTGCCCAATACACACTTCCCAAACCAGGCACAGTACTCCTCCGGTCGAGGTCTCGCCCATGCTGAGCAGAGGGACAGACGACTTCTTGTACCCTGCTGGTTCGATTGCCGCTGACACGGCCAAGCACAACGTTTGCCTTTCCTCGCCGTGCGCCGCTGTTGACTCTGCTCCATTCCTCTTCCGTGAAAACTCCCAAATCATTTTAGAAGAGCTGCAAACTAACCACATTCCTATTCTGTCATTTCTACAGGTGATTACTCCTTTAGAAGTTTAATACATTGCACTTATTCCAGTTCATCGTATTTCTTCTATTTCTCCAGTTTAGCAAGATCATTTTAAATGCTCACACCTGTGCGTCCTCCAGCAAAATAGTTATTCCATTTCCCGGGTTGCTACCAGAGCTACCAAACCGCTGGGCCCAAGGTTTTCCATTTACTCAGAGGCTCTCCATTTATTTAGAGGCTTTCCATTTATTCAGAAGCTCATCATTTTCTCTGCAAACCCCGCGAGCCGCCCTTGGTGTGCAATGATGCCGGTTCTGCCGCGAAGCTGCCCCAGTTTCACTGAGACCCTCTGTAGATGACTCAAGGGACGGCACAGGAGCTGTAACATCCCAAGTTTACAGGAACTCAAGATACGTCACCTCGTGTTCTCCACAAGACTCAATGAGCTGCTGTAAGAGGAAACGAGATTGGCATGACAGGATTTGTTCCTGACAAAACCATTTTAGCTTGCTGCTTATCTCCTTGTTATCTTCCAGCTGCTTGCAAATAATTTATCTGTTGTCAAGCAGACTGATGTATAATTCCTCGGCACTTCTCTTTAACAGGTTTTATGTATGCCTCTTTTTTTTTTTTCCCCCCTTTTCTTCCCGATTTCCTAGGCCTGCCCCCATCAGTACACAAATCCAGTGTCTCTCGCTCCTGACACTGGCCTGGGCTGAACAACTTACTCAGAGGTTAAAGAACTGACGGGAGCAATAGGAAAACATCTAATTTACCCAAGCACTCTATTTGTTTTTTCTTATTCTAGACTGAGATTGCAGTCCCTACATCTTTACGTTCATTGTGCTTGCTGTTTTTTTCAGGGCAGCGTGGAAAGCACCACAAAAAAAGAGCATTAAAGATTTTAGCCTTTAGTTTCACCTATCACGATTTTTCCTGTGCACAAAATCACAAGCCAGCATTTCTCTTTTACTGCTTCTCATGTTATCACTTAGAGCTTTAGTCCTACTCTGTGCCTTTGCTTTTCTGATTTTGTTGCTGTGTTTATCTGAAGCTTTTGTACCTATTTCCAGTTTTTAGATTCCTCCTCCTTGTGTTTGAAGCCACTTTCTCTCTTTAAGTCACACCTCTCATCATTCTCCCTTTGCTATATAAACCTGATTTTTTTAGATGTCTAAATATACATTTATTTTTTAGTCCAAATTTGTGTTTAAAAGTTGACATGTCTTGTATTGATTTGAAACACATAAAGCACCACATTGGACCTCTTTGATCTTCAAAATGTTGGTAAAACAGACGTGTGGAAGAGAAGATCCCTGGCTTTTATCCCCAGATCTGCTACAGGTTCTCTTTTGGTATTTCAAGCAAGCTATTTTACCTGTGCTCCTCTATATGTATCTAAAAGGAGAAAATACTAACAGCAAGGCACAGTGAAAAACTAAAAATTGTTTATAAACAGTTCTGAGATCCCTTGATCAAACCTACAATAAAAGATTGATAACTTCTGGATACTAAGAGACAGCAGAGAAATAAAAATGGAGCGTGCTATATTTCTTTTAGATGGAACATTGAAAATATTTGGTTTTTTCTAAAGCCTGCCAAGCTGCAATAAGAACCATATTTTTCTGCATGAAATTTAACACCCAGAAGAAACTGTAAAGGACCAGAAGGTCTCCTCTCCCTATACACTTATTACTGCTCTAAGCTCCATGAACATATGGAAAGAACACTCTCTAGTTTGCCTTTTGGGATGTAAATACAGATAAGTGCATTCATCTGTATGCTGGGGGAGAGGGAGAAAAAAAAAAAGAAAGAAAACCTACAGATCTTATTAAATGAGTTATCAAAAAATATGAAAGTGGCAGAAGTACATTATTGCACTACCTAAGTTCAGGCACGCCACTTACATGCTTTACATGCTTTGGGTTTTATGTGCATTTTCCTTTAGAAACTGTATTTCTCAGGACCCAATTCAAAAAGAACCTGATCTTTTGACACAGAAGAGTTATTTCGGTATTACCCATCCTGATTCAAGACATATCAATAGTGTAAGCTACATATTATCAGCAGCCAAGGATATCATTCAAGAAACAATACCAAAGTATGACAGGAGTTCAAAACATGCTTTTTATCCTTCCTCTGCTTTCCATCATACAGCTTTACCTACTACGGATTCAGATAAACCAGAAAAAGTGAGTGCAAATTTTAACTATAATATATAAATCGCGCTCGTTTTTCTACAAGTGTTCTCTTCCACACCCAAATCACTGAGAAAAAGCAGCTGCTCCAGCTAAGAACAGGGTAAATCCAAACAGATTACGCTGAAGTACTTGCTTTATGCAAGATTTAGTAGAGACCACAATAATCATTAAGTCTGATCCCCGGCGTGACACGTGTCACAAGTTCTGACATCCAGCAACTCCTGCACGTCGCCCACTGCGGCTGGGAGCACACTGTTTGCAAAGTCAGCCTTGATTTAAAGGCTTCCAGGCGTTGGAGAGTCTGCCACATCGTTTGATCATTTCTTTTCAACAGGTTTCCAAACGAAAAACTTGCAAAAGAAAGCTGAAGTTGGCTCCCTTTATTTCAAGTGGTAGACTTCGTTAGGAGTATCTCTGCATCGCAAACCACAGGGCAACGGAGAAGCACCTGAGCAAGTTGGGCAACGGTGGACGGAAGGTCCACGTGAGCCAATAACTCGGTTACACAAAGGAAATCACCTTGCCTGAAGCGTCATGTAGCTATCGACAATCTACGGCAGGCACCCAAGGTAAATTACATGTTTTTACACTGAACTAGTCTAATTCACATTTGCAGTTAGGTTTGCGCGTTTAAAACAAACTCTGAACAAAAATATCTTTTTTTTTTCTTCTTCTTCTTACAACAGTTTGCTTTCCAAGTAATTTCTAAGCACTTGTCTCTAAAGATGGGATTTCCCAGACACCTCAGTCCTCTGGATACTGGTGAATCCTCTGGAAACGCACCTGGGTGACTTCAGGACTTTCAGTCACATCACTGGCACCATTAGAGGTTTAAACCTTGGCGCCCATCCTTCTGCAGGGACCGCGCACGTGGAGCCCAAGGAAAGTAACTGCATCAGGGAACGTGGTTATACTGAAAAAAGACAATTTTGGGATCAGACCTCAGCCTTCACGGAAAATTAAAATTACACCAACACAAGGCTAGGTAAGGAAGAACAAAAGCTGTTCTCATGCTACAGAACACCCGATCACCCTCCTTTCACCCCTATCTCCCTGGCTGCTTTTATGAAGTTTAATCAAAAAAATATATGTTGTTATACTCCGGTCTTAAAGTTTAGATGAAACCAATTGAAATCCCGCACGGACTGCAGCACGTTAATGATACCGTGTTCTCTTCTGGCTTCCTGCCAAGGAGCGAACAGTGCCAACATTTGCAGACTTCCAACAGGAAATTAAATAACTGCCCTGTTGGAAATATAAACCCATTTACAGTGGTCAGACTCGCATTTTCCAAAACAATGATATAGTTTGTGCACGTAAAACGCTAGGAAAATTTGTAAGAAGATTGAGCCAAATGAATACGAAACAAAGACTTATGAAAAGGTATTTTACACAGCTCTACAAATTATAGCTTTGTCAGGTGTACTTCCTGACCTAAGGCTTATGTAGGAACAATTATAAGGGTCTTTACCGAATATGCTGTAAACACACCCCCGTGGCCGATGACTGAAAGTTAACAAAAGAGCTGCTTATTTCACAATTTTCTATATTCTTTCATTTACTCCATTGACTTTTGGTCACATACTCTGCTCTGGGCTACTGTCCCTCCTCACACACTTCACTCCATATTGAAGGGATGGGCAAAACGAGGAGCCTGTTCCTTCCCAGGCATTTGCACACAACCCGGACCATGGCGTTCAACTTGCCCAGGTGCTGCAGAGCCAATACACGATAAAAATAATATTATTCTTTAAGCATTATTCGTTAGCAAATTCGAGTCTCATCTTCATTACCCTGCTACTGCAACCTTTTTTCTCCACCAGCTTCTTCAAAGTACTATGCCACGGAGAGTCCAAAATGACATGGATTTGCCAGCCAGGAGAGGAATGGGAGGTAGGCAGCACGTTAGCCAAAAGCAGAGTGGTTCAATAACCAGAAATAACAGCAGCAGAATTTCCACACCTAAGGGATTAGAAAGTTGTCCTTCACATTTGTACCAATACTAAGACAGCGACAACTGTGGTGTTATTTCATTTTAAAGCAACACCATGTACTAGTGCAAAGCAAGTGCACTTCACCTATTTGTTAATGCAAACTTCACTGCATTCACTGTAAATAGTCTGAAGTTGCAGGTATAAAATATTTCCCACCCCACAATAGTGCTACCTTGTATTTTTGCACAGTAGGGCCTTTCATTCAAGGACCTGAACTTGTACTACACAGGTGGGTAAACATGATTATCCTACTTCACACAGATCAGGAAGGAGACAAATTGTTGCAGAGTAAGTCAATGGCAAAGCTGATAATTGCTTGAAAAAAATCCTGTTTCCCTAAGAAACACTTCTAGGATAGCCTGAAGATTCACAAAAAGATAGAGGTTACCTACATAGGACCTATATATTTTAAAACCTCACCTATCGTTTTATTTGTACTTACATAAGACTAAGAATTTTACATGTACTTACATCAGCAAAGTAGGAAGACACCACTACATCACTACTTTCATTGCTCCTTCCCTTCTTTCTCTTCCACCACACAAGTTGGGTTGAGGCGCTTGAAAAATGTCATCAGTTCCACCATTACCCTGGCATGCAGTGAATTATTTGCGTGGTTTAGATTCACATTCTGCATAAGTCATTTGACTTGTGAACAGAAAAATAAGCAAGGAAAAACAAGCATATTTGCAAGTGGCAGGAAAAGTAGCAGCAGGGCTACAGCCTTAAAACATCTCTGGGATCTCAGATGCCCCAGGACATCACTAACCACTGGTCAGGTCTCACTTTCAAGTCTCAATCTTATAAATGAAAAACAACTCAAACTCTCACTCACTTAGGCCCTGATCCAGAAAGGCACTCAAGCGAGTATCTAACTTTAAACACAAAACTAGTCCCATTTAAATCCACTGGACGTCTCAACTGTTTACAGCTACAATATATGTTTAAGTGCTTTGCTGGATTGGGGCCTTAAGCAGAGATTGTTATTTAACGCTTTCTTCAAGGTATGTAGCCAGTTTCTTGTGCCTCAACAAACTTCATCTTTTTCCCATCCACCACATCTCCTGTTGTTTCTTGAACAAACACAGATGTCTCCAGTCCGAACACTTCAGATTCCGCCACCACAGTAATCTAGGAACCAGCAGATATTAAATTAAAAGGCAAGATACTATTTTCAAAGTTTTCCTCGAGACAAGAATAAATAAGCAACATTCGCTGTCAACAGAAGAAAAAAGGCAAACACGGGCAGTGATGCATATGCTGGGGGGCAAAGGGAGACGATGGGAAAGGGGAAAACAAACCAGCCCTGCGGAGGAGGTAACAGCTTGAGGCATTTTTCCTCACTACAGCAATTGCCTGTGTAAGATTAGCAGGAGGAGTTCTCACTTCTTGCTGCAGCCGATAAAGCGCCAGAACTTGCCTGCAGAGAATGACCGGAGGCATCTGCAGCAGCACCACATGGAACAGCTTTTTCCACAGCAGCGGAGCATTTCCAGCACTGGTTTGCACAGAGCGGCTTCTCCACCAGTCTGTCCTTGCACTGTCTGATGCAAAGACTCGTTTACACAGTCCCCAGCCTAAGGTGACAAACCTGGGACGCACCAAGACGTGCCCCATTCAGATAAGACATCGTCACATCAGATGGACCAAGCAGCACTGGCAGCTCTTTGGCCTCTTCTCCTCCCAGCTCTTCCACCGTAGAGAAACTCATCACATGGGCAGCAATGCAATTAATTAAGCAACCAAAGGGAACAGATTCTTTTAAATCAGAGCTGCAAAAAAACCTGCTTAGGCCTCAAAATAGTCAGCAGGGGAACACTTTGAAAAAACAGGACTCCCAAGGACCATGAAAAAAAAAACACACTGGAGCGCAGAGATTAGAAAAGAGGAAAGAAACAGCATGAAGAGGAAGAAGCATCATGTGCTCTGCTAACTGCATCTCTTAATTAAGAGAATACAATTCTGGCTCAGTGAATTAATGTTACTGCACATCCCTGCTATAACACACATTTTTAAAAGGAATACATTCCTGTTCTTCAAAACGCTGAAGGATTTATATTCATCTGGCTACAGTATGTTACAGAACTAAAGACATTACAAAAAGATAATCCCCAGCAAGCTGGTGCTGTTACTCATATATTGAAACGTAAGAAAGATATTATTGGTTTGGAAGCTGTCAAGACACTTCTGTCCGTGTGCTGCAACAGAAGTCAGAACGAGACATTATCCAGCCCCTGTGAGAGGTTTCCATTGGACTCTGGAAAAATCAAAGGCCAGAAATCCTTTGGGGTGTTGACAATACTTTTCTAAACTAAATCATTACAAGTATAGTCCCCATTCACATAAAGATAATTTTATTTGAGATATAAAGCTTCTAATATAAACGAAGCTTTTGAAAGAAAAAGAAGTCAATCATTTTAGCTGCTGTGCCGTTGCAGCTCTTGTCATTTGCCAACACCATCATAGGGCTTGGCCGCATGAACATCTGTAATTCTGCTCCCCAGTACATTCTCCCCTGAAAAACTAAATTGGTATAGACGGATTTATATTTTTTTAATAACTCTCAGTCACTAAAAACTGGAAAATCAGAAAAAAGCACTGGAAGCTGCATTATCATTGGTGTGCCTGTGTTATATTAGACCAGACATGTCTCTGCTTGGAAACAAATTGATTGCATCTCTTGGTCCATCAGTCACACTCTGGCTAATATACCAATCATTCCCTAGATTAAAGAATAAGCATCTGCTTATAAATACAAAACAACTGAAGAGCTTCTCTGCTGTTCATCATGTGCACGTAAGAATTGAACCACATCGCATCTCAAACTCCAGATCAGGGCGTTCATTGAGAACTGTAACTGCCCAAAGCTTTTGGCACATGTACCAAAAAATGCATCTTAATACTTTTTTTTTTTTTTAAAATGCATGCATAGTATGTCATGGAGCACTTCCCAGTGACTACCACTACCCATTCCTGATTTCTATGAGCTCCCCTTCCTTCCACCTATTCTTATCAAGCAGCTCCGATGAGCAGGCAGCTTTGCAGCGTGCTTGGAAAACCAAGGCATTTGGAGCCTTGCTGAACTGAAGGAACTGGGAACTTTCAAATAATGGACTCTTCAATAAATTTATTACCAGCACCAGTCACAATATGCATTTATTCTGCATTTACATTAGCGCAAAGAAGAACAGATTTGAGCAAAATATCTTCCTGTGACTTCAAAGTTTCAATTAAGCATAGTATATCCCAAAATTAAAAGGGATGTTAATAGAAAACATCTAAGCAGATGCTGGCTGACACAAGAACACACTAAAACACAAACAAAACCCCAGGACTTGGAGCTACCAACAGAAATGGTTAGTCAGAGTAGCTCGATAGCGGAGCCCCAAAATGCGCTCTGCTCCTCATGAAAGAATAGGAGTGAAAATGCAGCTGGACTCCGCATCAGATGATGCCTTTGAATACTCAGCATCTTTGAATAAGCCTTCTACCAAAACCAATATACGTCACAAAGTTCACTGTGCGCCATTTCGCCCACAAATCTCAGAGTTCCATAGAGGGCAAGTTCCTCATTAAAAAACACAGACCAAAAAGTAACACCACTAACAGTGAATTTCCAAATCTTTTGTCTTTGTGCTTTCCAGAGGTGTAAATTGAATCTTCAGACCTATCGGGATCTGGATACAAAGGAGACAGAGTCCCTTTTCTACATACACAAAAATCACTCATTTCAGAACTCCATGAAGTGATGAGAACACTAATAAAAGCCAAAGAAGCCATACAGGAGACTAAAGCCACTAGGAGACTAAAACCAGGAGTTATTTCCCAATCAAGAAAGCTGATTTAATTGCATAACATTAAACATTTCCCTTTTTATATATTTATATTCCTTGAAAATGTGAAGAGTTTGTTCATGCTCAGAGAACTCCCATTATTCTCCTTGAATTGCACACACGATTACTAAATATAGGCTTCAAGAACAAATATTGTCTCAAGTACTAATGGCTTTCATCAAATACTGTAAATACTTTCCTGACACACAAATGGACTTAAAATTTGGAAATAAAACTGCTTATTTCAAGTCATACACTCAGTCTGAGAAATATTCTAGTAGAAATAAACAGTATCTTTTCATTAGGATTTGATTGAATTCTATACTGTTTTTTACTAGGCAAATGAGATGACTTTTAATTTCCTAGTATATATTTCTTTAAGACAACAGGATATTATGGTTAAGGTTGGTGGAGGGCATGAGAACATATATGGAACAAGAAGTGTAACCATTTGCATTTGGCTGTTCATTTTAACCCTGTTATGGTATGAAAGTCATGCAAAGGAGGTTGGATAATATTTTGTTTAGTGAAATCAAATACCCCCTGAGCAGATATTTTCCTGTATGCAAAGCATTTGCTTTCTCCCTTCCCCCAAAGAGCTCTGCGGGAATGGACACCGTTTTCTCATTTGGGAAGGGCTTGAAATGACAGTCGTCTTTCAGGCCTGAAAGTTGAGACACCTCCTCATCACAGTATGGATTGCACACATCAAAACTACCCCTTCTCCCATGGCATTTGGTGCAGGAAGCAAAAGCAACACTATATTCTGCTTAAAGACAAACCCCAAAGTATTCAAATTTCACACGTTCTGCAGCGGACGCTTAACGTCTATGGGAAAAGGGGCAGCGGCAGAACTCCGAATATCACTGTTTGTCAACTAAGTTTTCCTCTGCTGCACACACCTCCAGAAAAATAACCATCTCCGTGGTACCACCAGACATTTCAACAACACCGAAGTCCATCAGAAATACTCAGGAGTTGTACCGGTGTCACAGAGCAAAACAAAACAAACACCTCTCCCCTCTCTTTAAATGTACTTTAAGCCACGAAGCCAATGAGAAGAATTGCGCTTCTCTGCTCTTCGGCATCAGATATTCCAGGACACTTGGCACTGAAATCACTTTCTGTAAAAGTTCAGAAATGAACTGCTAGATGAAGCGTGCCCGGAAACAAAGCAGCAAAATTATTTTCTATGAAAATAATGGATTTAATTTTAAAAATAAGGAAAATAAAGTAAATTTTCCATCTACTTGCTGCGTCTAGTACTAGAAAAGTACCATCCTCAACAGGTATGAGTTCACGCTAGTTGTTCAAAAATGCATCTTTTAGGGCGGTAACATCACACTCGAGGGGTGGGCTTGCACCACACATCATCGTTTTCATGTTGAAAGCAGCTCTGTTTTACCCAGCAGTCCCAAGAGAAGCTTAAGAGAGTGATTCCACCCAGGCCAAAATTAAGACAGATACATATTTTTTGAACGGTTAGATAGTTCACTTTTTACCCCTTATTTAAATAAAATCGATATGCCGAATAGCTTCAGATGCGTGTTTTACTTGATGTGCTACAGTTCAGACCAAACAACTTAGAACCCAGGAATACTATAGAAGAAATGCAAATCTAGTGCTGTTAACATTTTTAACAAAAGCATTGATCATTAGAAAAAAACAGATATTTGTAAGGAGAAGCTGCCATGAATCCAGCTTGTTATTTCTTCAGCACAGCAGGCATTCTTTTACACGGGAAATATTTTAGCTGCCTGAAAGCAATTGCCCACTAAATTTCCTAAAAGATGCATTACACGGGTTCTTTAAAGAACTCTGGCAGAAAATCTGTCAGGCTCTGTTGCTCAAATTGACTATTTTAATCAGCATTACTGAATGATTAAGCCCCAGAGGATCATAACCACTTGTGTAGGATCTTCAAGACAGCAAAGCGAGATCAAAAACTAATATTTCCTTCCTGCACCTCAGTCATCTTCACTGTAATCACCAACCATCCTTGGTGTCAGTCATTTACAGTAACAAATAGCAGGATAATATCAGGCCTTGATACCTGATGAAAAGAGAGTTAAATTAGCACAATAATCCTTCAAGAACACGAGTGACTTTTCAAGGAGCCCGACACCGGCTTATACAGGAAAGGGGATGAAAGGAGTGTATAAAATTAGTTTAAATGGGATAATGCAACAAAAGCAAAAGAAAGTTGAGCCTCCGTATCACCACATAGCTATCCTTTGTAATATTTCAAGCGATTTTACAGGGCTTCTGACAGATACGTACATAGACACCTGTCAGCAAATTACATTGAATATATACACACTTAATCCCCTACTTGCAACGTCGAGACAGAATTCTTCCCTCTAGGCCTTTTCAGTTATTACAATTAGTCCAGTGAAGTTATCCTTGATAATCTTAGGAGATAATAAGTGGCAGGGGGGAAAGTATAAGAGAACATCTGACAATTACAGGGTTTGGGTAGGGGATTTCTGTAGAGCTGACCCAGAAAAAAAAAAAAAAAAAGACAATTGCCCTGCATTCAGTCAAAATCTTCTTGAAAATGGGGACTGCTCTTGGAGCTGCCATTATACCGGAGTTATTCCGCAGTAATTATAATGCAGGCCAAAAATATTCCCGGTTCTTAAAAGCTTCAAGCCCAGAGTCTTCAGGATGGCCTCGAATGAGAAGAGAACTGAAGAACTGAACAGGCCTCATGAATGACCACAGAGCAACCTCAGTTGTTCTGGTTTCCCAAAATCCTTGTAAAGGTCCCACATTTATAGGAGTCGCTTCCACCCACAGCCCTCACACAAGAGATTATATTACTCAACCAAGAGCCTTGTGGCAAGGAAAAGTAGTGAGTTGGCAGGTAGTCTCTCCTTCCTTATTGAACAAATTCACCAAAAATTAATTTTAAGTGCTATCAACACCAAGAAGAACTTTTTCCCCTTCCCCCAGCACCAACTATCAACTTTCTAAATTTTCAAGACAGATCAAAGAATTTCCCCAGAATTATTAGGAACTTCACAGATAAATAGATTTTGAAACCAGAGCGACAAGTGTGATCACTGCCATTAAAACCAGTTCAGGAAAAAAGGAACGGGACAGTTGGCTTAATGCCCAACCTAATCTGTCTCGCCCTGAATAGCACAACCAACAAAAAAAGGCAAATCCATCTGACTTTGACATTCCCTGTAGATTTTCAGCCTGAACTGAAAAGGGTTGATCACAGAGCTCCTCATATCTGAACCCTATTTGCTGCTATAAAAAGTGGGAGACCAAAGATCTTAAGAGGAGTCCGCATGGAACATCAAATTTCTGCACATAAAATATTCTCGGGTTTTGTGAACCTTTTACTGTTGCTCAGGGTTCACTACACAGCCAGTCATAAGAGTCAGAAATACTCACTAGGATAAAAAAGAAGATGGTGCGTTTAAAAAAAATATATATATATATATGTAAAAAACCACAAAACCAGAATGTAAGAACATAAATCACATCCTACAAACAGAGTCTCAAAGGGAAAATGGCAAATCAGATATCATCTCCCCCTACATAATGGAAGAAAATCAGGAGAACATCTTCTTTTGATCCCTGATGAATTAGAATTTTGCTAATGACTAACATTCCTCTATAATGAGAGGTTGCCTTTACAGCTTCTTCCCTTGCCTGGGACTTTTTGGAGAATTCAGGTAGCAGTAGGGGCTAAAAGAAGCAAAAACCCTTCGATGGTGTCCGAAAGCCTTCCTAAAGCTCTTTGCTGTACTAAAAATCTGGTTTATACACACATAAAATACTACTGTTCCTCATGTTGTGAAGAACATGTGTTTTTCAACATACAGCAACAAATCGTACACAGGAAAAATAAAACGAGAGGATAAATAATGACGACATCCAACTTATGGCCCAGCAGTGGAATGACCCATAACTTAGGAGAAGCAGAGTCTCCGCTGGGCCTCCGCTCGCTCTGCTCTGCAGGCACTAGAACGCATTCTGCTCTCCCACACCAGGTTTCAATTATTCATCTCTTACTCAACTTCAGATTTACTTATTTAAAAGGATACAATTTTAACAATAAATCTCATGGCTAGTGTTAATTAAAAGCTAAATCTTGCCCTGAGCTGGACTTCCAAAGTCTACGAGAATGTTCACAGCCCATTTATTTATTCCAGCATTGTGTCAGTTATTAAATTACAGTAAATTAAAAACACAGTGACAGACCAATAGCTAAAATAAGCGAGGCTTGTTGCATCTCACAAAGGTTGCCAGACTCAGGCTCTGACAAACTGCCAAGAAGAGTGAATTTAAAAGTGAGAGGCCCTCAGCTCAAAAACATCCTATCGCGAACATGAAGCGTTTCGAGCTCGGAGGTGCCAGCAGCCCGGCATTCCCAGGTTCATCACAACTGCTTCGTGCAGCCCTGGCCAAAGGGACCACGCTCTCAAACCACAAATCCGGACCATTCAGAGCTGTAAAAAGCATTGGCAAGAGTACTAAGTAAGAAATCTATGAAGAGGCTCAAGCCTCATGAGCATCTACCAGCTAGAAGGGGAGCAGCTTTGCACCAGCCGCAGTTTCTGGGAGGACTTCTGACATATTGCTAATGAAAATAAAGGCAACTCTCCTGTCCAGCAGCAAAATGCACCAAGTGCCCAAACAGGGCCTGAACAAAGGAAGAACCTCCTTGGAATTTCAGATTTAACTGATAGTTACTTCTGAAGTAGCACATTTTCACCTCTAATTACTGGCTTCCCTCCCTCTGCCAGCTCTGGGATATTACTGGCCTTTCACAGCTACTCAGCTCTCAGGGGAGCTCTGAGCTTCTACTCTTCACAAAAAAGCAAAGCGAGCACAAATCAAAACTGGGAACCTTTTTTTTTTTCATTTGGAGAAGAGCTTTAAATGCAGGAACAGAAAATTATTCAAGACACTAGACTAGCAAGCCAACGCTCAGAAGCAAAGATGCACCCAGTGCTATTCTGTGGCTTTTTGATAGCATTTAATGACATAAATCCTGACAATCAACTGGGAATTAAATGATTTCTCGGCATTCCAGGTGAAACACACTGAAAGCGGAGCTTGACGTAATGCTCTCTACAGTCAGCTTGTTCTGGACAAAAAGAGATGTCTTCATCATGGTATAAATTTTCACTAAATTCAAGGAAAGACAATGTGTTTTAAAAAAAAGAAAAAAATGAAAACATACGGAATGAATAATTAACATACAAACTAAAATTAAAAACTGAACCATACAGAATGCTTGTTACTTATACAGCACATCAAATATTTCAGCATAAACAAAACAATTTCAATGACACTTCCTTTTATATGAAGCCAAATTAATTTTGGAGAAGAGATGTTCAACCATGATAACTGACCTCTTAAAGGAAAAACTGGGAGAGGTAAAAATTTTTATAAATACAGTGTAGACTCCACAGCACTCGGATATACAATAACTATAAACGTGGCACAGATGAGAGTGATATTCACTGTACAATAAAGATGATACCTCTCCTAGAAAAGAAAGGTGCGATAACAGTTTTGCAAAGAAGACCTCACTAGATCAAAACCAGATCTAATCTTAGTTCTAACACTGATTGATTTTTTTTTTGGGGGGGCGTTATTTGGCCAAGTTTCTGGCTTCTCCTAGAGACCAGTCTGTGGACACAATCACACTTATCTTTGGGGACAGAATTACTGAAACTGAATTCACCAGAAAGAAAATAAAACCTTTTTACAAGTTACATATTCCACAAATGTTCGAAAGTACAGATGCTGAGGTGGCGAGACAGGCTTGTACATTTTACTTGGCTGCTGCTACAAACACAATGACCACTTCTCAAAGCGGTATTAGCCCAACAAGAAGAAAGGAAGTACCAGACATAATTTTTAAAGGGCTCTAGTAAAATTTCTCACTTGCTGCATCATCTCAAGCAGCTTCATTCCTCCTGACCAGGCCCCTGGAGCTTCTGATCTGCACCCGGTGCCCTTTCTGATGAGATTTTGAGAAATAAACACGACAAGAATCATAGAATCATTGCGGTTGGAAGAGAGCCTCAGGGTCATTGAGTCCAACCGTAACGTAACCTAACTCTAGCACCAAACCATGTCCCTAAGAACCGCGTCTAAACGCCTTTTAAACCCCTCCAGGGATGGTGACTCCAGAGCTAAAGGTCCTCATGAGTTTTGAAAATAAGACCACATAGATAATAAAATCTCTCCTTCTCCAGCACATCTTTTCGGCACTGAAGCACAGTTTCTCTGAATCAGTAACCATTATGTTCTGGATCGACCAGCCACAACGTGGACGCCCTCAGGCAGCACATTACCCATCAACCCTTTAAAGCCTGGCTTAGCATCTGGGGGGGACCGTGTCACCTTCTTCAGAGGAGCCCAAACCAGCTCCCTCTTCAGAGGAACTCTCGAGCTGTGAATCTGGAAGCGCATATCCTTCCAAAGATAATCTCAAATTCTAAGGCGAAGAAAAGCATACTCTCCTGTATTTCCAGTCTCTGGAGGGAATGCACAATGAGGTTATAAAGTTGCAGAACGTTTTTTCCTTGGTTATCTCTGATCTTTCCCTTTCCCATGGCCTGCTGCTGTGCTCCGACAGAGCTTCCCCGCTCCGGCTCTTTCCCAGGTCTGCGTGGAGCAGATGTTCAGACCTCTGCTGCACATGGAACGGAGCATCTGGGAACGGGACAGGACTCCGCACAACTGACACCCCTTGGAGGAAAGGAGCAGGAGGTCACAGGAAGCCATCGCCAAGTATCAGTTTCAACATATGACCTGACCAGTTTGGAAAAAAACCTTCTAATAAAACGCAGGCTTCCACCAGGGCCTCCGCTAACTGTTTTCTCAAGAACTCATCTCGTTATGAAACTTTACCATTGCGTATTGGGATGGCTAAGTCTTAACGTAAACCTAGCCCCAGATATCTGTTGCTGAGTGAAAGCATGCCTTTGTAGAACACAACGCAGAACAGGGCATCGGGAGCAGTTATAAAAAACATGCAACATCTGCACAAAGTTACCAGCACTTTTGCTCAAACTCTTTAGGACTGTGTCTTGCCTCTCCATGCGATGACTTGCCTCAATTTTTTTTTTTTTTTTTAAAACTTTCCCTGACACTGAGGCCAGACAGATCTCCTTTCCCTTCGACGTTCCCAAGTGCCACGAGCGTGCCCAGGCTCCCGGCCGCCAACGCGACAGCAGAAAAGCCTGGCCGGGCTGAGCCTGGCCCAGCACTACTGAACCCGTGTGGAATCTTCCCGATCCCGCTGGCAGGGACACGCTGCCCAGGCCTTGCCAACACCAGCGACACAGGATACTGCCAGCGAGGGACCATTTTTTGTTGTTCTTCAATGTGCTGTGAAGGTGCTCGGTACCACCTCGTTGATCAAACACAACCAGCGCCCCTGTGCAGCTCTGGAGGGGTTTTGTTAACAGAGGATATCAAGCACAATTAGGCCATGGAACTCAGTAGAACTAACAAAGCAGACTTGACCTAGGCTTTCTTCTGCTTTAGAGCCTATTTCATGCCTTCAGCCTGAACTCCAGCTAATGACTTGTTGGAATACATTAGAAAAAGCCTGGCATTGTACGCAGCACCGCTGAAACCCAGTACAGGTCCCACAATTAATTTCCACCTGCCAGTTCCTCCTCAACATGTGCCTTTCTGTTCCTGTTGATGACCATTCTGCATTATTTTCCAGGAATCGTATCTAACGGATCATCCTTCAAATGTGTCTCCATCCCAGCAACACGCGCCACTGGATTCTTTTCACAAGCCACTCGCCGTTTCCTTTCATACGCTGCTCTGCAGATTTACTTGGAAACAGTGGCACTGCGATGTCTCCACTTCAGGAGGAGATCCGGGAAAGCAATCTTCCTCCCCACGGGATGCTGGCATGGAAATATGCTGAGAAGCCTGCGTTATTGCTTTCCCTCACTAACGGGTTCCTTTCTAAAGCTACTTCTTCTTCCCAAGCTGCCTGACTTTGGCGGAGCACCGTTTTCAATATCACATTGCATGAGATTCCAAATATACGCAAGTTATTTTATTTTACATTATATTCCCAAGAGGCCCTAAAAGAACTTTTCTATTAAGTAACGGTAATATTTAGAGCTTTATTATTACATAACACACTAGAGGTATCTATTTAAGCTGAAATTATTCCATTTTTTCACCTCAGCAAACTTCACAGCCTTTCTATACATTCTGTCATTTCACTCAATTAAAAGACATTAAACATGACCAAGTCTCTCGTACATCATGTCATCTTGGTGAGGAGGGACAGTGACTCTGCTTGTAAACAGACAGAAAAATTATAACTTCTTCTGCAGCACCTGACCAAGTTTTACACCAAATGTAAAATTTTGGGAGCTTTGGAGCACTCTCTTCATTCATCATAAAGCACGTAAAACTGCAATCACCAAACCTACAGAAGCATCCTTCAGCTAACACCACTATTTTGTTATTATTTCCAAAGAATCATAGACAATTGCTCTCATTAACTTCACCATTGTTTCATTTATAAATGAGTACATTTGTTGACTTTCAGTATCTCCATTGTTAGAATGAAAAAGAAACCAGAATGGAAGAAGCCCTTCAAAGTCACTCAACTATTCAACTGCTGCCTCAGCCCAAAACAACCCAAAATTTCTTTAAGCTGAGCTTTAGGGCATTGGTTCCACAGCCCTCCCATTGCTGCACTACCCTGACCGCCAGAAACTGCTCCCCACCATATAACCAGATTTCACATAAACCTATTCTCTTGCACTTGAAAGCAGAGGAAATTATAAGACAACAGCCTCAGTTTGCTCATTTTTAAAAGCAGAAATTTGGATCAAAGAGAGCATGTAAACAATAAAATAACTTCATTTAATATTCATTGGAGTGTTTCGATACATGAAAATGTAATCTGCATTATCACTGTGATGCCTCTACCTGCACGAGGCTGGTTTGGGACATCCCAGCTGTGCCCAGGGCAGCCCCGACACAAGTTGTCTCTTGATACAGGTCAGGGAGCAACTTCACCACTGAATTACCAGCACGTGTTACCTGGGTACCCGCAGCAAGACGAGAACATCACACCGGAACAACAGATAAAATGTGAGTTTGCAGCCCATAATAACTGCAGATTACTAAAAATTGTTCCCTAAGATACAAAATTTCAAAACCACGCACCATTGCGTGAACATAAAATTTGCAATTGAGGATGACTCTGTTTTCTTCCAGGGCTTGGGAAAGAAAAGGTTTACACTTTTTATTTTGTATTAGTTAACCTTCTAGATATTTCTGGCTTGCAAAACAATCGCTATGTGGAAAGCAGCTGCATTTAGTTAGAGACTTTTAAAAGAGTTTTCAACTCAGAGGTGATGTTTTGAGTCCCAGAAGACTGCTGCATTTCTACATGTGTTTCCAAAGAGCGGTATCTAGTGTCACACCTCAGGGAAGCTGCTTCCCCCCGCTCCTTTGCCTAGATTTATGTATTTGTATTTAAAATCCATACTCAAGCTTTAAAACACTCCCCTGCCCAGATCTCTTTTGAGATGCTTTTAAGTTAAAGTTCCCGTAATGAACACAACAGCTTCAGTAGATGTTAATTACAGAAACAAAGAAATTATGTCCTAAAGATAATCTGCTGACACTTCAAGCAACTTTTGTCACGAAATGTGAGACAACGATCATGGTAAGTCCAACAGTGACAGCTACTCTCATCCTTTTACAGGCTTATGGCAACAAAAGTAATTTGTTTGTGTGCAAACTCATAAGTGAATACTGGCTGAAATTGCAGCCTATGGACAAACCAATTAACCACAGGGACTAATCAAGAGCTGTAGAACTTTATCTCACAAGAGGCAACTTTCAAAGAAATCACCAGTACCCACTATAATCTGAAACACAATCTAGAGATCTGTGGTTTTACTTTATGCTTTTATACTCTTCACGCTTCTTCTATTGTGACGCCTCACAAAGTTACATGATACGCAATAATAAAGCTGAAGTGGTAACATCCATAGTCAGATACTGCAAAGAATGAAAAAATATCCAAGTTAGAGAGTTCCTGTGACTTATGTTCACAATTAACTCTGTGGTTTTATTCAGAACACTTGGGCCAGCCCGTGAGCACCCTTGGGAAGAACACGCATTAAAGGCGGCCTGAATGTACAAAGGAAAATGCGCTTTTTGTTTTGTTTTGCTCTCTACAAGGAAAGGTCATTGACAAAAAGGAAGCAGCGGGAGACAGGGGAAAAAGTGAAGACGAAAAGACAAAAAAGAGCTTTTGGAAGGCAACGCAGCAGAACAATTTTAGTCACTTGACAATATCCCAGCTAAATGGACAACTGGGTAATAATCCCCGCCGAAGGAGATGTGACAATAGCTGCGCGGGTCCCTGCCCCTCACGCAGATCCACATCGGACTCGTCCTACTGAGCTGCTACTCACACGAGGCCGTTTGTGCACATCTGTACGCGTTTACTGGAGCAGAGCGGCAAAACCTCTGGAAAGGGAGTTGTGTCTTCACAGATGTTTGGACCAAGCACAGCACAATGAGGCTCTGATCCTCCCGGACCGCCGGGAGCCAAGAGCCTAAACTGCTCTTCAATGTTTTTCTTGTGTTACAGAGTCAGGTTTTGGACTCCCATCCCACCTTTTCTGGTCGTAGAACTTAGGCTACCACCAGAGATGGACTTTCATTGCAGTCCTTATCTGACATGCTTGGGGAAAAAAAGAAAACTTTTACTTATTTAGCAGTCCATATTCTCTCTTTTTGAAAAATGTGAGGCTAAAAGGGTAGGGATTGAAAGGCTCCGTATGGTTGGTTGGGTTCCTGATGGAGCGAAATCTATTCACACAGCCGCTACAGTCATTTTAAAAATTGTAAAACACCTTATAATAGTTTGTTCATTTGTTTAATTAGAGTGTTAATTGTTCAGGTTCTCTTATTCTTACACAAAACCTAGATCTTTAACAAGTTTGGGGAGAAACGTAGTGTGTGGTTGCAGCATACATGAAAGATGCCTATCTATAAAAGAAAAAAAAATAAATCACTTGATCTGCCCAAGAGTCAACATTGTAAGCTTTTGCCAAAGATATTACTTAAAATACAGGAAATATTTCACTGTGGAAAGTAATTGTGCATAATGACTATATTAATAGCCATACATAAAGGTGGATTCATATAGATACTTCCCAGCAGAATTCACAGTAAATAAAAAATGGCCAGTTTTGGACCCAACATGAGCAGCTGCTTTATGTTTGTGGGTTTTTCTCCCCCTCCAGGCTCTGGGAAACCCACAACATTTCATATTACAATCCTAAAGTTTTGAAATTATCTGAAAAACAGGAAAAAAGATGGCCTGTCTTCCCAGCCCCCTTTTTAAAAATCCAGCTATTTGTTAAGCACATACAGCATTCCCTGGAGACACTAGAAAACAACATTTGAAAACTTTCCCACTGAGATGTCATGGAGAATTCCTCCCCTAAGCTAGAACATCATCCAGCCATTGAATCTGGAGCCTCCTGCGTCCAACAGAGTGACACTGCCATACCTGGAGGTCATTCAAATGGCCCCGCTACCGAACACACAGTCCCAGGTAATGGCATCATTAGGGACACGCTGAAACACGGCGAGAAATCCAGGCACACCAGAGCGTTGTATCTCTTAGCTACGACTTACTTTCTAAAGGCATCTATCCTACAGCATCTGTAATTTGGCTTGGAAGTTTTAAAACCACAGCTTTTTCAGTTCTGAACTGCTAAGTACTTTAACTCAGCCTTCTCTCTTCAGTCTTCACTGTTTTCCTTCTTTAAATACTAAACACATCCATATTATCAAGCAGGATTTTTCAGAAGTGCATTGTGATTTAAGTACCCACCATAAAATACCTTCAAGGAGACGGAGTTCATGAGTATCCACCTCTTGCTGAAATTCTCATGCAGGCATCCAAAAGCACTGCTCACTTTTTACTGACTTGGCCTCAGAAATCAGCCCTTCTTGCCTAATTCCAGCCAGGTCCCTTTATGCCTGTGCTATGCTTTAAACATATAAATCATTTGCAAACGGCTGAAATCAAAACCCTAATAAAACAGAAGGATTGCAAAATAAATACTACTCGTTAAAGCTAAATCAAAGAGGCTTTCTTTAAGGGTATTGTTTAATTTTTTTTTTTTTTAATTGGAAGACTACGAGGGCGATGAGATGGCAAAACAGCCCCCAAAGCTGGAGCTAAAGGACAAGTCATCATTGATAACACCACCTCGGGAACCATAAATCACGTATCAAAAGCGAGATTGCCTGGGAACGGCTACACTTCGCTAATAACTCAGCCGAACACTTGGAAGGGGTTTTCTACGAAGCAATTAAACACAGATCAAGTATAAAACTTGGAGTTCGTTAACGGGTGTGGGGGAGCGCTGGAGCCGCGGGCTCCCCAGCGGGCGGAGGGGCCGCGCAGCCCACGCAGGGCGGCGGCCCCGGGCAGCCGGCGGTTCGAGCCCCGCAGCCGGGCAGCCCGCGGTTCGAGCCCCCCAGCCGGGCAGCCCGCGGTTCGAGCCCCCCAGCCTTCGAGCCCCGCAGCCGGGCAGCCCGCGGTTCGAGCCCCCCAGCCGGGCAGCCCGCGGTTCGAGCCCCCCCAGCCGGGCAGCCCGCGGTTCGAGCCCCGCAGCCGGGCAGCGCCGCGGTTCGAGCCCCCCAGCCGGGCAGATCGCGGTTCGAGCCCCCCAGCCGGGGAGATCGCTGTTCGAGCCCCGCAGCCGGGCAGCGCCGCGGTTCGAGCCCCGCAGCCGGGCAGCCCGCGGTTCGAGCCCCGCAGCCGGGCAGCGCCGCGGTTCGAGCCCCGCAGCCGGGCAGCGCCGCGGTTCGAGCCTCCCAGCCGGGCAGCCCGCGGTTCGAGCCCCGCAGCTGGGCAGGGCGCCCGGCCGCGCCTCATGGCCACCCCAGACCCCACACGGGCGGCACCGACAGACTCGGTCCCGGTCTCCCCCTCACAGACTCCCCGCCCCGGTCTCGCCCCCGTCCCGCCACGGGCGAGCGGAAGGTCCCGCCGGGACGCGGCCCCACGCAGCCCTACCTTGCGTGGCGTCCCCCAGCTCCGCCCGGCTGCCCGCACGCAGCAGCAGGAGCAGCGGGAGCAGCAAGAGGCTCCCGTCCCCGCCGCCCGGCTGCTGCATTCCTGAGCCGGCGCCGCCGCTACTCCCACATCCACCGCGCAGCGCCGGCGTCCCGGGCCGGCCCGCGTCTCCTCCTCCTCCTCCTTCCGCGCCGCCGACCCGTCCCACGCCGCGCCTTCGGGGCTGCGCTCTCTCGGCGGGCGGGGAAGCGGCCGCCGCCTCTGCCGCCCTCAGCCCCTCACTTGTCACTTTGCGCCAGCTCCGCGCACAGAGCGGCCCGGCCCCGGCCGAGCCCCCCCCGGCCCCGGCCCCGCCGCAGCCCGGCCGAGCAGCGCCCCCTACTGTCCCGCCCGCCCCGCCGGCCCGCGCGCCGCAGAGGGGCGCTCGCCTCTCCCCGGCCGGCGCCATTTTCCCCGCGCCTCAGGCAGCAGATGGGCTCGGCGCCCCTCACCTGCGGGAACTCGCGTCCCCGCGGAGGGCAGGCGCCCTTCCTCACAGCCCGACTCATGCCTTTCCTTTCAGAGCAGGTGGATTTATGAAGGCGGCAGTTGGGTTTACCATCCCTTTCTCTCCCCACTTTCCAAGGGTCTGACACTCATACAGCCAACACAATATGTGGGATTATTGCACCTGGGGGAAACCACTTTTCCAGGCAGAGTCTAGTTTAGTTATTGTTACCTCCATTCCTGGTCATCCGAGGTTTCTCCCTGGTCTTCTGTCATGCATGAGAGCTGGAATACCTCGTCAGCAAACCTCGCTGAGGAAGCTCCCTGGTCACAAAGTGAAGGACGCCATGTCAGTAGGGAGGTGGTGAAATCACCACTTCGGGGTGTCCGACTCAACTCTAAGCGCAGGTCAGCCCGCACCTGCCCCCACACAAAGGGCTCGTAGCAATGGAGGTGGGAATGATGCAGGTACCTGAGCAGCGGCAGCTCCTCCTGTCCCTGAGAAGGACATCGCTGGCTGCCCAGACACAGCTGTGGCTGCAGAGAGGGCAGCTGGTCGGTTTTACATAATTTGAAGTTTATCCCACTGAGCTCTACTTTTTAAGATCGTTTCTGCTGAAACGAAGCAAAGAAACTGAGAACTCACAGTGTGGAAAAGTGATTTCTCAACTATTCTTCATATGTGGGTTGATAGTCAAGAGCTTCTAATTTTCCCCTCACAACATTTCCAGTTTATTGGACCTCTATTTTTCCTGTCAGTCAGGACCTCAAAAGTCCAGTTTGCATTTTAGGAATAATTTTCAACCCTTTCTGCCTTAGTGAAATCAACATTCAGCATACTAACTTATCCTAGTTTTGCTTTTATACAAAAAACCAAAAGCCTACCTGAAAAGAAGTCAGGTGTAGCTACTGCCTGAGACCGTAAGTGCCAAGAGCAACATTTTAATCCTCCTCTTCACTCTCCATTTTATCACAGCTGTAACTGTGGTCAGGCAGGTTCCATAGTAGATGGCACAGGTTTGCTGGAGCTACTAGGAGCGATAACTACTTTCCATCCAGGAGAATGATCACATTCCTGGGATGCTTAGATCAGGTTTAGGATTTCAGAAGTTAGCAACTGCTTAATAAAAAGTTCATAAGGAGAGTGGAAACAAGGACAAGATTAAAAGAATTTCCTCCTCGCTTCCTGCTAGATCAGATCCACCCCTCTTAGGCTCGCTTTCTGCCATATGAACCTTGTATTTCTTGTCAGACGCTAATAGAGTTCCAAGAGGAGGAACAAACCCAGATAAGCATCTGGCCACGTGTTAGAGAAGGTGCTTGAGGTCTGAAACCACCTTCTCCTCACATACACAAACATGCACATATCCCTCCTCAGACCAGGGAGGACAATGTCAAGAATTATGCGCTTCCTAGGGAGTGACCAATGTACAAATACAGATTAAATGGAAGAGGCAAACCAAGCTTTTTACTGCCAGAGCTGTGACAAGGTGTGACACATGGAAGGGACTGTCTGCTGCTGGGACCCGGGTGCCTGGGTTTGCAGCATGGTGGGGTTTAATTTCTGCAGCATCAGATGAAGTAGCTCCCTGTTCAAGGTGCAGAACTTTTTGCCACCTTGCTCCAACGTGCCTTAGGATGCAATTTCACAGGTGGGTGAAGGCAGCCATGCTGCTACCATCCCTCCCTGTTGCCAATCGCACATTCCCCAAACATTCCTTGTGTCAGCTCTAGTAGTTGCACAGCCCCACAGGACCTGCCCTTTCAGCAGCAGCATGAGCTTAGGCCAGCTTAAACCATGCACAAAGCCAGAGCTGACTCAAATCAAGGTTAGGAAGGACCCACATCATTTGCTTTCCCAGGCAGCAACATGATCTTCCCGGTCCTGCACATTGTTTCTGACACAAAGAACCAGGAGCTGAGGTGGTTCAAGAGCTAAGCTGACAGATAGTGGAGATAGTTCTGCCAATTTAGGTCCTAGAACCACCTTTTTCCCAGGGCAGAGCAAACACTCTTTGGTCCTCAAGGAACAGGGAGCTGAAGGTGCCACAGCCAGCAGAACAGGGGTCTCACCAGCCAGAGCCTGTCCCACTACCCTCAAGCAAGGGCCAGGGCCAGCTCAGCGTCTAGATCATCAGGCAAGTTGGTGGTGGTGAGACAGGTCTGAGATCAAGCTGAGGAATCAACCGCAGGTCAGGCTCCGTTCCAGCAATGGTCACTGGGGCACAGCCCAGCGATAAGACAGGTCTGAGGTCATGCAGGGAAGTCAGTCCATGTGTCAGCATCCAGAGCAGCAGGTTCCACAGCCAGGCACTGGGATGCTGGAGCTGCAGACAGCTAGTCCTCTGACATAGCTCAGGCAGGGACTAAGCAAAGGGCAGGGCTGAGCTGAAATAGAGCCCCTGGGCAAGGGTAGGGTGGGAGGCCCCAGATGAGGCTGGTCAGTGATTAAGGGCTATAAGTGCCCTCAGGGGCCTGACACTGATCATCCAGGTACAGGAATACAGGAGCTGATGCCAGGGAGAAGGTCAAGCCCTCCAGCTGGGGTAGGATTTCTACAGCACCAGCCCAGACTTGCTTGCCCTGGGCCCCTAAGGTGACATTTCAAGTCACTTCTAAGCTGATCTAACAGCAAGCTGCTTGCAATTAAAAAAAAAAACTTAAAAAAAATTAAAAAACCAAACCCAAAACCCAACTCTTGTTTCCTGTATGTTCATCTGGGCAAGTCCATTCAGCCAGCTGATCCCGTGGAAAACTATGAGCAACGTTCCTCCAACTCATCCAGCTGGGTCAGCTCCCCCAGCAGCTGCTGGGCTGTGAGATCCAGCGAAAGCGAGTGGGACCCTTGTTCAGGGCTGGGGTAGGAGCAGCTGAACCGCTGCTTTTGGCAGCAACCTGCCTTTGGACTTGTTGAGCTGTAACACAAAAGCGTTTCCTTAATCTGTTTGTTGTGTCATGCAGTAAAATGTCTGTGAGGTCCAGACTCCTCTGAGCTTGGCATAACCCATGGTGGTGCCTAAAGGTACGAGAGAAGCTTCTGGTAGATGGGGAGACTAAATGCAGATTCCCCAAATCTTTAGTTAGCTTCTAAGTGTTAGATATGTGCAGTATGAAAGGAGAAATCATTTGTGATTAAAAACCAAACCATTTATTTTTAGCTGCAAATCTACCAAAGCACATGCAATTAGCAAATATAAATCACTTCCTGGCTTGAAGACCGTTCAGCACAGCACATAAATGAAAGTTAAAACATACGTTTTGGGAATACATGGTACATCTGCTCTCAATCTGCAGCATTTTGAAATCAATACATATATTCTCCCTCCTTTTCCTTTAACATGCTGCAGACTGTCATACCACAGTGGAAGAACTAAAAATATTAAACAAAGGAACTAGAGCGGACACAGCCCTAAATACCATAAAATGAATAGCACAGAGTATTTGGAATGATCCGATGGCAAAAAGTAGTCGAGGTGAGGATAAGCACTGGCTTGGGATGACAAATTAGAGAGAGTTTGTCCTCCATGGTCTACAGGATGATTCGGAGATGTAATGCGCAGATAAAGCTTCAGAAGGTGAGTCTGGGGAGAAGAACCGACTGTTTGATGCATGTCTACATATTTTAAAACAACGAAAGGCTTGTAGTCAATATCTTAGTGGAATTAGTTCCCGCAGGGAAAATGTATTACACAGATTTTTTTTTTTTTTTAAATGAAAAGATAGCAAAGAAGCTGACTGTCTGGGAATGATTTGTAAGTACAATAAACTTCACAAGAGGATGATAAGCAAAGTATTGTAAGAGAATAGTGTCAGAAGTACAGCAAAACAAAAGAGGAACATTACACGTTTGTAGTTACTGACAATGAGTGTTCTTAAGTATCATGTCACATTATAAAAGAATCCTTGTTTTCCTTTCCATCTCTCACTAATACTTCTATTAATCTATACCAGATTTTTTTTCATTCAGACATTTGAGGCCATATCAATCATCCTTTGCTCATTTGAAATCCAACTAGAATTACAGGGGCATGGTAAGGCTTCCAGAGTGGAACCTGGATATACGGCCAGGAGTGCCCATGGGCTCCCAGCAAGACTTCATAGAAATCTGATTTCACTGCTGACTTTTAAATGCTGACATAACGTGGAAAACAACAATTGCTGGTACTTTTTAAGGACTGGAGATTTGCATATGTATTTTTCTTATGCTGCTAATGCTTTAGAATAGGAATTCTGTCTAACGTATGTGAAGACATTGTCTCACTTGATGCATCCTTCATCTTGCAGCTGAGTTTTCAGGAGCAAGTGCAGTATAAACAATTACACGTTTCTTTAAAAGGAACAGGAGATATGAATGTGTTATGAATTCTCTCTCGAAAAAAAAATCAACAATTGTATAGAGACTAGGCATGTACAAGACAGACATATATCTTGCTAAGCAATCTTTTCCTTTTTATTTTGAAAGGCAACGGGTTAGGCCAATGAGTAGGTGCGTTTGTGCCAATCTTTGCAGCAGCTCTGTCTCCTCCTCAGGCTGAGTTTTTTTTCTTTGCCTGAGGAGGAGAGCAAAGGGCTGGATGTCTGTCAGGAACAGTGGAGAAGAGAGAACGGTCAGGGGTCAGAGGACAGGTTGTAGCCCTGGGGAATGACAGAGGGAGTATCAGGAGGTTCAGTACAATCTTGTTCAGATAATCTAGTTCAGTCTGTGATCTGGGAGTACTTTGAAAATTGGCAGAAGACTGTGGAAAAGATAAAAGGAAAAGCCATGAAATAGACCACAATTCTCTCCCTTTCATATGTGTATTACACTGGAAATTTATATATATAGCAGAAGGACTCTGTTCTTTATATCCTGGAATTACAAACCTCCACAACATGTAATGTTACCCTTCTGGAAAAATGAGGGTGATAGAATGGGACACAAACACCACCAACTACTTAATAACATATGCAAATATTGGCGTGCTTCTCACGCATTATTTTTGTTGTTATTACTTTATTTTTGAAACTGTGTGTTGGCACCCCAGCGTTTCATTAAATTTAATATCCATTGTGCTGGACGCTTTCAAAGCTTTAATTTAGCAGTCAGGTATGGTACAGGGCAGGACGGGCAGCAGGAGCAGCGTTCAACAGTGATGCTTCCACATAGTCCCACAGGCTGGCTATTTGCATTTCAGATGCTGCGCTTTGTAGTTATCCTTCGGGAGGAAAGAGTTGCAGTTGTTTTACCTCCGACTTTCTCATTAGCCCCAGAAGTGAGTCTTGAAAAGAAGGCAATGGATGTACAGCTTAGTTCAGGCATGACCGGGTTGTACTTTTGCAAAATATCTCAGGTAATTTCAGGTGAAACTCCTCCTTAACTTCAAAGGGGCCACGACTCCTCTTGCAAAGTTTGTTTGCTTTTTCTAAAAGGAATCAATTAACCCATTCCTCAAAAAGCTGATTCAGGGAGGAGGTTATTAAGGCAATAGTTGGGAAAACAACTGATATTACATTCAGCTGTCTTAATCCATTACTTCACACCATTCCCAGGTAGCCCCAGACCAGCCTGTAGTAAGTTAGTCCTTCCACTTTCCAAAACAACATCATCTTTGTGGCCAGGCATGTCAAGCAGTAAAATACTTCAGTCATTAGAGGTAAAAGAATGGCACATTTTTTGCAGGAGAAAAATAGGTTCCAGAATTCATGGCTTGACAGGTTAATAAGAAGGCCTGTACATTTGCCTTTACAATTTATTTACTTGTAAGTCTACGTGGGGATTTTGTTAGGGATTTGGCATCTTAAACAGGTTCTTATTCCAACAACATTTCAATTCACCTTTAAGACTTTCAATTAAGACAAACTGAACTAGAGATCCGTCGGTGAATTTGCATGGAAGTTAGCAGGGGGCTGGCAAAGCCATGATAGCAGGGTTTAGGGATCAGTTTTATAGACTTGTATTGTACTATCTAACATCTCGTATTTTCCACTCATTCTGCGTGTAAAACTTTTATTGATATCAGCGTGAGTTTAGCACGCCACTAAAACGGAGACTATGCCCCTAGGACACAAAATGATGTAAGGTACCCCGTTTAGTTACAACAATTTGGCTGCACTAAATCTTGATGTTGAATGTTTGGTTTAGTTCCCCCATAAACTTCGTCTGCTGGATTTATATATTTTGGCTCCTTTTATTTTGACTCTAGTGGCTAAATTTGCAATGGGCTTAAGTGAAGGCAATTCCACTCGCACCAGCAGCAAATCTGCAGCACAGTGGGTATTTCTTGTTATATAAATACAGAGCCTCATCTGGCAAGATGCTGAGGGGACTCACTTGTTCAGGTTTCTGCGAGATCTGAGAGCGCTCAGCACCTCCAGGGAGAAATTCCAGACCTTGCAGCAACTGAACCTCCGCTCAGCGCAGCCGTGGTCATTTTCTATAGCCCTTTGTCCGAATCGGTGTACACAATACCTTTCCTTACCATCTTTTTAATCACAAACACTAAAATATTTCTTTTCCTAGCTCTTGTAAAAGCGCACCTCTATCTGCAACAAGAATTATGTATATGATGAGGATGATGGAGGGTTTTTTCCCCTCTATAGCTCTGTGAAATGTAGCTTTCACTCGCATGGGTGTGGGGGTTTCTAAATAAAGCTGTATTTCAATAATGGCTTCAGTGGGATTTTTTAATTCTTCTGCTCTGTTTAGAGGGGGTTTTTCAAATCCATTTCAATTCCAGTGAAAATGTCTCTGATCTGATAAAGGAGATGAAGTCATTGCATAGGCTTACTATTTTATTTCCATAAGGTTTGCAAGTTTTGTTCCCTGCAGTGTTTCGGAGCCCAGGAGTATTCATATGATTTGTAAAAGGAAAGTTCTATGGAGCAACATTTGGTCACTGTTGTCTGAATTTCATTATTCTGTTCTCCAGACTAGCAGAGGGGAAAAGTGCATGTTAGCTGGGTCACAGTCTGAAATGTGAGAGCAGGCAACTTTTTCTAAAGTTTATGGGAATGAAAGGAAATTTAATACTGTTCAAAAGAGAGATTTAAAGTTGCATCATGTGAAAACAATTGGAGAAGTTTAATCCTGAGGTCTCGGGTTATTTGGTAACTAACATGACCATTTGTCAGGCTGCTAAAGCTGAAGTTGGCTTTGCCTCTGTTAACAGTTGGCCTCTGTTTTGGCGTGGTATTGCAACACCGAAGGAACAAATACAACTTATATTGGTTTTATAGACCACTATTAGTTGTCGTCGTCTTTATCCTTTCAGCTCACGCCGTCTCTGCTTGTCTCCTCTGAGCTGCAGATCTCCCACCGATCCCAGCAACACGTGCTGACAAGCCTTTCATGGAAAAGGGACAGCAGACCTTGACAGCTCCGTAGACTTTCAAAATGCTGAATACGTATCCGTAATTTAACCTTCACCTCTCAGACTGCTTCAGGACTCACACCTTTCATTGTATGTGGAATAAAAGCAATGGGACCCTGGGATGTAACCGAATATTTAATATTTTTTCATGTTTCTAGTGTATCACTTATGCTTTTAGCAAAATGTTGATTAAAACATTCTTTATATTAGTTTCTGTGGAGTAAATGAAACTGAAAATCTACAGAGCTTTAAAAGCAGAAAAATCAGAGACGTTGTCTGGAGTGTTCCATCACAAATTGTATCAAATAACCTCCAGCAAAACCTCTGTTAAGGAAATTATCTTGTAAGGCAGCCCGCATCTCCCCATGTCGTCATCTTCTCCCTGCCACTGATACATCCTCTCTGGTTTTGGCACCCACCCCGGCACCTTCTGTTTGGCCATTGCTCAAGGTCTCTCTACACAAATTTAAAATAATGTTAATCATTATTAATGGGGGGAAATATATATATGTTACAAAACCTGCACTGCCTTTTCTGCAGGCTCACCTGATGGCACAGTCACTCCTCAGACACCCGTGCTGGAAGTTTCATAAAGGGGATTTTAGTCAATGCTGAAAGCGCAGAGCAGAGCAGGGCTTGCAGATGTTGAAGTTAAAGATTGATCTTGAAGCCTCGTGTTCCCACACACACCTACAAAATAGAAAGGAAACCTAGAGAGGAAAAATATATTAGGTACGGAGAAGATGGAAAATTGGAAGATTGTGCAGGAGACTGAAGAGGAGGAAAAGCTGGAAACGAAGAAGGGAAAAAAGGAGAAGAAACTCCAAAAGTTGAGATGAAAGCAAGATCCAGTATGCAAACACCGAGCGGCAAAACCATTGTGTGTCATTTTGCAGGAATCACTGCATAGTGAGAGGAATCGGTAGCACTTCCCTGGATCTAAAAAGCAATTCCTATGAAACAGCCAGCAGCTGTGCTGTTTAGCATCAACCCATTCGGTAATGGCAGAAAAAAATTAATAATACGTTATTTATATAGGAGCTGAGGTATATTCTGTACTGTCTTTCTACCACACAATAAGTTTAACACACGTGCACGCGGGCATTCAGCTACTTAGTGGGTTTTCAGGGCCTGTATATAAAATTGAAAAATGCAGCTCAGCTGCTTTTTATAAGACATTTACAATAATCACTTCAAAGTAGAACATACAATAGCTGCTTAAAAATTGACGTTGATTCCCTCTATGATAGAGAGCTCACCAGTACAGCCTGGGCATTTGAAACCACTAATGTCTAGTTTCGTTTCTGCTGCTGTTTAATTTGCATGGATCTATTCCATCTCTTCTTTTTTTTTTTTTTTCTTTCCTGAAAGCAGAAAAATCAAACATCTTACATTGCTAGGGCTGACATAAATGTTATCAACAGTAAATGCCTGAAGTGTTGCCAGAAGCTCCACTGTCCCACCTGCCACCCTGAGCAAGATCCTAATTAGCAGCCCTGTACCTGCAGCACATTTTTGCTTTGCAATAAACTACAAAATCAATGGCTTTGATTTACATTAAACATTTTACTCAATCAAAACAAAAAGTACACCAGCGTGTTGCTATAAACAGAGCAAGTTCCAAACCAGACGGGTGCGTTACTGAACCCAAACACCGATTTTGTGCGCTGTAGATTCCCTTTGCTTCTGCCGGGGCAGCTTTGGCTCTATTTTGCCATGTTTCTTTCTGTGTCGTGATTCTAATAACTAATAGAATGCCAGGAGATATTTTAAGCAAGACACAAACAGCACAAGTAATGATACCCAGCAGCTTTGTGTCCATATTTATACTTGCACCTCAAAAATCTCCCACCATCCAGCATCCGTCCTGACCCCAATTTTCACCGAGGGCAGAGCAGGCAGGGGCTGAGGCCTCACCACAACTTTTCCCTTAGGAAAATAAAAAGAAGAAGGAATAAACCAAAAAAAGCAACAACAAAAAAAAAGCTTTCCAGCAGATCCTTCCGCAGCTGACACTCAAAACTAAAACCTAGAAAACATGGGGTACACTCTGAGCTCTGAAAATTGTCAGAGCTCATGTACTCCTGACAAAGGCGGTCAGGACCTCACCGGCCATGTCCATGTAGGCATGCTAATAAACTCCGATTTAGCTATTTAAAGTAACACTTTGCTACTAATTAACTTCTTCAGCCTAAGCTGCATATAACCGACGCTTCATTTTGCTTTGTAAAAGGCTGCGCTTCACCCTGAAAGATGTAGGCGTCTGGAATTAGACAAGAACATCATTTAAATATATATACTTTTTTTTCTCTGTCATCCAAGTGGTCAGACTGTCAAACAGTTCAAATTTCTTACGAAGGGAGAAACACCTCCAAAGTGTTGCTGAGCCAAATTAAACCCCAGCATCGTTTAAAAAAAAAATCACATTCTTTCATTTTGTGCCATGGATTGTAAGAGCTGCGCGTCTGATTACTGCCATCATAAAATTTCTTCTTTGAGGCTGACTATAATTACAGAGTATTTTAACGCTTTTATCTTTGGGCTACACTGGGACAGGACAGATTTGTAGTCTCCGTCTCCTGTTTCATCTACTTTTGCGCAGTCAGAAGGAAAAAAATACAGAAAACTTTCTCTCTCCTTCCCCTTTTTCTGGACAAGTGTGTAGTGTTAGCACAGCCCAACCAGGCTGCAGCGATACATTCAGTTCGGGGAGGGAGCAACACTCAGACCTGAGCAGGAAAATGCTTATCTCGAAATAAATCTTAAACACAGGAAAGCTTCTGTCTCGGGAAGGGTCCGTGCAGGCAGGTGCCCCAAAGGACTTGCATGAGGGATGCTCCGGCCAGGGCAGGTCTTCAGCACCGACCGGCTGGGTTATCTACCTTCTCATTTCAATAGCAGCCATCTCCAGCATTTTAACCCACATTTATCAGATTTATTCTGTGATACTGGATCCTGCCCCACCTTGCTGGTGGCTCCTACGGGCAGCCTGAGCCTTGCTGCTGCCAGGAGCCAGCCCGAGCCGTGCTTCACGGACGGGATGGCGCTGGTCATTTCTGAAGGTCTCCCAGCCTCGCCGTGGGAGGTTAATGGCATTGTGAAGGGACACACACCACTGGTAATTTTGTGCCAGAAACAACACAAGCACTCTGCTTGCGAACTTCCTAAACTCCTCCGCTTCCCTCCAGCTCCCCCCGTCTCCCAGGAGCAGTGGATAAACACGGAGTCAAATGATTCAAAGCTTCGCATACGCACTCGCCGTGACACAGGACTTTACCATTTATTCCCTCTCTATAACTTAACTTTTTTTACCTTCCTTTCTGCTGTGGATGCAAGGGCTGTTGTGCATGTAAATAAGCTGGGGTTTGTTTATCAAGATGATGCTAATTATAACTCGTGCCATTGGAAAAGAGAGGATTGATGTTTAATAACAACTTCAGCTGCTGTATGAATCCACCCTGACGGCTGCGGCTTTGGCTCCTCTCACATGGAGCACGACGATGAAATTGCAGATCTGGACTGTTGCTCCGTGCTGGGATTCCTCATCCTAGTTAAAACTCAATTTGTTCCCTGTAATCAAGCTCTACGCGAGTGTATCTGAGTGTTTAGCCACAGAGAAAAAAATCTGAGTTTACAGAATTGAAGTGCAGGTGGGATGCTGTGAGCAGCACGTTCTCTGCTGGCACATAGAGCCATTTCCCGTAACAGGGAATAGGGCCCTTATCTCTGTTAATGCTGGCTTGTAATCACAACCTGTGAAAACAAAGGCAGCAAAGGCGAGGGAATACTAAGGAAAGGGATGAAAAGAAGCTCTGCAGATGGTGGAGAAAGCGCACAGAGACACCAGGACATGCTGGAGGTCCTGCATGCCGGGACAACGTGGGAAAACATTGACAAAAAAAGATAATTGGTTTATTTGATTTGATAATTTCATTTGCAGCCACTTTCCTCGCCTGTGCCTGGGCATAGCTGTCAGTTCTGTGATGGAGACATGCTGAATAACATGCGCCCTTCACGGCAAAGCTGCCAAAACAGATTATTTTTTTCAAAGGCAACTGGCAATTTTGCCTCAAACTCTGGATGTTGAAGATCTAGGGATTAGACTCTGGCAGGGGGATTGGACTAGATGATCTTTTGAGGTCCCTTCCAATCCCTAACATTCTGTGATTGTCATTCCTCACATACTTTTTTTTTTGAACACCCCACAAAAGGCAGCATCGTGCAGTGTTTTCCTGAATTGTTTTAGCCAGTCTCAAAGGAACTTTTGCTTTATCAGGCTGAATTTCAGGTTTGTGCCAATACTTCTGCTCGGGAGATCTGCTTGGGGACAGTTTGGCAGCCTGTGTGCTCACTGAGGACTTCGGAGATGCAGCAATTGCGAATGGATGCCCAGATTACAGATCAAATCACACTGAACTGAGGTGTTGCAAGACCCTGGGCCTGCTGGAGACTGTCCCGAGACTCTTTACCAGTGCTGCCATCTAGAGAGAAACCGGCCATCTTCTGCAGACGGAGCATTATCAGATCCTACAGAAGCAATGGCAGCTCTGCCAGACCCACCAGATTGGGACAAGAAAACACCGAGTGGTTGGGCTGATTTCTGCTGCGTGTATGGCTGTGCCTGCTTTTGTTGGTGAGCTCTTGTGATGCATTTTCATTTCTGAGCAGTGGAAACTGCATGTAGAAATCAGATATTGCATTACGTAAACTCGGGGTAAAGATGAAAACGCAGACGACTAGTGAGACATCTGGATCTAATTGGGCTCCTCCGGGATGGACAGGAGTCTCTAGCTTTAGTCTGAAGAGAAGCAAAGAAAGAGCAGGAGTAATTTTTCATGTGAATACCCATCTGCACAGAGGGGCTGAGTCTCTGCACACACCTCTGCCGCCTCGTCTTTGGCAAACGTGGCCCATTAAGTGCCGTATGGCCTGATCGTGTTTCTGTCGTTACACACCGTCACTGACTTGGATGGAATCCGCTATAATACAGCCCAGGGGTAAAAGTGAATTTCCTGAGAAAATAATGACTAACCAAACCTTGGCGTGTAGAATGGAAGTCTCCCGTATTCAGAGCTGTACCAGTTATCCTTGACCACCAGCTGTTTTCCCTTCATTTGCTGGATATTCAGAGATGTGCTGGCACTCAGGCAGCTGCCAAGAGCTACGTCCCACTCAGTGACCCAGCAGGCAAATCCACCTGGGCTTCCCCAAGAGCAACCTTTTGCCTGTAGCCGTAGCCATATCCTTCTCCTGTGCAAAGCCCCAAATCCCCTGAGCTGAACAGCCAAGGGCCACGTGGGCACAAACTGTTTGTCATGAGGGAAGGGTATCGACAAGGGGGAAGAGTTTGGGATCCACATGTGGGTGCAGCGGAAAGGAACAGCTGAGGAACTGTAGCTGAGATAAAGCCACGAAGAGTGCAGGAAGGTTTCTGGCTCATTCTGAAGACGCTGAAATTCAGGAGCCCCAGGAGAAGGGAGCTGCACGCCACTACCGAGCCGTCAGCACCATTACGGGCAAGAGAGCAGGTTTGAATACACAGAGTTTGACTGAAAAGCACCCGCGGTTCAGCAGAAGGAACTCAGGACTGACCTGCTATAAAAAGAGGCCAACCGTGAACTACGGGGTCACTTGTTCAGGCCACACTTAAAAGGCAAATTAGAGCAGCCAAATTGTTTTTCCCCCACTAATCCCAGCTTTGCAGCCAGGGGGGGTGGAAACCTCCAAGCCCCAGCCGTGCCAAGTGAGGCGCTGGGCTCGCAGGACCAGGACAGGGGCACGGAGAACGTGACTCTCCCAGACGCGGGCAGGAGCCTTCCCTGAGCTGGCAGCCGCCGCGGTGCCGGACGAGGATGCTGCACACACAACAGCTCTTTGCAGAACAGCAGCTTAGCAGAGCCTGCCTGGGGCAGCAGCATTTCCTACCTTAGCTTTTAGCATTTATTACTATCTCTTTTTTTCCCTTTCCCCTAAGACTGATCTAGATCATTCTATTGAGCAGTGATTACAGTGTTAACGCAGTTTACAAAATGTATTTTTGCAATTCTATAATTGAATCAGACTGAAGCTCTATGGTGTAAATTCTTCCTTTGTCTCTTGGCGTATTTTATAATCACCGATTTACACTGTTTTCAAGTTTGTTATTAGCTGACTGAGAGATCAAATGTTTCCATGCCCTACAAAAGAAGCTGTCAAGTACATTAAGGCTTGGTCTTTCAAGTGCTCAGGAGACAGGAGACTCCCCAGATTAATTTGGAAGCTTCCTTGCTGACTGCATCTGCCCTTTCCTGGCCGCGTGGTTCACGCTTCCACTGATTCATTTGGCAACAGTCACAGAAGTGTCCATGCTAACGATGCCTGATGTGGGGTATGGAAATGGAGTCCTTCATTAGACCCCCAAATACTCCCAACACGTTCTCCGCTAAAACGATCACAAACCTCCTCTGCGGATTAAAAAGGGAAGAGTGACCCAGCTCTGTGCTGCAGAGTAGGAGCAAAGAGAAGGTGGTTTCATCACAGCCCAACAGGGTGGTGTGGATTTACCTGGGGTTATTTTCCAGAGTCCTCCCCGTTGCTGGAGGGTGTCGCCTCCATGGATGAGGAGCATCCAGGGCGTCGGGGTGGGAACATGGCTCAGCTCCAGGGATGGATTCCAGGCAGTAACATCAAACAGCTACAACTGTGTCCAAAGTGACCCTCTCTGTGCCCTTGGATAAGATATTGCACATTAATGCCTGCAAATCTGATTATTTCAAGGATCTTACTATCCACATTCACCCAAACAAGAGCTCATCAAAACAATGTTGGATTCTTCACGAGGGAGCCTATCACGATGTAAGAAAATGAAAGAGCACTGAACGGTAATTGTAGCCCGTATCACTTTAATATCCTGCAATGCTCGTTATTGCTCATTTCTCTGTGGAGGGTTTGTTGTGGGTTTTTTCTACTACAGAAGGCAAATGCAGATCAATTTACATAATTTGTTTTTAAAGGGAAAAATCTACGTAAGTGGAAAAATACTCAGCCTTAATACACAGCCATTGCTTATTCAGAGACATCACATTTAAAAGACTATGTATCAACAACCATAAAGCATTTCTGCTTCTTTTCCAGGAAAGTTTCCAAGATAGAAAAAAGCCTCTGTATTATTGAAGAATTTAGTCCCTCTGTTATTTCTAGAGCCTTTTGTTTAAGAGAGAAAAATAAGTACATATGCTAAACCAAACAGCTGTGCTAATGAGCACCATACCCAAATTGCCAGCAGTGCTGTGTGACGCAGAAAAGCAGCACAGCAACGTGCACGCAGAGTGGGGACAGGGGCTGGGTTTTATTGTCTATCCTTTGCAGTGCAATAGCATTCTTAAATACAGCAATAAAATTAATATTCCTCTTTTAGTGACAGATTTGACAATGAAAGGGGAGACGGGCTGACGTCCTTCACTCGGCGTGCGCTCCAGCACAGGGGCTGACCAAGCCTTTATGTGATGACGGTTGGGCCGGTGCGGCCGGTTCTTTCGTGAAGCTGTGAGAGTTTCAGTGCAATAGAAATGAGAGGTGCCAGCATGACCTGCCGAGAGGAAAGAGATGGCTCAGAACTGCAGAGCAGGACACATCACATCCACCCTTCCCTCGCAGGTGACACCCAAAACTCAGCACCTGCTGGTCAAGGCACTGTTTTGGGTTCATACACGAGCTGTGGGACCAGCGAGAGGGATGGCACGGTGAGGGACGCAGCATTACATCGCAGAGAAAACCCAAACACAGCTCTGGTACTGCTGCTGCCACCTGCATCCTACCATACTCCAAACTCTGCTGCACCATCAGCACAGGACAGTTAAATCCTAAGTTTAGTTTGTGCCTCTCAGAATGCGGGGCTTTTGTTGGTCTTTCTGTCAACAATGGCACAGTAAGTTATGCAAAAAGAGCTCAAAGACTGTTTGCTGGGGCATATAAAATGAAGATTATTTTCCTCCCGTGCCTACAAGAGAGGTTGACAGCATTTTTAAATGATGCTGTAAAGAGTAAGTATTAAACTTAGTACAGAACGGGTCAGCATCATCTTATATACAACTGCATCCTTTTACCCCCATGTATTTGTTTTAAGCAATATTTCCCAAATTCAGTATAGGAATGAGCTCATTTTATCCTTTGTGATACAACATTTCAACTAGAAGGTCAGTTCAGGACTGAAACAGTGTCCTCCCACACCTGCAACCAGCCACAGATGGAACATAAACGAATAGGAAAACTCACGGGCGGTTGCAGGAGCAGCTGTGAGGGATTCTGAGTAAGTTACACTCGTTCCACACAGAGCTTTATGTTTAAATAAATCTATCTATACTGGGATTAAAGATACCAAAGCCCTCGCTTCCAAAATACCTAGCACCTCCACATAGCTCTAAGCAAAGCAGCGCTAAGCAAAGATTTAAACTTTTTAGGGAGGCTGGGAGCCAGCAGTGCCAAGACTGAGATGCCATGCTTACCTGTGGGTCTTCATGAATCTTCTGAGCATCCTTCTCGTAGCTGTCGATGTACAAGCGCACAGTTGCTCCAGCACTGCCAGTACCGCTCAGTCTGAAGATGATGCGGGAGCCATCAGAGAAGATGAGCCGCAAGCCCTGGTAGGAGAGAAAAGAAGAGCCTCTCAGATGAAGAAACTATTGGCCCTGAGGGTGGTGAGAGCTTGGCCCAGGTTCCCAGAGAGGTGGTGGCTGAACCATCCCTGGAGACATCCCAGGCCAGGCTGGACGGGGCTCTGAGCAACCTGAGCTGGTGCAGATGTCCCTGCTCATGGCAGGGGGGGCACTGGGGGACCTGGGGAGGGCCCTTCCCACCCAAGCTATTCTATGATTACCACCCCACTGCTCTTCCACGAAAACGCTCCTGTCACCCCACAGGCAAGGCAATCATTCCTGCAGGATTTCTCCATTATTCCTTCCCACTTACTACACTTCCACATTACACTGTCAAACCAGTCCATCTACAGGACATTTTTATTTCAATAATGTCTGGTGACAGGTTACATATTTAAGACTCCTGTCACTTCTGGAGCCTGAACTTGCTCCCCATCACGGCCACTCTGCACTGCTGCCAGCCCTCTGAGGGACAGGCACACAAGGGTGCCACCAGCTCAGGGACAAGCACATCTAGGGAGGGTTTGCCTGCAGCAACCTGGGGGTCTGGCGCTGGAGAGAAGATAAGACCTGAACGGGAGGGTTTGTGCCTCATGCTCCAGTGGGGTTTCACAGAATCCTTTTGGTTGGAAAAGAACTTTAAGATCGAGTTCAACTGTTAACCTGGCACTACCAAGTCCACCTCTAAACCACATTCCCAAGAACCTCATCTCCACGTCTGTTCAACCCCTCCAGGGATGGTGATTCCAGCACTGCCCTGGGCAGCCTGTTCCAATGCCCGACAGCCCTTTGGGGAAGAAATTCTTCCCCAGATCCAACCTCAACCTCCCCTGGCGCAACTTGAGGCCGTTTCCTCTGCTCCTGGCGCTTGTTCCTGGGGAGCAGAGCCCGACCCCCCCTGGCTCCAAGCTCCTTTCAGGCAGGTCAGAGATCAGAAGGTCTCCCCTCAGCTCCTGTTCTCCAGCTGAACCCCCAGCTCCCTCAGCCGCTCCCATCACACTTGTGCTCCAGCCCCTTCCCCAGCTCAATTCCCTTCTCTCAACTTGCTCCAGCACCTCAAGGCCTTTCTTGTCCTGAGAGGCCCAAAACTGACCCCAGGATTGGAGGTTTGGCCTCCCCAGTGCCCAGCACAGGGGGACGGTCACTGCCCTGCTCCTGCTGGCCACACCAGTGCTGCTACAAGCCAGGATGCTGGTGGCCTCCTTGGCTACCTGGGCACACTACTGGCTCATATTCAACCCTTTTTCAACTCTTAATTCAGCACAACCCATTTCTCACCTGCTGACCCAATGCCCCAAGGACCCCTCTCAGCTCAGCTCCTTCACTCCATCCCCGCTGCGGTGGCTGTGGGGAAGCTCTGCAGCCTCCAGACCCTTCCCTCTCCAAGGCAGTAATTTCCCTCCCACAGTGCAAAATCACACCAGCAAACACAGGACAGAAAACATTTCCCAAAGGAAAAAAAAATCAATGTTTGGCTTTAAAACAGGTGCAAATGCAACAGACAAAGATAAAGCCCAAAATACAGAGCATGACACCTCTCTGAAGTCACATTCAGCCCAGGCGAGGTTATGCCCACCTGGTTTCTGGAGACACTTCCATCCACGGGATCATTGTACTCAAAATTATCCGCTTTCTCAACGGTGTAGACTTTGTCACCACATGATAACTGCTTCCCAACAAAGGAGCGGTCAAACATCACAGTCTCCAAATCCTTCATCATTTTGTTAGCTGCATCTGCATCCACCTCTTCATAGTCATACCTACAACCAGTCACCACAAAACCAAGAAGAGGAAGGGGAGGCTGTAAGGAATAGCAACATTTTGTGATGCTCTTGTTTAAAGACTGAGGTCTGTCCCGCAGAAAGTGTCTACTCCCTTGCTGGAGGGGAGGACAGGAAGGACGGAGAGGAGGATCTGTGAGCCACAGTATCACTATGATCCAGTACAAATCTGTGGGATATGCTGCAATGTACCACAGGCATTCACTGTCAGGAGAAATGAAAGCGCAAATTCTGCTGTCTTGCACTAGGCCGAGACTCCAACAACGCTGACTGTGACGAATATACGCTAATTCTGTCGATAGGATCTCGACAGGTTCACAATAACAATTTTGCCTGAACGTCCTTGTGTGCACCATCCAGCAAAACGCAGGTGTGATTGCAGCACATAACACACCGGTGCCAGCTTTGGTCTCCTTAACCCGGGTAAGAGGCAGCAGAGAGCGGCTGAAGCACAAATTGGGATCTGAGATGTCATGCTCTGATTGCCAGAGTGATTTGTGCCGCTTTTATTTGCCCGGCTGGCAAGATGCTGCATGCACAGGCTTGCTAACCTGCCTGCCACGGCACTTAGCTCGCTATGCAGACATACCTCTGGTGCTAAAAGACTGCCTTTTTCTTCCAGGCTTTGGCATTTTTTCCACAGGTTTAAATGCCTCAGATGTATGCTGGCTTTGTGGCGTGGGGCAAAAAAAAAAGAAGAAAAAAAAAAAAAGAAGAAAAAAAAAAAAAGGAAAAGGCAAGTTCTTTCATTTGGCAATTTGAGACAGAATTTTCATGTAGATCTTCCAAGTTGAAAGATTTCTGCCTAATGCTTTCACTCCAGACAGCATTCCCACCTCTGCTTATGTGCAGGTTGGTTCTCGCTCCTTCCCTTTTCACCTTCCATGCCTACTGCAGTTTAAATTTGCATAGTTTGGGCCTGGACAGAAACGTAACCAGGTAAATAACAGCCTAGGAGCTGGGCAGTCATTTGATAACACATCGCCATCGCCGAAGGTATTACAAATTAACTCATGACATGCGATCTCAAGAAACATACTGTTGCAATGGCAAGACGGAGTCTTGTAAGAAAAGACCTCTATTAAAAGAAAAAAGATACCGTGCATGTATAAAAAGTACAACCTTTGCAGACTTTGATACTAACTAGATTTATGTTTAGAATAACAAAACCTAAACCGGACATGATAAAAGGTTAAGGTGAATAGCCGCTGTTTAATTTAACCCAGATATGTTGCACACTGCAGCAAACTGCTCAGGGAGTTTGAAATTACTACAACAGGACGGAAACAGCAAGAGTCAGGAGGCAGGAACAGCACGGCAGTAGCACAGGCTGGTGCCACCAGTGCTTGGGGCTCTGACCTTGGGAGGCTGAACACAGGACAGAGATAAGTGCGAGGCATCAGGAGCGTTTTTTTCCCCCACCTGGTGAAGAAGTTCCTGCCGTATTTCTGCCAGTGATCCTTCATGATGTCCTCCACGCTCTGCTTGCGGGTGGCAAGGATGGACAGCCACGCCAGGACAGCCCACAGCCCGTCCTTCTCACGGATGTGGTCGGAGCCTGCAGAGCCACAGAATAAACACATTTCTCACCTCCTTTCACGCTAGGGCCTGTGCCCTACCTTGTCTTCTCTCCTCCATCCAACTGGCAGCTGTACAACCTCACAAATGGAAGGCATTTCATGAGCTCAGTCCCTGCTGCATTGTTAAAATGGTTCAAGATATCATCTGCTTTTAGCTATAGCCTCAAAACATTCGGCCCCTTTTAACACACACACATACTCTCTCTCATTGTTCACAGATCCTTAATTCTGTTCCCAAGGAAGTAACGGGGAATGCATAGTAAAAAGGTCATAAAAAAAAATATAATGGCAAATGCAAAGGAACAGCTCAGGAAGGACTAACATAGTAACATCAACCTCTTCAAGCAGCTGTCATGCACCGCCCGCCAAATCTGATCAGCACACACTCTGGCTGAGCACCAAAACCAATGTCAGCCCTCGCTGAGGCAGCCAAACCCTAACGACTCCAAAACACTGCAATGGAGACAAGAGCAGGTTGTTGGATGGCGAACAGCACGGCAACAAGGGGCTTCATTCACATGTGGAAACCAGGAGAGCACCGAGCGCCTGCCCCCACTCACTGGGCACCGAGAGGCTGTGAAAGATGCAGTTTTGGGTAAAAGAAGGTTCCTCCAAAGCAAGGATTGCACAGAGGAGGAAACCGCCAGGGCCCAGCCCTGCCCGGCCCTGGGAGCGTGCTGGGGGGGCCGACAGCGGCACGGCAGGGACTGCCCAGCACCCAGACCCTCGGGAAACCCAAGAGGGTGTTACAACTTAGATAGCACCCCCAACGCCCAAATTAAACGAGGGATCAAATGGCAGCCCAGAACACACCCACCCAGGCTCCACGCTCCTGGCTTGCAAGTTGGGTGCTGTGCCCCAGACGCACAACTTCTGAGTTTTATAATTTTTGCTCTGGAAAACCTCCAAATGTGTATGAATGAAGTCCCAAGGAGTCCAGGTACGCCTGCTACTGCAGAGAGCACTCCTGAGCTGCCATTTCACCCTCTCCAGAACCGCCAGAGTGGGAAACCATCTGGGAAAAGGGCTGGGGGCTGGGACACGGGTTACGTGGCGCTTTATACAAATCCCACTATTGTGAACGCAGCGATAAATTATCCTCATGGTCCTTTACAGCAGAGAGAGCCGTACAGAGGTGATGGAGAGGAATGTTAAATAAACAGAAGTCCCATGTGATGTATCAACTTATTGCTGGTATAAAATACCCAAGCAAGCAAGCAGGAATTCTGTCATGTTGCATTACTCTAATTGCTCCTGGACTCCAGTCCCACTGGGTCACAGTTTGTTTCAATTTTTACTGGGTCTATTTGGCTGCTCCTTCACCTCTCTCCCTTTCAGCACTCACACTCTGTCCAGCTCCAAACAACTGCTCATTAACTTATTATCAAGCAACCTTCCTCACCCTTTTTCATTCCTTAAAGTGCATTTGCCAGATGGACAAACCCCCTTTGCCTTGTGGGGGGAATGCAACACTCCTGGGCCAATTTTTCTCCACCAAATCTGCTTCAGTCCCTGGTCACTCAGCCGTGATGTTGCACGGTCAAAATCTCAAACCTCTTTTTCAGCCCCTGCTGTAAATGGAATCAGTCACTTTTAGTTATAATGTAGAGTCACTTACCTATTGGAGGATGTAGAGAAACTATGAGCTCATTGCTCACACAATACAAGATGGAAACAATTTTAGAGAGCTGCTCATTAGAGACCATCTCCTATCAGCAGCTCCATGAATCATTTGCTGCTTTTTGTTTTTATTTATTTACTGAAATGCTGTTGCCCTCTCATCAGCCAAAGTCCAGAACATGAACTTAACGCATGCTGAAATCATTCATGGCAAAACTCCAAAATGCTTCTTTGCTCACGATTTACTTCAAGATTTCTTTACAGAGATATCACGCTTTCCAAAATTCCCCTTTCCTTCCAACTCGAGGCCAAATCCTGTTATCAGAATAGCATTTGATTGTGAAAATATTGCCACTGAAGATTCCTTCAGCTCCACAGCAAACTGCTTTCAACCCGAGACTGTGATGCCATCCTCTCAGCTACAGAATGCTGGGATAATCCCTTCAGGTCAAGCTGTGCACCCCAGTTCCACAAAGCACCTAATTGCAGGCATTTGGGGATTTAAGGCCATCCCTGTTCTGCAAGACACCCAAGTGCAGGCTAAAATGTTTTACTGAAATATGGGGTGGTGGAATGAAAACACACAAGGTGTGAGCCTGAAATCAGGCAGCGTAAATTCCCCCAAGACCCCATGTCTCACAGATCCCACCAGCTGCCCCGTGGTCTTCAGAGGCCTTTAGAGAATCGGCAAAACAAAGTTGCAGGGAGATAAAACTCAGCCTTTGTGCACGAATTAGGTGCTGTATGCAGGGAAAGTCCTGTTTCCAGAGTCAGGACGTTAAAACCACATGGCAGATGCCACGGGAGAACTCGGAAACGGCCGAGGCCTCTTGGGGACACTGCACGTTTTGAACGCACCGCTCCAACACAGAGCAAAAACTGCTCACTTTAAGTTCCCTGCACAAATAATAGTTTGGTGTCACGTGCACACCCCTAGTAAATTCCTTAAGATGTTCACTTTGTTTCTCAGTAACCTAATAACTTGCTCAGACTGTTCAAAGGCAAGTGTTAATTTAAACTTTATAAATCATACCTTGTTTTTAGAACAGGAAAATGAGGGCCCTATTAAGCTCAGAGATTGAATAGTGACCTGAAACCTTCCCTAATAAAACTGCATGCTGCAAACTATATTTCTTTCCAGAAATGAAAACATTTAGAAGGTTTTCCTGGCCACCAAGAGTTGAAAAATACATTTAACACTGCACTTAATCCCCACAGACTCAATGACCGGGCTAGCAGAGAGGCCCTTAAACTTCCTGCATATCTACCTATACCTTCCTAAATAACCGAAAGGAGAACTAGCTCTTGCCTGACAAAATTTTTAGCATTGTGTTTTGTTTCAACTAGTGATTTGTGCAAGCTTTTCTTTTTATTCTATGATTTTAGAAGCATTAACAGCTACACATGAAAGATAAATCCCAAGCTGCCCAGCACAATAAAGAACGAAGAGGAGGAATAACAGCATCGTTGGTGAAATCAGGAACGCTGACTTACCAGTACCAAAACTTTCCTCTCCACACAGAGACAGTTTGTTTGCATCCATGAGGTTTCCAAAGAACTTCCAGCCAGTTGGAGTTTCGTACAAAGCAATCTTTGTAGCATGGGCCACCCTTCAAAGGTAAGAAGGCCAAGTCACATCACAGCTGGACTCCTAGTGGTCCCACGTGAAATACTGTAGTAGGAGCTTCGGCTGCTATTCTTTGCACAGCAATCCTCTATTTCATCCTGGTGTAACATTTGGGAAACGGGTGGGATGTGCAACTAAAGAGTAGATGTAAAGCGCTTCTAAAGCAACTAGATCTCAAAGCTTTTAACAAAGAAAGTATCACTATCAAATTAAAAAAATAAGGCTGGGAAGGCTCATTTGTTTGGGCGTATCTGTAGAGAAGAGAAGGAGCCAAGAGCAGAGCCCGGCTCTGCCATGTGCCCAAATGGGATTTGATTTCTTAAACCTCAGTGCCTCCCCTGGCTGCCAGCCCATGGCAGCCCTGGCACCGCTTCACCCTTCAGACAGGCCTCGCACTTGCTCACATGTGTTAAACCACAAAAAAGGGACCGTCCCTTCCTCGGCAGGGCTCCCTCCCCTCTCCCACCCCGCAGAGAGGCAGATGCTACCTGTCGAGAGCCCCGCTGGTGGGCATGCTCCGCGCAAAGCCCCGCACTCCCGTCTGCTGGAAATAAGGGATGCTGAAAATATTGGCAGCGATGACAGCAACGGAGTCGGAGGGGTTCACAAAGAAGCCATGTTTCCCAAGAATCATGTTGCGATCCTGGTGAAGACAAGAGAGAAACAGCTCTCATCCCTGCTTAGCGCAAAAAAGGCTGCAATGGCCGAAGTTCTACGATTCTATGATTCTAAGTTGTTCAACTTGGCAGGCACAGCCTATAAACCCAACAGCTCACAGAGGTTTTTGACTGCACTAAAATAAATACAGTTTTGAAAAAGTTAAATAGCAACACCTGTATAATATTTCACCTCCCTGCTGATTTTTCACAGCCTTTAAAGCTATTTAAATACAGTTTGGACTTCATTATTAACACAGTAGCCAACTATTGCCGCAGTGGCAAACTGCAGCAAGTGGTTCACTTCCACTCACAATTATGGAAGGGAGAGAGGGAGAAAAAAAATCAGCTCTTCGCCTTCGTTCTCCTCTCCTTAAAAGCAGCTGAGCAGTCAGTCCCCCCCAGTTGACTAGAGGGAAAAAAGGTGAACACAAAACAGCCCATTTACTCCGTCTCCATCAAAGGCAGCTCCAAAGTCGTACTCTCCCGTCTTCATGGTCTGGACCAGGTCAGCAGCATAGGTCAAGTTGGGGTCGGGATGGTGACCACCAAAGTCCTCTAGCGGGGTGCAGTTCACAGCTGAATTTGCGGGGGCTCCGAGTTCCTCACACAGGATCTTTTTTACATATGGGCCCACAACTATCGTGGCAAAACATGGAGAGGAAACAAGTCAGGGTCTGCCCTCCGCTGGCTTTGCACCTGCCCCATAACCACCCAGGCCTCTGGTCTGCTCAGCTTAGGTCAGTTTATACGGTTTATTGTACTAAAGCACAAGCGCTGACACCAAAAGCCTCAAGCAGCACACAGGTGTGCTTGAGCCTGACCCATCCAGGCACACAAGCTCTTGCTAAAGCCAGTTTTTCAGCTGAGGGGTTGTCCCACTAAGTAAGTGAAATCACTCGTGGGTTCAGAAGAAATTGTTGGCCCTGAGGGTGGTGAGAGCCTGGCCCAGGTTCCCAGAGAGGTGGTGGCTGAACCATCCCTGGAGACATCCCAGGCCAGGCTGGACGGGGCTCTGAGCAACCTGAGCTGGTGCAGATGTCCCTGCTCATGGCAGGGGGGGCACTGGGGGAGTCGGGAAGTCCCTTCCAACCCAAACTACTCTGATTCTATGATTCTATGAAGTGAGGATGAGGCTATGGCCAGGGCTCAGCACGTGAGCCAGGACCCCACTGCGAACGGCTTGTGCATGGAGGTGTTAGTACAACAGCCACATAGAACAGAACAAAATGCAGGTGTGATTCATGGATATCCAGCAGTACAGTAGGATTTACTGCTCTCAAACACTTATGATGGAGACAATAAAAAATACGTGAGCATAGGAATGGGAATGTACTGGAGACAAGAGAAACAAGATGCTAAGAAAGCAAGGGTGCTCCTGAAAATGTCTATTGAAAGAGACTCACAAGCTTGGCTTATATATTAAATTCTAACAAACTGTCTAATGGTCCCATTTTTGTGCTCAAATATCTGTGGGCAGATCTTTGCCTAACTGCAGTAACCTCCATGGGACACTGGCTGATGTGAAGTCTACCAGGACCACCGTGATCACAGCATCAGCATTGACCTCCTCTGTCCCTCAATGGGGATCGATGTACATGAACCACACAGCATCCCCCCCAACCCCACTGATATCTCTGCTCTTGGTCAATGCCCCAGTCCAAACATTTGACAAAGGAAAATAACATAAAGCCATAAAAAGTTTGCCTGCAAGAAGAAAAATGCAATATGGTACAAAACAAAAAAACAATGTAGAAGTTATGGATATAAATTCAAGAAAAAAAGCTTATCCTCTGAAGTAGGTGGTGAAGTTGTGGGGACACTCAGCACCCCCACGATGCCCCAAACCCAAGCCCAGCCGTACCTCCGTGCATGGCATCGATGCGAATCTTCAGGTGGTTCTTCCCTGAAAGCAGCTCCTTTAATGCACTAAAGTCAAAGATGTTCCTCAGCATATTCGCATAACCTTCTACCGAGTCCACAATTTCCACTGGAAAAAAAAAAAAAGTAAATAGAGACCAGCTCTTACAGTCTGAAGTCTCTGTAGAAAATTAATTTTGCTACACACAGCGCTGTGCTGACAGTCCGTAGAGCAAAGGGCCAGGCCTCTGCATAAAGCCTTTAAACATCTCACAGAATAATTTCATAAAGACAATAAAAATGGTCCTATATTAAGAATTTAATTCCAGGCTGTCACTGCTAATCGGGTTACAGACCAAACGGACCAAAAAAATCCTTAAGACAAACACTGTTCCAGCTACAGCTCCCTGGACTTCTTTCAAGAGGGCTTAGTCCTACTCCACTTACCTGGAGAGTGGGATTAAAGGGAAAAAAAAGAAAAAAAAAAAAAGAAAAAAAAATAAAAACAGATCTCCAATTTCCAAAGTCAATGGGAATCATGCACCTAATAGTCTGAAAAAGTTGCACCTTTGCAACTAACAGGCAATATAAAGCCTGAGCCATGAAAATCTCATTAACATTAAAATCCCACTATACAGAAATGGGGACAAAGAGAAATACCAACTTTTGTAATGTTTTATTATTTTTTGCATTTAATTACAAGCACAGGTCACCAGGAGATGGTAAAAAAATACTTGCAGTAAGTGTTTTTCAAAAGCCTCTTTTTAATGCATGTATTTCACTACTGAGTGACAAAAGTCACGTGTGAAATTTAATGGTTTTCCCACTCAGAGAGACCGCTTTTTTGTTTTAAACCGTGGAAAAATGTCAGTTACAAAGATTAAACACTAACACCATGATTTTTAATCAGGAAAACACACTGTAACTGCAGCGTTCTCTGCAAGTACAAGTTAATGGTGGCATTACAGACAAACAGTCTCTGATTTAGTGAAGTTTCATGAATCCGATTTACCTACTGAAGTAAAACCTTTGATAGGACAGAAACAATGATATAATTAAAGTAACTACACAAGATTCCTTCAGAAACACCCAATGTCCTTGCCCGTTCACGGCATGTCCACGCTGAGTCTACTTGAAAGGAAACTTTCCAAGAGGAAGAAGAGTTGTTTTACCTGTGAACGGTTTAAATTTGTTCTCCAAGTCAAACTGCTGTTTCCCAATGGTGCTCAGGTCCACCTGGAGATCTGGACAGATCGCATACTCCTCAATTTTCTTGCTAATTTGGAAAATTTTATCCGTGATACCTTCAGGGGCAGGACCTGCAAGATAAAATGGGCCGGGGGAAGAGGTTAAAGAATCCGAGTGCAAGAGGAGTGTACTTCAGAAGTACAGGAAAAGAGCTGGGGCTGCGAATACCTGCCTAGGAGAGGAATATCAGGGTATGAGGGGAGCAGATCAATCACTTGCTCTGCTTAGGAAAACCCACTGCTCAGGGCACTAAATATCTGTGATATTAAGACATTTAAATTAGGTTCCTTGTGGTCAGCACAAGAAACAGCCAAACAGAAAGAAAGCAAATCGAAACAAACCAAGCAACCTTACCTCCATTGGCAATGTTGAATTTAATGCCAAAATCTCCGTTGGGCCCACCGGGGTTGTGGCTGGCTGTCAGAATGATGCCACCGATGGCTTTGATTTTCCTGATGATGCAGGACACTGCTGGGGTGGAGAGAATGCCGTTCTGTCCGATGACCAAACGACCGATCTGAAAATTAAAGAGCAAAATGAATGACTGTGAGCCCCAAATCCTAAAGAGCTGAGATTCCCGAGGCATCTAACCAACCAAAAAAACCCCACCACGTCCCTCTGGTTACGGTCTCGAACTTTGCTTTCAAAAGACACAATGAGGCTGAGAGAAGCCAAAATAAAAATCAAACATCATCACTACTCCCATGGCACCAGCTGCGGATTCTCTTAGAGCGGGTAACGCACCTTCTTTCCATAAACTTAGTAATATCACCGAGATTAAATCCAGACCAATGTGTTACGCAATACAAGGTAATCAGGATCCGATTGCTGGAGTTCACGTAATAAAGTAGAAGATGAACATTCTTCTGGAAGGATGTGCCCCTTACCATAGCCTCCAGATGAGGTGACAGAGATTTAAAAAAAAAAACACCAGACCACTCTGCATCAACCAAGGAGATTAGACCCTATATATGACTGAGAAAAGAGGAGGAATTTCATTCAAACGCAAGATAAACCAGGAAACAAAAGGCAGCATTCCCAGACTGCAGGTCCACGTTCGGTGCTAAGCCCCGGGCACTGGATGACTGCGATTCCTGGTGCTGGTGCTAAGCCCCAGCTTCGCTGCCCATGGGTTGTTACGTGCTACAGCTGTCACAGACTGGCTGGGCGAGCGAGGTGCTGCTAAAGGACCTGCACATCTAGCAAACGATGAGCAGAAATGTGATAGAGCAGTTTATAAACCCGAAGTAAATGCCCTTCTCTCAGCTGGTCACAGCGGCTGACACTGCAGCCCTCACAGTGCCCATCTACCAGGCTAACCGCACTAGTTTATGACACACCATACGCTTAATTTGGAGTAGCCCAGTCCACACCGGTTTTGCTTTTCCCCCCGTTCTCAGTCTCGAGCCAGCACAGCTTGTCTCACATTTTACTCCAGCCTCCACATCCTACTCTTTCAGTTTCACCGAGAATCAATGCAGTCTCCAGGAATCTCCTCTCTAAAACTTCAACTCTGGTTTCCCATCTTCCCTTTGAGGGTCACATCCGCAACGCCCTTCCACATCAGTGCCCTGCCAGGCCTCACGTGCAGCTCAAGGGATGCCGCGAAGAACTGCCAAAACAAGGGAGTTTCTCCCCAAAACAATGCAGCAGCTGCCGGAGCGCTGGGTGAGTTCATTGTCCTTACCCAGCTCGTCCTCCCCACGCACCTGAACTGCAGTTTATGTACCTGCATTGCTGCTCCCACAGTGAGGAAGCAAAAGCAGCAAAACCTTGTCCCCATACAAGCTGCTCTCAGATTTGAGGTCCTCTTTGGCTGTCGGAAGTTTCCAGCTGTCATTCCCCACCTGTCCAATCCTAAATCCTTTGTGGTAACTGCTGAAAAAGGTTACTCAGTGTAGCAGCACGCTGAGCAATTTACACTTTACCTTTTTTAATTCTCTGAAATTTCTTATGAGGAAAACCCAAGGATGGTAACAAAACACCTTTCACAGAATGCTCCACACAGACCTGTTCACAAACAGACACGCTTTGTGCAGCAATTTTGGGCTCCAGCACTTTGAAGCAATCCCAACAACACTTCCACCACCCTGATTTGACTGAAAGCCCCACTAAGATGCACATGTGTAATAAAGGAGACCTCCCACGATCCCCTTCCTTACCCCAGTAGTGCAGGCTGATGCTTTCACACCAAAAACATGTTTTCCAGGGCAAGGAAGCTGGTGTCTACAGCTCCATAGTGTCACCAGCATGTCCTTCCAGTCCTTCTGTACGAGAGATGCCTCATAGCAACAACCTCATCAAACCCACACCCTGTGCCTCAGTTACAGTCTCTGAATAGAGACACTTCTATTTATACAAGTCAGGTTAAGCAGAGGAACTACCCTGGTCATTTCCTTCAGCCAAATAATCATCATTTCAAAACACACAACGTGATGGCAGCGACACAGCAAGTGTGTTTGGCACGATTTGGAAATCCCACTGACCTGCTTTTGTAGAGGTAACGATACCTGTCTCTGCCACGCACCGACAAAGAGATTTTTGCACACTCAAAACACGATACTCATTTTTACATTTGAAAACATCCTTGGGCTCATCCCTTCTGTTCTATAGAGCAAGATGAAGATGATGTTGACAGTCACAGGTATTAGCCAGACTGCAGAAAAATAGTCAATGAAAAATATCAAAACAAGCAGTGAAACTAGATTTTAGCCAGACACGCGCCACGCTGCTGGAAAGAAATGCACGAGAAAACGCACGAGCTGGTAAAAGTCACTCTAACCTCATCTTCAGCAGCAGAAACTCTGTCCTAGTGTCAAGCTGTCCAAGCAGCAGGCCTGGCTCTTTGGGTACATCTTCCAGCTCTTCTGCTCAGCCCTTACACTGACTTAAGAGGAATACATTAAGTTGCACTGCCAAAGCAATGTCCCACCGCCAAGGTGGAAAATATGTTGATTTAAAACCAAACCAAAACAGAAGTTTACTCCTCGTATTCTCCCATTCACTACTGATTACTCTGTTGTGATCAGATAAGATTTTCTATCAAACAAATTCATAAGAGCGAGGTCTCTCAGCACAAAGTTTTGCTCTGCACTAGGAGATCCAGGACAGACAGACAGAGGCTCTTCTTCTTGAAAACCAAAAGGAACCAAAGCCAAAACCCCAGTGCCCAGAGCCTCACAGTGCATGAACCAGGCTCTGCTGCAAACAGACAAGCTGCCTGTTTTGCTCCCAAAATACAGATTTACAGCACAGAGATCACTGCAAAGGTTGCCACGTTATTTCAATTTTCAAAGGCTCCCGGAGTACTTATCACATAGTCACAACTTAGACCTGTTGAGAAAGAAACCACCGTGTTTTGCCCTTTCCTTTGCTGAGCAGCTCAGGCTGATGCTGAAAGAGCTTCTGCCAAGCTGGCACTGAGAGCCAGGGCTCTCCCGCTCCTCCACTCCTCAACAATCGCAGGGGTTATGATCTGATGGATAGACTATGAAATTCACAGCGGCTTGTGGCATTTCAAAACACAAACCAAGAACACACAGAAACCCAGCAGTATTTATCTTCTTTGCTGCGTGTGTATTCCCACGTATTTCTATCCGACTGCACCACTTGAAAGCGAAAACTCAGTAATTTCTGTACTACTACCAAACTGATTTTCCATTAAAAAGTTAATTATTAGCAGTTGAATAAAGACTGGGGAAATTAAATATCATAGTGACTGCTATGGTTTTCTGTATTCATCAGCTAGACAACTATAGGAATTTAGGCATTTAACATTTACCAACCCCATTGGCAGCAGCCATTTGGACTATCAGTTCCACTGCAGACTTATTAAAGTATCTCCCATCACCTCCAACTACCATAGAAGATCCTTGTCGATCTCTTAGGTCTATGGAAAAAAATATACTCTGGATAAAATTCTGCAAATAGTTCGTCTTGGATTCAAAATAAAAGGTCTTCTTCCGTAATCCACTGGTTCCTGGTTTCTGGTCGCTGTAAGGAGCTGTTGGCATGGTCAACAGAGGCAGCGGAGCGTCTTCCATGTTCTTTTTTCATACAAATGCATTTAAAAAGTAAATTATGCCAAAATACAAAAATCAATCTTGACACCAGCAATGGCCCACCTATTAGACAGAAGTTCAGCGAAGTTGTTGAGCACCCAAAAATAGCTCCTTGAACCTTGAGCTGAACGTGGTTTCTGTAACTGAAGACGTTTTCTTGCACTTGCGGTGGAGGATCAATGTCACGGAGAACACACAATTCCACGCTGCCGTCCCTCACTGGAACAGCTGGGAAAAGGGGATTTTTGTTTTCTTTATCATCCTCTGTTCCCCAGAGGCACAGCTCCTTGCTATTCTGCTCTATCACCCACCGGAGCCCAGCACCACACACGGATCTGAGTCCTCCCTGAGGGCAGGGGCGCAGGGGGAGCTGCTCAGATGCTGCCCCGGCGCGGAGCCCAAGTGTTTTCGCCAGCCCAGCAGATCTGCGAGGCAGGGCCAGGCCCGTCGTCACGCCGTTCCCCGGGACACAAGCCTCCAGCGGGCACGGCAGTGCTCGGCGGGAGCTATTTTGCAAAGTCTGATGAGTTAAAGGTCACTCTTAAAATGGAAGGCAACAGATCTGTTACCTACGGTTTGCTCACTGCTCTGACAACCTGATTTCTCCATGGCTCCCTCTCGAACGCAGGGATGTTATCCATGGTGAACGGTGGGTCAACCTTTGTTTGACTGAGAAAAACCTAGGGTAGCTAAAAAGCCATGAGAGCATAGATTTCAACTGAATGCCCACGAAAGTCTCACCAAGGGCAATATATGCACCTGGAGTTATTTAAAAAAAAAAAAAACAAACAACAAAACAACAACAAATGCTTTGGAAAACTGCATCTGATAAAGCTATTCATGTTGGAGCACCTTAAACACATACAGAAGAGACTCAAATACTAAGAAACTTTTACGAAGCATCATTTTTCTGAACATGGGGAAGGTAAATTTGAACGCTAGATTGGATCAGAGTTTCCTCCAAACCTCTTTAATAACACACACAGTCCTCTGTCTGAGCTGCTGGAAACAATTTCTAGATACTACTGGAGCAATTAAAGAACATACACTTTGTAATGACTCAGTTTGTCCCATTATTAAAGAGCGGGGGAAAAAGGAGGTGTGTTCATAGCTGAATTGTGACAATTTACAAAGACACTCTCGGGACTGTTTCCTGAGGTGCTGATTCTGTCATTGCTCCAAAAACTGACAGATTTTCTTCCAAGGCATAAAGATATCCTGTTATATTCATCAGTACATTAAAATCGAGCTGGATAATTTGTGTGAGACTGATGGGAAACCTCATGATCGAAGGCAGAAAAACACTTGGAGATGAAGGTTCTGCCTGACCTGTGAATGCGTCAACCGGGTCCCCCAAGGCAGCCGAGGAGCCAGGCGAGCTTCCCTGTGGAGGGGATTCAATTCCCAAAGAAGGGGAATTTAATTGGGGTTTTTTCTCAGAAAGCAAAGCTATTCCGGCCATCTGCGGGAACCCCAAAGGATGCTGGCCCAGGCAGCCTACCCAGGCTTGTCCAAGGGGTGAGCGCTGCCTTAGACCAAAGCTCTGGCCTGAACACACCATACGTGAACTGAGCTGCCTGATCCACCCAATCTCGCCTTAGTACCCCAGAAACAATTTATTTTGCATGGGCTCAGAATCTGATTCCTTAATTCCCCTCTTTTCCCCACCAAACCACACTGAAGCATGTGCACTGCAGGACTAGGGCAACACATATTTTACACCAACAGCCAGATTGCCTGGGGTATGCAGCTACAAACAATTGGGTTGCATTTTATACATCCATGCTATTTCAGCATCCTGCAGCTGAGGTGCCCTTTTATTTTCATGCAAAGGTACAGGTTTCCCTCTAGTGGCACAGAAAACAAAATCCAGCTCCCAAAATGAGTTAGGAGGAGCCTGACACCAGTCTCCTGGCAGGAAAAGGCCTAAGCAAGCGCTTTCCCTTCTTGTTCCCAACGAGATAAACTTACTGTCCTGTGAAATGTCGCAGCATTAAGTGACGGGAGGAGGGCAGAGGCCACCTACCAGCTCCCGCAGCTGCACACAGATGCACATGGACTTACGAGCAAGGAAAAGGCCTCTGGAGGGTTAGGGATTTGTGTTGTAATTAAGTGCACACGTACTAGACAGAGGAATCAAACTAAATTAAGCTGGGGAGGAAGGTCTTGGTTATTAGTGCCATGCTTATGTACATGAAATGAAAGGTCATTTGATCCGGGAAGCTTTGCTGTGATTGTGATCGTTACAGGTCACTTCAAGACTTTAATTCAGCAGGTTATCTGTTCCATCCCCAGAACTGCTGCAGGATCACATACACCTGTGGTATCCTCCAGAAAGGTGATACAACTTGTTCTTGAAATCTTTTTCTCCAGGTAAGTCGTGCCAGTGCACAATTAGCCTTGCAGCTAAAAGTGTTTTCCTACAATCTGCTGTACATCTTCCTTCCTGTAGTTTAAGTCCTCCTGAGCTGACACAGAAAATAAATTGATCATAATCCTCTTCCTGATAGGTTCTCACACATTAAAAAAAAAAAAAAATCCTTTAGCATATAGAGTCTGAGTGCCCCCTCTTTGCTACAGTAAATAACCCCAATGTCCTCAGCTTTTCCTTGTGGTCCTGTTTCCCAGGTGTCTCATTCCTCATGGCAGCCAGAGGCTGCTGAGGGTGTTTCCCCCTCCGAACAGCCAAGCTACAGTAGGCAGGGACATCTGTTAGCTTAAGTCCCCTTTTACTGTCTTGCACTTCAGACACGCAAGAACAGAGTGAAAACTATGAACTGTTGACTGTGGTTAATGATAAAAAGACAAACAAGACTATTTTCTGTTTTCAGAGGACTTCAGTAAAACACTGCAGCGCACACGGGTCCTCCCTTGGCTCGATACTGCTGGTCCCTCTCAGCCACCCTCAGCACAGCCTTCCTCTCAGCTACAACCTTATATTTCGACACTCGGGCAAGGAAAATAGCCGTGGGGTGAACCCACTGTGCAAAAGCCAGGCTGAAGAGGAATTCTCTCTTCTCATCCCCTGCAAACACCCTTGGGTCAGGCTTCTCCGAGGTCCAGCATGAGCTCTCCTGCACGAGCAGCCCTTCTCCTTTTACACTTATTTCGTGACTTTAAGACAGAAATCACATTTCCCTAACTCCTGCCCACAGAAAAATCCTAGTCCCTGTGCTGCTGGCTGCACACTCACCGTCAGAGCGTGCCAGGAGCCCTGAGCAGCCCGGCTGCGCAGCTGCCAAAACCTTGCACTTTCCACCCGAGTACAACTCCGGTCCAGGCAGCCACTGCTGTGCATGACATTTGGTGATGCCAAGACAAATGGAGCCAAAGCAAAATAAATAGACCAACTGCAAGGCTATCAGTCATGCAAGGAGTGCTGCTTCAACGGCAAAACTCCGCTTCCATAAGAATTAAAAATCTAGGTTTTGAAGTTGCTCCAGAGGTTCTAGGGAGGTAAAATATGGCCTTGACAGTACAAGTGCACGTAGATACAACCACGTACGTACAAATCACTACAGAATTAAGACACATTGTTCTGTACTCGCTTTGTACCCCAGTTAGAATTAAGAGACAAGCTGGATGGGTGGCAGAGAAAGGGCTCCACAGGGCCAGGGATGAAATCACCACCCGCATGGCTGCGATAGACACTGCGACGGGCTCCAGGTTTGTCCCACCGGTAGCAGCTGATCCTCCCTTTGCCAGGAGAGAAGTACACACCAGCAACCGAGATTGAGAAATTTTCTGTTCAAAGGTCAGCTCTTGAAAGCACACCCAAACATGCAATGTTACCTTGGGCTGCCTTGGCCTTTGCTTCCCTGCACCCGCTCTGAGGAACGGGAGAGAGATACCAGCTCGTTTATCTTGAGCAGATCTAGGAATGCTCCAGGATTTCTGGCCCCGGCCCACAAGGAGATAACCCCTGTCCCTGGATCCTCTTAGAAACCAGCACCTGAACCCAAAAAATCCAGAATCACAAAATGCAGACAACGTTGTGGGCCAGAGGAGCAGCATGAGGAACTGAGAAATATCTGGTTAAACCGTGCCAGGCTCCATCAGGACGAGAAGCTTTGGTCTGAGGTGTACAGAGCCAGGCTGCTGCCTGGTACCCACAGTATATATATGTGACCGTGAGGGAAGAAATAGCATGAATAAAAAGGGAGACATACACTATTTCCTGGAACGTACATTATTTCCTGGGTTTCACTTACAACAGACTTATTTAAAAATCTAGGAATGACGTTTGTTTTTCTGGATAACTGGATTGCACTGCAACAGCCTTTGTGGTCTACTCATCAGATCTGATGCTCGGTATGTTACTATGATTACAAACGTATGTATCACATTCATATTGTATTACTTCCGTCTATGTATCCTCCTTCTTACTAATATCCAATGTTAATTCTGTTTATTTCTAAGATATGTTCCAGTTCATCATTTGAAACAATGATCAAGATATTGGCTGGCTCAGAGAGAACCACGACAGGATGGCAAGGACCCACCGCAGCGCATTTCTTGACCCTGATGCAGCTCAGTCTTGGCATAAGACATACGGATAGTACCTATTCAGTCCAGCTCACCTATCCCAAACGTTGCCTTGATGAAGAGAAGGCATTAGACTCCATCCTGCTGCCCTACCAGCACAGCCAGAGCTGAGGTTTCTGGTTATCCAGAGTCATTGTTCCAGGAGATTACAGTTAAACCCGTTAGTACGAATTTCAACTCTGTCTGCTGGATTTGCAGAGATTAACTGCAAAGCACCTTAGCTCTTCCTTTCAGCTGGAGTTTCATATTCCAAAAAGGCACTGAAACTGGACAACCTGACCATTGACTTAATAACCTTCAACTGTAAACTGATATAAGCCAATTAACTTTACAGGCAAAGAGAAGCTAAGCCAGTGTAAAAGCAGTCTCCAAGCTGTAAGAGCTGCTGCGTGCACGCTTGTCTTCTAAAACCCACCGTAATCTGAAGCCAGGAGGTATCTGCATGGGAATACTCACAGCACAATTGGTATCTATTTCCTTACTTCAGATCTCACATCGCCATTTCCCCTTCTGAGAAAAACTGTAACATAAGAAAGACCAGAAATTGAGGTTTTTCTTAATGGCCTGTAGGATCTAGCATTACTGCATCTAACTCTGGTAGACAGGACTTGCTTTTTGGAAGAACTTTCTTTACAATCACTTTAGTCTGATGTTTTTAATATCAAGAGATTTTACTTAAAGGGAAGGTCTGGCCCTGAGGACTGAGGGAGTCTGTTCTTCAGGATAATGGTGCTGATTGCTGAATGGATTAAGGTCTCTAAACCAACAAGGCTGATGCTGACTGCACAGCATTGTGCAGAGACAGGAATGAGCAGAAGAGATGTCAGTAGCAGGTTTCTTAAAAGCTAGGTAAGAAATATGAGTGAGGCTGGATAGGGGTGAGCAATAACGAACACTTCCCATAGGTAGAGCCAAAGCGGATGACAGATGTGCCAGTCCCACTACGCTGGATGCTGAGGCCGGGAACGTGGGCCAGGACCAGGATGCAGCTCTCCAAGCCTGCACCGCACCATACTGGTTATTACGGGCTCGGCGGCACCGTCAGAAAGAGAACTGGTCCGGAGCCCACAGCAGAACAGCACAGAGAAAAAGGGAGCAGAGCTACAGAAGTAAAGCAGTGGCAAAACCAGAGCTGCTGAGCAACGGAGTTTAAACACTTGGTTTCCCTGGGATAATTGAGTGGGGAAAATGGTTAATAGCAGCCAAACCAGGAAAGCAAATTTTCTAGGGCAGTTAGCAGTATTTTTAACAAAAGCACTGTTTGTCCTGCAGCAGTAAAACAAAACCAGGCAAGTGTTTAACATGCAAAGTGGTGCCTGGTATTCAAAACACCTTCAAGCAATTTGCTTTAATGCAGCTACTTTGCAGCACTTAGAAATCTGTTTATTTAAGAAGGAACCAGGGGCATAGTAAATGTTTTGAATAGCAGGTGACAATGTTAGTGAATCAATCTGGTGCTAGCTATACGATCAAATCTAGATTTATAGCTTCAATTCTGTGATTTTTGCATGCTCTTAACATAAAGCTATTGTACAGCTCCAGTTCTACTCTGACAAGTGCTGGTCGGACAGGAGCTTCTAAGCTTTTTTTCACGTAATTAAAGAGTCAGACTCACAAACTACGTGGGAATAACATCAAGGAAACACGGCACAACAGACCAAAACAAAGCAGTTGGGCTACACTGGATGCCAACCGAGAACGGCAAAACCAACAGTCTCTATTTTAGTTTATTTACATAAGTGCAAACTTATATATAGGATAAACACTCCTTAATCATGCAACTACAAATTGAGTTGTTGCTAGTCAAATATGAGCATGTAATTGTATATTAACCGTTCCAGTCAGAGACAAAACTAAGGATCACTTTAGCACCCTTTCCTTTGACATTATAAAACTAACAATCATAAACTCTGGTCCTCAGGTTTCTCCCGTGGCCCAAGAAGACGACTCAACCAGATTTTAAAAATCACACGATTTGAAATTATTCATCCAATTGCCTCTTACTCCCTAGGACCAGAAACACACTTTTCCAGCACTTGCTTTGGGATGGATGGCAGACTGGCTGACTTCAGATGAGCAAATACAGCCTGGTACAACATATTACCTGGTATAACACACCTTGTCAATCAAGCAATCAGAAGAGCTATGTTAGAAAAGACTGTAGCCCAAACTTACATGAATTTTATCTGTACTGCTTACCTCTCATTTTCAGTTCTACCACATCCATGCTATAACTGCTACACCAGTCCTTCCTCCCACAAACTGTAATAATCACTTCTCCACGGGTTCAGGTGTCTGGACAGGGCAGTGCAGCCACCTCTGGAGTTTTCTCAGTATTACTCAATATAAAATTACTGAGTCTTCTCTGAGATCTGGCTGCCGGAATCAGGAGACCCCAGCACCTGGATGAAAATACAATCTCCAGGAACCATTTGCCTGTTCTGCAGTAAACTTTTCTTAAAGGTTAGTAGGAGTTGTTCACCGTTCTCTTTCAAGGGTAGGGGACTTCCAGCTACTTCACATTTTATATGAAGGATCTTACTCAACTACACTGTGGTAACTATCAGGGAACTAGTACTTGCAATTACAGAGAAAAACTATGACGCAAGCATCCCCTAACCATTCCCAAATAGGAAAGTAGATATGATACACAGAAATTTATTACGAACTAGCATTTTGCTTTTCCTAAATAAACTTTTTAAGTGCAATATTGCAGTGCTTTTGACCTGCCAGTCCTCTTTGAATCTCCAGGGTCTGGGGCAGGAGGTAATTTCATGGCTCCCTACAGCACTCTGGCAAGCCTATCCCCGACCTCTGTTCTGCTGCAACAAAACTATGGAGAACCTGCATCAGTAGATGACTGGTAATGCTGCAATATTGCCAAATTTTTGCTCGAAATAGTCTGTTTTGCCTCAGGCCACGGCCATTGTCTTTATAAATTAATGATTCAGAATGAACAGCTTTTAAAGCAAAACACCTCACTTTGTATATAGCATCTTGGCTCTTAAACCACATACTCTTCCACTTGTTTTCTTCCTTTACCCCATTTCCTTTCTTGCCTTTTCAGAACATTTGTCTGACGTTGAAGCCAATTCTGCCCTAGCACTTTGAATTCACACGGATAAAATACCACAAGGCGAATGCTCGTTAGCAAGCACACCCCTTGGGACCCGCTTCTGCTACTCGGCAGAAAGCTCAGGGCTGGAATACGCACGTACACAAGTGTCTGCACCATGGGGGTGGAGGATTCGAGCAGTGACTGGCCCTCAACCCCCTCCCAAGAAGACACCTCCCCAGGCCCCAGCGTGGTTTTTCCTTCAGGGCCTTGCTTACGTCTGGGATCGAGCCGAGCTGCAGATGATGGAGAATTCCTCGAGGTTGCCGCATCCCACCAGGCCCTGGGTGCACATCTGAAAACCTGAACAAACCAGGGAACAAACCTCCCAGTCTGCTTATTCATAGGGAACCAAGGTGCTGTCTGTGCAGGAAATCGAGCATGGACTCTGCACGTTTCAACTCCAGCCCCTTCTGAGAACACATAAACAAGCCAGAGGCTGCTGCTTTTCCCGTCAGGGATTGCTGCACTATCCATCACTTCCACAGGTGCACGCAGCAAGGCCAGAGCTGTGAAGGACTGAAAACCGAATGGCTACCACAAATCACAAAAGACAAATTTCTACATGGCTTAAGAAGAAACAATTATTTGCTTCTTTATGCTGGAAGAAGGCAGCAAGCTCAAATTAATTTTATTTTTTTTCTTAAGAAGTCAGACATTTAAAGGCATCAAGGCACCCGATTGCCACCAAGAAGCTGAAATAGGTACCTCTAAGGTTTTACCCTAATGTCCAGCCCTAATCACCATCATCCGCAGCCCAATTTCTCCTTGTTGGTCTACAAGGAAGAAAGTTTGCTGCTGCTGAGGAAGCATCAGGTGTCTCAGGAGAAGGGGATGTTTTTTATTTGGAAAAGATGAAGTGGAGGGAAAAGCCTTCCTTGGTAAATTCAGCTTCAGCTCAGCTGTCCCTACATCACATTCCCTGCTGGGCTTCTCTTGGGTTGACCAAGTGACAGGACCGATCAACAGGGATGAGGTCTCCAGCGACTGGAGAAAGTTCAGACAAGGGCAACAAAGCTGGTGAGGGGTCTACAGAACAAGTCTTATGAGGAGCGGCTGAGGGACCTGGGGGGTTCAGCCTGGAGAACAGGAGCTGAGGGGAGACCTTCTGATCTCTGAACTGCCTGAAAGGAGGTTGTAGCATGGAGAGTGTTGGTCTCTTCTCCCAAGCAGCATGTGATAGGACAAGGAAATGGCCTCAAGTTGCACCAGGGGAGGTTCAGATTGGATATCAGGAAATTTTTTTTCCTGGAAAGGGCTGTTGGGCACTGGAATAGGCTACCCAGGGCAGTGGTGGAATCACCATCCCTGAAGGGGTGTAAAAGACATGTAGATGAGGTTCTTAGGGACATGCTATAGCGCCAGTGTTGGGTCTACACTTGGACTCAATGATCTTGAGGGTCTCTTTCCAATCAAAACGGTTCTATGACTCTATCCAGTGCGGAATGAAACGCTGCTCCCCACGCAGCACACCTCCCCACCAGCACGCTGTGCCACTGGTTTGTGCTGTTAGCCGGAAAACACGACGATTGCCCAAAACAAGAAAAAGCGCTAAGAGGAACGCTGCATGCACTTCTCCACCTCTGCACTTGCAGAAACCCGTATCAAAGGGAGGTAAAACTACCAGGTAATTTTCAGTGCGGGAAAGCCGAGCGGAGCTCCCTCGGCTCGCGTGTCATTCACCGCTTCACTTCCACGCCACGCACACGCCGAGCGCCAGCGATTTCCTGCCCCCGTGGAGCGGGACCAGCCCCGGCCCGATCGTTTTTCCCGGCCGAGGGCTGCCGGTGAACGCCAGGGAGCGCAGCCCAGGGCCCCCCGCCCCGCAGCCTTACCCCGTTGGCGGCGGCGATGCGGACGATGAGCTGGATGGCGTCCTTCATGTAGAAGCGGCCGTCTCCCCCCACCACCAGCGTGGCCTCTTGCCGCTCGGTGGGCGGCACGGTGGCCAGGATGCTCTGGATGAAGTTCTCGGTGTAGTGGGCATTGCTCTGGAAGACCGCCACCCGCTTGCGCAGCCCGCTGGTGCCGGGCTTCTGGTCGCCGTAGGGCTTGGTCTTCACGGTGGCGATGTGCACCATGGCCGGCAGCCGCTGCGAGTTCCGGGCGGCCGCGGCTGGGGCGGGGGGAGCACCCGCCGAGCGGCCCCGCCAGCGCTCCCGCCCCGCCGCCCGCCCCTTAAAGGAACCGCCAGCCCCGGAGACATTGCGGGGGAATTCTCCCGTAGTCCCTTCCCAGCCTCGTACCGGCGGTAAAGAGATGACAACGTTCCTGCCGAGCCGCGGATCTCTGCGCCTGGAGCGGTCGGAGGCCGGTGCTGCGCTGGGTGGGGAGAGGGAGATAGGGGGTCAGTCCTGGCTGGGCTGCACAGCTCCCACCCGCAGGCCTGTGGCCCTGTGGCCACCAGCAGGATGTCCCCACAGGCCCTGAGCAGCACCCCGGGCCTCAAGTGACCACCCGACACAAGCGGGAGAGCCCGCCAGTGGCCCCAGAAGGGTGGTCTGGAAGGCCAGGGTTAGCAAAGCCACGTTTTGTTATTATAGCTCTAGTGCTCAAAAGCAAGATGACATTCCAGAAATTCATACTACAGCTGTTAACACTTTTTCTCCCAAACATCTCCCATTGAAGATGCTAGTACCTGTGTTCAGCCTTAAAACCAGAATCTAGAATGCCTGTCCACCTTGGTGGTACCCGGACTTAGAGCAAACTGGAAATGACTCTGCAGATACAACCAAGATCTCTATTCTCATCTCCTCCAGGGCAGGGAAGGTAGAACCTACCACTGAGAGCTAGCCTAAGTGCCCACCTAAAAAGTTAGGTAACAAAACTCTTCCTAAAAGCAAGAGGATCAGAAAATAATATTCTACTCTGTATTACTGTGTCAGGTTTTACTGGATCCTATCTGCACCAAACCCCAGTCTTTTTGCGTGCAATGATTTCTCAGCCAAGCACTTCTTCCAGTATTAACCACTCTTTTCCTAAAATGCAGAAAAAGTAGCATATGGATTCCTGCCACATCTAACAAGACTGATTCTACAAACAAAAGAAATGCAAATAATGGAGTGCTGGCTTTGTACTGTCTCCTGTACACAGAGAGTTTCTCTTTATTTCCCAGCTCCTCCTTGGAGATGTGGTTTGGAATTTCTGATGTGTCCACACCTGACCTGAGGCAGCATTTACAGAGCTCACTCAATTGCTAGAAAGCACCAAATATTTGTGGGGCCTCTTAATACAACTTCTACTTCTTTTAGACCATTCTGAAAATGAAAATGGTATCTGCTGTACTTGCTAAAAACAAACAAACAAACAAACAAACAAAACACATCACCAGTAAACCTGCCTGAGCACCAATTGGTGGAACGTGTAAATCAGAACCGGCCTCTCTCTCATTTCATACCTGACATTTACTCGCCTGGTGTACAATTACAGCAGAGGAACAGCAGAGCACAGGAGCTGTGGGCAGATAAATATAGCTTTTCAGGACTGCCTGCTGCCTTTACAGATGAGGTTACATACATTTAGTGTCTATTTTAAACTCTGACACTTTTTAAGCATCCAGTGACCAGGGTCATAATTTTTTGTCCACATTAATAGACATGTAGAGGAACTAGAAAAACATAATAGGCTTAATATTTTTAGTACCTCAAAGCTGGTTTTCATTGCTTTTGCAGCTTAAACTCTGTGGACTTCAGTTTTCTGATTTCAGCTATCCTGGAAATAATTAATTGCTGTTAAGAGACAAGAGCCCAAGACAAAAACCTCCATTTTCCTCAGATAATGTTATTTCCTTATCACATACGAAAAGGTGGACTTGATTTTATATAAAAGAGTATAAAAACAGTCAGTAATTATTCAGAACAGGTGTAAGATGAGTATCATCATAAGGGAAAGAACCAAACCCTTTATCAGGTAGCAAAATAAATCACAAACCCCACTCCTTTAAACTTCTCATGTCAAAACCACAAGAATGTTTAATAAGGAACCCATCAGACCAATTTAACAAAGCAAGTTTCTCCTCAGCAAAACAGTTGTGTTATAGAAAACGAGAGCATATTAGCCTTTACAAAACAAACTAGCCTTTACAAAACATCATTACATTACAACTGTCAGCTATATTACTGAACAGAACTAATTTGTATCGTGTCTCAGTGTTTTCACACCAAAATATTTCATTAGATCATATGTGATGAATATTCTGTCAAAGTATTTTTACAAACTTACAGTTATTCCATCTCTTTGTTATCATTATACGTTTCTTAAAAGCCATTAGTAGAAGTGTGATACCAGAAGTAAGTACTGATGTGATTCATTGGCTTTAACAAATCAAACTCTGAGAAGCCTAAATATATGCGAGCTTTTTAAGGAGAAGACTATAAATTGGGTAGAAACTGCCAAAAAAGTCCTGGTTTAGTCTGAAGGCTACCAACAAGTGGCTCTCCAACCGGAATGTTTAACGTACGAGGGAATGCACACAATTATAAAGCCATTCTTCCTGCTCGTTCAGCGGCATCACGTGCTGAGAAATCTGCATAGCAGAGAGAAAACCAGAGGTGAAATAGTTGTTTATTGGAGAACTGCGTGTATGTTACCTGAATGAACTGTTTCAGTACTTACATCACTAACCTTAAATGATGAACATTCAGCATCTATAATGACAGCCAGTATTCAAAACTTACTATTAAATTTATTTGCATGACAGCAAAATAGCCATAAGGGACACTGAGCCTACAGTTTATACTGAATGAATCCAAAATTAAAATAAAACACCTTACAGGATCAGGCTATAGATATCTAGTGTCAGCAGCAATATTAGAATAGACCCCAACCCTGCCCATGTCACGGGACTGTGCCTGTGAAATATGAAATAGTCCTGATGCCTCTTCTTTTCAGGACAGAGATCATACTTCTAGAATAATAAAAACTGGATTTTCTTCATAAATGAATGAAGAAAACTATCTGCATTTGTAAGGAGTTTTCAATCGCATTTTATCCCTTAGAACCCTCAGTTAGAGTTTTCACTAGAGCCTGCCCAGCTCTGGGACAGGGACCAGCACATCAAATTGCCTTGTCATTGAACATTATCTATGAATCAAGTTTAACAAAAATTAGCCATCTGCAAGTCACACCATGAATAAGGAGTGCAAGAGATATATTTTTGTTTCTGACTAGCTTGGTCTGTTTTTCAGAGACATACATGTATCTGATTAAAATATGCCACATAAAAAAAAAGAAAATACAGCCTTTAAAAAAAAATTAAATGGTAGAGGTATTGAATGGACAACTGAAACAGGCGTATGTATGAAAAACTGAACAGCTGTGGACTTTTACAGCAACCTCCATGCGGAACCATGGATACATCAAGTACATGTTCAGCTTTGAAATATCAAGAACTATATCTGACCTGTACTGTGATGAAGATGCCACTCTTCCCATGCTCATTATCACAATAAAAGGCTTTCAAAAGGAAACTGTAAAGATGTCCCATGACTTTTTTCCTTTTGTTTAGATTTTAAGTTGGCTAAACAATAAAAATCTTACCATCATGGACTTTGGTGCCACTTCTACAGCAAAAACAGTAAGTCCCCTATTACTTAGGCAGTTCTTACTCTGCTCATTGTTGACATGAATAATCACTTTGTTTTCAGACTGCAAGTTGAAAAGCAAAAAAGAACACATTAGTCTTTATGGTTAAGTGGTTGTTCTTTATGTAACAACTACACATTGCTCTTACTTCCTCAGACTTCACTATTTTACCTGAGGATGCTGATGTCTATTCTCTTTGAAGAGCAACAACTTCAAATGTACCTTAGCACCATCAGAGCACAGATTCATCATCAAAAGTCATTTAAGACTCATTGAAATAACTTAAGCACTTGCAAAGATACAACTTGGGAACACCATTGAGTGAGAAAACTATTTGCCACAGAATATTAGTGATGCTAACAGTTTACATAGTTTTGAAAGGTGACTGGACAAATTAATTGTAGAAAAATATATGAAGGGATTTTAGGTGCAAAGACAATATTTCTGATTCAAATAGTCCTTGAACTGCAAATCACCATAGGCTAAGACAGCGAGCTGGAGAAGCGTCACTGGATGCTTGCCCGGTTTTTGTACTTGTAACGTCTCCTATAGGCCATTTACGGAGGCAAGATATGGACCTAGAAGAATCTTTATCGGACATTGCACGGCCTTTTGGATTTCCAAAAATCCTCTCCCTCCAGCAAAAGGCCATTTCCTCAGGAATTTGTATTGTATGTTCTTAAATTCTCACCAACTATGTAGGGGTTCAGTGGAGACTAGGCTCCCAACAACTGAAGTTAAATGCCCAATGTTAGCATAGAAGCATCCTTCATCTTTAGTTTCCTTTCGGAATAAATAGCCAGGATTCCTCACTGCCACAAATCAAAGATACAACTCCCAAAGGTGTTTGTAAGAGACACTCATCAAGATGTGATCCATCCCAATCTGCTGCGCATTGTTTGGTTCAAACATTCTCTTGAAAAAAATAGCAAGCCCTCACAGAGATTTTTAAAAAATACTTGAGAAAATTAAAGTAAGTATAATCACTTAAAGAACAGATGTTCTTGCTGTGCAAGTGTTTTCAAGAAGGATCCAAGATGTAAAACTGAAAGCTTAGGTAATGGAAAATTCATTAATGACCGGTTTCTCCCAGGCCACACTCAGACACAAGACCTGAGGCCATGCTATATACCCCGCTATTCAGCTATCTCTAGATAAATTTCAGTTTGACAAGAGACATCGGGAAACGTTTGATTCTTCAACAATGCTATTCAACATTCTCTCTGTATTGAGAAATGGAATAGAAACAGTTACTCTACAGAATCAACCTTACGCATGAAAGAAGCTACTACTAGGCTGGTAAGGACTGAAAAAAAATAGTTCTCTGGTGTTCACAGCACAAAGTGTTAATATGGTGATTCTGAAAATATGGTATTGTTGCAGAAATGTAAACACAATCTAGCGTTAAGCTGCTTATGACTTGGATCTGCCTGCTCTGGCATCACTTCGGTGAAGTCCTCGTTTCTACAGGGCAGTGAGATAAAGGCGAACAAAAGAATTATCTGTGCCATAAGTATCTTCCTGTAACAGGAAGAAGGTTACAGAGATTGACCTAGCACAGAGGGTGTATTATAGTAAGTCTGTGTTTTGGATGATAGGAAATGGCTCATTAACTATTTTTTTGGCACATGAATGGGTAGACAATAGATTTGGTACTGCTTACTCTCGGAGAAATTTGAAGCTCTATGTGCAAGGTCTTTTAATCTCCCCAGCTCACAGCCTGACTAGGGAGGGTTAGAAGACAAGACACCTTTCTCTACCCACTAACTAAATACATACGCAAGACTAAAACAGAATCCTTCAGGAACTGGCATAGTTCCTTAATTTAATTACAGAAATAACAAAAAGAAACAATTATTTCCATTGAAATCATCAGTACCATATCTGCAGATAGACTGCTTGCACTGCAGAAGCTTAGAAGACAGATGCATAGAATTGCCTTTTTATTATTTCTTTCCAGACATTTACAATACAAAAAAAGTCTCATGCCTACAACTTCTAATGAGATTTTCAGGGAAGTGCAACTATTTGCTTCACAGCAGAACAGTGGTATTTATGGAACCCAAACGGCATAAATAGCAGTGGTCAGTGATTTTACTCAGCATCCAGTTGCCGCAGTACAGACCTCAGCTCCTTCTCTGACATATCCCCAAACACAAAAATAACTCCAGTATATCTACCCTAAAGGGCGAAGTGCAGATCTAAACCTGTAGTTCCAAGGAGCCTCAGCATTCAGTCCTAATATTAGTCCACCAACCCACCTCCTTCTGCATGTTTGCCCATTTAAAAATATACTTCTTGCTGTGATTTTTTTAAGATTAAATGCATTTTAAGTTTAGCATCTTACTGCACTGTATTTATTGACGCACAGTTCCCAATATAAATGAAACTGAGAATGAACAGCACATTCATTACGAACTATGCAAAAAGGTTTAAAATCCCTGCTTCTCGCTAACTACTTTTGCTTGGATTTACAATCCTCAGCTTGGATTAGTAATAAAGTAGACCTGTAAGATTAACCAGTTAACAATTCATCCATAATATCCATCCAAAATATTAAATAGTGTAAAGGTTGTAGTCTTTGCTCCTTCTCTAATTGTATTTCTTGTTCTTGGTATTTGTTTTCTGGTCTTATGAACATATTATGTCTCCAATAATTACCAAAATATTGAAAAACTGCAATGTGAATAGAAGCAAACATTCAGATTCTGTATGATACTTAAAACTCATAATAAACTGTCCCTTCCAAGAACTTCCAGACTCCTTTGAAGTATGAGTCATATGTCAAAAAGAGCTTTGCATCAGGCACGGTTTTTTAAAATTAATTAAATACAGAAACCTGATATCAGAAAATGGAACTCTCAAAAATGGCACAAGGAGGGAAGAAGAACAACAACAATAGACATTAACCCAAAGTACCTTACAGGAGTCTCATGCCATACCTTATTTTCAATAACAGAAGTGATTCTCCTGCCCGCTTTGTAGGTATAGACGCTTACGTTTTCACAGCCATCCACGACTTTGGCCTCTCCTTTATTAACAACAGACTTGCAAACAGCCCTGTTGAGTTGCCAGCTCCCTGCCTCTAGATACACGGCTTTAATTCTGGGTTTGCATTTTTCTGCGTAGATGTCAATGACAAAGGGGCATGCCTGCAATGGAGAAAATGAGTTTTATCCTCACGTTTTCCCACTCAGATCTTCATCCACAGCTGCTAAGTATTTTCAAATATGCCCTGAAGTAGTTACCCAAATAGCAGTACGCCACTCAGTGTTAACTATTCAAAACCTGAGAGTTAACTATTCAAAACATGAGATCTTTTAAACCAAATGAAAGCTCGGGACAAATGAATGTTTTTCATGCCATTCACAGCACACTCGATATGCAGTTTGGTGCATTTGGCTCCAACTTGGCAAACCCTTTGTTGGGTAGCAAGACGTACAGGAATTAAGTTTTAATGCATTTCAGTGTCTGAAATAAACCTATCTCCTTTAGCTGTCACACTCTTGCTATTTGTGCCACTTCCTACAGACTTAAAATATCTACAATTTTGTAGTAAGCACTCAGCTCTTACAGTATCTTGGCTAAGATTAGTGCATGTAACAGTCAGGAGTTTGTATTTTCATAGACTCAGTAGAAGTGCCTCGATTTCTTTCAAATGGCTGTTGGAACCCACTAGGATTTCTCAGTTCTGTCTTTGTTGGGCTCAATGTTCCTGAAACGTCAATCTCTGCAAGCATCTGAAAGGGTTAAGTTACAGACACAAACAGATTCACATTTTCAGATGGATGACTAAAGCATTCGGAGAGCTGTGTTGTCCTTTGTAAAGCAAAGACATCGGCCATAAACCACAGCTAGTTTAAGGCACAAAATACCTGTTAGAAATTTCTAACTTGATAAAAACCTCCCCCAAATGTTCTTTCTTAGAGGAGAGCTCCCTCTTACGTCTGCAATGCAGAAGGACAGTTTTGTAGTTGCTCTGCTGACCATACTCACAGCAAAAGGAGAAAGTGCTGCTCATTACAAAATAATTCGCCATGATCTCAGGATTTTCACCGAGAGACAACTCATGTCTCTCAACCATACTGAGTATTTCTGGGTCTGTATGTATTTGTTTTACACACATATATTTTATATGGTGACTACACTGACCTGTTTAAGTTTAACAAAAGTTAAAGAAATAATAGACTATGATTTTTTTAAAAGCAGCTTTTCTTGGGAAATAAATATAAATTATTAAATTATCTGCACATTTAATGTTTTCTTTAATCTTTCATATTTTTTTCTCTTCGCTAAAAATATTCTTTTACTTCAGTGAGAACTAGCAACACTGGTACTGTTTCTGTAAAATTAAAAAGAAAAAAAATCTATAAGTACACAGAAACAAAGAAATAATCCCTGGTCCTGTAAAGGAAAGAATGTGCCACCAGAAGCCCTTTGATTAAAATTTTATGTTGAACACCTTCAGACACCATTGTGACAGGCAACAGAAACAGAAATAGCCATGTCTGAAAATTATTAATTCTGAATCACGTGAGGAAAAAAGTTATCTTCTCCTTATCCACTTCTTCTGTTGGAGCTTGGGCCAGGAAAGTGACTTTTTTAAGCACAGCAAGTGCTGCATTTTGTAGGTCTGCTGCCAGGCCACAATTTACCATCTCTGTCATCTTAGCACTTCCCACCAGCAAAGTGCAGGAATTCTTTCCACAGATTCCAAGATTCCTTCCTCTGCAACCCCACAAAATACTGGCTTTCTCTAAAGCAAAAGACAAATTCCTTCTTTCAACAACATCAGTGCTACCCTAAGAAACAAAATACCATAATGACTGAAAGTCAGTGTAAACCCCGTATTAACAGTGTTTGCACTGGATCACTGACCTACTGAAATCAATTTATGACAGACAGAAACAGTACTGCAGTTAAACACGTGCAGTGAGTTGTATGCAGAGCAGTTATTTTTTGCTATAGGGCTATCATACCTCTGTCATTTCTAAGGCTTTATTGTAGCCCAGAGACAACAAAGTGACCCAAAGGTCACTAGGATCCCCTTCACGGTCATTGGCTTCCATGAGATTCAAATCCATAAATCCCTGTCTTGTTAGTTCATTCTTCTTCATATCAAAATTCTCTGTTTAAAAAGAAATATAAGGTAACACTTAAACATCTGTTCTCTCTGCAAACACCCTTTATCCTTCCAAAGCCAAACTCACACTTATGTTATCAAGCTTTAAAAGACGGAGCCATCTTGCAGCCTCAGGCTCTCCAATATAATTTGGGAAAGAATGTCCTTGACCAGATATGTGCTCTTTGCAGCGCTTCCCCATGGATTTTAGATAATGACTAGAAACAGCTGGCCCCTCATATAATCCAAAAGAGGGGGAGATTTCAAAACAGAAAGAGTTCATTTAGATTTTTTTTTTTTTTTTTGCTAGCAGTATTTCTTGTAGTTGAGATTTGCAGAATGGGGTATATTGAGAATGGGAAATGAAAGTCTGCTGATATAGAATTGATTTACTTAGTTCCTAAAAAGCAATAAAATGCCACTAATCCTAACACGCCTCTCTTGATAGAATACCTTAGATCAAGCACTCTAATGTCAGCAAACACATAATTGAAATGTCCTTGTGTCAGAGATTTTTAAAAATGGTTTTCCCATCTTCATAACAATGCTAAATCTTTACTATTTATTATTAAAAAGGGATTACCAATTTAATAAATCTATCTAAGGGTACAGATGCTATAATAAATGGCTTGAATTTTGGTGTCAAGATTTATGATATTCATCTGAACCCTTCATCTGATTAATGACCTGGTAAAACATTCACCATATTCTCCCCTTTCCTCTCATACACTTCACATACACGCACTCCCCTCCTACTCACGTCAAGACCAGTGCAGGGAGGCCTAACACTGACAGGGTCATGAAGTGTGGAAAAAAACACGTACAGGGATGAAAGGGACAAGAAACTCATCTATAGAAAATATTTTTGCATGAGCTTTCCATCATTTAGGTAAAAGCCCAATATCTTTGAGCGTTCTAGGGAGAAATAGTTAGCAGGACTTGCCAGATTTAAAGTATTTTGGCCCAAATTAAGCAACGTGTCATAGCCTACAAAGGAATTACATCAAACATGACGTGCCGATATACGATATGCCATACTGGCATGTCAGACATGATTTGCAGAAAAACTGTATTTCTTATAGAAACTTCTAATTTTCGTACAACAGCGTCTAAATTTCCAGTTTGTGCGCTCACTGCAGCTAAATTGCCAATGCTTTGAAGTCACTGGTGAGTGTATTCTCCTAGCCCTGCTACGAGGTAAAAATGTGCATTCTCAAGGCCTTTGCAAACTTAAAGCAATGCCACAGAATTCCTTTTTTGTTCCAAATTGAATTCATGGCCCAACACTGCTCCTGCAAGCTGGCAAGACGTCAAGGAATGTTGACAAGATATATCAGCAGACGGAAAACAAAGTACAGCTGGAACAGTCTTAACTGTCTGTCAGCTTCCTCGTCGCACTCCCAGAAGTCTCAGAATCCCACAGCTGTCATAGCACAATATGGACAAACTGATAAAACATAAGAGCCTTCAAAAGACAGATTCTTAATGAAAAACTGCTTATATCTGAAGAAAACATATAGTTGCAATAGGCATTTTCTAACGTCTAATTTTCTAAACAGACATAAGCTCTAGAAGACATTTTTAATGCATCGTATACACACTAATTACATGTCCCTCTCAACACTTTGAGATATGAAACCAGCTTAATCTGCAGAAAGGAGACTGATTAAATGAATACCTGTTACAGTTTAATTCACCATATGATCCATGATTAGAAAACCTGTAGTTTTTGGCAGCTATAGAATCTTTCACCTACAAAACTTTGCAATTAGCAACGGGAGGAATTTTCTCAGCAGAAAGTCAGTGGCACATGAACAAGAACTAAGCAAAACAAAGGACAGGAGACTGGAAAAGGGAAAAAAGAAAAATAAAGCGAGAAGAGAACAATATCTCCATATGTTTTGTGGCATAGGCTACAAAATACTCAGCTCTTCTACACTATACATAGTAGGATGCTATACACAACAGCTTGCAAGTAGATTGATAGACCTGATTAGTTATCAAGCACAGCAACGAACTTACCCTTACATACAGCCCACGCTTCCTCATCACATTTCTCACCACTAGTTCTCAGCTCAAAGAAATTGTATTCCTCCAAACTCAGAAGGCCATTTCCATCCAAATCAATTGTTTCAAATATATCCAACAAAGTGGCTCTAAAAGATGAAAAAGGCAGAACTAGTTCCAAACACTTCTGTTTCCTTTACTGTCTCATAATATTCTCGACAACTATTCAGTTTATTTGAGAATATTCTGTACAAACAGTATTTTAGTAATGCACAGCTTTTAAAAAGCCAGACGTTATTTGGAGCACATTTCCGATAGTTAACCATAACTATTTAGGAGTATGACTCACCGTAACTCTTTGGTCAGAGCCAGTTCTCCATCTTCATTTCTATACACCAGTTTTGCTTCTCCAGCAATTTGTGCTTTTACCTTCTTCAACCTACAGCCTGTGGTGAACGGGAGTAGCCAGTAAACGCCTGATCCGAGCTCCCCTCTCCATCCAAACATCTGCTCTTAAAGGAAGAGAGACAAATTTTTGAGTTACTTCTCCAATGATACTTTTCTACTATTACTAGTAATATTCATACAAAAGTGGTTTTTTCCTTAAAGAAAACATGTCTACAGTGAGATGCTGTGTGATGCCATTTTAAAGACACAAAAACTAGTGGATCTTTTAGTTACAATAAAAGTTAGAAAAATGTGAAGGACCAGAGATTACAGGAGAACAGGCATTACTAGAAATGTCTAATAACGGTCCTATCATCTTCCAGATATGTAACACTGTACTCGTTAAACTTTAAAACAAAAGCAGCCAGGAGCAGGCTGGCAAAACTCACAGAGTTTTTAATTTCCTCCCCAATTCATTAGCTTTGCTCAAACTAGTAACAAAAACTTATGTAAAGAAGCTACAAGCAACTTAGAGTTTAAGAAGCAAGCTGAGTTCCCTGTGGCTTGGAAGGGGGAAGTAACTTAATGCTGCTATTTCTCCTCCCGTATTTCTGCCAGAGGATAAGAATATTCTGTGCACTATGAAGTTCAAAATCAAGGAGAAAGAAAAGTAAAGGAAATTTTTTCAAATTTTACCTTTGAAGTTTTGTATTCCTGCACCTTCAAAAACAAGCGAGTTTCCACAAGGTATCTACACAGATAACCAGAAACTCAGCTGTACTTGCCGACACACCAGATGATAATAAGGTCCTCACAGGAATTTCACAGAACTTCCATACGAGTGGCTTGCAATTCAGCCCATCCAAAAGGTGTAACTAAGACACAATTACATCTTACCTTGCATAAGTTCTGCCAGTTTTGAAAGGGAACATGCACAGAACAAGTGGTTCTTCTCTAGTCTGATTAGGTACAGTTTCAATTCCTTCCAAACACATGGGAACTCACCCACGCAGCATTAACACATACGGTAAAGATATAACAATTAAAATAGGAACACAACAGAACTAGCCAACCTCTTTGTTTTGTTGATCAGTAAAGCTCACAAGCTGTAGATTTTCTTGGGTTTCATTTTCCTTCAGGATATACAAAGCTGTATCCACTGACAACCAATGACAAGGTTTTCCTAAAACGAAAAACATTCCAAACACACATGCTTAATAATGGCACAAAATTGGTTTTCTTCCAACCCCAAAGTAGATATATCTACGGCATTTATCATATTGATCCCCGTTAATGTAAGGTGGAAAAAAAGAATCTATTATAGGCCATTGGGATTTCCTTCCTATTTAGGCTGATCAGATAAATTGTTCTAAGTCTTGTGATTGTCTTAGAGATAGTGATTACTATTAATAGTTCTACTATTAAAACCTTTGGTAGTTAAGGAAGCTATTTCAATTGTTTTTTACCATTACTACGACATTATTAGTTATTACTTTTCTTTATACTAAGGCTCCTAGATATTTCCAATTAAGGATCTTATAAAAATTATATCATATTATCTTCTGAAGTTCTGTAAAATATTGCTAAACTCACCTTCACTGGAAACCTAGATAAGGTGCAAAAGCTAGGGATACCAGAAGACGTAAATCTCAGAAGTGTAATTGTTTTTAAGATTTAAATAGCAAGATCCCTCTACATGGCAACACTAATTGTTGTTTGTTGGTCTAAGGTTGGATTGGAACCGGTGCCATTTGAACCTCTGGGATTTCTTGTAGCCACTCAGTTCCTGAGGGTAATCAATCAACAAGCTATTTAGTGGTCTTCAAGTTAATCAGACCACAGCGAAACAGTGAATGCAGGGGCTTAGTTTTTCTACAGTTAGGAGTTAATGATACTAAAGAGTGGCTACACATCACACAACTTTGTTAAAAACTTGAAGATATTTTTGAGTTCTCATAAAAAGGTAATTGCTCTGCTATCAGATGAATCCTTTCCTTACATGCCAGTATATTGCGCCTTCCTGTTCACAACAAACCATGAAGATATTTCTATATACAGGGCAATGTGCAAAAGAAAGGCAAGTACTCTTGGTTACACAGAATGTCTGGACAATCCTGCAGCAGAACTATTCTAAGGCACAGTTTAAGAGGGTGCCACATGATAAAATAGAAGTTATGAGACATTCTGTTACTCAAATCTGTTATTACCAGACCTGTTGATCAGCTTCCCATTTCAGCCTGGTTCTAACTGGAAAACGACTACTTTCTGTCAGTTATTTGCAGTGAAGTTTTTATTATCAACCTCCATCAGGATCAATTACCAACCTGTAGAACAACAGCCAGTCCAGATAACTCTAAAACATATTTGTGATCAAAAGGCTCCTGTTTCACAGGATTAAAGAGGAAATCATCTGCTTGGGGGGAAAATATTAATAATTCCAATGTAGCAACTAGATAAAGCTCTTTGGTAAATCACTGGAGAGAACAAAGCCAATAGCACGTGGAAAAAAGGAGCATAAAGGCTCACTAATCTCTAATGCAGGGCTTCACTCTTTTTAAGATGAAAATTAAAATAGGCAAACTAAGCTATAAATCCCTCGACAAGATTCATAACCAAAACATCAAGATACCATACTGCCATAAAAAGCCACAACCTGTCTTAAGTATTTACAGAAGTATTTGAGGTGAAGAATACAGTATTCACTAAGTTTTGTACTGTTGCTTCCCACAAAGTACATCAAAATCTTAAAACGGAGATACTGCAAACAGTGCCAACATTTGAATTTTGTAATAAGAAACTTCACAAATCTACAGCCAAAAATACTCTTAAGAGCTTGGCTGCCTAAAGGGAAAAAGATAATGGACTTTGCTGATATTCACTGTCCAGGCAGTGCGCACAAAATGAGTAAGCAGAAAATGCGGTGTGACAAGTTAAGTTATATTTTATTAGGACTCTGTCAACAAAGTGTTGCTATACTGCAATATCGTAAAGTATTGCGAGTGAGAAAGTGAGAGATGTATCAAGAGAAAATACTTTTAATAGAGGAAAATTCTCCAAAAAAATACAAATACGCTTACCTTCTACTTGACGGATGTTTAAAGGCTTGATGGTAATACATACTGTAGACCTCTGAGGTAAGTGCAACTTGTACTTGTGGCTAATGATTTCACCATTGTCTTCTAAGTAGAAGCATCCTTTGGATTGTGCACATGGCCATTCCTGGAAACCAAGCAAATATTAGATATTGCCTTGATCGCTGATCAAGTTAAAAGCACCTTCTCTGAAATATATTAATTTGATTTAATAAATCCTGCATAAAATAGACCATAAGATATAGCACTGATCTTCCACTCTCTTTTTAAAATTAATTTTCTCAAATAGTTGGTTTTGTAATCAATTTTTGCAGAGCAGTTAGTAACATTGCCTCACATGTGAAAATGCTTGAAAAACATACAGATTACTTCAATGCTCGAATACAAGAAAGGAAGAAACAAACAGAACTCAGGAAATTCTCTGAACTGCGTGATTTTCCACTGAAAGGCTGGAATTTTGCTACATTAGTTCCATCAGGCCAATCAAGCAAAGAACATAATCAGCTGAACAATGAGGAGTTACTTGCTCAGACAAGTACTGGTCAAATTAAGTGGTTCTTCTTGACTTCTATCAAAGCTCTGGGAAAGACAAAAACTGAAAACTGTTGTATTTGTGAATAATATGGTTCCTAGTGACACCATGATTTTGCTGAGATGCTATTAATAAAACAGCTTCGTGCTTCGATTTTTTTAGTTGTGTTGGTGTTTTGTTGTTTGGTTTTTTTTTTTAGCAGCAGCTCCCAATTTTCAATTTCAAATATCATTTGAATGATAATTCTTCAGCAAAATAAAAATCAAGTCCTTATAGACATACTGTATGCCTTAAGAGCCTGACACAGCTGAGACAACCAGCCGTTAGCTCATTTAGTCTCTAAGTGCAATACCTTACAAAACTGCTTGAAAAACTAATGACTTTCCAAAAATATCTAAGCCAAAAGGTCTGCTAATGAAGCTACAGGGCTGTTCTTTGAGACATAAAAGAGCATTATGTGAGTTTAAACAGCCATCCAAATGTGCTGTAGCTATTCAAAAAGATACTGCGACAATTTTCATGTACAAAAATTACTTTAACAGCCACAGTTTACTCTCCCTTTCTCACTATGCAGTTTTGCAGTCGGATGGACATTTTTACAACAGGGATATCAAACGATCCAGTTAAGAAGGGCGAGCATTTCAAGGCACAAAGTCCAGGTTAAGATGTGAGCAACAGTAAGCGGAAGTTTGACAATGCTTTACGAATCAAATACTAAACTGTTATCCTTGCAGAGAGCATAAGGTGGTGCTATATTCTCTAAATTATCCATGTCAAATTACAAACAGGTATGTAAATTCAGGAAGCTAAAAGATGATTTTCTGTTTTCATTTTAGCACGTCACTTCCAAGCATAACAAAAGCTGTCAAATATCCAACACAGTGGGAAATGTTTGTGTTAAAAATGTTAATCATAAAAAAATGCTCCTCTTACTATTTAAGTTGTTGTTGACTAGTTCACACACTCACACAAAATTAAAACCAAAACCCAATATTTGTGAGAGGAATTTTTCCTATGATTAAAGCAAAGAACTTCAGTTCAACGCTTTGCCTTGTACAAAACCTGTTCCATATGCACAAAGTCGTCTCGCTAGTTCCATTGCATGAGGCTGCCTCACTATACGAATGGGAACATGTAACTGTGTCAAGAGGAAGATTTTTTGCAGGTATTTCTTTTGCTACCCATTGTGCGTACAGGTCTTTTGCTGACTTCAGTAGAGCAAAATGCAAAAGTGAGACTCCTTAGCAGGCGGAATTTAGCTACCCAGCACAGACAGAAGGTTTTGGAACGTGATACACTGCTTGTTTTTTTTTTTTGTTAATGTGTTTCAATCTTGACTAAAATCAACACAACAGAAATTTAAGATCTCCATTAGCCATCTTTTAATTAATTGTAATTCAGCTCCAGCTGAAGCCCAAAAGGTCAGCATGTTGCTTATGCTCATCTGTAGCACTTCTGTAACTATTTTTTTTCTCTCCAAGTTATTTATGTCTTTAAACATGTCACAAAACTCCACTGACAAAAAGAAACCACACAGAAGAATGTACTATGAATACATTCCATGTTTCCTAATTTAGACATTCATGTTTTGACTTCTACTGTTTTCTTCTGTCAGAAATGTAAAATTGGCATTTGTCCAACTTCACAAAGGCCATATTTTGTTTACTGTCCCAAAAAGACATGTGAACTGCAGAAAACAAACAAACAAACAAAGTATTTCAGAATATAAGATAAATAAGAAGATTTTTTTGGGTGCTAGAGTCCCATCTGCACCACAAATGAATCACCGTGTATTTATTCATTGATTCTAACAGAGTTTGTATTGTGCCCTTAATAGTTACAGTTTAAAAAATAGTAGTTCTACTTACACCTTTTCATGTTTATTGAGTGATTTCAGTTTTTACATGATGCTAATCAATAGTAATTGATATCTGCAGCTGCTTTTTTCAGTCAGTTCTTACTGGCTTGTACAAAGAAAGAGGAATCCAATATTGGGAAACTGTGCGATGGTTTTATACACTACATATCATGTATGAACAAGGTGAAATTGCAGGTTAAATTGCATGGAGGTCCAGATACCTAAACAGACTGCAAAAAATTCCTTTGAGATGATGTTTTTAAATTTTAATATAGAACAAATGTCACTGTATAGCAATGTCGAAGATATAAAGGACTTCAGAGTTCAATAACAAATACAGAGTTGTTATTTGAAACAAAAATGTAACTCATGAGAACCATCAGTTCAGTTTTCTAGCAGCAGTTACACTATGTGGTCATAATCATTTTTTCTCTTTTATACAGGAGTCTCAAGGTGCACATTTTTAATGTATCCGAGCAGTTTCCAGTTAATGTTTTATATTTCTACAGCTATTATTTTCTGTTGAAAGAAAACTAGTAAAGGTTCAGTCAAGAAAGGGAAAACAAAGGAAAAAGATCAATATTAACACTCTACAAATATTGACTTAGCAAAGTGACTTTGTTGTCTTTCTCCCACAGGAATTTATATTGAATGAGTGATTTATTTAAAAGAAAATACTGATAGGACATATTAGTCTAACTAAAAATCAATATTTTCAGGCTACAGCATATACTTACAAATTAATGCCCAACGAACTGAATACGCTCACAGATCTGTTATTTATTTCCAATTACCTTTCATATAAAGGTTTATGATACACAATCTTTCAGACTACTTAAGCATTTAAAGTTCTCACCAACCTAATAAATTATTAAATTTTAAATTTCTCAAAAAGTCATTAAACGTTTTATCCAACAGTGGTTTCATTTATAAAAAACACACTTTGTTCTATTAAACCTTCACACCTGAAAAATTATTTTCAATAACTAGATGTCAGCAAAACCAACAGTATATAAAAATGTTAATAATAATATGTACCAAGAAACCTCGCGCTACTTTATAGCTGCCCTTGACAAACTATTAATAAAACATAAGCTAAAAATCACAGAAAAATACTTTCTCATTTAAAATGGAATAACCTATGCGCCCAGAGGAAAACAGCATAATTTCAATAGGACAGGCTTACGTGATACCTTCATTGTGTCTGGCTCAATTAACTTTGTGTTTCTGTTGCTACTGGCACCCCCGCTGATAGTGGTTGATGTGGATCCTTTGCAACTCTGAGCTGACGAGGGTCTTGAAGGAGTCCTGCTGTCACCTATAAACAGAAATTCCGAGTGACAATTACGTTATTTCAACCCACTCCTAGTGCTCTTCATTGGAAAGCCTTACGTTTATAGGCACACAGGGAAAAAACAGATGAGAACAACTTCTATCAGATAAGCTGACTTGCCTTACAATTATAGAACATCTAATAATTCATTAGCCACTTGCCTTACAATTATAGAACATCTAATAATTCATTAGCCAAACACCTTTATTTCCCTGACTGCACATCTCAGGTGAACAGGTATATGAATGGCAGAAACTTGGAATCCAAATCTGCCTGAAGGACAAGAAATCGTTACCACATTATTCCATTTACCTTGGAATCGAGATAAATCTGCCCTAAGTGGAAAGGTTTAACCTGCTTCTAATTTAAAATTCTTTCTTTTCAGGACAATGCAGTTTCCCTGCCGGACAGCACAGCACTTCTGCACAGCTGCCCAATGCAATTACTTCCAAGCCTTTACTTTCTGGTTCCTTATGTTGGGGTAACTCTACTAGTACAATTGTTGATTTAGCTACATAAACTCAGTCTTCATTACTGTTTTGTCATCTTTGCACCTGTTCGGTATTGCCTAGAATTGAAGCAATTTAAAGTATACAGCACACGCTACATGTGAATATTTCATACATGGTACCTTTGCAGCTCGGGAACATTTTTAAGTATCTTTGTGACTTCGGGAAGAACATTAAACTCCCATATTGATTGTACTCTCGATAATTAAAACAAACAAACTGCTTATTGATAAATGTTTAAGGTTTCATCTCCTATCTAGGAAGGAAATAAACAACTTCCTATGTTGCAACATCTGAGCATTCATTTTCTCTCTTCCCTCTGGACTGTGTCACATGAGAGTCAATGAAACTCACCATTAAAATGTGAGAGCTTCAGATCACAGATGCAGCCAAAGTCCATTTAAATATGGGGGTCAGATATTCTGCTGAGACATTTATGTGATTGCCACAATAGAAAATTATATTAGTAACTTCCTCACTAATATGGGAAAAATTAAATAAATACTCAACTATTGAGGGACTCAGCATGAACTCCAACGGAATGAAAACTCCCAATATGAAATATAAATACCTTTTGTTGGTGCTAGTTTGTGGTCAGTTTTCCTTGAGATTCTCGGTGATGGTTTTGACACCGGCAGCGTGATCCCTTCAGAGGAAGTTTCAGCTTGACTTCCAAACTGCTGTTGCTTCAATCGACTGTCAACTTCTAGTTTCTCTCGCGCAGTCTTGCAGCACTGCTCACTGATTGTCAGGTATAAGTCACAAAACTTTAGATAAAGAGAAGTAATCTGGTAAGTGAAACATTATTTCTCACAGTTTTAAGGATTAAAATGCGACATTAGTAAGGAAAGAACAGGTCAAGAGATGTAATGGTCTTTCTCTTGAAGCACAATATTCATTTTCATGAATCAGAGCAACCACTCAAGTGACACAGTAAAATGGAGCCATGATTCAACACGGAGGTCTAAATATTGAATTAAAATTAAGTGCGACTTTCAACCCAAGAGGTGATTTATATTTCTTTCTAGATATTTGAAGACTAATTTTTTTTTAACATAAGATTCTTAACAGGAGGATGTTGTTCTCCTATGAAACGATATTTACATACAACTCCTTCTGGACTGTTTATTAAGTTCAAAAGTTAGTCATTGCTTAGAGATGATGTCAAAAAAGTTGATAAGATGTTGCATAGCGAAAATGAGACATTCAACATTATTGTATATGTGTCCCCCACAAGAAAGTATGAGATAGCACAGACATAGCAACTCTCGTTGTTTGCAAAGCTTGCTGTCAATTGTCATCTTTACCCTGTAATTCCTTTAAATCTTATCTTCACACATGCTGTTGGGTTTTGTGCTTACTATTAGGCTCTGCCTAAGACATTAAGTTCACTTGCAGCAAGTGACCTTTTCTAGGATAACAGCCAGATAAAGTGAGGGAAACAGAAATATCCACCTGCCCATGTTCCAGTACGTAGGCAGCTGGGGTAAGGTCATCAATGGGCCAACACATGGAGGTGATATGGTTGTATTTGATAATGCCAATACTGCCAGTAACACAAGAATAAATAATATCACTGTTTGCAATACCTTGTTGTAGTCAAGTTTGCCATCGCAGTTAAAATCAGCTTGTTTAATAATCGCGCTCACTTCATCCTGAGTCATTTTTTCACCTCTCTGCAATAAAAAACAACTCAGTTTGGGTTCCTAATGGAGAATAATTTTGTTTTATTGGGTCACCACAACATACTGTATTTCAATTGTTCGTTCTTTCTGTCCCAGTTTACTCTCCTCTACATTTCCTTAAAATTGTTTTATTCTCACTTTTGAGCACTCTACCAGAATTCTACTACTAGTCAGTTTTTAACAGTTACTGCTCCCCAGTGTTTACGCTTTCCAAGATGATTGGCTTTTATAATGAAGGGGGGTTTTGGCTGTACAGAGCAAGAAACCTGACAGAGAAAGAAAATAATTGTAATCATCTGTGATGTACATCTATGTAGTTTAAAGTCAGAGCATCAGCTCTACACCAACTTAGAAGACCGGGTTTTTTCAGGGGTTTTGTTTGCTTGCTTTGCAGATCCTCAGAGGACCTAGATTTTAATCTTTTCACCACTCATCATTCTAACATACTCCTGCTAACGTGGTTTTTTTAAAGTTCCATCTCCTACAGTCTCATCATAAAAAATTTCAGCTGCCATTTTAAAAAATATTATTTTCTATCTTTTCAGATTATATGATGAAGCCTAAAAATATGGTGGCAGTTCAGCAGCTAAATAAGCAAGTTCCAGATACATTTTAATGTCATTATTTTAAGTCACATTAATGATATGTACAGGTAAGCCTTATGACATTTGCATGCTTTGGGTTGATAACGCACAATCTCTGATCAAAGTATCAACCTACTCCAGCACAGTTCATCCTAAGACTCCACTGAACTAAAAATAAGATGCAGTGAAGTCACTGGTGTCACAGAACATCATAGCTGTGATAAAACTAAAACACTGCCCATGACATTTTATGTATAACTTGGATAAATGTTGTATTTTAATTTTGTATCTGAACACACACACAGACAACTTGCGAGGGAAGGACAGCAAAAGTGTGTCATCAACTCCCTTAGTAAAAGTTCATAACCTCAAAAGGCTGCAGAGGGGCCCTGTAGAGAATAGAGGGATTTGCACTAACGGAACCAAGGGAGAGACACGCGCATCCCCTTCTGTTGCTTGGCTGCCGCTTAGACAGCGTTCAACAAAACGTTCTGTGAAAGTATTAAGCATATTTTCTCTGCCAGCTTGCGCCTTCAAGGAGCAATTCCTGAAAGAGACTGACGGGTTATCAACTGCAAGACTGTGAGGGGAAAATATGGAAGAAAGATCATAGGTAACGACAGAAAACCAGAGATAAAATTGAAAAAACCCCACGTGAATCAGTTATCAATTCTTTTGATCAGGAATATGTCTTTACACATTCGGAATAGTTTCCAAAATCTCTACTAATGGTTAAAGATGGATAATTAAGTTGCTACTTACTGTTGTAAGCATTTTATGAAGTTCATCATGTAAAATATATCCAGTGTTATCTGTGTCTATTTTTCCAAATGCTTCAAGCAGTTCAGTTTTTGTAGCTGGTTTTTCTTTTTTTAAAATAGTACAAAAATCGTCAAAATTCAGTGTAGATGTTTGCGAAGTCCAATATTTATTAACTGTCTTCTGAGATGGATTTCTTCCAGCCTGTTGAAGTACTGAACAATAAAACACAATATTAACTATATATTCCAGCTGTCAGTAAAGGAGTTTTCTCAAAACATCCTTTAATCACTTTCCATGTTCATGCTCTTTTTTTAAGCCAAATCAATCCAAGGGAAGAGTGGGGTCTGAAGGACAGTTTTGCTTATAGTTGCAATCCTGTCCTCTACTGATCCAGACTGACTGGGACCTTCCCTGCCCTTGAACTCTGTGGTTTGTACTGGAGAGGTTCAAGCAGCCTGAGGGGCAGAGGAGCTCACTCGCATATTTTTTTGAAAGGAGTCATCAAACGGGCAGTGCCTGGCATCCTACATCATCCCTCGTGAACTATGATCCAGCACAGAGACGACATCTGCACCGAGAATCACACCCGCTGTCTTCTGCAGAAGGAAGAAACCAGACAGCGGTCTGTGACTTTTTATAACACAACAATATCAGAGGAATTATTTTGCTTACAGGCTCTGATCTGCAGCTTCCACTTACTCATGTGCACTGTTCTCCTAAACCAGGGGTGTCAAACTCATTTTCAACTGCGGCCACATCAGCCTCATGGTTGCTTTCAAAGGGCCAAATGTAATTTTAGGACTGTATAAATGTAGGAGTAGTAACTACTGTCCTAAACTCAACGGGATGACTTCCTTAAAGAAAGTTAATAGGTTTTAACCATTAATTAAGCAAAATATCCATGAATTCAAAGACAGCCTTCTCAAGTGACAAGTGTAAAATCCAGCCCAGTGTCTAAATCCCCGCCTTAATATCAGGAACCTATTATTTGTAAGTTTGCACATTACTAGAACCTGTTTCTACAGAGATCCACACGAGTCCTTCCATTTACTTTGCAAAGAACTGAGATTTAGTGCAGAATTTAGCTTAAACAATCTTTTATGTCACAGCTATACATTTGAATTTATCAATTCAAATTACACAATATGAATTTCAAATGTAAAGGAAAAATTATACCAACAGACATACATTGCTAAGGCCAACAGCCAATAGATACATGCAACCAGTCCCTACACCTGGCATTCTTCACCGTGAGTTTACTGGATCTAGTTAGCCTCCTAGAAGTCTTTACTGAAAACATCCTTTCAACAGTTTCCAGTGTGAAGAAGGTACTATGTTGAAATTAAATTATAATGCACAGTCTATCTGAAACTGGAAGGATGCTTTTATATCTTCCCATATAATCAGGTTTTTAAGGAAACACAAGACATCCTTCATCTCTGCACAGGCTGGCAGTTTGATTTTTAGCCAGTTGACCAATGACCAAGTCTATACCAGCTGAGAACAGTTCAGGAGCATCTGTGAAATGAGGTGGTGGCATCATTATGAATCTCAGTAGACAACTCAACATCAGACACCTTTGCTGCTAATCTCTGATTGAATGCCAAGGACTAAATAAAGATTTCTGCCCTGTCACCTCTACAAGCAGAGTCAGGAGAATACAGCAAAGCTTACATCTTTATCCATGCAACGCTTGGGCACATAGCGATTGTTTAAGGATTTCAATGTCAAGGTCAAAGGCAGAGCAGTTACTCTGTGTTTGTTTACGTGGATACCTGAGTTCCTGGAATGTCAATATAACACAGTATTCACTTACATTTAACAGAGTATCCTTCAACTACACAACACTTCTGTGTTTTTATATGTCCAGGGAGATCAGCACTTGCCATACCCTACATACCTCCCAAGTTTGTATTTTTGAAAGTTCAATTAGACCACACCTTTTATTTATTACCTTTTTACAGACTGATTCTGCTAAATGCCTTAAGTAATATTATACCACAGGAAATTAATTGTCCTTTGAGTTGACCTTGAAACTAAAATGCCCAAACACTTGCTACGTAGTGAAGTGGCGTGGATAGAGATGAAACACAAAGCATATATAGAAGAGATGACATTTGTTCACACCACTCCTATCTTAAAATCAGATTATCCAAAACTATCATTAGGCTGTTATAAAGGCACTTTTATTACAGCTGAGAAGGCCTGGATAACACCAAGTCACACGCTCAAAGAATGTGCTTGCTAATGGGTACAATTTCATGTCCTGGTACAGGGAAAGAAGCTACAAACAATTGGTGCACCAGAAAAGTACACTCAGCTTTGACAGTGATGGTTTCCACATGAAGAGCTCATGTATTTTAGGCATGGGCAATGCAGCCATTAGTGAGAAATTTATTTCCTCACATATGCAGAAAAAAATAAGGCCACTAGAATTATAACTAAATTATTTGATAGCATAGCATGTTTTTGCCTTTCGCTGTTGTTTGTTTTTTTATTACAAACAACTGCAATGCCATAATACACATACTTTTTACTGGCATCATCATCTATGAGGAAGACTTGCAAGAGCAAGCTGTACTACCACCAAGCCTAAGTGCATTCTGAGCTGCACCACGAAAACCACAAAATAAATCTCTTTAGTTTTGAAATTACACATTTCAGTGCTCTTTACCTAACTGAAGGGTTATGGACTCATGCTTTCTTTGTCATCCATGTGAGCTGGAAACATTTCTTTCAATAAAGCAAGCTAAGGTTTTTACATAAACATGAAACTCAGTAAAAAATAGGACTGAAAGACACTTTTATCAGTTCCCTAACACAATTCCTGCTATTACATACAACCACAAAACCACACAACTTTCTCATGAAAAGACAAAACTGCTCTAAGAAAGAAAAACAAAAAAACAAAACCCAACCATGGTAAGGCATAGCACACAATCCTACAGCTCCAAGACATAGCAAAGTTGATATTTGCTTGAGAAATTTTATTGGGCCATGTGAAACATATTTCACAACTGAAACAGGTTTTTACTCAGTCTTATCTTACTTCTTCCTTATTTTACTCAGTCACTAAATTATAAAGAAATCAATTTCCAACACACAGTCCTAACTACCATTTCTAGGTAAACTTTTGTAACTTTCCTAATAATTCCATGCAAGGAACTTTGAAATTCCACAGGTTTTCTAAGCAGAGTTTGTTATGCTTCACAGCTTTCACTATCTGCTAACACCTTTATTTGGTACAGCTGAAGCATTCAGAGATATAGTTTTTTCATGTTGTACCACTGACAGAAATACCACTAATACACAAATGTAATACCGATGAAAAAATGAAAACTTTTTATTTTCGTCTATGGGAACATTTTAATTCAGGAAGAGTTTTTAAAAAAGAGTAAGAATTCTCACAAAACACCAGTGTCCAAGACAGCCCATTTGATCACATGAAGTTGGTAAAGGCAATATTTTCACATATTATTTGGACAAAGCAGCTTAGAGCTGATCAGTGAGACTGTAGGAGTAAACTACCACACCCATGCCTCCAATAACCACCTCTCCTATGAGTCTGCAAACCTCTGCGCCAATTAATGCCGGTTAGCATGGCAATTTTCTGTGGCAGGGCAACTGCCCACTGTAAACTGAACTTAATCATTTCTCGAGGATAGGAAAATGTTTATTGCAGAAATGTCATCATCAAAAAGCAGTACCTAGGCCCACCTCAAGTGAGCACCAATGCTACCATCAAACTTGGTGTTGTTAAACAACTCACTTAGGTCCCCAGTAAGCTGTCGGCTGGCATTGACTTTTGCCCATTTATACTGGTGATTTACAGATGAAAAGCTCTGTATAAAATTCCCACTTCCACGAGTCATCCAACACCGAGCAACAAAGATTAAAGATTTGAGGAAAATGAAAAACATTGAAGAATGGTAGTTACTATAAACTTCAAAAAATCACTATGTGATGTATTTTATAACAGGGAAATGATGAAAACGTCTTCGAAGATACAGCCACCAACACTTGAAGTCTGAACCCTATCGAAAACTACTATAAATTCCTTAAAACAGTTACTGAGTATGTGCGTTGGGATACTCTCAAGACTGCATTGCCAACTGCTGTTTGTAAACTACCCACTGCAATCATCATACACAATAGTTATGGGAAAAAAAAGTAATCATTACCTAAACTGAGTTGTTCTTTTGATTTAATGTTTTCTAAACTGCTTTTTAAAACAGTTAGGTAAGCTGCTCGGCAGTTCATGTAAAAGATTGCTTCTTCCGCATGCTGGGACTTCTTTGCTTGGGAACTTTCGGAGCGTGTGACTTTCTGAACGGAAAGGGACGCGTTATTCTCAGGACTGCTGGCCATTCTGTGAAGAACACAATTACGGTTAGAATTTGTTACTCTTTTGCCTGTTTAATAATGTCTCTGCTTTGCCTTCTGAAACACAAACTAGCACAAATTATCCTAACATCTAGGTCATAGGTTTGCTACTCTCTAAATATGGGATGGGAATACTTACCTATGCTTGTAGGTAAGCACCATGAGATCTGCAAACACAAACAACTAGAGCTCCACTCACTATTCACAATTTCTTCTTGGTAGGAAATACTTTATTGTATTTTACTTTAATTCCAGACATTCGCTATCACAATTATTATATAGTCATGTTATTTGAAAGCAGAATGCCAAATTTTCAAGTTATCAGTGATAAAAACTTATCTCACTGGAGAGAGCTCTGTGGCTGTGCAGTCAGGACCCACTCATGTCACGTGGGGCTCCCAGTGATATTTCTTGGTGATAACAGCAAAGCCCCCTGTGTCCTCCAGTAAAAACTACAAGGGAGCGTGTTTATATTGACCTGCGTATTTGTCAGTATTTCCTCCCTCACTCAAAAGTTCACTTTCATGTTTCCAAGACTGATTTAGCTGGGAAACTGCGTAGTTTTACACAGCTTCAGCAGAGACACTGTGTGATGTTGTAAACACCATGCAACATTCAGTGTTAAAAAAAGTGACAAAATAATTATTAAATCAACTACATCTTTTTTTTTCTGGTGCCAGCCCACACTAGAATGGGCTTTTGTTTTCTGTTTTTACAGTTATAACTTAATCAAACATATGGCTAATAGTAAAATTGTTCAAAATTATAACACTAAGCCTTCAAGTATGTGATGTCAAACACACCTAATTCTACTTTTAAGAGTTATCTAAATATTAGAAATAAATAAGTCCGAAGCTAAGAACGTACATAAAACTTTATGTAACTTAGGCCTTTTAAGTACAAAAACTCTACCCATATAATTGTAAAAGAATTGAGAAAAAACACAAAATGCATTTTTTCTAAATTATTAAAGCGATTCAAAGCAGTAACTAATACTGTTTGCTCAACAATGGCCAGTAAACTTCAGCAGCAGTTTCCTGCTTTTACCAAGGGTGATTAAGGTTTTCAGAAGGCCATCACAGAGGGACACTAAATCGTCTTGTACTGTTGGACTAACAGCCTCTCATATTATTTTATCCAATGTTGACTTCAGAAAATATATTCCAGTATAATAAATTGAATATCTCAAGTTCAGCAACAAGACAACGACATCGTAGGGTCCCCTTCAGGACTCATTGGATTCTTACTCAGGAGGCCTAAATCACTCACACCTTCTTGAGTTATATACGTCTTTTACACTGGGGAAAGAAAGATAATAATCGCTTATCATGGATGAAGTACCCTATTTATAATACACAGGCCGCCTGCCTGACACTTTAATATTACACTGGCATTAGAAGGACCCCATAGGGACACTGTGATACAGTCTGGTTCCTGCAAACGGGTGTCACTATAATTAAGCACCAGTGTTACACACACAAAATGGAAGTGGCTTAAAGTCAAGGAGGAAGGGAAGAGTAAATGTTAATTTTCCAGTAACTAGTTTATAAAACGTGAACTCTCGTTTATACTCCTTAGACTTCCCATGACCAAGATATTTCTTACGTGGGCCACAGTTCTGATCAATACATCGCTCAGAAATCCAGCGAGCAACAGCTCAGTGACAGCAGCCCCGTGGCTCTGGGTGTTTTTACTGGACAAGTGACACTTTTAGACAAAATAGTCAGAAGGGAGCAATCCAGTCTCGGCTGAAGTGGGAGGACAACACAGCCTATTACTTTCCATTTTAGTTGCTGTGATTCTAATAAATAATAATAAAAAGTCTTCCAAGCAGGAGTTATGCCATTCTCTTCTTGGCAATACTGACCTTTCCTGCCGTGGGGCCGAGGTTCAGCTCCATCCACAGCAAAAACCACCAGAGAAGCTTCGCGCTGCTGCTTCTTCAGCTTCCAAGCGCTCAGGCCTCAATCTCCTGAAATTTGGAAACTTTTACCACATGAATCTCATTACCTCCCTCTCCGGTGAGCGCAGGAGTGTTCTTAGGCAAAATTTACCACCCACCCTCGTGCAAAAGACATTATAATCCCCTTCCCTCAGCCCACCAGAGGGGAACCAACGCTCCCGCCCTCCTTGCAGCCCTGAGGGGCGGGTTCGGCCGCACTTCACCTCCCGCCCAAACCGGCCTCGCACAAACCCCCGCGAGGGGACTAAGCCGCCACCAGCCCGGCTCTTACCGTAGCACAGCACCGAGAGCGGGGACAGCGAGACCCGAGGAGCCGCCCCGACCCCGCAGGCCTGAGGGGCGCGGGCTCCCCCGCCCCTGCCCGCCGCCCTCAGCCCGCCCCGCCCCGCCGGGGCCGCGTCCCGCCCTCTCAGCACCGTTTCCAGCCGGCGGCGTTTGGCCGGTGCACGGCGGCGGAGCGAGGCGGGAGATCTGCAAAAGGCGGCGGGAGCGGCGCAATGTCGTAGGTATCGGGGACGGGCGGGAGAGCGGGTTAAGCTCGAGTTAAGTTCGGGTTAAGTTCGGCTTCAGCCGCCGCTCTCCGCAGCGGGGCGGCCCCTGAGGCTCCGGGAGCCGTTGGGGCGGGACGGCCCGCGGGGGACGCTGTGAGGCGAGCGCTGCTGCCCGGCGCCCTGCGGGCTTCTCGTACAGCAGGGATCTTGTTATCTGAGGAGAATTGTGCTCCTCGGGTGATCCCGGGGAAGGAGGAGCACGCCCGTGCGTGGGGAAGGGCGGGTTTTGTTTGTAGCTCTGTCTTTTCGGCGGTTGGGTGGGACCGGGAAATATGTAAGATGGTTGGCGCCTTGGGGCAGAGCCGGAGGGAGGTTGGGTGGGCGGTTCTTTCTGCATGTTCACTACGGGAAAGCCCTTGAGGTGCTGGAGCGAGTTCAGAGAAGGGGAAGGGGCTGGAACACAAGTGTGATGGGAGCGGCTGAGGGAGCTGGGGGTTCAGCTGGAGAACAGGAGCTGAGGGGAGACCTTCTGATCTCTGAACTGCCTGAAAGGAGCTTGGAGCCAGGGGGGATCGGGCTCTGCTCCCCAGGAACAAGCGCCAGGACCAGAGGAAACGGCCTCAAGTTGCCCCAGGGGAGGCTGAGGTTGGATCTGGGGAACAATTTCTTCCCCAAAGGGCTGTGGGGCATTGGAACAGGCTGCCCAGGGCAGTGCTGGAGTCACCATCCCTGGAGGCGTTTTAAAGATGTGTAGATGAGGTTCTTAGGAGTATGGGTTAGTGCCAGAGTTAGATTATGGTTGGACTAGATGATCCTAAGGATCTCTTCCAATCAAAATGATTCTGTGTCTGCTCCCAGCTTCCCCAGCCGAGGGGAGTTTGTTTCTCTCTGCTCACCCCGTGGATAAATCCTGTGAGGCTCTGTGGTAGGGGGTGGAAGAGTGACAGGAGCCATGGCATGGGCGGGTTGTGCTGAGTGACACCTGGGCTTTGTGCTACTGTGGGAAGGTCTTGTGGGCCTGTGGCGATAAGGGCATAATGTGTTCCGTGTCCATTTTCCATCAGGCTGTATATCTTAGAATCATAGAATCATTCTAGTTGGAAGAGACCCTTGAGATCATCGAGTCCAACCATAACCCAACTCTAGCACTGAACCATGTCCCTAAGAACCTCATCTAAATGCATTTTAAATCCCTCCAGGGATGGTGACTCCACCACTGCCCTGGGCAGCCTGTTCCAATGCCTGACAGCCCTTTTCGGGAATATTTTTTTCCTAATATCCAATCTAGACCCCCCCTGGAGCAACTCGAGGCCATTTCCCCTTGTCCTATCACTTGCTACTTAGAGAAGAGACCAACACCCTCCATGCTACAACCTCCTTTCAGATAGTTCCTGTGGTCTCCAATAGGAATAAGTCCTGTTCATATTTGTCCCGTTCTTTGCAATTCATCAAGCAATAGTCATGTAAGTCTGATGCCATTCTTAGAATCATGGAATCATAGAATCACAGAATAGTTTGGGTTGAAGGGCTCTTCCCAGCTCTCCCAGTGCCCCCCCTGCCATGAGCAGAGACATCTGCACCAGCTCAGGTTGCTTAGAGCCCCGTCCAGCCTGGCCTGGGATGTCTCCAGGGATGGTTCATCCACCACCTCTCTGGCCAACCTGGGCCAGGCTCTCACCACCCTCAGCGTAAAAAAATTCTTCTTGTGTGTCTTTGCTAATTGTGGGCTGCTGAAGAACAATAAAGAAAATGCACGGGATGTTGTTGACTTCAAAAGCAGTCAGGTAAGGCCATGAGACTGAGGATGCCTATATATAGGCCTCAGATGTTGTCCAAGTTTACAGCTCTTTATGTGATTTCAAAGATAACTTATGTTAGAGCTAGCATAGGTTCCAACTTCTGCAAGTCTTTCTCTTGACCACTGGAAGTTGAAGTAATCATGCCAGACAATAGCAAGAAAAAGGAAACATCAATAAACATGCTTTGGGTTTTGGGGGGAGTTTAAGTCCATTTCTCACTGGTTGTACACTGAGTTTAACTATCATTTAAGCTGAACATAGGAAATGATCGTCTATTTTTTCTGCTTTTTCAATTAATAAGTCATTTTTGCTGGCAGGTTTTGAAGATGAAGCAATATGTAAATAGCATAGAGGAGTTTTCTTTTTTCCCCAGTGAAAGAAGAAACTTAAGAGGAAGCTGACTGAAATGGCTTCAAAATGCACTACAACACTCTCTAGAGTATCTTTAATGAAATAATATAATCGAGTCCCTGATTCTGTATATTCTTTTTTGTGCATTAAATCTGTTACCATTGCATTGATTCATAAATGAATTGTGAAGGACAGAAAGTTAAGTGCATGTGGAATTAAAAACAGTATAAAACCCCCCAATTTCTTTATAGGAAGTTAAATTGCATACCTAGACTCTCACTGTTAAGCAGTTCCTCATGTAAGTGGTTTCATCAAAGCACTATTCAAGTGAGTAAAGGTCTCCTGGTATTAGCAAGGAGCTGACAATATGACCTGGAATGATAAATGAACAATACGTTATAGCAGTAATATGTAGTTCTTTAACCTGATAAATATTATGGGCAAAATAATCATTGCAGTTTGAACAGTTAGCTATAAACATAGGCCATCATACTCTGCATAGTTAAGAAAATAAATTAAGCCTTGTCAGGGAATTTTGATCTAATTCAAGGGTATGAAACTCGGGTAAATGAGTTTTTGTGTACTGTCGTTGCATATGCCTCATCTTTCAATCTCCTGTTCTTGTTCATGCTCTGACATTTGATTCTACACCATAGCCAAAGCAAGGCTTGTCCAGCCATATAAAAAAGATAAACAGAACTGGAGCTGGTGCTATTCCTCCATCGTGTTTCCTAAAATACTTTAGGAATTTTCTTTGCACCTAGATGCCTGTATTGGTTTTTCTCCATGTTCATCTTTTGAAAGACCTGAGAGAAGACACTTTGGCCAACTGGGTCTTCACGTTAGATGTCTGGATAACTTTTGTTTCAGTGGTCCTAGTTTACCTTCTCACATTGTGCCATCAGAAAGACAATCACTAAGAAAAAAGAAGTCCAGAAGCAAACCAGGCTGCTGGGTAGGATGAATTGGGAAAAACAAGGCAAAGTTGAGCTCCTGAAGCCAAAATTGTGTCTATGCAGCTCCTTCCAATGTTGAGGTGCTCACCTGGAGCAAGGCTTGGGATGTTTGCAGGGATTTTTCAGGCCAGTAGAGAGAAATTCAGGCTGGCTGCAACTCTGTTCCTGTACACAATACTTGACAGACTTTACGGAGCATAGCCTTGACCAGTCCACAACCTTCTCCCTAAGAAATCTTCTAAACGTATATAATTTAGTAGGATTTTCATGTAGTTTCTCATTTATCTTCATCCTACAGCTACGATGAGTCCAGATTCTGCTTTACTTTGGCTTCCAGCTTCTTTTGAAGTCTATCATAAAAGCTTCCATCATCATATGCCTTAGTATAACATGCAAATGCATTGGCCCCTAGAGCATCCTTTCAGAGTAGATGTATTAATAAATATGTTTCTCTGCTGCCACTGGGGTGGAAGACATAATGGAGTCTGCATTCCTTAAGCAGTATGGGGTTCTAGTTAAAAGATAAATACACTGTAAAGAATTCCATCAAACTCTTACAGCTTTGACTGCCCTTTGGCAAGAATTTCAGATGCTTTTTTAATTTAAATGTTACCTGTTTACTTGGCTTTTTTAAGATAGAATGCTTGTATTCACCTTTTTTAATAGAGACAGTTGTAAAACGCTATTCATGTAAGACCATTACCTGAGTTATATTTCAAAGATGTGTTTTCATTCTATTTTTCCAAAACTTAAATTTACCGGTTTGGAATAGTAACATAAATTTTTAAAGGATGTGTTTGGAATTAAGTCATCTTAATCCCTTACAAGCCGAAACATTCTTTTTCAAGATGGAAACTGTGAACTAGGTTCTTGAAATATGATGTATTTTCTAAATCTTATTTAATTTGATATAATACATATGTTTCTTGGGGATTGTTCTTATGAAGATTTTAAATTTTTTTCCTCATTGTTTTATATCATGCTTTAAACTATTGTTAAGATTTAGGAATGTACTTTAAAAGTTTCGGGTGTCTCTGGGAAAAATAGTCTTAATTTATGTTGACCTTTCTTTCCTTTGAGCATTTAGTCTGCATTCAATAAAATTTTGATGACTGCTCTTTAGAAGACAGCTGTACGATATAAAGTATTATAAATATTCAGCTTTCCTCTTCTAGCGTTGCCATTAACAGCTGGGCATCCAGTTCAGCAGAGCAGATTTCGCAGAGAGAGCTTGGCGTGTTCCTCAATCAGTATAGGGAAGAAGACTAAAAAATAGTTTCTTATGGTTTGGGGACCTGTAAAGACATAGAGCATCTGTTCCCCAGTTAAGTCATAGTCTGGTAGCACTGAATCATGTTAAGAGCTGAAATGATGGGAAGAACTACTTTTTTCACCTTGGCTGTACCTGTGTTTTCAATGCCTAATGCGTTATTTCTACTAATGGCAAAATAATTTCAGCCTTTGCTCAGAAGGTATGTAAATGATAATGCTTTTGCATTTTTTCATTGTTTATTGTCTTTGAGAAAGAGACAAATATACAGTGCGATTTCGCTTCAGTGTCTTGATTTTTATCTCTAGTATAAAATGGAGAATTGGATTTTCATATGCAAACACTTTGTCCTTCTAAACAAGCAACATTTTTGTTACGCAGTATTACACAGTATTTTAATGAGTTGGTGTATTTGCTTTGAATGCAATTAGTTTTCTTGTGTAGTATAAAAAAATGTGAAGCACAAGAAAGGAAAATGTCTTTAAAATTACAGATTATAGACCTTACTACCAGAAGTCTTTGTCTCCTGATGCCCATAAAACTTGTCCATATTTTTCTCTTGCAGAGTTAAGAGAGCATTAAAGCTGGACGCTGTTAGAAATGATAATGTAAGTATTTTTTGGTGTATGGAATCATCTGGGCTGTATATATGTGTGTGTGTACATCTATCTATATGCACACGCGTATATAAACATGATATTTCATTAGAGTTGCATTTATATTCTTACAGATTGGATGTTGTCTAGAAAAATCTTACCTAGGCACGAAATTATTGCTGAAAATATTAGTATACAACTTATTGTATTCCGTTTGTCATAGAACTGCCTGGCTTTAAGTAATGTATATCTGCATGAATCACTTGAAAATTAATGGAGAAATGTGCATATTTTTATTGCCATCACTATTTACCCAAGAGCTGAATGAGTTAAGATCCTTGGTGAAATCATTTATTAGAAATTAGCTCCATCATCCTGGAAGCAAATGTTCTGCCCTGTAATTGTATGTGTAACAATATGGAATTACGATAGTGCTGTAATCTGCATATTATAAGCTGCAAAATTGAAATGAAAACATTAAAGGCATTTTCATGTCAAGGACATAATTACCTCCCTCAGCTAATCTGGCATAATGAAACAATAAAGTACTAACACTGCTATAAATTTCACCACAGTTATCACAATAAAAATAAAATTGTACTGTTGCTATTATTTTCTGTAAATGCAGCTATAGTATCCTCCCAGTACCAGCATGTCATGACATATGTCAGTTTATTATCTGCTCTTACCAACAGTGGGTGTTGCTGCAGCCATCAAGGCAGAGGAGCTATGAGGATGGCAGTGTTTAAAGGAAGGAAAAATTTAAAAAGTACATAGAGCGAAATAGCTGGTCAGCAAAAGCTCCAAATAAATGTCTGTGTCTGTGGCCTTTTGAAGAGATTTGTTTATATGCAGCGTATATTTGGAGGTCTCGCTGGTATTTAGCAAAATAGAAATTTGCAATTTTAAAAATTTTCTATGTAGTTTTTTAGTTTGCTTTTTGAAATTTAAACAAAGGTGGCAAAATACCGCAGTGGCACTAAAAAAAAAAATCATTAGCAATTTAATTAGCAGCTTAGTGTACCATTACCCAACTTATTCTGCTCAGAATGCAGCTGTGACTGTAATTTTGCATCTGTTTCTTGGGCTGTAGGGATGTTTTTGTAGATGAGTGGTCCAGCTGAAATGACATGCAATTCTTTTTCTGCCTGAAAGCTCCTCCTTCCCTGCCCCCTCCCCGTAAGCTAAAAATAAAGATTTACTTGGTGGTAACCTGCGTTCAGGTCCTTGTGCAGCCAAAAGCTTAACAAAAGCCCATCCGAATGGTAAAGCTTTTACTGGAATGTCAATAACGGAGGTTTATACTGTGATTTTTAGTTCATATGATGCCTCTAACAGGTGCACATCAAAGATTTAAAGTGTACCAATTAAAAATTGCATAATGGGACTGAGAGTCTTCTTCCTGGAAGAGAAATTCTTGCTGCCAAATAAATACTGGCCTTTTAAGTACTACAGTAACTTTTTCCAGGTAAGTGCTCCCAGGAGCCTTAGTTCATATCCAGAAATATGGTGGCCGAGGTGACTGCTGTTCAAGCAGGAAAAATATCCTGACAGTGTAAGCAGATTGGAGATTCTTTTTCAAAGGAGATTTGATGGCATTTAAATGCCTAAAGTGGCATTGATACTTTACTGTAATTAGTATTTAATTTAAGGATTATTTGAAGCATTTCTTTAACCTGTTTGTGGCAAAGTATTAGTGACAAGAAACCAAATATTTGCTTTGATGATACGTTTCCAAGGGTGGGGAAAAAAACACTAATCTAGGGGCAAAAAAAGGCTGTTTCACTGCATTTACACAGCCCTTCTTTCAGCTCTCGAGAAAATTTTGGAAGGGGCTGGAAAAAGTGGTTTTGCCCAGAATGTCTTTTCATTCTTTACATGTTAATACAATGAAATCAGTTGTGGACTGATCACATTCTCCTCTCTAGAGTTGGCCAGTCTGCTTTGGAAGCAGCCAAATGACTTTATCTCCTTGAAACCAAATCTAGGCAGGAATGGGAAACCCAGCATTCTGAAGCCGTGTTTTCCAGCTTGCTACCCGGTGTACATTCTAATCTTTTGTTTAATTACTGGATCAGCTGGTTAAGTCACAGTGAAGTACTGTCAGTCTTCTAATAAGCATATTGCTTAACACTTCAAATTCAGCTACCTGGAAAATCCCGTAGCCACTTGATCAGTGGTTTCTAAGAGTGTGAGATGACCTTAGGGTGCAACTGGTGCCAATGGAGTCTCTAAGTGTCCTATTTCTGTGTACGTCTCCTTTTTGACCTTAATCAATGGTATTATTCTTCTCAGTTGGAATCAAGTTGTTACTAGAGCAAAAGCCCCTTATGTGCAAACAAAATGTGGTTTTGGTTTGTTTTTTTTTTTCTTCTGTATATTAGCAGTGCAGTCAAGTCTCAGTTTCTCAGAGTTGCAATTTAGCATCCAGTCTAGAGAGTGAACTGTGCCCCAGATAATCCCAGTTAAGATTTCAGAATTGCCCACTGGTTCTTCGGGAAACTTCTCGGCACACTTCTATTAACATCATTAAATAACTACTTTTATATCATTAGACATATTGAAATCCTCAAGCCAGAGACAATTTTTTTTATTTAAGGGACTCGCTTATTTCTTTTTAATTAACACTTATTTAGAAAATCATTAGAAATAACTATCTTTTGATGGAATTAAAATCTAAAAATAGTTGCTTATAGTTCGGGTGTCTTAAATTCTCAATACTGTAGGAAAAATAAAAACAGATTTTGCCTCTTTTAAAGAAACAAAACCCCAGGTGTTCATGCCAAAATACCTAGATCTCTGGAAACCGCATACTTTTTGTTTCTAAAAACTGGGGAGCTAGTGTTTGAAGGGCTTTTTAGTTTTTTGAGTAAAACTAATGTTAATGATAGAAAGACTTGGTGGGCACCTGGCAGCCAGCAGAGCTCAACCCACCAGAAAATGTAACATTGGCTTTCCATAAATGGGAGTACGTAAAGTTATGAATTACTTAGAAAAATCTGTTGCCAGGTAATTAATGTTCGGAGAGGCTTTGTCTGGTTTGGGGTGCAATATGTAACTCTACTGATAGGAAAGGTAAAAGGCAGCGTGTGTTTAGTTTCCAGAAGGGAAGTTTACAACTGTTGTAGGTTTAGATGGACATAGGTAATTTATCTTTTGCCAATATTCATCTAGATTCTTTGTCTCTTGCTACGTTTTAGCCATCCGATGCAACACCTTTGAAGACCAAAAAGAAAAATCTGAAGTCTTACTCGCCGACAACAGGAACACGCCAAATGAGTCCATTTTCATCTCCCACGAGCCATAATGCACAAAATCTCACAAATCACCCATCAAATGGTTAGTTGAACATTGTCTTTCTTACTGCAACATTTTTCTGGTTATTGGCTTGATTTAGTAACTTGTGTCTCTTGTGGTATGTTAGATCTCTATTTCCTCTTAAAGAATTTTCATCTCTTTTGGAAAGCCAATGTTGATTTTTAAAGCTTGAGTATTTTTATTATAAATCTTGGGGTGTTTATGAAACAAGTTTTGCTTTCTGTTGATCAATATTTAAAAATGCTTGACTTTGGCTCAGCAAAAAAAAAACATCCTACACTGGCATTTTTGTCAATAATTGCATTAATTCCACAGGTTAGGCATGTTTATGCTAACGACATCCTTTGCTTGCTTGCTTTCTAAGTCCCACCTTTCATCGGCAGGACTGGTACGTACTATTTGATGGTGACTTTGTTGTTTGGATTGTAGGTGGAGATGTTCCGAGGTTGCTGTGTGCCACTTGAGATTATTGCAAGGAAGTCCAAGTTTACTCTTGCAAGGCAGTTTTTATAATACACAGCTGAGGTCTGGACTCTCTCCTGGTCAGGAAAGCTGGAAAGAAAAAAACGTGTGCAGCTGAGGCATGTTTAATTTTGTGGCCCTTTGAGAATTATGTTGAGTTTTGCAATGCAAGTCCTGGTTTTTGTGCTTCCAGGTTTCCAGTGGACAGACAGGCTTAGCCATTCTTGCCAGTAAAATAAATGCGTGCATGCATTCATACATACACAGAGCATTTCTCAGCTCCAAGCCTTTCTCTATGAATATTGAAACTTACTTAGATTTTATCAAATCAAAGTTAAAAGGGAAGCTTTGCATTCTTTTGCATATTTTTTTTACTATTGTTTTTCATAGTGAGGCACTTGAAGGCAATTTTTCATTTAGCTAACATAACACTGAATGTCATTAGCTCTAAAAAATACACCTCTTGATAATTATATTATTTCCAGTTTACTTTAGGATATATGTCCACTTAGTTATGCAGCCACAGTTTTTGAGGCAATCTATGACTGCTCAAGAAGTATATTTTCAGTAGGCTAATCCGCTTTTATGACTATATAGGTTGTGGTCTCTTTAAGTGTTAAGGAACCATTAGGTCATCTGCTGTGACTTTTTAATATTAAAAAAAATACAAAGAGGCTTTCTTGTAATCTTGCCCATATAGAGCCCAAGATCTTTTATTTCTTTGCAGTACAAGTCCTAGAAAGATTTTTAAGTCTTGATTTGAAGACTTCAAATTATTTAAAAAAACAACAATAATAATAATAAAAATCTATCACTTCCCTTGTTAGCAAGTGCCCTGTTCAATTACCTTCACTATTAAAAATACTCCTGTCTGATTTTGAATTTGTCTGGCTTTAATATTGAGCCATCGGTTCTTGTTCTGCCTTTTTTGTTGGGTTAAAGTGCTTTTTATGCCCCATATATTTTGGAATTTATGTGCAGTAATTGAGGCCTCACTAACATTCATGAATTATGATGAGTAGAAATATTCTGAGCAGGATAGAATAACCACTGTTTGAAATTTATCTAGATGTCTGCAGATTTTGCAGTAGCTATTGCACCACATGCTCTCGTGAGGGATCTGAAAAAGTGGCTTTTTCCTCTAGGAAAAAAGGAATTTTTTGTTTTGTTTTAAAAGAGTGTTATAATGAAATTTTTGGATTCTGTCAAAACTGGAGGAACTAAAAATGGAAATTACTGGAAGTCTTCATGCTGAAAATACTACAATCTGAGCATTACATCCTTTTTCCTCATTAAAAATAGCAGACAACTGGAGGAAGCACGGCAGTGTCGGGTGTTTTGGTGGCGGTAGAGCTACACATAGCTACAGGCCTGTGTGAAGGGGCTTTGGTTTGTTTTTTCTAATTAGTAATCATGCTAGGAAAAGAAACAGAAGCTGCTGTATCCTAATTCTTTATTGTGCTGCCCATCTTCATTATGACCCGGCTTTGTGTCCTCATTACCTGGTTGTCCAACAGTTTTAACACAATCAGGTTTTTCGTGAGCACTTGCTGCCAGTCGGAACATTCAGAACTTTCCTGGCAAGTTCTGTGCTGACTCCAGTTCTCCCCAGAACAGCTGTTGTTCTCCGCCAGTGTAATGCTTCTGAATTGGGCATTTACCCCTGGAGCCAGTACAAAAATGATTGTTTCAATTATTGACTTTCTAAGAAGCATTTGCAGGAAGAATTAGACTGATTTCTCCCCATTCTTTCAGCGAGTGATAGCGTCTCAACTAGTTGTGCAGACCTGGTCTCTTGAAAGGACCTGTATTTTAGAACACCCTTGCCTTCATAAAATTTGAGATATATGCAGTTGATGCGTGTTTAATTTTGTGGCCTTTTGAGAACCATGTTGAGATTTGCAGCCAAAGGCCTGGGTTATGTGCTTCCCAGTTTGGGATGGAGGGAGCAAGCCTCTGTCTGCCAGAAAGTCAGGATCTGTGCCACAGTACCTACCCTGTCTTGTGAACAGTTCCTCTTCTCAAAACTAATGGTTTTGTTCCTCTTGACTCCTAAAAAGGTGATTATTTGGCACAGTGGGTATCTCCACACTCCCACTTAGCTCATATCCAGAAATCTTTAGTGACGTTTCATCAGGACTTCAAAGTACAGGATGTTTCAAAAAGATGGACCCAATTTCAGAGCATGACTGTTTGTAATTACCTGCTTTAATGACCTCTTCTCTTTAGTTTTATTCAGTGCCACTTTGGTGACACAACACATGATAATACACAAATGTTTCAAAATCTACTACAAGTTGTAAAACGTGTTCAGCATTTGCATTACGTGCCTTATCTCCGAGGTGAAAGAGGAAAGGGGGCAAAATGTCTTGTATTAATGCATGTCTAGTGGGATGGCAATGGGAAAGGTGAACACGTACTGTATTTCCATACTGATATTAGGTATGGACGTAGGGGAACATTCTTTTTGCCTATAAAAAGACTGATCACGTGATCCTGGCTGACATTTAGATGGATAATTATTCAGTAATATAGTACTAGCCATCTTTTTTTCCCCTGTGTTCATGTAGCTACAAGATGGTGGTATAATATATAAGACTTCCTCTTAGATCACAGGTTTCAGGTCGTCCTTTTAAACACACAATTTCTCTTCCTCTGAAAAGACACTGCTATTTTAAGTATTGTAGTGTTTTAATAGATTATGCATATTACCTGTTAGAGTATAACCTAGATTCTATTTTTCTGTGACCAATATGTGAGAAAACAACAGAATGAAAATTATTACAAAATCAATATGATGAGCTACAAAAGCTTATTTTGCATTGTGCGAAGTATACGAAGTTGCGTGCATTTATCTCTGGGGAGACAGATGGAAACTACTTGTCTTGTGAACACGACTTTCTTTTGAATAACAGTGTGAAGGAGCGCCTCAAAAAAGACTAAATACCTACAGAACGCTAAGGTTGTTCAAAAGCAACATTTATTTTAGGAGAAGACATGAACCAACCCAATTATAAGATAGTGTGTCTTTATGATGCTGTCCTATATATGGCTTGTTGGGAAGCCTGATAATTCATATATTGCCAACTACCCAAAAATCTCACAACCCTTTTATGACATAAATTTCTAAAATAACAGAATACTAAATCTTCACTAGTTTCTCATCGTTGGCTAACATTTTGAATATTTATTTTAAATTTATTTATTTTTATTCAAATCAAGCCAGGGTTCTGCCATTCCATAGTACTGGTCTAAAAGTAGTATCTGTTTGATAATCAATGACTGATTAAAGTGCAAGTTCTACAAGTACTTGGTTTTAAAATGAAATCTTTTGGGGTCTTAACCTTTAGCTGCCATAGTGGAACAGCTTAAACTTTTCTAGCACCTTGTCATTCTGAGACATTTCTAAATGTTTTACAAAATATTAAAATTAAATGTTAATCTATCCTTGAGTGCTGATACTTGTATGTAATAATTTAGATCTAGCAAGAAGAAATCAAAGTGTTTAATGCTTAGTTTAGCCTCTCTTTTTTTCAGTCTGATATCAGAACTGTCTTACAGTGGGATGTGCAAAGCACCTCATTCCTGAGGGTCTGTTCTGGGATCAATGCTCTTGTTAAGGCCACACGAAGACCTGTTGTGGTTGCCTCCAAATCTTTGACTTAAAGGTGAATTTCACCTTACAATAACAGCTGTTTGGTATGAAGTGTTTGTAAGAATGTGTCTATATCTGTTGGAAGGACAGTAGGTAAGAACTAACTTAAAGCACCTTGTAAACTTCTTTGGCACCAGAAAAAATAAGATTTTTCTTGGGTTTTGGATAAAGGAGTAGAGTCTGATAGGCTACAAGTACAGAATTACTGGTATGCAATTCTAAGTCGTTAATTGTCAAATGCATTAATGATCTCATTGTTTAAGTGCAAAACTGTTATCAGAAAAAAAAAAAAGAATGCTTGAATTATTCCTCTCCCTCTTTGTATGTATGCTACCACCTCCACCATTGTATGTTTAATTAAAGTCTCAGGTCCAAAAGAAATCCATGACACAGAGAATAGATCTGTGTCAAGAAAAGGGAGCAGCAGAAAAGGAGAGACTGAGAATGTGACTGTTGAGGGGGAGATTCTTAGGAGGGATGCAGTCTCTGCCTGCACATCACCCTCCTGATACACTAGTCGGAGAGCGTACTGACTTTAAAAACAATAGTAACTGATACACAACATAAAATTTTAATCTGTTTTTGTTCTAATATGATTTCTATCTGAATCGTATAGGCGGCAATAAGTTGTGTAGACAGATGTAAATTCAGAAAGTCTTGTGATTAGAGGTGTATTGCTATACATACCAACACGTAACGAGGGCTTTTTAAGTGGCTGTTGGACGATCTCAAGTACATAGCAGTGAGCCAAAGATGTTATTTCAGTGCAGCACTAACTTTCTTAACCTGATCAGCGTCACCGAAAACATCCCCCTGTCCACCTGCTTTGAGAAAGCATCTGTGTTAGATACTCATTGTGGAATCTGGTCATCTAAGAATGTCCAACCTACAGTGACACCAAATTGCCGACACCACATGTGAGCCTTGTTTTTATTAACAAATCCATGGGAATGGAGTTTCTTGGTAATATCCTATTCCTGTTCCTTCACAGAAACGGGCAGCTGCTCAAAATATCAGTGCACTGAGATGGAGAAATATGACTCGCCATGCAGAATAATGGCAACTGGCATATGATTTATTACACCCCATGATATGATGAGCTAGAATATTATATTGTCAATATAGCATGTCAGAGCCTTTGGAAGTAATTTGCAGTATCTCTTTGTAGTTGTTTACAAGATGGAGTTGGGGGCCAAGCACTTTTTGTTAAAGGAAAATGGAGGTTTCATTGCTCAGTCATTACAGTATTTTCTTGATAATGCTCTGTGCTAATATACTGTGTTTAGGCAGTTAACAGCATTTAAAAAAAAATCTGAGTAGAACACAGTGACTACATGTCAGAATTATTATACTAACTACCGGTTATTAATACTATCATCCCAAGGTTTCCACAAATATTAATGTAATGTGAATTGGTAAGAGGTGAAATTACAAAAGAGTAAATTGTCGTGAACTTAGTGAGTTTCACTACAAGGGAATCTGTCCTGCTTTGTACTTGAGTTTTGGGGTTTTTTCTCTTCCTAAAAGGTCATTGAACAGTCAGGGTTCATACTTAGACTTTTTTCATGTGCTTCAAACACTCGATATCTTGTTTTCATCTTTATTGTTTCTTTTCTTTCTTGTGAACCTCCTAGGAGATAAAACCGAGCAGAAAGATTCAGAGAGCGGATCACCCAGAAGAGGGCAGCCTCAAACAGAGCAGGATGCGTAAGTGTATTAAGTGCATCGTGAGTGCCGTGATTTTCACTTATGAAAGGTTAATATCTCATACAGAAATTAATAATGATTATTTTTTAAAACTTGTAATTCCACAGGCATGTTTTCTTTGTAAAATATTTTAAATTCTTGTATTTTCTGCCACAATCTTATTTTAAGCTATAAACTCCCTGGCGTTAATGGACTTTGGGCAGTCCACAGTTAGTAAAGCACTTAAATGTTTCAGGTCAAGTATCTGATAAACTATTTTCCTAAACTTGACAGATGTGAGGAAGGAGAAGCGATAAACTGTGTTAGAAGTAAGGCTGCTAGTGTCTTATGTTGTTAGCATTGTTTGATCTTTTCTGTTATGAAAAACATATTTAATTGTTTATAAACAGCTGAAAAGTGAACTGAAATTTTCTGTGTCAATAGTGAGGTGTCAGGCTAAATATGGTATAGATTTCAGCCAAAACAAACACCTCCATCCCTTAGAGTTAGACAAAAGAAATATTTGTTTCATCTCTGATAAAAGTTGGTGAAAAAGTGAAAATCTGTGAACATTTAAGTTGGATCGTATGAGGGATGCCTTTCATCTAGATGGGAAGTTACTCCATTCAGACATCCTGGAAGTGAAGAGGTTTTTTCCTATGGAAGTTATATAAGCTCAGTAATACTACTTAGAGTTTAAGCTTTACCTAAAAATTTGAAAGTTTCCTTCATCAATGAGCATGTTCATACTTCTTGCTACTAATACAATATTATCCCACATAGTCCTCCAGCCATGTCCATCCTTTTTACTCAATTGAAATTGCATTCACCAGAGACTCTTGTGATCTCTTATTAGGAAAACTTTAAAACATAAAAATTATTTTCATTATTTTTCAACACTGGCTACATTTTTTTTCTTGAAATATTATTTTCCTGTTGTGTTGTCCTGCTTTTTCAGGTGATGCTTCAACTTGTCCTGCTTAAGTATATATTGATTGTTATTCTACTTGTGTGTTCTGTTGTATGTATTAAATATTTGTGTCACAGTGGTACTAGGTGTCCCAGAAGAAAATTCTCTTGGAGCTAAATATTTTATGCATGCATTTATCTTTGACTAACAAATAATATTTGTGACACTTATTCAACCAAAGATGTTTCTTGTGTTTGAAGTTGTAGCCCTCAATGTGTCTGTGGTTTTGGTTTTTTCTTGTAATGGATGCTTTCCCTCACCATTAGCTTGAAATTTCTTCGGAGTAGGACAGTAAGTGTCTCCTAAGTGATGGAGCTGGACAGACAGTAGAATTGGGATGGCATTTTAGATAGTAAAAAAAAAAAAATCTGAAAGTTATACCAGTGGAAAGCTGTCAAATGATTAATCGAGGGATTTTTGTGGTTCAGTAAATTCCTTGGTCAACACATATGGACTCGTTTCTTAATGACATTAACCTTTAATTGCAGAACAATTTGAGAAATCATAGTCTTCATTGACATGTAAATGTTTGCATTCGATAATTCAGTGTGTTTTTTAAAAATGGCAAGTTTTGCAGAGGACTAGCAGTAACATGCCAGTAAAACACATTTATAAATTAACACCTACACAGTAATATTTGTGTGAACTTCCGTACACTTTATTTTTACAGGGGCAAAATATATTGTACAATACACTGACTTTAGCATTTTCTTTTCTGCATGGCCTTCTGTTCCCATGTTGAAATATAACAGTGAGAAGTTTTTCTCATACTGTAGTTCTGTTCCTAAATTTGGGAGGTTTCTTATAAGGATGATTCTCCCTTGTGTGGGAGGAAGCAGTAAATAGATCATTTCTTTGTTGTCTCCATTTGATTTGCATGCTTAAACGGCTGAAAGAGAAAACAGCCTAAACATTTATTTTTCAACACATATTCAGTGCAAATCCTCAATCTTGCATTAAAGCCTGCCCTTTAGATCTAATCTAATTGTATATTATTTTAATTTTTATTGCAAAACACATTAAAAACTGTAAGCTGACCATCCTTACACTGGTAGCAAAATATATTTGTAGCTTGAAAGGGGAGATGGTACAACAAAGTCGTACAATGCGTCATGTTATTTGTTCAGTCTTATAGTCTGTGGGTTTGGGGAGCCCTTCCTCTTGATTAAATTCCTGTTCTTAGGAACAAATGAGTTAAATTCCTGGTTTTGCCATTGTCTTCCTGCAGGATCACAAGAAAATCCTCTAATCCTGCTGAACTCGAGTCCCTCTCCTTAAAATTGTGTAAAAATATATAAGTCCTAAGCAAAGGCAAGTTATGTTTGGTGTTATATGACACAACCAGGTTGCAGAGCCCATCTATTCACAGATGGAAAAAAACTCTGGGAAACATTGATTTTCAGCAAGTGGTGATGTGGCTAATTGAAATTGTTTAACTTTTTACGCAGGTTCGTGGAATTGCAGTCCAAAGTGAAAAGTTCATTGGTTAGAATTCTGAAGATAAGAGCAAATCTGACAAGCCTACAGGTCTGGTTTACACGGATTTACTTTTGTTAATCTACTTGTAATATAGGATTTGAAATAAAAATTAAAATCTTACATGAAACATTTGAGTCTTAAGGAATAGGGAACCAAATAAAATACCTGAAACCGGGCAGGTTTGACTTGGAAATCCAGAAAATGAAAAAAAAACCCCAGAACTTAGTAGATTTTCTTTTTTAAACTAGAGGAGTTGCTTTTCCAAGTACACCATTTTGTAATTTGTGTCACTTCTCATTTTGTACAGAAATAAAAGCATATGAAGTAGGTATCAACTATTATTTATAGCTGAAATATGAATTATTACCTCATAGATGTTTATGTCTTTGAAGATTAAATATCTCGTTTTGTTAAAGTGATTGCACTATTTAATTTACCACTAATATATCATCATTTAGTAGCCTGTTCAATACAGGCTAAAATGCAAATCACTTTGCTGTTTTATTCACATTTTGTTTCCTGGATAAGTTTAGCACAAGGTTCATTGCTGTATATCAATATCTGAGAAATAATTCAGTGTACTCAAAGTGTATTGATTTGTTTTACTTGCATGTGCGGTCTGACAAAGTTTTATTTACAAAAAGCACTGATACTAATTCAAAATATTTTAATTGAAATGTTTATTTAGAAAAATCTATTGAAAAATCCTTTCTATTTCTCATGAGACTGATAGTGTATGTTTTTAGGTCCACCATGAGATGCTACAATCTTACACGCTTGCACATTTTACTAACATATTCTAGCAAGCTTGCACTTGTGCCCAAATTGCTTTTCTGGGGATCAAGTGCTAATCTGTTTAAACAGCTGAAGACTTAGGAATGAAGCGTAAATAACGGGCGATTTTTAAGTAACACTCTCCCAGGCACCTGATGCCGTTTTCAAGAGCAGTGTGTGCTCTTGCACCCTTAACTTTTCAGTCCTTTGACCTTCTGTGAGGTGGAGTCTCATGCATCATTTAGAGCTTGTGAAAAAATTCCAGAAGTTCTTTCTTTCAGATGTTTTTAATAAGTTGTAGACATCTAAGCAGGTAGTTTGGGAATGAGATTTAACCACGTCTTTAATTATGGGGTTTTTTCCAGGCTTTAGAGGGCAGTAGAGAGCCTGAAAATATTATTGGTGTCTCCGACTCGTCTTGCAACTTGAGGGCTGAAGTGCAGAAAACCCAAGTGCTAAGTAAGGAGGATTTTCAATAATATTTATCCCCTTTATAACAATTTAACGATGATCACTCCAAACGTTTCCTAGAGTTATACCCCACTCTGTGTTTTAATGGAGTGTTGTACACCAGGACTCTGACCTGTGAGTTATTCTTTCAGGACAAATGCACCTTAAATGTCCTTGTGCATCCAACCAGGCACATAAAAGAAGGGAAACCCCAACCTTCCAACTCACAGGCACAGATGGGGAGGAAAAACATGCAAGAGCAACACCTTTTCTTATGTAAATAGTTAGATACTTAGTGGGTAGTTAGCTAGTGATTAGGCTAAACGTTTGCACTTTGATTGCGTTGCCTTTCTTCTCTTTTTGCAAGGAAGTTGTTTTGTTTGTTTGCCTGTTAGGAGGATTAGGCTGAATAGAGCTTTCCAGGCTTTAAAAATTGTTATTCATGTGTCTTTAAATGATGGACATACCAGATGCTTATTGTGTTGGGATTAGGGCACTTTACAGATGGCACATCTGTAATATTTTTCCAAAGCACCAAGAAAGCCAAAGATTTTAATTTACATGCGTCCACTTGAGGAAACTTTTTATCCTTAATCCAAGTCAGAGGTTCTTGGGACATGGGAACTCAGCAGCAAGAACTGCATTTGTACTTCTCTTCCCAGCTGCCCCTGCAACTTGATGGGGAAATATTCTAATGCAAAAAACTTACGGCATGGATAATGGCAGGAAAAGGAAAACAAACAAACAAAGAAAACCACAACCACCACTTGCTTTCAGGGAGAAGAAATAAAGATCTGCCTTACCAGGTCATTCCTTTAAGAAGGGGTGAGCGGCAGCTGTAGGCACCGATCTTTATGCTTCAGAACCGTTCGTTCCTTTGTTTTCACAACAACAACCCCTTTTATCTGTACCCACATGTCACGTTTCAGTACAGGCGTGCGTCTAAGACTGCATTTACCTACCACCACTTCTCAAAGGTTTGCATATATAACATTGTTCTTGTAAACTTTTCAGCCCAGCCTCTAGTTTCCAGCTGAGCAGGGAACATGAATAAATATGCATATACATAGTCCCTGGGTCCAGTCTCTGGACAAGCATACGAAGATGATAAAACAGTTTCTTAACCTGCAGCAAATGTGATGTTCTGCGGGTTGACCTTGTTCTACAGCCTCTCTTTGCTCTGTTTTCTGCAGAGTGTAAAACCTTGGAACCAGCTGTAGGACTGGTTCTTTGTTTGCAGCTGGAAACAGGTGGGCTGTAAAGCCACAGGTGCGAGAGAATTTTTCTTCCCAAAGAGCGCTGTGACTCCTCCAAAGCATTAGACCATGAGTCCCAGCACTGGAATTTATGCACCACACAATTCCAGCGACTACTGTTGTTTAAATTACCATTTCTTTCCTAATTTGTATACCAATGCTCGTCCCGTTTTCATTTTGCATGTGTATACACTGTACTGGTTCCCACTGTAATGCATATAACCAGATGCTTTCTTATCCAAAATGAAGTTTCCTGAAAATAGGCTGTGTTTACATTACTACCCTACACTGTGGATAGGGCAGTGACTGCCCAAATCACCTCAGACCTATTGTCGACATCTTCTGTTGTGTCCACTTTCTGTTCACTTCTTGGTGCCTTCAAAATGGGAAAGAATCCTCTTTCCCCATCTCTGAATTAGGAACAAAGCCCCCTGTCAGCACAAGTAGATAGAAATGGGAACAAAACATGGTATGAGGCTCGTAAGCACAGCTTCTCAAACTTGTATTAATTTTGAAAATATTTTGTTAATTTTTTTCAGCACAATTGCGTAAGTAAATGGGGTTTTTGCCATCACTTGAAGAAAAATCCAAATATTTTGAACGTGAAAACGGAGGCATAGGTATTATTTTCCTTGAAATCTCTGGGGCTGCATTTATTAATTTCAGATTTATTTCTTCACTAGTGAGTCAAGCAGAAAAACTGCAGCTGTTGAAAAGAAACCATGGAAAACTTCCTGCAAGGGGTAAGAAACTTTTTATAACTCCTGGGTTTTGATGATTCCTTGTAGTTGATTCCTCCTTAGTTCTTTCCATGTTTTAGGTTGAGAAACTTTAGTAGGTGAAAATTATGATGATCAAATGTGTTTCTTCTGAAAACTTTTGCTCTACTCAAGTGCAAATTTCATCTTCTCCGCTATTTTTATTGTAATGGGTATTTCTCCATAAAACTGTGCAAGGAGAAGAAATCATTGATGGTCTTGCACTTGAACCATGGTCTAGAAATAAGTAAAGTCAAGTCCTGGAGAGTCTACCTACATTTTTTATGCCTGTTATCCTTCCTCACTCTTCTCCCTCCCTCTGCATTTTCATTGTATAAGCCCAGTAGCTTGCAGCCTTTGCAGCAAAACCTTTTTCACCTTCTATGTATTGTGAAGTATTTAGCACACTGGGGGACTGTGCAGTCCTAACTATTAGGTTTCTTCATAACTAGTGCTATGAAAATATTTGAAGTTGGTGGCATGTAATCTGGTGTGGTCCACACAGCCGCTCGAGTGCCTTGTCTGGCTGGGAAGGTGGCAGGAGGACACACACAGGATTTATTTGTCCTCTCACACCCAGTAAAATCAACAAACATTCACCACGGATGTTCTGATATTTCTGTTATCTTCATGCATTCTGCCTTAAAATAGAGCTAAACCAGAATTAAAATCCATGATGGCATCTCTGCTGCTGTCCCTTCGTGTCACAAGCAGCTCTTTGATTTTGCTTGTGTCTGATTTTACGTGGGCCTAAAGTCTTTCTGCTGTGGAGAATCCTCTTAAAGGAAAGAAAATTGATCCAACTAAAGTTTCCTTGGCTGCAGCAGATTACCACAAAATGAAAAGGAGTGCCATCGCTTTTTAAGGAATTTGGCTCATTTGTGCAATGTGCTCTTCGTGATTTACAGCTCCCCGTGTCCTGTTGGAGCGATGGCAGCCCCTGCCTGGCGCGGCTAATGCCGAGCGCCATGGGCCATTGCAGATTGAAACAGCCAGTGCTCCCTTTGTGCGCCGCTTGTTAATGCTCACCACGATACCCATTTATAGTTCCATCTTTGCTCTAGAAACTACCCCCCAACGCTAAACATATATCTAGTGATCAGTCTTGTTAGATGAGAAATGAGATATTTTGTGAAAGTAGGATAGAAAATAGAATTATGAGTTTAAGCAGAGCAATTTTGATGGAGTTTCAATGTCAATTTTGCTTTAATAAAGAATAAATTCAATTTTGCAGTCTTGAAAATACAGTAGTAGGAGAGGCAAAGAAGTATGCGATAAAAGCACTCGGAGATGTTTTACTTCGCCTTTTAGTTTTGCGTGTGTTTTTTTCATAATTATTTTTAATTAGTTGTGCTCAAGACTTAAAACTTATGACTGCTCTGTGGCTTGATACAGAGGGAATGTCACATTATCATCACATGGTGAGGCATGAAATTTATTTACTTTACATAAACAACCCCTGCTTAAAACAACTTAATACAAAACATTCCTTGCTCAATGGGCGGCATTATGTAGAACTCAGTATATCATTTTATGTGACCAGCATAAAAAAGGCGCCATTGTCTGTCCATGAGTAGCATTTCCAGTAAACAAAATGTTTTTTAATAGAATGTAAGCAAACTGTAAAGCAGCTGCCAAGAGATGAAATCTAGTGGGTATGTTGCCGTCCAAAATATGCTTTGTGTGTGCTGAGAATGAATGTGTAGGTTGTGATACGCATATTTTAAAGGAAAAGTTACTAGGTTCAGAGTTGCAAGGAGTGAAGATAATATTCTAAAAAGGAATATTACAAATTGCACTAATACTTTGCTTCTCAAAAAGAAAAACACTGACATAAATCGTGTTCGTGACTGTCTGCTGTCCAAGTAAGAAACGAGAGTGTGTTAGAGAAGCCCGAATACTTGCAGTGTTAAGGAAAACTATTTTCAGACTCTATCTTGTAAGGAAATAAAAATTACTTTATTTTCTATGGTGTTGTTCATCCTGCCAAGCCCCTGGGCAAATACGATCACCCCTGTTACATTCAGTTCTAAACATTTCTGACTTTCATTTTGTTTTTAACACAAGTGACTGAAGTTTGCGCTGTTTGCAGCGGTAGCGCTGGCTTTCCAAGGGACTAGGGCAGGGTTAACCAGATGGATTTTCATTTAACGCCATTTGAAATTACTAATGAAAGCAAAGCTGGACAGGTGAATGACCAAGTAATACTGAGCTCCCACTCACCTCCTCAGTTTTACCGAAGACTCTGTATGGCAAAACATAAAATCCCATTTCGGAAACACTGCAAAATATAGACACAATAAGCAGGGTTCCTTCTCAAACAGATGAAATGGTAACAGTATGACATTCCACCATTTAAATCAAGTTTACAATATATTTCTACCTCATTCTCATAAAGCAGAAGACATTTGTTGACCTTTAGACGTAGCCGAGTGTCTGCTTCCCGCTTATCCTTCCTCTTCCTCCTCCTTTGGGACCTTCTGGGGGAAAGGGGAATACATCAGACTTCAGATGTGTATTTCCTGGAACATATCTGTGGATTTTTCTGACTGTAAAACCCTAACATAAGAAACATAGTTTTGTTTCTTAGCCCAACTTTGTGTTCACTTGCAGGGAAGTGATTATACCTTTGCTGGGAAACGTAAGTCTTGTGAACTAGCTAAGCAGAAATTTATTAAGTGAACTGAATGAATTCACAAGTAAATTTATTCAGAAACGGAGTTTCTTTCCAGAGTTTCCATTCCTTGAGAGCAAATGGAACAAACACCATGATTGCCTGTGCTTGCAGCAAATACTCGCTTGGCAAGGACATGACGAGATGGACACAGGGGTAGGGCCTGGCTATTGGGAAAGGCCTTTTTGTCTCTTTCTTAAGAGCAGTATTTTTGCTCGTAAGGCTTTTCTACCACTAGACATGGGGAAAAGTTAATCTCAGTTACTTTATACCTGGGTGTGAACACTTGCAAATGGGACTGCATGAGGCAAAACTGAATCGCAGAATCACAGGTTGAAGGGACCTCAAGGATCATCTGGTCCCACCTTGCTTGGCACAAGCCCGGTCTAGACAAGCTGGCCCAGCGCCCTGTCCAGCTCAACCTGAACAGCGTCTGATGTTGGGGAATCCGCCACTTCCCTGGGAGATCATTCCAGTGGCCGATTGTTCTCATCCTTGAATTAAGGCTCTTGGATGCTGAGCGTGTGAGTGCACGCGTGTGCACAAGGACTTAGTGCAACCCCCCGTTATTTTGAATGTTCCCATACAGAAACCCAGAGAAGTGCTTCTGCCCTCCCGCATTTACAATCACAGCTAATTGTGAGATTTCCCCAAAGCGCACCTAGAGAAGGAGCGTGTCGTATTCTAATTCGTATTGTGTGGATTTAAACCGTTGTCGCTCAGGCTACATTTGACTGTCCGTCTTCTCTTATTGTGTGCCAGAGGGTCTTGTTTCAGTTGGGAACCCTGCAGAGTCCTTCACAGTCTGGAAGAGGTGACAAAAACCACTCAGCCTGGTATCCAAAATCTGCAATGCTGGTGATTTTCCAGGACAAGTGACTGATGTTGGCTACGGAAAGGTGAAGGAGCTGGGGCCGGGTTTCTGTTTGACCCCACGTGCTCTTCCCCAGCAGGTCCCAGCTCTGTGGGGTTGTCCCTGCACCTTCAGAGCGTGTGTTTCCAAACACAACCTGAGATTTGAGAAGTGTCTGGGTCTGAGGTCACTGACATGATGAGCTTTTTGGATAGAAGGAAGGGGGCAAATCACAAACCTCTCCAATGATTTAACATCCTCCGCTATGTAGATGAAATATTAAGCTATTAACTTCTGTGGCAGATACAGAAATGCACATGAGACGTACGACTATAGGCCTCAGATGTATATACATATAGAACTGTCAACCTGCATTTTGTATGTAGGTGTCAGCTACATTTATTCATGAATTTCACGCTTGTGTTTTATACTCTATTTTCCTATGTACCTTTGTACAGATGCAATAGCTATTAATTTTTAATTCCGGTGGATCTAGACTTCAGAGTATTAAGCTTAATGAAAAATTAAAAAGAATTGTAGTTCTTTCAACAGCTACATGTAGCAACTCTTACATGAGAATAAATACTGCATTCTCCCATGAATATAATTATTTTAAATAAAAAAAGGAAAAAAAACATTAGTTTGGACTCACTTAGTAGCAATTATATGTTTAAGAGGTGTAAATAACTTGCTATCCAGACATTACAAATATCCAGGTGCTCTGTATGTGCTGATGACAACAAAATTGAAAAGAAAGACTGTAATAATTCTGACTGGTTTTCTCTGCAGAAGATATTGATTATTTGTGTGTGGTGAGAGATTTGGAAAATTCAATTAAAGGAGTTGTGCAAAGGTTTCATAAATTTTCCTTGTACAGCGTGTACACAGACATTGTTGCGTATTAAATCAATGCAGCACTTCACAATATATTTTCTTTGAAACATAAAAATAAATAACATTTAAACAGTTCTGCTTACTACAGAAACAAATTTTATTTTCTGTGAAGCATTTAGTCATGTGCTATCACTGACTCATACACATTTGCCAGCTGTAACAAATTTTATAGACGTTTTCTCCAGAGACATAGCTCATATACTATGAATTTTTAAATGAGCAAATGGTGAAGAAGGGATGTCAGCAATATAAAAATTGATCAGTTAAAAGATAAAAGCATAAGTAAAGAGATTTGTATGGTAGTCTTAATAGGTTTTATTAAATAAAAATACTATAAAAAGACAGTAATGAATAGACTGAAGGTTTTAACTGTGGTTGAGGTGGAGAAAAATTATTCCGGCACATTTAGTAGAAGATTGGTTTTATATCACCTGACAGGTGAACATTTTTTTTCTCTCAGCTTTTTAGATCTGTAAATGTTTTAGAGTGGTTCCAACTTGGGAAAGAACAGCGGTGGAAAAGGAGGGGAAAGAAACTTGGGAAGATTCTGCTGCCAACTCGCAAAACAAAAGAAAAAGCTTGAAGTGCTACAACAAGCATTTTAAGTTTTTGGAGCATCTGAGTAGTAAATCATATTGTTTGTTTACTTGAATATTTAAATTTTAATGCCATTTGTATAAATATTACTATAAACAGGGCTGTTTTGTCTAAAGGTGCTATAATGATGTATGTTTGGAAAGAAAGCTGATTTGACTTAAAGCTGGTTTATGTGAATCTGGGCAGTTTACGTTTTTTAAGACAGCTTCTCAGAGTGAGATGCAGATCTTGGCATGGTCACTTTGGCACATACGGGTTCTCCAAGTACTGCACAGACAGAATGACACGGTCAGCGATTAAGGGGTTCGTGAAGACCGAATTAGGAAGTTGCATTTAGGACAAAGAAACCAACTTGTAATTAAATCTCAGTCTTTCTCTGTTACTTGTCGTACAAGACTGGACAGTGTCCTGTTTGAAGCAATAGTTAGTGGTATTTTTGGATGCTAATTCATGTAAACAAATGGTGTTTATTAGGTATAACGCTGAAAAATTGTACCTGAGGCGAAGTTGAATTGGGTGCCTGTTTTCTGGAGTAACTGTACGCGACGCAGCTCGGGACAGGATTGCTGGTGCGATCTGGGTCAGATCCACAGGCAGATCTTGTGCATCACGTCCCAAACAGGAGCTTGTGACACTGACGAAATCAGAGCGTGACAAATGAGGACGGAGGAGAATCTTCCCCACCACCACCCGTGGCTTGGGTGCCTCTCTCCGTCTGCGTTTCTATGCAGCCCCTTTCCTCATAGTAGGAATCTTCTCAGCTATAAGCCACTGTAAATATCTGATTGTCGTTCTCGGTATGTTTAATATAGAGCAAATAATTCTGAAATCTCTTCACCCTTTTGCGGTGGTGGAATCAAAACACAGTAGGAACCATCAGCAGACACTAACGGTTGGGAGACCAGAGCTGGTCATCTGCTGCAGAAAAGCCATTTGGAAAGCCCGGCCCTGGGGCGCACCTGCTGCCGGCCCCTTGTCCCGCGTGTTCTCATTCCCGGAGTTCCTTTGTCCTCTGCCCCTCCAGCCACCTGCTCCAGCGCGGGCTCAGGTGGGCTTGTCTCTCTTCTTGCCATCCCCTCACAGGTTGTTCCTCTCAGGCAGTCAATCCTTGATTGGATTCTGCTGAATCTGCTGCTATGGTCCTCATGGATTTTTATTTATTCTTGTCTTATTAAGAGGAAAAAAAAAACCAGGCCCGCTTCTAATGCTTGTGACACATTCTGTTCTGCTTTGTCATCATTGGTAATGACGTAACGCATGTGCGCACGCTCAGAAATTATTAAGACTTTCTCCTAAATTACTGTTGAAGTGAAAGGGATTCTGTTAACCACTGCAATAACTTATTTAACTCATGTTTTCACAAATTCTATAATAACACCATTGTTCTGTTTATCAAAACTGATGTTTCTTAGGGAGGTGGTTCTCAGGGTCATGCGTTAGAGGTGGACTTGATAGTGTTGGGTTAACGGCTGGACTCGATGATCTTAAAAGGTCTTTTCCAACCAGAATGGTTCTGTGCTTCTCCACAGAGTACGTTCAGACCGGCAGCAGCTCCATGTTCCTGAAGTCGCTCCGTGGCTGAGATGAGCAGCCCCTGGTCCCTGTGCCGCTGCCGCACACAGGTACTGTCGCCGGACACGCTGGGCACCTGGGTTTAAAGCATGTGCAGAGTGATCGGCGTGCGGGCCTGTGCTTGTCTGTAAAGCTTGATGGGAAAACAGGTGTTACTCTGCATGCAGCATTTCTCATTACCAGCTTGTTAAGCAAAATAGCAAACTGAATCTGTAGAAACACTGTCCCACTCTAAAACCCCCGATAGCACTTCTCCTCCAGTTTCTAACTGAGTATTTTTTCAGGAATAGCAATTCAGCTGTAATTACGTGTAACAAAAGCAAGCAAATCTGTGTAATTCAGATTGGAGCTTCTGAAGTGTCTGCCTGATGCGCTGGAATTGGGCGACGGGGCTGTGGGCTCCACATCAGCTCGCTCAGTGTTCCCGCAGCAGAAAGCATGAAACAATATCCTAACAGGATACTTTAAGATGCGGTTAATGGATTTTTAAATTCTTCCTCCTTTGGCTACTCGTCTTTGTTCCAGTATTGTAAGGAAAAGCCCAGTTAGTGGCTGACGTCTGTCATCATGTATTGCCTGTGCATGAGAAAACTGGTTGCTCATGTCTTTCTAGTGAGAAGAAGTTTCTAAAGACGAGAATATCTGCAGCTTATATTAATTCCCTGTATAGTGTGAGAAGATCTCTCCTTTGCAAAGCTGAAGTGTTCTAATCCTGTAATTGAGGAATATGGAAAAGTAGATCTACAGCTTTTACGAGCTGTAGAACTGAGTTAGTGCAGGGGGAGCTCAGGCACAGGCGTTTCGCTCCTCAGTGAAGGTTAAATTATATTTTGTAATCACAAGTAACCCAGTAGCAAAAAAAAAAAAAGCAGCTTTAAGCCCTGTTTGCCCACAAACTAACGTTCCTCTAATATCATCAGCTGCTTAGGTCAGAGACGCTTTCTACCCCTTACTCATCCCAAACCAGCCACCACACCAAAGGCTGGAACAGAGTAATCATGGGACAGGAGAGCAGAGCACGTGTCCTCGTTAGCAGCTCGTTTTCTCCATTCATAATTTCCAAGTCTTAAAGAAAGCAGAGTGGCCATTCTGTGGTATTATCAAATAACCGGTTTCAGTCTTGCAGTGGCTTATTAGCTCCAGCTAAACTCACGCTGCCCACAACTCCAGGACTTCAATTCGACGTTAGCTCACTCACATCTCGATTAGTTCACGTCCTTATAGCTGGAGAGTATCGTGTAGTCAATGAATAGTGTGTTTGTACCCTAAGTCCAAAAAAACCCCACATTTACTTCTGGTTCTCTATCCCTTCCCAAGTGTGACCAAGACTGTCCAGCCCTTTGTATTCCTTTTGTTTAAAAAAAAATACGGTTGTGATAGCTAAATGATTTTTAGCAACTATTTTTCAATTTTTTTTGTACAGCTAAAAATTACAGCATGTCCGTAAAACATCATAAGAGATTACTGTGGTTGCAGAGAGACCGTATGTGTGTGTGTGTGTGTGTGTGTAACGCAGTGAGGTTGGTACTGGCCAGAGGACAGACATACAATGCTGCGCAGATCACATGAATGATGATGCCGTTGCCTAATTGCTATTTATTTTAGTCATTCCTTATCTCCACACAGGCATTATGTGAAAAATGCATTCCTCATCAGCCCAAACTTCTACATCTGCTTGACTGGACTTAAAAGGAGAGAAGAAATGTCTGTAAACCAATCTCCCCAGCAAATACCAGTTCGGGATTGCTCGTTGCGCCAGGCAGGTGCACATCTAGATAAAATTTCTGGCATCTATTTAAACTTAACAACATGCACAACCAGATAATCTCAATGTAAATAATACATCACGGTTGGTTTATGCAAGCACGTGTACAAAATGCTGGTTTAGACTCGCTGCTGCGTGGAAAATAAACTATATTTTCTATATGTTCTTACTGCAAATATATCAATTATGCTGCCTCGTTGTTGCGGGGTGGGGGGAAGCAGTTGATTTGTGGTTTTGGTTTTTTTGTGTTGTTTTGGTTTTCATTTTTTTAAAAAAGGCAACGTAACCCTCCCTGCAAGAACGGGCTGAGACATGATGATGTTAAAAGATGAACTTTGGATCCCAGGCATCCAGTGGGAAATGGTTGTGTCCCACTGGGGTGGGGTCAGGGGGGTGCACACACTCATTTAATGAACTAATTATCGCCCCCCAAGCTAGCAAAACATAATTTCAATGGTCTGAGCACTGAACACGTTTCACTTGCCACAGGTGGGGACTTTTCATCATCCACAACCCACCACACACCACGGAAAGGTATCGGCTTCAAGTCCACAGCATTAAACACACAGCTCTGATAACATCTGCTTTTTAGGTCAACATTTTAGTTTCGTTTTGGTATTTAATGATGTATGAGGAGAGTTGTTATAAACCAGTTTCTCTTTCATTATCCCCAAAGCCACCTCTACAACTTGGCAAACACCCCCATGTCTCAAATCGGTGAAAGTGCGGTCAAATGCTTGGGGTTTGGGTTTGGGTTTTTTTGCCAGAGAAAGCAAGGTCAATGTAAACGCACCCACCTGAACGTCCTTTCCAGCACTGCCAAGAATTGGTACTCAAACGGATAAACTCAGTTTTACAACTAAAATTTTGAGAACCAAAGTGATAAATGTGTTCCAGTGTGTGGTTAAACATATGCACACTCAAGCTTTGGGAGTTATTAGTATTGATCGAGAGTTATTAATTAATTACTAATTAATTAAAAAATGTTTTTGCACTTTAATACCTGTGCAGTCTGATTGGAAAAAATGTCAATAAGTGTTTGGTTCCTGTTTCCTGTCTCCCGCAGCCTCTCGGGAGCTTTCTGGGCTGTTGGGTTTGTTGTCCGTACCCGGTTCCCCAGCTGATGACTTTGGGTGACAACGGCCGGTGAGCCTGAAGCAGCAGGAGTTTATATAACCTGATTGTAACCTCTGGAGCTGGAAATTAAGTAATTATCAATCTGCAAAGGAACTCTGCGCTAGTCTAAATCAAGCTGTTCAATATAGTCTTAGAAAAACAAAATAAAACTTTTACAGAAAGTATCATTAAATGTGATGATGGACAACACTAAGTTACACACTGTGGCAATTATTAAATACCATTAAAATTGGTATATAATAATTTTTTAGGGAAATACAAAGTAATACACTAAGATGTAGCTGTAAATGCTCCTCATTCGTGCCTTTGCTATTTAAGCACAGTTTCTGTGACCTCTGGGTGTACCAGGTGTTTGCCTTTCAGAAGCAGCTGGTCTGTTCAGAACCATTTCCAGTTCCACAGCGAGTGGATCCCAGGACTCTCACTTCATCATCCCTGGAGCCACCTCAAGGACCAAGAAAAAGGATGCAGGAGACCCCCAAAACTTGGGTTTTATATGGGGGGAGGGATTGCACCACCATCTCATGAGGAACGGATAATTAGAACCTGAAGCTGTTCTGCTTCCTTTGATCTTAATCTGCTGTTCCACCCCTTATTTCACTGGCAGTAGATGTTCTCCGAGCTGCCGCGCCTCCTCTCAGAGAAAACACTGGAGGGTTTGGGGTTTGGCTTTTGCAGCCTCTGCAGACAAAGATTCCTATTTATGTGTCCTGATACACATCAACGCAGCTCAGCCCACACTTGTCAAAAGCAAAGCCACGCTGTGGGCAGAGCTCTTGCATGCCACGATTGGAGTCACACCCGCAGAAAAATCCTAAACTTGTGAAAATATTTTTGTTGCTTCATAGTTAACTGTTTCAGTGTAGGTGAACTGCTAAACTGTACTCACCCCCGATAATGTTACCATTAATATTCAGAAGCACCTTTTTATTTTGCCTTGGCTGCTGTGGGCGCACTGTCAGCTGTGGTTACTTTTTCCACAAAAAATAAAGATGGAAAAACTGAATTAATACACTCAGCGTGTAGAGACTTCACGTGCAGGATTCATAACTCACAGTTGGAAGTTCCTGAACAGCTGATTCACACACAACCGACGCTGCAGAGCCCCAGAATGTGCGAATGGCTGCGAGTTTGGTATGTGAGAGAGCGTGGTCAGGTCAGGGGACACGGCTTCAAACAGTCATGGCTTTGCTTTTATATAGATATGTGTACATAGCTATAGGGGGAGAGCAGAATGAAAAAAAAAAAAAAAAACCACCAAAACTGACTCCTAATTAAACTATAGCACCATGAATTGCTTGATGATCTGCTACATGCTTTGTTATGTATGTAATTGATCAATTTATATTCTCTGAACTGTTGGCATTGGAGGCTGCACTGCACAGAGGCAGAAACTGCAGTTTAGTTCAGTTTATACACCTGCAAATTGCTCTGCAATAAGGGGTGGGTTTTATTGAGGTTTTTTCTTTTTTTCTTTGAAGAGCCTGGTAACATGCACTATTCTTTCAGTAGAGCCAAGAGTTTTTTGGCTTTTCAGCCTCATCAGAAACAGTTGTTGAGAGTCACAAGATCCACCAGCATTAAAACCAAATCATAGCTGCTGATGTTCTCCAACCCACCGCATCCGCAAGAACCTTCTCAGACGTCACAACCTCCAGTTCTGTGCGTCTCTGCGGCTGACACAATTATTTTGGTGTTGCTGGTGTGGAAAGTGTCACATGTTATAACAGAAGGAAAGCAAAAAGCTGTGGGGGAACTGAAGCTGCTGCAGAGTTGCTGTTGTATGAAACGATGGGTGACAGTGACTGCTGAGACAGTTGGTGTCACAAAACACTTCAGCAAGACAAGAGCTGCCACTCAAGAGTTTCACTTCACCTGCACGACTGCACTTGCTTGTGCTTTTCATGCTGGGAAATCTGAACTTAATGCTAACAAAACAATTTGCTGTTTTGCTGATACGGCAAGGTTTTAGCATTAAATCAAAATTTGGTCCTTTATTAGGTATTTTCAGTTCACAAATGGTAACAAAAGTATCACACGTCTGAAAAAGCACACTACAAAATACTTTTCCTTTAAAACAGTCTTTCATTATCTTGAGTTTAAATATGTTTCCTGACTTTCATTAGGTTACAGGACTTGTATTACATCACAAACAGGTTTACCTGCAACACCAGACACCGTTCACTGAAAATACTCTGTCTTTTCAGTTTAGTCCTTGATCTTCACAGGTTGATTAATTGATTTTCTTCTGACTTCTACTATTCTTTGAGTCCCAGAGTATAACAACATTAAAATACACCAGAAATAATAAAAAGTGTAAGCAAGAAATAACAGACACGGATACAGGGAATAAATCCGGTAACCTCTGTGGCGGACGTGCTGCAGCACACACAAGAGACAGGACGCCCATCAGGGTTACGGAAAGAAGAAACTGTAAGATAAGGAATGATATATTAGCTAATGGTGATTTAACACCTCAAACAAATAAGTTGTTACTTTCATTACTTGGGTGCTCTGTGTTCTTCAATCTATACATAGATTACATTGCAGAAAAACTATAGTGCACCTCTACACTGATAGTGTGGCTTTCCCTGTTCGCGGCTTTATAGACAGTTATAAAACTGGTTTACGCGGGTACTTCAGTAGCACAAAGAGCTGCAAGTAATGAGTTATAGGAATTAAAACTGCTTACCAGACTCCTGACAATCTTGGAAAATGATTTAAACAACGAAACATAGCCCTTCATGGAAAGGGAGAACGGTTTCAGCTGCAGGTCCTCAGCTGAAGTCTTGTCCAATATGGAGAAGGACGCCCCGCAGAGCGACAGGAACGCCGGCGTTGTCACCGCATAGGCCAGCAGCAGCCCGTCCTTCAGGAGAAGGGGCAACATACTGTTAAAACAGGATTACCCGCAGAAGTGAGTGCACATTCTGAGTTACATGCCAAAAAATGTAAAGAGAAGAGGAAAAATAATACATTTATTTACTAGAATTGGGGAAAAACCTGGTTTTAAAATAATCGTTGTAGTGCCCAACTCACCTGAAAGTTGATACAAGTAAAAACCACGTAGCCATAAAAGGGATTTCATTTATGATTAAGCAGACTGGTCTAGAACAAAGAGAGGAAAAGCAGGTCTGCAAACACGGCAGTGACAGCACTTTGTCCCCTTCGCCTTGCACAGGGACGCTGCACTCCCACCCCTCCAGGGGCTGGGCAGAGCAAAACCCCAGGAACCAGCAGCGCCCAGAGCCCCCTGCGCCCCCCGCACCCCACCAAGCCCCAGTGTGCAAAAGTTCTGCCCTGCACGGAGCTGCAGCAGGAGCTACCAGAGATAACACAAGTTCTGCAACCACCAGCTGAGCCTCCCTGTCAGGCACGAACGTGTTCGGAGGGCTGCCCCTCCAAATCCTCCCTTACCAAACATTATTTCAGGCACGCGTAAGACATCCGCGCTGCCCTCACCTCCTTTGGGGCAGGGGATGGGAAAACAGCTTAATGACCGGTGCTGCAGTCACCCAGTTTAACACCGTGCTCCAGGGTGCCCAGTCACAACACTGAGCTGAGCGAAGCAGCAGAGCCCCGCACGGCTGGATTTGTGTATTATACTTTCGTTTGCAAGTTATTCAGAAAAGCAGACGTACTGAGGTTTTAAAATCAGATACATAAGTAAGCGAGAAAGCAGCATGTGATAACAAGATGAGGAAAAGAAGATCAAAATATATCCACAGAAAAATCATTTACTTACACTGACACTAGAAGAATAGATTTTTCATGGACTTGAAAGGAGAACAAGAAAAATGACAATGCACAACTAACCTTAGAAAAGGAAATCAGAGATATATTAGTATATCTGACTGCAATGCAAAGCACCGCTTTAGTTTCTCCGCTGGCATTAACTTTACATGAGTATGAGCTAAATGATCTGATTTTTCTAATTAACTGCTACATTTACTCCAGTGCAACTTAAAACTACAGAGAGCTGCTTCTGCAATCAGCCATACATGCAAAAAATACATTGTTTGAGAGTTTACCCAGAATTATTCAGAAAACACTTTACGTAAAGAGCCCTCACTCTTGCTCAACTTTACTGACAAGAGTATCCCCACCAAGTAAACACAATATTCACGTACATAAGCACTGGCAAAGTTCAGTCCTGGTGAGAACTACCCACCTTTTTGACGTAATATTTTGCTCATCATCCTCATGAGCAGTTCACACACCAAAGTAACCAAACTGTCCTTTTTTCCCACCAAATAAAAACACACTGCAAAATACGAGCCAATTCTTAGAAAGGATAAATGTTAGTTTTAAGCAATGTTGCAATAAACTCTCAAACAGTACTCACATAAAATTAAAAATAGAAATTATCTTGTAACTCTTGAAACCTTAGGACCAGCTCCGTATAATTTTGATTTCAAGGAAAATGGATTTTTGCATCTAAGTCAGGTTAATGTGCTTAAATTCAATTATATAATATGACTAAGATACGGCAAATATTTGAGAAAATAGTATCACTGTCTTTTCCAGCTGCTAATGAGATTACAATGTCCATCTTGGGACTTTTTAATTGAATTTTGCAGCCAGTGCAGTAAGAAAAAGTAGCACTTTGGAAGCTAAAGAAAAAGAGGAGAAATTCCAACTCTATGTGAGGCTAAAATGTGTACAGAATCTCCTCAAGACTCTTTAGAGGAAGATCATAAAAATACAGCATTAATGAAAGAAAACTGAGGCTAAGGAAGAACGTCTAGATTTAAAAGACGGGTCAGTTCCCCTCAGATATATGATAGCAACGCACTTTTTAACTCATCTTTTCAGCAGGAACAGAAGGGCATTTAGTGGCACACAGAGTTCTGCACGCTGCAGCAATGGCAAGTGGATATAAAACAAGGAGCAATTAAAAACGTACACTTACTAAAGCAAATTTAAACCCTCGGAGAGAAGGCTGGACAGTCAGTTTTATACAAGTAGGAAGGAGGCTCAGGAGCGTTACAGCCAAACTAAAGAATTTTGTAAAAATAAAACACACCACAGTTTTAATACATGTGTAACTACATTATATCATATAATGTATAATCATATAATCACTTTTGAAAACTATCTAAGTTAGGAATTCACTTGTAATACGCAGAAGTATAAAATCACTCAGGGAGACTCAATCACAAGAGCACTGGACGGTCCTCACTGACAGAAGTGCTTTTGGAAAAGGAATAAAGCATTTCCATGAATATTTCAGACCATGTAAACCTCAACTGGAATTGTTCACTTATTCAAAAAACAGAACTGTGAACTCTGACTTCTAAGAGCACTAGAAGAGGTAATTCTCTGATGAGGAAAGCATGCAAATTTTAACTCAGTTTTAACGAAGCAAGTAGCTTAAATCACCATATGAACAAGCAGGAAATTTTTCAGTCATAAGTATTTTAACAGTACTTGGACAAACTTTTATCACTTGGGAGAAAAGTACAGTATAGGAAAGAAAACATTTTTTTCCAAATTTTAAACACCACTTTTCATAAAGCTTTGACCAAAATTACACATTTTGCAAAAAATAATGCAGATAAAAAGCTACCTAAAACACTTCAGTGACGTCTTACCTGAGTTTTAGTTGAGTTTGAGGTGATACTATGTTCTTTATCTTTATAAGGACACTGAGACTGCACCAAATATTGGCTACTTTATCCTGGAAGTGGCAGGGCGGGGGGAAGGAAAAAGTAATTAGTGATAATTACATTCATCAATTACATTCAAACTTAAGTTTGTGACAACAGTGGGGCTTGGGAGGTGGGGGATTGTTGGGTTTTTACCATTATACTGCAAAAGACACTTGTAGATATACATCGTATTTTTAGATGTACTTAAAATTATTCTGATCTTCAAAAATGGAACGTTTCAAGAGACTCAATTAAAACATGTTCTAAAATAACTGAGAAGTAGTTCTTCAGCATAAGAGACTAGTCCTGAACCCATGAGATCACACATTTTGTGAAAATAAGGCTCAGAAACTTTCTGTCCCTGACTAAACGCTGGCATATATGCATCTTTTTTCAAATGTAAAGACATTGGGTATACTGTCACATTTCATTACGTCCCCAAATGTATTTAGCTGTGCTTACTGCTTGCTAGCAATGACAGAGTTAACCTCTAATAAATCAAGAAGTCTAAAGACATTAGCAGTTGTGCTAGGATCGCTTTCAAAATTAAATTTGTAACTACAGCTATCATGCTCGTGAAACTCATCCCCGAGCAGCTGCTGGAATCACAGCTGTGTAGACAGAACAGTGAGAAAGCCACCAGCACCAACAACTGAGCCATCTTCCTCACGTGCTCAGCAGCAATACGGAGTATGCGCTTCAAACCTGCTGAGGATTACAGGCCAACAGAGGGGTTGGCAGCACCAGCAAACACCCAGGACGCCTCCTTAATAGTCAATACGATTTTACAGCCATCAGCATTTGTTACTGCTGCTGGAAATGGGAACCAATTCAAAGAACCTGTTCCACACAGCCTGATATACATTTACTGCACATTGCTTACGTGGACAATTTCTTGTTTTATCTAGATTAGCATCCAGCAAGTCACTCCCCTGATCAACTCAGAAAATATTTGGGCTAATATTAGACTAAAATCCTTCAGTACTTTCAGACTCATTGGTTATTATTATTTACAGATTTAATTTTTAAGCTTGGTAGTGAATAAAGTGCGGTGATCAAAACATTTATAAATTCCAGGTAACTCCCAAGGAGTTGGAGGGTTTTGTGGGGGAGAGGAGGGAGGATGGGGTTTTTTGTTTCTGTTCTGTTCTGGTTTTGTTCTGTTTCTGTTTATTTGTTTGGTGTTTTGTTTGTTTGTCTGGGAGGGGTGTTTGTTTGGGGTTTTTTGTTTTTAAAACAAACTAGCCCAGAATACACCAAGAATACTTCCATACTGCTGCCTAAATAAAATGTTGCCTTTGGTACACCAGCATTAACTTTTGAAGAAAAAAGCACCAGCCATTATTTTATTTATATCTAAAGAAGATTAAAAGAAAACGGAAGATGAATCTAGCTATGTAAGCGTTTGCTTAAATCCATGTGACATCAAGAACTGAAAATTCAAAGCTTCATTTTATTGGTGAATCTTGAAGTTGAGAATTTGCTTGTAAAAGTGTAATATTAAGACTCCTGCCCTAATTAAGCAAAATAACAGCAACAACTCACTGTTACCTGGGAAATGAGCACCCTTTGGTTTACCAGCGAGACTCCTGTGGCGTTAGCATTATGTAAAGGAGGAATTGCTCTGCTGGATCAAGGCTGCAGCACTCAGCGCCTTGCAGCGCTCAAATGTTGAGAGCTTAAGCAAAAGTAAAAGCAGAACTGGCATAAAGCTTCTGGAAAATATTGCGGAAACTCGCACTGAAAATACAAGGCGGGTCAAAAAGGAAGTTCTAAGCTACACCCAAAACACTATTTTAATTTTTTTTTTTTTTTAATAATTAATCCTATTGAAAAAAAGCTGAGCCAAACCAAAGACAGACTGAGGCTGTTAACTTTTAGGGTTACATCTTCTGACACTGTCAATTACTATGGAATCTATTTCAATGGAAAAATGTATGGATTGAAGTATGGGTTTGATGATGGGATAAGTGTTGTCTACTCATATAATATCCTGGAAGATGCCAGCTGAGCTGGGGTTAAATACTGGATTAAATAACTGGCAAGAAATGACTGCTGAAGAAGCCATCTCAAATTACTAGTTCTGTGGTGTGTCTCCCACATGAAATCCCTAAAGGTCACGATGAAGGTTTCTCAAGGGATCTAAGAATACAGAACATGTACGGCGGGGCGGGGGAGAAGAAAACATGCATGCCTCAAACAAGCCTCGGTCAATGGGAAAGAGTCTTCTGAGTACTTGCATGATTTGTTCCATGTCGGTACAAAACGGGAGCCAGCAGACGGCAAAGGAAACCACCACCGTTCCTGTTATTTTAGTTAACAATACTAACCTGCAATCAAGAGAAAAAGCTTATGTCAGAAAAGATGTAACAAAAATGTTGGTAACAAAATTCGGTTCTTAGTTTATAGCATAAACCTTTTTTTAAAAGATACAGAACCGAAGGCAACAAATCTAAACAGAAAAAGCTGCCAGTACCAAAGTTTGTCATCCCCAGATTAGCGAGAACAAATCCATGAGAACCAGAGAGCTACTGCTGTCAATCAGATCCAGTTGCCTGCAGCAGCCCATATTTAATTTAGCTTACAGAACAAAGAGCACTGAGAAAGGAAACCTTAACAGATTTTGCTGTCTGTTCAGTGGAAATATTTAATGTAAATCTCAACAAGAAATATTTATTTTGCAGGAGAGGAATACATTATGACAAAATAAGTACCTTCCACTAGAAATTAATTCAAAAATGCCCACATGCAAATAAGGAGAATCCCATTCTCAATGCCAGGCTGCCTGGCTGTATTCTTGAGAAAGATAAAACGGTTTAAAGCCACTTACCCCTTTCCTTTCAGTCCCTTCTTGAAGCACTTTCCAAGTAAATAGCAAAAAAAGGGCAGAGAGTGGTAGAGTTCCATCTGCTTATAATTTAAGGCCAAGCAAAACGCCACTGACCCCAAAAGGTCCCAGTCGTAAGACAAAGCAAGGACACCCCACAAGGCAAAGCCAAGGCTCACTGAGTTGTATATGGTTTTTTATGTCAAGGACAAGACGCACATCTTAGTAGCGGAAGTCAGCGATGAATGCCCTGAGGGACAAGCGTAAAAGAGCGTGCAAAAGAAGTTTGTCCACATCAGTTTGAAAAACACACTGCCAGTTGTGACTATGCTGTTCACAGACAGAAATAATTTTACTTCTATTTGAAGTGTAATCTTTATAACTTCAAGGCTTGATTCAAAGCTTGCACAGACAAATCTGAGGACAAATAGTGCGTGTTAATTATACATGTAATGTATATTGAGTCAACCAAGCTTTTGGTGACAGTAAGATTCATCAGGGTAAACATTTTTTTTCTTGGTATTTACATGATTTAGGATAAACCTTTCAAGAGTCTCTCCTCCCAAGTGATATGTGCAGAATACTCAAATACATCAGTATTTAAATTATATATTATTTAGTTCAAGGACTCCGGGGGTTTTTGTGATTCTGTTACACTTGCAACGCGCCCTCATGCATTCCAGTCCCCTTAGCTGCTAATACTGTAAAAACGATGAAAAAGTTACTGAAAGCAATGTTACTTCCTTATGACTTACAGGTTCCTAAACTCAGTAGAGTTTGAAGACACTAAGCTACACTTATTGTTAAATAGCAACGGAAGATTAGCTTTGTCTTTTACTGTTATTTTTACACAATGAGAGAAACCGAGTAAGAGACACTTGCGTTGTCAGAAATTTCACAATATTTTGTTTTCTCTTTGACAATAAAAATACACATTCAGATTGCCTATGTTGTTTTTAGTCCACTCAAATTTCCTACTCAAAATCACCATACATCTGAAATCTCATCAACAAGCCGTTCTACCAAAAGGCTGGGATCTTGCAGAGATGTGCAGCAGCAGTTAAGGTTAAGCAAATCTATTGACTTCTCGGGAGCTGGTCACGGATAGTGAAGTAATTCACGTTAAGAGTCACAGGAGACTATGCATAACATCTGTCTGCTTCAACATCTGTGTCATTCCTGACATGAGGTTTGCTGAACCTTTTCTTAAAGATCTCGATGCTGGAGATTCCACAACATCCACAGACAGTCTATTCCAGCATTTCACGGTAATTAAGGTTCAAAATATTTTTCTTTTTTTTATTTTTCTTTTCTTTTTTTTTTCTTTTTTAATAAATATGCCGTATGGTAACTTCAGAGCCGTTACTTCTTACCCTACCCAACACAAGACACACAGAACACATTATTGCCTTCCTCTTTGTACATCTGTTACATATTAGAAAACTGTAACTCTGTGCCTTCTTCTGACCACCAGCTTCTCTCACCTGAGATGAATTGCATTAATTCCCATCCCCATTCTTATAAGTGATGTCTCCGGATGATCTACATCTTTAAAGAGTCAGGCCAAAAATAGAATTTCAGAATTCCTGAACTGTGACTCAAATATCCCATAGCATTATGATTTTTTTTCCTTCAAAATCTGCTTTCCAAGATATATCATCTTCCAAGTTCACCGTGCACACTCTTGGAAGAAAAACACAAGTTAGTATACCGATTGTCAAAGCTTGATTTAGTAGATGCTGAGATTCAATATCTCCTTGGAATATTTAAATATCCATATTTATCACAACTCCAGGGTCACGTCCCTCTGGCTCAACAGCACTGAGCAGCACAGCCTGGAGTAGTCAACTAACAGCATCTGCTTGTTCATGTGCAAAACAAGTATAAAACCAGAAATCTTACTAAAAAAGACCCACCTGTGAAGGTATCTGCCACCAATATTGACTAATAAGCTCTGACGGCCTAACTCGTAGTAAACGCCTAGCTTTTAAATGGTTCGGCATTAAGGGAAGTGAATCCAGTCTCAAGTACTTGTAAATGCAGGACACAATGGCGCATTTAATAGAACTGAACATTCTACACAACTACACTTGACACGCTTCTCTGCCATCTCAAGATCTGAGGTTATTCTCTCTCCAAACACAAATCACGGGAGCACAAGCCATCCTTCTTTTCACTGTCATAGCATCATTGACGTTTTCTACAATAAAGCAACTGACAGAAATATGAGCCTGAGGCACGGAAAAAATGCTGTTCATCTTTGGATTGACTTGTCCCAATATCAACTATTTCTCTCCAATATATTTCAGACTTACGGTTTTCTTTAATATCTTTCCTTTGGGGCAGACAGAAGCCCCTCAGATGACTCTGTGTACAAAAGTAACCTCCTGCCCAGCTAAAGACAAGTACTAAACAACAGTGTTACTTCGTAAATGGAAAACTCATTTCACTGCAGAACAAGGATACTGGAAGTGCCCATGGTCAATAAGAATGAGGCCTGGATAAAGCAGTATACAGAGAGCACTGGAAACCTGGAACGGACCAAAAAAGAAAAAAGAGGAGAAAATTATTATTTCAAAGTTAGACATCAGACAGAGGAACTTTCACTACTCCTCCAGTACAAAAAATTGCCCCTCCATGGTGCATCCTACATTTAGGAATCTACTCTACAAGTAATATTCTGACAGTAATATTTTGAGGAATAAAAAAGTATAAAGACTTTCCATAAATAAGAAAATATTTAATGGAGACCAGCCTGCCCTTTGCCAACCAGCTCAACGATCACACACACCCATCTTAAAGCTTGGAACCAATCCAAAGATCAGAAGACTTATCATTCCAAAATGTTTTGGTTCTACCATTAGGAGCGTGTGCAAAGCAGTTCCTAAATTCCCCCATGTCACAGCACAAATCTGTGGTTTACTATCCAAATAATAAATCCAGAAGTAACTGAAATTCAGGAGTTCATAGCTACTAAACTTCAGAGCATCTTGTTATTGTCGTTGAAAGCATTACAATATTTGCTCTAAGTTAATGGCTTTTTATATCTTTTTAACTGAAAAGCCTTTAATATGAGATATACTGACTGTCATTAGTTTTAAGTCAATTGAAGCCACTGTGGTGTTCCATACATTAATTAACTCTCATCCTGTTACATTTCTACCCTGTTTTAACAGTATGTTTTCTTTGGTTTTTAATTTACACACACACCAGATACTTGCCTTCTTTTTAGTAGATGTTTCTTTCAAGGAAAAACAATAGAAAATAACTGCAGGAATATAAACCAGCAAATCAGCAACAAACACTGAAAAATAAAAATCAGCTTTATGTTAGGCTCCTCCCACATACCTCATCTTAGTGCTACTCAAGTTGCATATTTTCATCTGGATTATGAATCTTTGAATCTGCTTACAGTTTTAACTTCTTGATGCTCCACATCTTGTTTTTATTTGATGTAAAAAGCCTAGGATGATAATAACTACCCAGCATTAGAGCGAGACTAGCTGCCTACGTTTTGAATATGCATCTGTGTATTTTGAATATTGCATCTGCAGCCTCACTGAAACCTTCACTTTAGTCATTCAAGTCAACTGAAGTTGACTGTAGTTTCAGTTGAACGTGATTTTCTATTGTCTTACATTGCGCTACAGTACGTTTCACTGTTTTAAAGATAGCTCAGCTTTGGTAGTTACACCCAAGCTAATTTTTTTTCAATTGTTTTTGGGAAGGCAAGGAAAAAGGACAGGCAAATAAACATTAAAATATCAGAAAGTCCTTCATTAGAATAAACTGGGTAGTTCCACTTCAAAGGACAAAAAGAAATAGGTCTACAGAATTTGATCTTGTTAATGTTTCTAACGCTATCGTTTCTGATGTCCCAAAGCTGCTGCTTCCACATGTTCAGCTGTTTTGGCTTCTGGCACAGCCTCAGTCAAGAAGGGAGCGCTCTCTAGTTCCTCGCATGCCAAAAGGAGAGAAGGCATTCTTAATTCTCAAAAGAAATCAACTCCGACTAGATCCAGTCAAGTTGTTTGATGGAACAGATAGTCTGAAGACACAAGTAATTAAGAAGCTCTAGATTAGAACAATCTCCAGTGTATCTGTGTGAATCACTAGTGATGTGGATAAATAGACTTAAACTAGTTATTTGGCTCTGATCATCTGCCTACAGCAAATATATGGAAGAGGGTCGATAAGAACACAGAACCGGTAGGTTCACCTGCCTAGAATTATGTCAACTCCCGCTCGTGCTAAAACCACCAGGTGAATTCTTCTTGAGTGTGTCTTAAGAGTCTGAGAAAAATCTCAGATTGTTTTTATAAACCAGTTTCAGAAAATGTGTGATTATTCCAAGAGGGAAAATATGCTTTGGAAGTCATGGGCTTTGGAAGAAAATGCTCAAAGACATCAGTTATTCAGCGAGAATCATTTTGCAGGCTTAGGCCAAATATACCCAAGGCGTTAGCAAAACAAATACACTGACACTGAAAATAAAGGTGTAATATCAACTGCTGACATTGACTATTCTGAATTATTTTAATGCATTCTTCTAATGGCTATTGTTAGAAAGTTTATCAGTTCTCCTAGATCCATTGGTGGTTTGTCAAGTGAGTTAATTTCAAAATTAATAAAGAACATTTCAAGGGTAATTAAGTTCAAGTGATTTTTTTTTTCAATTCAATCAATTACTAGAGACCAGACTGTGAGGCTTGCGAAGTACAGAAAAGCTATTGATGAACAACAAATTCTGCTGTTGCTATCAGAAAGCGTTTTGTGGAGCTCTACTGTTCCGAAAAGCAAGACAGATTTAAAATGAAAGAAAATAGTAAGAGGTTAATATGGCATCTGCCGTTGCCTAAAGAGTTCATAGGCCACATTATTTGCTGTCCTGCTGATACAGCTACTGAATTAAATTATCTACAATTTTTTTTCTGCACTTGCTTTATCATTTTCATTGCAGAGGCAGTTCAAAATAATCACATAGTCAGAAGGGTGACTACAGGAAGATGAATTTAGTATAAAAGTGGTAAAATACATTTTTATTTTTTGTTAACAGAAGTTTATCTCTAGAAAGTGGTGACCATTTGAAAGGAAAGGGACATCTTTAAAAATATCAAGTATCTCCCTCTTTCAGATAAAGTATACAGCTCATAATAAAGATCCCTGAGATCTCGAGAGGCTAAGTCAGTAAATGCCAGTCTACGTGCAAAACAATTTTACAATAAAAACCAAGCTAAGCTGAAAATGAAAAGCGTATTTATCAGAATGGAAGGGAAAACACAGTACTATTTTTGAAATTTTAAAATGGGTCTATTAAAAAAATAATAGCTTTGTTTTAGAGTTTTTACTGGGTCAAATGGGTTGAAAACCCGTTTTTATATTTTGTATGTATCAGCAGCACAAATGACGGCAGAAGAAAAAAGAACACAGGAGTTTGGTTCACAAATGGACCTGCAAAGCCACCCCAGTCAAAGAACCGAGAATAAACTGGTGAAGACAGAGAAGCTGCATGATATTAAACAAGCTAAATTAGTAAGCGAGACAAATCTGTATGATCATCCTAAGGAAATATAATTTTCCTACCTGTTGTACGCATAAATAACTTATGCGGCTGACTCTCATACCCCCTAGATGTGTGCAGAGCAATCCAATCAGGATTTATTAACTTTGCACTGTAAAACAAAGTACAGACACATCAAAATGTAGACAGTTCTCATTTCCCTTTACACTCCTCTGAGCAATAAAGATGACATGCACAGGAGCATATTCCAAGAATTAAGATGAATGGAAGAAATATTTCAAAGAGCAATAGTGATCAATGAAAGATTTTCCTCACCACTAGATCAGGTTACATTAAAGACTTTAGCTGCTATTTCACAATTAAGAAAAAAAAAATCTTTGAAAACAGTGAAAATGGAATACAATATTTATTAGGACAAGATAACCACCTTCAGACTAGTTCCACTGACTTTAAAAAAAACAATTGTAAATACCTTTCATATTCAAGTATTAAATATAAACCATTTACAGTTCACATACATGCCCCACATAACTCTGCCTGTGCACTTTAACCTACATTCTTATTCCATAAGTCCCATTCCAACAGCAGTAAAGCCCTTGTGGAAAAAGTATTCCAATAACAGAATTCTATTTACATGATATCCAGTCATCAAATGTCACTTGGGCTCTCAATACAAGAGAGGTTTCCCACGCGATGCACCCAGTTCCTACAGCACATTTCTCTGTACATCACTGAGCCAACACTGGCTTATAGAGAAAGCTAAATATCTAAGTCACAGCTAAATCTGCTACAATGTAAGGACCTGGCAAAAAGAAGAATGTATCCCTTTGATCTCCCTTGCAATACTTACAAGACAGAAAAATAGCAGTGTTAGTGTTAAGCAATAGGGATAAAAATAAAATCTATTTCCCTAGCTTTAAGTAGCAAACAATACTTTCCATTTCATCAGCTGCCCCTAAATGAATAAATAAATAAATAAATGTGAACTTGGTGTTTTGTATTTGTAAATATTTAAAATAATTAACTTACATGTAAGCACACAGAAGACTGTGATAAGCAGTAAGAGGTGGATAATCAAGGCCCCAATACAGTAGGTTATTATCACTTGTATTGAAGTACCTAAAAAAGAAAAAAAAAATTAAAGGATCTACACTTGCAGCTTTGTTTCAGACCAAGGAAAAAACTGAATATTAAACCAAATATTTTTATCAATATATTCAAAATCCAATATAGAAGTTATCAGCTTCTGTATCTGCTTTATTTTACTTCACACAAAAAGATGTCAAGCAACAAAACAAAAGCAAAAGTGATTCAGGATACACTCACTTGTGTTTGCAAAACAGACTAAAAGCAGCTGCTAGCGCTTACTTACCTGGAGAAGGAAAATCCTGGATGTGAACAGAGTTTGACAAAAACCCAGAGACTAAGGCAAAGCCTGCACAAAAATAGCTGTACACATCTGCTGCGGCTCTGGATTTGTTTACAAGGTAGGCTTTGCAGGTCCTCACCTCCATCTACAAACCCAACCTACATTTTTTCATGCATGTCAGTTATTCCAGAAGATAGCACCCAATTTGCCAAACAAAAGAAATAAGAACAATGCAACTAAAAGGGAACTTCAAAATAAATTATTTTCCTTATATTAATCCTAGATTTCTTTTTTCTGGACTTGGACAGCGCATTCAATATTTGACAATGACTTCTAAAGAGTTAAACTATATCTGCTACTCTTTTAGACTGTAATGTAGCGAAGTTGCGAATTGCTTCTGCTTAACAGACCTTAATACGAAAATTCTGAAAAACCATCAGTTGAAGTTATACTGCTGGGAAGCAACTGAAGTGGAAAAGGGTGGCATAAAGATATTATGCAGACAAACAAAAAGCAGCATAGGGCTGGAAGAAAACTGCCACAGCAGGTCCCGCTGCGCAATTGTGATGGCACAAATGTAGGAGTCAGGGGGCTAAAAAGTTGTTTAGAAAGCAACACCAAGTTAGCAGAGTAACACCTCCTAAATAGTCAACACAAGGTCACGAACCTCAATCAGATACGTCAGCCACAAACACTTCACCTGGTTCTACCTCAAAACTCCAGCAGACCACAGGAGCGAAAGGAAAAGGATTTTCCTATTTGTAATTACGTTGTGTTGGTATTTCTATGGAAGGCTGGCAGCAGTTAAAACTAAGTCACCTCTTCCAAATAAGAAACAGAAGGTTTTATTCAAGGAAAACAGAAGTTAACAAAAATAAGGCATCAGACCCTTTATATGTTACAGTGAATCAGACTGCCTGTAGCGTATTCTTACTGCCAAGGGGCAAGCTCTTGGCTTTTCCAGGTCTGCTCTTCCAAGGCAGCCAATTTTTGACATTTATTATAGTAGAGGATATTTCTTGAATTCCTTATGAGCTGCCTGAAGTATCTTATGAACTGATGATGAATCATATTTCTTTCAGTTGCATCTCTGCTTCTTATCCTGCTATTCAAGATTGCTCATGCCAAGGCAGTTCAGATTCTTCGTGCAGACTGTAATAAACTGCAACTTAGTAGTAAACTTTCCAGTTTTGTTTGTTTGTTTGTTTTAATTTTACCTACCATAAACTCATAGTTTCAACCAAAAAAAAAAATCCCTATACCCAGTAATATTTAGCAAAAAGGCCTTCAGTTTTAAGTAGCAGTATAATAAGAAAGTAGCCTTTAATAAATAATGTCAAGGCTCTAAAGAATAATATAAATATATATATATATTTTAAAATTGTGGTTTCTGGCTCAGAGAAATCTCACACAAGGAAACTAAGTACAAACCATACCACAGTTTACTGCAGCGGGGGTGTTTTGGTCTTTTGGGGGGTTTGTCGGGGTTTTTTTGTTTGTGGGGGTTTTTGTTGTTTGGGTTTTTTTTTTTAATAAATCTTTGTTTTGGATCAGAGAAAATAAGCATGAAGAATGCAGCTGCATTACCCATACCTGCCTGTCAACGTGACAATTGAGTCTGAAAAGATCAAGCAATCTTACAGGACTATGTCCCCACCAAAGAGCTACTCTCTGTATTTACCTAGACAAATTAACAGCTTGTTGCACAGACAGCTTTTCTAAACACTAAACAAATAACAGCACTAGAGATGATTAGAATCTCAACTTCAAATTTGAACACTATTTTCACATACTGGAGCATAACATCTTTCTGCACTGCATATTCCTATAGTACAGAAGGGGAAAGACAGTTTAGTATTCCAGAATATAATCCCTCACGTGTCTGCCAGGATGTTCTTTTCCAAATGCCCAAGACTGAATATGACTTCACTGTATGAGAGAGTCAATTCTCAAAGCAGACTCAATCCAAAAAACTTCTGTTGTAAAGAAAACGAAGAGCAAATACAAGACAACCGAGATGCCCAACTGGCAGCCCACAGACTAAACCCACCCTGCAATACAGTTTCATCTGCCCCCTGGGAATGCCCAGATATGACTGCTCTAACTCTTCATTTTAAGTACATATAGTTCCGCATAGCAGAGTAGATCAAAGTTGCCAACTCTATTTTTATGTTGGCTCTACATTATCCCAACTTTGGCACAATAAGGCGTTTGGATATCCCAGAAAAATGTACAAGAGAAATGATAATACAGATACAATGGGATGATCTGAAGTCACAATAGAAAGTCATCTGCAGAGCTCCCCAGAGCGCTATAATTTCAGAATTTGCCCCACATCTATTTACAGAAATAAACTGAATTAATATTCTATTCTGTCATATCAGTCTGTTCCCCAACAGACAAACAGAATGTCACTGTCCCCATCGGAAGATGACCTGGAGTTCCCATATATTCCAATTTGTGTTGTAGCACATATAGGGACTACATAATTTTTACTGTTCCATGCAAACTCTAAGGAATATTAGGAATAACATAAACAAAATATTTGGAATAATTTTCCTAGTGTTTTAAGTGATCTGTACAAATTAAGTTCACTATCCTACATCTAGATTCCAGACATCCACGTTTTAAAATCTATATTAATAACATGAGTGTGAACAATGAACTTGCAGGTGTAAAAAACAACCAGTGCCTCCAGCACGAGAATTGAAGTCTCTGCACTTACTGGAATGACTTTGTGTTTTAGTTTAGGGGAGATGAGCACAGTTCGTTCTGATTTTGTCAGTGCTGATAATCATGAGAGGTTGTGTGCATTACAGAATTGGAACTCAGGAAATTGATTTTTTTTTCTCTCTATACCAGGAGAACAAGCTTTTCTATGATCTCTCATATAAGTCTGCTAAAAAATTGCTTCTTGATCTTTCCAGTCAATTCAAAACAAAGCCAGAGCCTCCCAACAGAGGGACCTACCAGTCAGGGCATTTTGTTATACAAGCTCACAGCTAGCAAGTCACACTTCCAAATTTTAGGGTTTTTTTTCTTTTTTGCGAAGAAAATGGTACCTCAGCCTAAGAACAGGGTGACACTATATTACTACAAAAAGGTTTTTAGAATAGCTCAGAGAACAGCAGATGATATTGCAGTGAGCTTAAAGGTATACTGAAGTAAAACACAAAGCAAAGCTTCTTTACATTTACCCCTTTGTAACCTGAACTACAATTGCACTACGTACCACTGCCTGATGGGTAAATTGTAAGTAACTTCTTGCCAGTGTCTCTGAGCTTCATAGTCTCCATACATAGGTGGCTTTCCTGCACCTAAAAAGAGATGACAGAGTATTAATGAATTTATTCTGGTTATGCAGATTGCTTTTTCTCCAGATATATATTTGCATATTAATATATTACTTATTTCACTCTCCATTCCTCTGTGATATTTGAGAACAAAATAGAGACCTCATCTGCGATGCAGTCTAAAAGGGAGGAAAAAAAAAAAAAAGCTACGCGTTCTTTTGGCTTTCTAGATATTTCTGCGATAAGCATTTATCAAGATATTCCACTGTGAAGAATTGCTTCCTCAACTGACAAAAAAAAAAAAAATCATTTCCAAGTGCAGATGAAAAATGTGGCACTTTCTCCGAAATAAAAAAATGTACATCTTATCCTGGTTTTACGTGAACTACTACGCTTGCTTAGTATGTAATAATTCAGAGTGTTCTCACTTGTGTTTCAGTCGTGTTGGTGGTGTTGTACCTTGCTATTAAAAGTAACAACCAGCCTTATTTTTGAATATACTTCGACCTCAGACCTGCTCAAAGTCCCTCAGTCCCTCTCCCGTTACTCTGTTGCCTGCTTTGCAACACCAGCAAGGACACTGCATCTGTCCCTTTCCCCACGATCCTTCATGAAGAGTTAAGATAAGCCATTTACTAAATCAGGCCATTCAGTACACAGAATAGATTTAGCAGAATTTTTTCTTGTAATCTACAAAGCTTTCTAAATAATAACTGCTCCATTTTGGTTTACAGGAATTGTCTCTCACACATTTTTCAACTGAGCGTTATATAGCCGTTCTGCAAAGTGAATTATGTTAAAGGACACATTTCACACATGCATACATAAGTCTCTCAGGGAATTTTTTTTTAATTCACAGGAAAAAAAGCTTTATCCATGCAAATACTTCAGATGTCAACTCATAAACAATTTCCTCAACATAAGCCTAACTCTGATCTAGGCAGTATGTTAAGTATCTTTATCACAGATTATTTACTTCTACTAATCTGCACTTATTGAGAACAGAAACTGAACTGATAGCACTTCCAGTAAAATATTGATACCAGTCAGACAGAGATTTAAGAGTTTCTTTAAAATATAGGAAAGGCATCTATAATTTTTTCACATGATGTATGTTTGTGGGAGTCACACAAGCTCAGATATGTACTATTTATCCCTGGGTAGTGGAGAGAACAGATTATCTCCACTAATTTATTCCCAGGTAGCACAGAGAGTAGATTATCTCCACTATACGACACATTCAACTAAAAGTTTCCCAAATAAGTGAGGCCACTGGAGAATCAGAGTCATATCTGTGTCCATCCTGTAGCTATAAATCTAGTGGAACAAAGAATCTGTCATAGCATTACAGAAATACAAAAATAGATGTTATCCCAATTTTAGAGTGTGCTATATGTGTGTGTATATACACACATATATATTCATATATAAACACACATTTCAGATTCTCCTCCTTTAAAAAAAAAAAAAAAAAAAAGGAAAAGAAATCAATTGGCTTCAGAATGGCCAAAAGAGATCTTAATCCAAAGGTTTGATTACATAAAGCCAAATGCAGAGACTGACAACACATCAGACTGAATAAGCATATGCAGTTTCCATCTATGGCAAGCATCAAGTATACAGCCAAACAATTCAGAATCAAGAAAAGTGGAGTATAATATTTTTAAAGTGTCACAAATACTTTAGAGTGGTCTTATTCAGTTTTATTGTTACCTAGAAACAGACATCTTTAAGAGTCTGAAGCGGCCTTTCAACACGGGTATTTAGCTCCTACTCATTTAGCAGGAATTTGACAATGCATTTTAAAAAATTACGCATTAATCTATGAAGTCTAATTTTTCCCCAATAATTCTCTGAGACCAACTAATCTAAGGTCATCATAAATGGTAAACTTTCAAAACTAGGAAATAGTTATCTGGTTTCTCTCCATCATGACCGGATCCAAAAGTGTGCTAGATGGCAAGCAACAGAATTGAAACTACAGAGCAAATCAACACCGCACAGTCCGTGGGGGCAGAATTAACCCCCTCACTCCTGGCCACGCGGGGTTTCAGACTGTGACGACTCAGCATTTCTACCAGGCTCTGCTTCAGAGAATGACAACTACTTCTAATCCTTTGCTCAACTCTATTGCACAGAGCAGCAGTGAATGCAAAACGACAGGCCATGTCAGTTTAAATATTACCCTGCCCATTTTTTTTTTCTTGCTCCTGTCATTAAAGGTTTATTACATCTGAAGGAAATCAAAGAATAAAAAGTTTCCAGTGTACCTATGCATTTGACAGCTCTTTTTAACATTTGGGTTCTCTTCCTTTTTTCCCAACCAGCCAGTGCTCGAAGTTAAGCACATGCTTTAATAATTTGCTGGGTTGAATCGGACTGAGCTTTTGCTATTCCAAAAGAAGTTATATGATTGTTCTGTATGAAACAAGATTAAAAAATTGTTATTTTAGTTCAGGCATTAAGACTCTCTTTCAAAATATTGATTGGTTTGAAATTAAATCAACTTTTTAAAAAAAGTCTAGTTAGCAATGTCATTATAAACACTTGCACTGCAACAGAAATTTAGGATTGTGTGACAAGAGACAGGGTGTTTGTTTTTCTGCCTATAGATGGGTAGAAAAGAGCCTCAGTTACCTATAGAACAGGTCTCTTATGATGGCATTTTCAAAAAGCAAATTCAAAATAAGACAACTGTGTAAGAAGGTATGCATGCAACTTGTCTGCAAGCAAATTCCTGCAAGTAAATGAAACCCAGGAGTTACCAGTTTAAAATCCCTAGAATACTACTGAGCAGCTCCAGCAACTCAGGAGATGAGGTTCCCAATTGCCTTAACAGAAAATGAGAGTTGAATTTGACTGAGCTTGTGATTCTTTTAGCTGATGGGAATTGAAAGTAATGACTCATTAAAAAAAAAAAAAAATTGCAGAGAGCAAGCTTTGTGCAAACTTGTGCTAAGTGTAGGAATGGCATTGACAGGTTTGGAAAAAAACTTGCTAGTTCTCTGCAAGCATTATGAGACAGGGAGGAGAAAAAACTCCTCTTATTAAAAGAATATAGCTCTAGTTCACGCTGTAAACAACCTGAAGGAAGTATTGCTACAACGCAGAGCATAATCGCTCACTGCACATCACTTTCATACCATCTTCATTATCACCAGTACAGTTTTATCTAAATATAAATTAAGGCTATATCTGTCATAGAACTTAAAGGACAAGATTTTTTAAAATGTACAATTGGACTGCAATAATATTCTGCAGCTACTGAAACAACAAAAACATAGAGGTGAACTGCCAGCTCTTCTTTGGCTCCTCCTAAAACATTACTGACCACCACCCCACAACAGCAAAAAAAAAGTTGTGGTGGCTTTTTTCAGAATTTTGTTCCAAGCGGCTGTGACGTTAATCATTGCACACTTCAGAAAAATAAGAACAAGGTATTTTAAGAACCTTATGGAAACAGGCACTAAAATATAACAATACTTGAAAGAACACATTGCTTCCTATTTATGATTTTACATGCAAGTTTATTTTAATTTATCACAAGCTGCATAATTCACCTTCATGTGGTTGTTTTACAGACCACGCACATGTATTACCTGAATAAGAACCAAGCGATACAGTCCAGCGTACAGTAAGCGCTAGTAAAACAGTAATTGTCATTAAGCTCCACTTCTCCATAGCTGGTCTTCGTAACAAGCCAAAAGGTACCTGAAAAAAACACCATAAACATTGCTCCAATACTGTCCATGATTTTATTCCTTAGGCATTTAACGGCACTACTGACAGCCCCGGATTTCCCCCCACCCAGCAGCATTCTGTTCCTGCCCTGCGTCTGGAAGCACACTGCAACCAGGAGGGGTTTGCAGTACTGGAGAATTTCTAATCATGAAGCCAAATGCTGCCCAGAAGCGATTTCTCCCACTTCTGAGCTAGAAGCTGAAAAGGCATCTGAGAAAACGCATAAAAACAACAGCAAGAAGGTAAAAAATTTCAAATCACTTAAGAGAATTCAGATACTAGATCGACACTGTGCTGTACATACACATCCATCCTTAAGCATCACCCTAATAAGCTCCACACAATTTGTTACACAAACATGTAGCATGTTTTTACCTGTAAGTGACAAGAGAAGGTTCTACAAGAGACCAGTAGAGAAGATTATAGCAGCAGACAAAATACTCATGCCAGTCATGTATGTTAAGCAGTTCACAAACTAATATTTGCCACTGAACAAGAAAAAGCCCTTCAAATAAATCTATAAAAATTTCTTATTTTCTTGATTAAGAACGCCACGGCCAAATTACACAAAGTGCAGATCTGGCTTCTCTGATGGTTTAAACATACTCGAAAATTATTTAAAAGTTAACTATGTACTGGCAGGTCTTATGCTGGAGCAGGTCTGTTCTCCTGCAGCCACTATAAAAGCACGAAGTCCATCATAAACTCTGTATCATGTTTCTAACCAATTCCACAGGAATAAAGTCAAGAGCCAGTACATAATCAAAAATTTAATGCATACCACCGACCTAGGAATGCAAACATGGCATTAATGATCAAAAATCCTTGACCTGAATCTTACTTCAGTCTCCTCGATATTCAAAAAGGGGCTTGAAATTCTACCTCTCCCTTCCCAAGCATAACCACACAATCCATCAGCTGCCTTTCTCTATAGGATCCACCAGATAAGCCTACCAGGCTCAAGAGATCTTCTCCACCCTTCTACCCAAAAAGGGTGGAGGACTGATCTCCCACCAACCTGCTTGACCACTATAAGGACATAATAACAACAAGAAATGTTGCTAGATCTGTCAAATTGAAGGCCTCATGCATCAAATTCCAAAATCAAGAAACAGGAAAATAAAGATGATGTCCTATGCAAAAAAAAAACCACTAACGACAGAATATGCAAACTTTGACCCAGAGGATCAAAAATATTTTAGTCCAAGTTAGAAAAAAAAATCAAAGAAGTAACTACTCTAGTCTTGACAGTGACAGACAGCAGTAAATCCAAAGACTGTTCTGCCAAATCAGCAGCAGCAGCACCATTCCCTCCAGAGTCAGCAACAGACACATTACAGAAGAGCGGATGAGCCTGGTACAACTGCCAAAGACTTTCGTTGCAGAAGAGGCATCATCCGATTTAAGTGAGTTAGTGAGTTTAATACACTTGCCACTGCCAAAGGAGAAAAAAATAGGCACAGAAATCCCACACTGCAGCAGTACTGAACTGCTGGTTTAGTAAGACAAGCAACGTCTAGGATGTGTTTAGGTTATTCTGTTCAAATTAAGTCCACATTTATTTACTATTCACAGAAAGGTATGACACAATACCACCATGAAAGGAAAAAAGCTACTTTAATAATATAAATCTCTGACAGCAGTAGATCATCGTCTATAAGTAGAAACATGAACATTGATATTTTCATGCTTTCAAAGCTACACCTGTGCCTAAACCACAGGATATGCACATTTATCTAAATAAAACATACTGAGGTTGACTCTGTAGATCATTTTACCCTAAGTGAACTCTCATGCTTCCTAAACTTGGGCCCAACAAGACCAGAGTCCTGTGCGACTTCCAAAATCGAGAGTCACAAACGCACTCTTTCCATTCTAGAAAATACCCACATCTGCTCTCCCTTTTTACCTCCAATTAGAACAAGTATTAATTAATTGCATTTTCTTAACTCCTGTGTAACACCAGTCTCACCTACAGACAGACTCCTCCATCCCTGTTCCTCTCACTTCTGCCATTCCCTACATCTGGAGTAAACATCATTTTCTGGGGTATTGAGTTTCTTCTTTGTCTCAAAGGTGGTTCATAAATAGTCTTTCCTACTTCTTTTTCATCTTTCCATACCTCCTGAAACAAAAGCCATGTTTTTGTTACATTCTAAAGCACAGACCTCTAATTTTTGCTATCTCATGGGTAACAATGTTAAACAAATAAGACTTTTCAGGAGATGATAAAGCTGGTTTGGTCAGTCTCAAACTTTTTACCTTCTGCCTCTGACTGGGCACACACTAGAGGGTGTCTCAAGGAAGATGCCACCTATAAGCACAGGGTGAAAATCACAGCTAAAAAAAAAAAAAAAAGTTATGCTTCCACGCTGCTTACTATGAAGATCCAGATAAATAGCTCCGATACAAACCACCCACTCCTTGCCAAGGGGAAACTCACATAACTCAGCCACATATAACTCGTTGTTTTAAAAGAGATGTCAGCACACAGCTCACAGCATCCCTTCCTTCCTCAAAAACACCAACGCTAAACTAAGAATTGCACTTGCCAAATACCCACTCTATAACCCTACTGTTCCCCCACTCCTCGCCAGAAGACGTATTTATTCCTCGAATTTCCTCAGTTCACCCACCCGCTATTTCCCGCCGCCTCAGAGAGGGACACGACGCTGAGGGGCTGGGGAGGGTCTGGCGCTCGGGCCCCCCCGCTCACCCAGCCGAGCCGCCCTCACCGCCCGCCACCACCGGGCCTCCCCTCAGCACCCCCCAGGGAAGCCACGGAGGGGCGGCTCGGTACACCGACACCGGCGAGGCTCCCGGTCCCCCCGGGGCACGGCAGCGGGACCGGGCCGGGAGCCAGGCCCTGAGGGGCCGAGCGGGGCCCTGAGGGAGCGGGCGGCGCCTCCCGCCCCGCCGCGCGCCCCTTCCCGCCCCGCCGCGGCGCGAGCCCGCGGCTCCTTACTGGACACAACCGCCGCGCACGCGCTTCCGCCTTGGAAGCGGCTTCCGGCCTCCCGCCCCGGGAGCCGGCGCAACGCGCATGCGTGGAGGGGGCGCGGCTGCGCCTGCGCGGCTGCGGCCGCGGCGGGGGGTTCCCGGGGCCGGCCCCGCGGGGATAACGGGCTGGGCGGGGATGGGAGGGAACCCACGGACCCCTGGTCCCCCTCGGGGGTGTGGGGGATGAGGGCTTAACGAGAAGCTTTACCTCAGGGGCCGCTGCGAGCTCCGGGCTCGGCTTTACCCCGCTGGTGCTGCCAGAACGGGATGCTCTGGATGGGGGGATTAGAAGGGGGTGGTCAGCAGGTCAGAGAGGTTCTCCTGCCCCTCTGCTCTGCCCTGGTGAGGCCGCGTCTGGAAAATTGTGTCCAGTTGTGGGCCCCTCAGCTCCAGCAGGACAGGGAACTGCTGCAGAGAGTCCAGTGCAGGGCAACAAAGATGCTGGAGGGAGTGGAGCATCTCCCGCGTGAGGAAAGGCTGAGGAGCTGGGGCTCTGAGCTGGAGGAGAGGAGACTGAGGGGTGACCTCATTCATGGTGATCAATATGGAAAGGGTGAGTGTCAGGAGGATGGAGCCAGGCTCTTCTGGGTGACAACCATGATAGGACAAGGGGCAATGGGTGCGAACTGGAACACAAGAGGTTCCACTTGAATATGAGAAGAAACTTCTTCCCGGTGAGGGTGGCAGAGCCTGGCCCAGGCTGCCCAGGGAGGTTGTGGAGTCTCCTTCTCTGCAGACATTCCAACCCGCCTGGACACCTTCTGTGTAACCTCATCTGGGTGCTCCTGCTCCGGCGGGGGATTGGGCTGGATGAGCTTCCGAGGTCCCTTCCAACCCCTGACATTCTGTGAATCGTTGGTTTTTTAATTTACCCTGCTCACGTGCATCCCTTAAAGTTGTGCTTCTGTCTCTATCGCAGCAGTTAGGGGAAGTGGGAAGGTGTAATGTTGAGGTATTATTGCTGAAAAGCGTAGTCTTGACACACGGAAAGACTGGCTGTTTATTCAGGCAACAAATTAACCCTTTTTTTGGCTTTTTTGTGGTTTTTTTCTTGCAGAAGGAAGGGAGCAGCTGGAAGACTCGTTGTCCAATCACACCAGATAACTGGGAAGCAGCTCCTCAGCCTTTATATCTGGGAACCAGCCTGGAGAAGAAGGATCTTGGGCACCATGGCCTCTTTTACAGCCTTTCAGTTTCACCCTCTGTGTTTAAGGTCTTGACAAAGTATATAGTATAACATAAATGATCCTAGATCATCTTTGTAAAACCCTTACCGATATTTAAAAGTACAGTCTCTGTCTGATTAGTGTGGTTTTCTTCTGGTTGTGTGTCTAACTGAGGTTGGCATATGAAACTAAGTAGAAAAGTAATGATTTTTAAAACTAACCCCGCCTGCTGAGGTTTTTGTGGACCTTCCAGGCGAACTGCCAGTGGTTCTCACCTTGGGCTGGAATCCCAGAACTGAAAGTTGTAAAGGATTTAAACCCAACTGCTACAAAATGGAAGTACAGTCACAAAGTATCTGATCGCTTACAATGGAAATGTTAAAGTAAACAGAAGTGGTAGAAAAACAAAATTCTTCATACTTTTTTTTTTAATGTGCAGGTTCTTTTCAAAATACATAAATATTAGGCAACATATGGTGTTTCATACCACCAGAGATGGCTTTTCTTCCTTAAAGTTCTAGTGCAGTACCATGTAGAATACTGATTTTCTCTATCCAGACCATTTTTCAGTTGAGTGCAAATCACTTGGACATCGTGGTCCCTCTCACACCTGCCATGATTTCAACGTTCTCAGCAACTGTCACCTGTGTTACCTCAGGCAGAAGGGTATGAAGAGACTGGAAGTTTCTTGTCTTACGTAGGTAAATGCAAAATTCTCACTAGTCTGCTGGCCCGTCGAGGTGTTTGGAGCCATAATTCTATTGAAAATGGTGGATTATTATAATAAAATTTTACCTGTTTTACCAAAATCTATTCTATTCAATCATATTGCTGCTAAAGAAAACGCTTCCATTTTAGGATATTAAGATTCTAAGGGATCTCTGGAGAAGACAAGTCTGTAAAATAAGCGTAGTCCTAAAAAATCCATGAACTACAAAGTAAATTAGAAGGTGGGAGGAGTTACACGTCCCGAACCCCACCGGGCTGTGGCATAGACACTGAAAATGTGCGATGCAAAGTGAATTCCTAGCTCAGGCCTGAGCGATAACGTCCCTATTTTCATTTCTCCTCTCCCAGTCTCTCTCTTCTTGCAGTCTTTATTCCAGGATTTTCCATGCCCGGAATTCCCTAAAACCGGCTCCTGAATTTTGAGGTTTTAGGGGTTTTTTAGGTTTTACCTTGCAGGTTATTGATAATTTAGCCCTGGAGCCGGTGTGAAATGTGCGCGGCTGCACATTCAAGTGCATTATTTCAATTAGCCAAGCGCTCTGTGTTGCAAGGTGAAATCATTCACTCCCCGGGAAAGCTTTTTTATTGAATGCTTTCTAAATACTTGCATTGGTCACGTCGCCTGGAATTGAGTCCCTGTCACTAGTATTTCTGCGGTGACTTTGACCAGATCAATGACTGGAAAAGGCATTAAGGACACATTGATACGGCGGGGTTGGAGACAAGCGGGGCTTGGTTTTGGTGCTCGGTAGTGAAGAGAAGCCGATAATGAGCAGATAAACGGCTTTTCTTAACCCTTGGCGTTCTCGGGAGGCTTCAGCAGATCTGGCTCTTCTCCCCCAGCCCGACTCGGAGGGTTGATGCAAAGCCGAGCGCTGGGAAGGCAAATATCTCCCGGGTATTCCATAAATCTGGAGTGAAACGCGGTCAGGATAACGAGAAAGTTAACGAGAAAAGAAGATGGGAGCCCTGGCAGAGGCGAAAGTTGCTTTCCAAATTCATGTAGGATTTCGTTTCTGAGCTGAGTCGTGATGCAGAAACAAACTCCAGAGGCTTTGTCAACTGTAGATTCACCATCTGACCTTTTCCTGGGTTCCCGACACTCCAAAATCGCCCGGAATTTAGCGGGCACGTTTGTCGGCCTGGGGGAGGCGGGAGGTGCGAGTGCGGCCGGACAGCCGGGCTGGGAAACCCTCAACTATCGCATCTTCCTTTCCAAAGCAAGAGCAGAAATAAATGCGCTTGAAGCCACCACCACAACCTGCAGGGAAATCGTGTTGGTTTGTTTGTTTTCCCCCTTTTCTTCCACTGAAATACTAGCACTTAATAAAGTAATTAGAAAGGTGTGAGGTTTGGGTTTGTTTTCCTAAATTCCTGCCATGCTCCGAGCCCTCTGGAAAACGTTTCATTCTTTACTGCAGACGAGAGGCTGAGCGCATTTCCTCTGTCCCGGCTTTTCCCATTTTGCTGAAGCTCAAGGAAACGAGGATTTTATAAATCCTGAAGTTCAAGGAGGCTCCCTCTCACATTTCACCGTCTCAATAAAGTTGCGAGGTGGCTACTTTCTCAGCTTGCTTACCAAACCCTGAATTAATAAAGTTTACTTAGTTATTTAAATAGATTAAATGCCACATTTTAAATGGAAGGGGTAGGTTCTACTTTACTGACCTATTTTTCATTTCCGATTTAGAAAAAGGCAAGATTAGCATGAATATTGCATTTTCAAGGACCTCGCCACTATTAAATAGACTGTTAAGTGCATTTTATGGCTGAAAGTCTGTTCCCAGTTCAGTCTGGAAGACGTGCTAAGTTCATCTCTACCTGCTACATTGAACATTCACTGACTACAATACTTTCTGTGGATGTAATACCTATGCTCTGTATCTTTTAAGTACATAACGCTAAATGGTTTAGGACTAGTAAAACGTAATTCAATAAAAGTCCCTGGAATACAAGTGTTGGCTCTCAAGAAAACTGGATGGCGAGTGTTTCGCCAATTGCACGAATTCCCGGCTCGGTGCCATCAAGGGCAGGAAGGCTGCGGGGATGACGGGGATGCGCACGGCTCCGGACGGTGTATCCGCGGATGTTTAAGCGGGTGAGTATCAAACACAGCCCCGGGGGATGCGCTAAAGGCCAGCGCTGTGCCCCAGCCGAGCCCTGTCCGCAGCCGTGGAGCCGCGGGCTTGGGCGGCGTAACTTGTGCGCCGTGCTCTCTGTGTTCCCTCAGCCGCTGCCTTTTCAAATCGCTTGTACCCATCCAAAACGGCCAGGCTGGTTTTCCGCCTTCCCGGACCACGCTGAGCTCCCCGGAGCAGGCGACGACGGGCCTCCAGCACATCTCAGACAAGAGGGACCTTCTGCAAAACTGCCCGAGAAGCCACAGGAGGCAAAATCCCATTGAATTCCCCAGTCCCCCGGGAACAGCCGCCTTGCCCCGGACCCGTAGTGGGGGAAGAAAAACCCTCACTCTCCTAAAGCAAATCCCTACGGCATTTTTCCCAGCGTGGGAGATTTCCGAGGGCCCCACGAAGTGCGAAGGATGGCGTTTCCCAAACTGAAATCCATGTCTCCCTTCCTTTGTTTCTGGCCCAGGACATGGAGCCCGGGCCGGCGGGGTGGAGACCGGGGGGAATCGCATCCCCAGCGCCGGGGCGGGAGCGCCCCCCGGGCGGGAACGCTCGGAGCGGCCCGGCGGCGAGAAGCCCGGTTCGGGGGGCGCTGGGGATTGCGGGGTGGTGCGCGGTTACCCGGGCAAAACCCCCCCGGTACCACTGGCGTGGACCCCAGCCCGTACCCTCCAGGTACATCCTCGGGGCTCGGGCCGTCCTCAAACGCTGCCCGCGTCCCAAAGGTTTCTGGTGTCACTAGTTGCTTATTTCCTCCGGCCACCTCTCCGCGGGACGGACAGTGTCGGAGCACCCGGAGGGAAAGGTCTCTGAGGGCCATTTCCCCCCTCGAGCCCCCCAGGACGCTCCCGGTAGACCGGCCCCTCCGCTGGCACCGGCATCCCCGGCCTCAGCTCTGCCCTCCCGCGGCTCCGGAGCGGGGTCTCCGGTCACCCCCCGGGGACACGATCACCGGCCCCGGTGCTGCCTCCGGGTCTCGGCTGTTTTGGCCGTACGGCCCTCGGTGCTGCCAACCGGAGACTTCGGTTGGGGGGTGTGACCCGAACGCTGAGGCTCTTTCCTCAGCAACAACGTCCACACGCAATAAATACACATTTTTAAATAACTGCAAAACATCTTTTCCTGCCTTTTCAAATGCTCGCCGCTGTCTTTCAACAGCCATTAGCCTGTAACTTTCAGCCGCGCTCTATGCCCGGGGAGAGATCAATTATGCTATAAATAGGCGGCGTTGAGCGCAGTTAGCACGGAGGGAGCGCAACTCCCGCGGCCGCGCAGCGCTCGGCTCCGCCGGCTGTGAAAGCGAGAGGGTTCCCCGGGAGACTCTCATCAGCCGAGGAAATGGCCCTGATGAGCCCATCTCATCCCTTTTTCAAGCAACGTGCTGGTTAAGAGGATTAGGGCCAGATCGTATCTCCAGCCTATTGTACATTCTCCGGCACCGTCCCCAGGCGGAGAGAGCGGCGGGTCCGCAACCGTAATAAATAATGGGGGGTCGCGGGGGGGTCGTGGGGGGATGACTCTGGGTAAACTCTCCAGGCTGCGAGGACGGTCATTTTCCCGGTGCTTAGGATCCAGTTACTTTCAATACACTCCAGGGACCGACATGACACGTCTTATACTAATAGGCATCCGTCACCGAGCGTGTCAAGTTTTGCCATATGCGTCCGACAAGTTTGTGGAAGGAAAAGAAGAGAAAGAAGAAGAAAAAAGACTTTCTGTTGTTTGGCTAAAGCGAGCGGCTGCGGAAACTTCGCCGGGAGATGGTGTCCCCGGCTTGTCCCCAGCCTGCCGCTGCTCTCCGCGGGGCAGCACCGTGCGGTGAGAGCTGCTCGCCGGCTGACTGCAAACCCTCCCCCGTTTGGAGACCGATTTCTCGCCCCGCCTCGGACCCCTGAGCCCTGCCGGTAGTTTTGCGCGACCCGCCGGGGCGCTCCGTCGGGCGGCCCGCTGCGAGAGCGCACCCAGCCCGGTCCCATCCCGGCGGCTACGGGCACCGGGGATGCTCCCGGTCCCCCTGGGTGCTCCCGGCCCCGGGGGGGCGCGCCGGTTCCCCGCGGGTGCAACGGGAGCCGCCGCGCCCCCTGCAGGCCCCGGTGCGCCACTGCAGCTCCGCCGCCGCCGCCGCTGCCACCGGGAGCCCTCACCTGCCCGCAGGGCTCCGCTGCCGCTCCCGACCCGGCGGCCCCAGCGGCTCCTGCGGGGAGGCAGCGGCCGGACGGCGGGCTCGCCAGCGCGGCCCATCCCGAGCCCCGCGGCCTCCCGGTGCTGCCCGGTCCCGGGAGCCGCCGCCGTGCCTTCCCCGGGAAAGGTTTCTCCGGCGCCGCAGGGTCCCGCCGGCCGCTCTCTTCGGCGATCGGGGGGAAACCGGGGGAGAGAAATAAAGGACGGAGGTAACCGGGGGAGAAGAGCTTCCCGGGGCCGCGGCGGAGGGAGGCGGCGGGGAGGAAAGTTGCCGGTTGCACCGCCGCCGGCGCGCAGATGCCGAGCCCGAGGTATTGCTGCTATGTGGGGAAATATGAGCGAGTAATTTTATAAGTAACAAAGGCTGGGGAATGGAATGAGCCCCTGTTATCCGGTGTCCCCTGGAAGCCCTGGATCAGCAGCTTCTTGAGCCTAGAAGTGAATTCAAGCAGAGGCTCCTTTCTCTTTCCCAGGGGTATCCGCTAAATATAGAAATAACCTCCGCGCGTGTTGTACAAATCACCTACCATTTGCTGTTTGTGTAAAACCGATTAGCCAGACACAACTGTGAATCAACTTGTTACTTTTATAGCCGCCACGTACAAACAAATTTAGATCCGCTGGGCTTCTCCGGGTGCCCATGTAGGGCCCTGCCTGACACCGAATCCCCGCTCGCTTCAGGTGCCCGTTCTCCCTTTTCGTGTCAGATGATTAGCGAGTCCTTATTTATAAAGTTCAAACTATCTCATCACCAAGCTGCTTGTTTTATTTTAGTCCATGAATGCGGAGGTATAAATATTTACTTAGGAAAAAATAATATTTACTGCTTACCAGGAAAGCAAGGACACTTTTATTTATTACTTTTTTTTTTTTTTTTTTAATCCGCTGTTCCCAGCAGGTGTTAGAGGTGAAATAAGCGCCTCATCCAGCTCCTCCCGATGCGAAACCCGGTGCCTGCTGCATCCCGCCTGCATTTTACGCCGCCGGTTTTCCTAACAAAGACAGCGCATTATTTGGGCAGAAAAGCAAAATTCACGAAGGTTTCCAAAGGCGACCCAAATTCAATGTTTTTGCCAGGGAGAGAATAAAGTACCAACCACCGTCAGTGCACAGGAGAGACCGAGTGCCCGAGATCTCGCCAGGCTAAACCCCCAAAGCAGGGTTTTAAATATTGTAACGCGCTACAGATAATTTTTTTTCATCCTGGCAGTCTCTTTATTTTAGCCCGAAAATGCACACAAATGTACATATTTTGGCAGCTGCCCTTAAAACTTAGTTATTAGGAATTAGCTGGTAAAGGCCGTTCCCTTTCCGTGGGAACGGAGCCGCTTCTTTAACACCAATTATTTTCCCGATCTAAACGAGAGATCGGCGCTCGGACATCGCACTGGCGCGACTTCAATTACCTTTCCCTCCTCGCAAAATAAATAGTAAACGTTGCTTAGATCGCCCCAACGTATTTTATTTAAAACAATTTCCTTTAAAATTAGCCACGAAAGCCAACCCAAAGCGTACCTATTCCGGCCGGGAAGGGGCAGGATCCCGCAGCGCCGGGCTGCAGAGCCGAAATCACCATAAGAAAAAATAAATGTGTTTAGGGAAAAATCACGGCACGGTTGACGGAGACTCGGATCTGCCGGGGAAGGTTTAATTTTGAAGGAATCGCTTTGATGCTGCCCCCGTCACGGCGGCCGCTCCGGGAACGGGCGAGGCCGGTCGCTGTCGTTGCGCGGCCGCGGATGGAGCATCACGAAGCGGCGGAAGGTACGCGCGGGGCCGGTCCGCCGTGGGAGACCCGTCCACACCGCACCGAGAACGGCGGAACCTCGGTCTCCGCGGCCGCTCCGCTCACCCGCTCGCTTCTCCAGCATCCGCGGCCCCCGCAGCGCGTCCTTCGGGTGGGTGCGCAAAGATACGCTTCTCACACAAAGACGGGCAGAGCATTTTAAAAATTTATTTACAAAGTTGTGTACAACACGAAGGGATAACATTTAGAATACATATATTCATTCATATATAAACAGACTTCTATAATAGAATGACAGCGTTTTCCTCCTTTGTTATTTTTTTTCTCCAAAATTCTTTGTTTTGTTCGTAGTTCGTTTAATATTTAAAATTTTCCCCGCTTATTTTTAATACTTTTTTTTTTTTCGTTTGTTCGTTTATTTCAGATAAAACTGCTGGGAGCGTCGGAACCTTCAAAAAAAGTGAAAGTTCGCAGCTCCTAATCGCGACCGTCATTTCGCCTCTTTAGAAAAATAAAAACCCCCGAAAGCAACGTCAGTGATTTTTGATACAAATATGTACAAGCGGCGGTGGCGGGGGTGGCGGAGCTCGGTGCCCGCTGCTCGAAGCCCGGGCGGGCCGGCCGCGGAGCCCCCGAGGGGGCGGCCGGCGGTGGCTGTAGGAACTCGCCCGGGGCTACTTGCCCGGGGCTACTGCGCCGGCCACTTGGCCTGCACGGCGGCGGCGGGCGCTGCGGGCTGCAGGAACTGCCCCGCGATGATGTTGGTAGGCACGCTGAGGATGGGGGCGATGGCGGCGGTGGTCCTGGCCAGCGCCAGCGGCTGGTGGGCCATCAGGGCCGACTGCACGGTGACGGGCGGCCGCAGGAAAGTCTGGGCGCTGGCGGCCGAGCTGGCGGCCGGGACACCGATGATGTTCTCGATGCTGAAGGAGGGGCGGCTGCTGGGCTCCGACTTGACGATGGAGCCGGCGGCCCCCAGGCTGTTGAGCTGCAGCTGGAGGCTGGGGCTGAGCTGGGAGTTGAAGGCTTTGCGGCTGAGCTCGCTGGACGGCAGCAGCGGCACCGCCGGCGGCAGCATGGGCCCCACGGGGGGGATGTAGGGGTACTGCAGCGCGGCCGCGGCGGCCGCGGGGTGCGTGTAGGCGCCGGGGTGCAGCCCGTAGGGGCGGCCGTAGGGGCCGGCGAGGCCGTAGGCGCCGAAGCCCTGCATCATCAGCGCCGTCTGGTCCCGCAGGTGCTCCTGCTGGTGCCGCTTGAAGCGCTTCCTGCGGCGGAGGAAGCTGCCGTTGTCGAACATGTCCTCGGACTGCGGGTCCAGCGTCCAGTAGTTGCCCTTGCCCGGGTTGCCGGGCTCCCGGGGGATCTTGACGAAGCAGTCGTTGAGGGAGAGGTTGTGGCGGATGCTGTTCTGCCAGGCGGGGAACTTCTCCCGGTAGTAGGGGAAGCGGTTGCTGATGAACTCGCAGATGCCGCTGAGCGTCAGCTTCTTCTGCGGGCTCTGCAGGATGGCCATGGTGATCAGGGCGATGTACGAGTAGGGCGGCTTCACCAGGCTGCTCTTGGGCTTGCTCTGTCCCGCCGCCGCCCCGCCGCCGCCGCCGCCGCTCGCCCCCTCCTCGCCGCCCCCCTTGCCGCCTTCGGCCGCGCCGCCGAGGGCCGCCTGGGCCGGGCTGCCGCTACCGCTGCTGCCGCTCTCCGCGCCCGCGCCCGCCTCCGCGGGCAGCGCCAGCTCCGCCGCCTCGTCCAGCGGCAGGCGCGGCAGAGCGGCGGGGCTGCCGGCCTCGCCGTCGCTGTCCTTGCCCAGCCCGTCGTCGCCTTCGCCCACCACGTCGATATCCACATCCTCGGCCGCCGGGACGGTGGGGCCGGACATGTCGCTGGCGCTGCCGCCGCCCGACAGGGTCATCCCCGCTCGGCGGACGGGGCGCGGCGGCGGGGCCTCCCGCCCGCACCCGGCGGCGCGGCGGGCTCCCCCCGCGCCTCCCTCCCGCCGCTCCTCCGACCGGCCCCTGGGGCTAGACCCGAGCGGCCCGGCTGCCCCCCGCGGCCCCGTCCCCGCGGGGCATGGGGCGGCCGCTCCCGCTCCTCTCCCGTCCGCGGCGTCCCGCGGCGCGGGGCTGCCCTGGCCGCCCGGTCACCTCCGGCTGCGCGCCCTGCTCCCGCCGCCGGGCATCGGGGATCAGGCGGCGACGCTGCTTCCCGCCCGCCGCGATGGGCGCCCGCGGGCGCCGGGCATGGGGCCGCCGCCGCCGCGGCTCCGCGGGCACCCGCCGCTCCACCGCTCCGCTCCGCGGCCGCGGCTCCGCCGCGCACCGCTCCGCCGCCTTTGGATTTTTTTTCCTTTCCTCTTTCCTCCTCTTTCCTGTTGTGGTTTGGTGTCTTTTTTTTTTTTTTTCCTCCCCTTGGCGGAGGGAGGGGACGGAGCTCCCGGCGGCCGGGCGGGGCGGGGGCAGGAGGCCGGGGCGTCGCGGGGCCTCGCTCGCCACTTCGGAAGCGCGGCGGTCCGGACTGCCTGATAGATTACTTTCCCGTTAAAGATATACTCGGAGGCGGCGCCACGTGACCGCGTGACGTCAGGCGCCCCGCTGTGAAGTCATGCAAAACTCGAGTTGTTTCATGGACTGTCAACAAAGAGCAGCGGCGGCTCCGCTCGGCCTGCCCGCCCCGTCGGGTCCCCGCCGCCCCTGGGACCCGCAGGCACCGCGACCCGCCGGCCCCCCGCGGAAAAGTTGCGGCACCGGGGGTTTGCTGCTGCTGCTGCTGCTGCTGCCGCCGCCGCCGCCGCCGCTCTCGGTGCGAAGGGCCCGGAGGCCGCCGCGATGCGCTCGGCAGCGGCCGCCCCGGCCGAGCGCAGGCTCAGCGGATGCGCCGCCGCAATAGCGCTTAAACCCACCAAGTTTGGGCTCTGAAATCACTTTTCCGTCGTTTTATTTTTTAATTTTTTTATTTTTCCTTTTTTCTTTTTCTTTTTTTTTTTTAACAGCAGCACCAGCTGGTAACGGAAGATGGGAGAATGGCTATTGATTAATCTATTAGGTTAGTAGCAGGGAGAAATAAAAAAGACGTAAAATAACAAAGGGAAACTATAAATAAAGACGCTTTTAGCCAGTTCCTTTTTTTTCTTTTTTTCTTTTTTTTTTTTCTCTCTCTTTTTTTTTTTTTTTTTTTTTTCCAGAGGTGTTAACGACTTAATCATTGCGGGCGTTAGCATATGAAAAAGTAGGAAATGAGGGAGTGTGTGTGAATGTGAGGACCGTATTGACGCGGCCCCAGGTAAGCCCCGGCCCGGGGAGAGGCGCCCGGCGGGGCGGGAGGGGACCCGGCCCGGCCGCCCACCCACCCCTGTCCCGTGGCGCCCAGGAGAAGAAACCCCCACTCGGGACCTCGGCCGCGGGTGGCTCACGGGGCTTTGCTTTTTAATTCGTACGGCTGATACCCTTGTTGTAGTTCTCGCACGTGTTGTCGGATTTCGGTGAATACAATTAAATGAGGAAAATGCGCCAGGAGGGGAAAAAATTCCCACGAGCGGTTCTGGTTTAGGAAAGACAAATAGTCCCCTAATCCCCATGGGACCCTCGGAAATGTCGGTGCCCCGGCCGCCCCGGGAACCTCAGCCCGGCCCCGACGGGCCGCTCCGGCCGCGGAGCCTTCGGCCGGGACGGGCCCGGCCCCCGCGGAAAGGGCCGTGGGGAGGGTGAGGGGATCGTCCCGCGGGGCAGCAGGGCCAGCTGCCTCCCTGCGCGGCCGCGGAGCCAGCACCCCGCGGGGTTCCCTTCCCCTCTCTTTTTTTACGCGCTTCCTGGCGGATTTCAGCGCCCCACAGACCGTGACCCTGGCTATCCTGATGTGGGGGAGCTCCGCACCCGCGCAGCCGCTCACAGATACACACACCTATATGCACACTCACACACTCCCGCTGTCCCTCCCCTCCGCGGAAAAAAAAAAAGACGAACTCCGCAGCCCCCTGTTTCATTTGTTGCGCTTTTCTCCGGCACAATAAAAGTCAAATTAATTGATTCATACCATTAATTATGGTGCTTAGCGTGAAAAGAAACGCTTCCCCTCGATTAGGGCTCTATTGTGCTAATCCCGTGTTCAATCCCTGCTGCCGACGGAGCGGCCCGGCCCGGCGGAGCGGCCCCTTTCCGCGCTTCTCCGCGCCTCTCCGCAGGCCGGGGGCGCTGCTGCGGCTCCCAGGGCTTCAGGTGGCGAAGTTGAGGAAAGTGTTTAGGAGCCCACCCTTGAAAGTATTTAGGAGGCCATCCGGGCTGAGCGGAGAAGAGACCAAATCTTTTCTAAAAATCAGGAAACTTTCCCCGGGAGCCCCCGAACCCACCGAAGTTCAAGGGCTGAAGGTGAGCAGGACCTGCGTACTGCAAAACAATAAAATAATTAAAGCATAGCATGCGGAGGCGGAAAACCACAATAATGACACCGCCAGAAATAGAAAGTGGGCGCCCATATAGACAGATAGATTTAGCAACAGGAGAAAAACAAACTGTATCGTCCGGATCGATACGGAGTCAAATAGAGACACGGCAAGCACCGGGGAAAGGGAGGATGGAGTTAGTTATGATAGGGGGGGAGAAATTAATTACAACTCAATTTGATTCTAATATACCAAAGCAAGATCTTGGCTGCGAAGCGAGTTAAAAATAAATCCGGAGGCTGAGCCTCGGGGGTGGGGAGGATCGAGGAGGAAAGGCAAGGGCTGGGGCAATTTCTGCTTCTGTAATCGTTTTAAAGGAAGGAGAAACCAAAGGTGTCCCCTTTCATCTACTTAAGCCTATTACTTTCACTAATGAGTTATATAAATCGTTGACCTGACCTGGATTAAACCAGCATTGTGGTTCGTTATAAATGTGTGGGGCTAAAGGGGCTCGCAGGAGAGGGGCTACGGGGGAGAAATCCCTGCAAAATAAACACATCCAAGGCGGGAGGGACACACAAACATCCCCCGGCCGTGGCCGGAGCGGGGCGAGCGGCCGGGGACACCGGGGCCTGGACGCCCCCGGCCGAGCTTTGCGCTAAAGATGCAGATTTCCAAATATATCTGATTTTTAAACATTATAATTATTAATTTTTAAGGCGTATATTTGCACCTTTTTGAAAAAAATTGTAATAAACCGCCCGTAAAACCGGCAGACCTCGGTGCAAAACGAAATTGGTCATGTTTCCAAAACGGTTTCGGATTTATTTGTATTGGAAATGTATAAACATCCATTCTGTAAAAGGCAACACGTTTAATTAACGATGAGAGAGCAGTTAGGGGCAGAAAGCTAGTAAAATTGTGTGATAAATTTATGGCATTGTTAGCGTGCTTTTAATTATGGCTATTATGTTAATTATTTCACATTAGCATGGAGTTATCAGCAGCATGTCAGATTTAATCAAAACGAGCCTTTCTCTCGAAAATTGTGCTTTTCAGTCGCCGCGAGGAGAACGGGGGGTCCCGAGCCGAAGCCGTTCCCCCCCTCCCTCTTTATTTATTTAAAAATAAATAAATGAAGGCTTTTAAAAAGAGGATTTCCAATTGAAAAGAGTGGCTGGACGTGATCCGGGCGGGTGCAGGCGGCAGATCCCTTTAGGCTACTGCGCAGGGAGGCAGAGGAGAGAAACGACGCTCTTGTTTTTTAGGAATTCACCATTTTCACCCCCTCCGGAGAAGGCACTTTATCATTTTGGATCATTCTGTCAAACAATATGATGTTGCTCATTTTTATCTGTCCCGTTTTACAAAGCCCCCGTTCACACTGCTGGCCAGGACAACACGCCCGAGTACAAAAGAATAAAAGAGACAAGCCGGGAGAATATAGGATCGCTGCGTGGAGTAAAAAGGAGGAAAGAGGAGGAGATGTGTGAGTGCGTGTGTGCGCGGAGGGGGCTCAGAGCGGAGCGGGGCCGGTTCCCTCCCCGGCGCTGCCCCGCAGGAGCCCGGCGGTGGCTCCCGCGCACCCTCCGCAGCCCCCGGGGCCTCCCCCAACTCGATACCGCGGAGGTGACCCGCCGGTTCCCGAAACGCTTTCGCCGCTTCCGTGCAAAAATTTAAAAAATAAAGAAAATATAAATTTTTTTTAAAATGCTGTTTGTGAGCAGCCGCCGGCGGAGTAGGCGGTGAAGTTTCGGGGAGCTCCGTCCGCGCCGAGGTGCGGCGCGGTCCCCGCCCCGCGGGCAGCCCCGCTCCGCGCCACCGCACCCGCGGAGCGCCGCGGCAAACCCTCCGCCAGCCGCCGCGCAGCCCTCGTCCATCGCGGCGGCTCCGGGGCGCTGCACCCCGGTCTGCGCCGGTTCCCGCGGCGCGGCCGCTCCGCGCAGCCCCGCGGAGCCCGCCCGGCCCTGGCCGCGCCGTGGCGAGCCCCCTCCTCCGGCCGGCCCCGCTCCCCCTTCCCCACGGGAGCGGGGGGCTGCGACCACGGCAGCTGCTGGCTTATTTTTAGAGCATTTCCATTCCTCTGGTTAATTTTAGATCGATTCATTATTTAGCCCCAGTTCGCCTTTAGGGAAACCCAAGCTGGGGGCGCCCGGCGCTCCGGGGAGGGGAAGGCAACTTCGGGACCCCCCGCCCCGGGGCTGCATGCAGGGGCGAGGGACCGGCTGCGCCCCGCGGAACCTGCGCCCTCCCCGGCGGGACACCGCGCTGCGGCGGAGGGGGCCGGGCCGCGGCATCCCGCGCTGTTTGCGCAGCGTTTCCCACTGAGCCCTGTGCGGAGGAGTCGGGTTCCCCCGCGGCGCAGTTTTTCCGTTTTCTGCGCAAAAAACCCCTTGTTCCCCTCGCGGGCACAACCCAAACCTCCTCCCGGCCCCTCTTAACCGGGCGGAGGCACCGGGGCTGCCCCGCGGTCCTGGCCACCGGGACCGCGGGCCGACGTGGGGTGTCCCACACCGCTCACACGCACACACACACACACAGGGGTGTGGTTTGTATCTATATGTCGATATAAATCCATGCACATGCCCCCCGGGCAGCCCCGCGCCATGTCCATCCTCCCACCACCCCCACGGGCGGACGCTCCGAATTTCACGCCGAGCTTCTCTCTGCTCCCTCCTCGCCGTTGCTCGCGAGGTCTAAACACCAGCCAAGGATGGCGTTTAGGCAAAAACATGGACTTGATGTTAAATCTCCTTTAGGTGTGTAACTGCGCTGGCCGTTTCCCTCTCTGCCTTCCCCATCCCCTGGGAGCTGAACCGTGGAGTGGGTGGGTGCTGGCGGAGGGGGACCCAGAGGTGCTGGCTCTGCTACAACATCCCTGTGTTGGACACAGGCAGGAACATCCCAGGGACTTGGCAAAAGTAGGTAGCAACACTCAGGTGTCCCCACAATGCAACCTCTTGTGACTCACAAATTAAAACCAAAATCGTCAGAAGAGTGGACCTCAGTACAGCTTAGAGATTCAGGTGCTTTACAAAGTAGGGCGAGGGCAAAATAAACGAAGTAAGTTAAAATACAGAATTATTTTTGGGCAAATTGGGCTGTGTGAGCAGAATAATTCTACTGCCTTTTGTGCAAGGTGGCTGCAAAGTTACCTGAGACCTGATTTGAAAGAAAATCGTACAAAACAGTTGGCAGTTGTTCAATCAAAATTCGTTTATTCTTCAGATTTTCATTTTGCAAATCCCCACTCTGAACAAATGCATTGGTGTCCCCAATTTGTACCCACAGGTGCCCCATGCCTGCTCTACGGTCCTATCCTGCCCCGGTCATCCAGCAGCAACGGTTCCTGGCAGGTGCCTGCTCATGTCCCCATCTGTCCCCAACAAGATGGCTAAACCTCATCCTCTGAACCCCGTCAAATCCCCGTCCCTGGAGCAGGCTCCTGGGCTGCGAGGCACGATAAATACACAGGAACAAAAAGCAGAGGCAAGTCTGAAAAAATCCTTTACATATGCTCTATTTAGGGAGGGAAGAGGTTGGTGGGAAGGGGTGACCCTGGCCCAGCTCTGTGCCCAGCGGCGATAACCAGGGTGCGACATCCTCATCCTCCAGCTCATGATCCAGGGGATGGCTGGTCAGGGAAGGGATGTGCTTGGGCCATCATTCTTCCTTCAAAATACAGGGATTTCTCCATGGATGGACAGAGAGGGGAGGCTCGATGGGCTCAGGAAGGAAGATACATTTTACATGAAGATGCCTTTGTCTGTGGAAGGGGAGTAAATCAACACGACACAATATTTTTCCCTTCATTTATGCATGGCCCAAAGGGGCAGTGCAACGGTGCTGATTTGGTAGCAAACACAGGGATCTGCTTCAAAAAGAGGGGACACAACCCAAAAGGAAGGGATGTAACTCAAAATGAGAGGCATGTGGTGGAAGCTCATTTCAAACTGCTGCTCGTGTGTGTTTTTATACTGAATTCGCAAGTAGGTAGAAGGTGTGAGGAAGGCATAGCAGATTTTTTTCTCAGTTGTTCCCTTTTCCAGTGAGATGCAAATGGCTGAGAAGCAGTGAAGAGGGTTTCCAGGGATGTGGGGAGATCCCTTTGCTGAAAGCAGCATCGTGAGGCCAACATGTACTTAACTTCGAGATGCCCCCATGAGATCTTGCACATCTTCAGAGCACCCAAGAAACACCATGAGCTGATCCAGGATTTATTTTTATTACTCAGCACAGCCAGGACATTCCCCTCCATGTGCTCTCATGCTTCCCAGGGCTTCATTTGTTTGTTTTTACCAGGATAGTTTTGTGAGCCGTTCCTCTGGCTCGTGTATAACACCCTCGATTCCCTTTATTAAGCACGGAAAGACAAGCGGTGAATTATCGCTGTTGTTAATAAAATTACTCTGCTAATATTTTTCCCCAACACGTTGAATATTATTGATACATAACGGATGAAACCCCTCCTGACGCCGGCGGCCGGCACAGGGCCTATGTATCACCGAAGCTTCACGTGCACCATCCAAATGGTGCCTTGGTGGGGCGTAAGTGGTGCACAGGCCTTTTATGGGCCTTCTGCACAACGGTGAATTTTACCCAAAATGCAGGTTAAAACCCATGCTAGGTATTAATGTAATCAGGTCCATAATCTCTCTATCGAAAACTCCCCAAGCGCCTCTTCACCTGCTGAACCAGGTAGCTCATCTGGAGAGAGCTGTAATGCATTTTAGGGGACTCTCCGCTTTTTTTTTCTGGAAAAAAAAAAAAGCATTGCTAAACCTCTGCAGGTCCTGGCTTAGCAGCAAAGGAAGGGCAGTTGCTGAAGCACCGTCCTGACTTGCCACATGTCTGCGCCGGTCCAGTGTTTTCCTTCTCCATCTTTGAAATACAGAATTGCTGCAATTTTTCTATGAAAAGTGGGTGCTCTCCACAAACTTACTGGAAACAGAACTGGCAGCTTCAGAAAGAAAAAAGTCTGCCTCTTTTTTTTTTTAATCCAAAATAAATTTCTTGGTCCAAAAGAATTTATTTTTTTTTTTTACTTATTTTTTGAGGCAACATGGAACATTTCCAGCAGAGCTCCTTCCTGCCATTCCCCACAGAGCTTCTTTGTCAGTTTGACCATCAGGGAATCCAATTTAGATCCTTCACCTTATTAGAGGAATCTTTATGAAACATTGTGTTGAAGTATTTTAATGCCTTCCAAGGCATGTTGTAAACCCTCCCTGATTTCAGAAGCTTCTTTGGGCAGCGCAGAGCCCAGATGAGCATTTCCAGCACTTGTGTGACGAGAGCACACGTTGGCAGCTTAGCTCATGTCTAGGACAGGATGGATTAACCCAGGGAGGGTTTTAATTCTGACAAAAATCATTATAGGGTGGTATTTCCATTTGGAAGGATGTGAAGACTCAGTATTTATTCCATAAAATGCATCGACACTATTATTTTTTTTCTGGATTTCCTGCTTTTGCCCAGGTAAAAAAGGTTTCCAAGAGAAATTCCAGCTAAGGAGGTGATGAGACAGTGTTATTGAGCTTGTCAGACAGTATTTACAGTCTGTAAATAAAGCTTATTTAGGGGCTCTTGTTAAAATGTTACATGATGGAGGAGTTCAACAGGCACATTTAAATGAATTCTAAGCAACTGGGCAGAGCGAAAATATGTCTGTGGGACCATGAAGCATTTATTTGTCCAGAAGGAGAGGGGAAAAAAAAGCCAGGAATGATCTATCATAAGGGAGGAAACCTGCACCTCAGCATTTGCCGAAATGTCTTAATTGCTTTGTAAACTCATTTAAATAAATAAAACATGGAGGGCTGTGGCAGCTCTCTGCTGCGGATGAGGGAGGTGTGTGCGGCACGGAGGATCGCTTGGGGATTGATCTTTTAAGAGCTAATTCTGCCCAGGGCTGGGCTCGCGGGGAGCGATCCCTGCGCCAGCCCTTGGTCCCGGACAGGAGCCACTTGGGCAACCTTGGGCTCCGCTGGAAGCTCTCGCAGCCATCGTGGCTCTTCTTCACTCAGTGTTTTTACAGCTCCTTGAGAGTTTTACAGGTGGAAATGGCTCTGTTGCAATGCTTGTAGATCATTTACTCTGAGGACTCACATGGCACAGGTGTAAGAGCGCTCCTTTCGTTTCCTTAAAACTTTGGAATTTGTGGGGCTTTTCCCTACTTCCCTTGGGAAAATATTCCACTGCCTACGAGACGCTGCTCCTTGTTGTTGGTCTACGCAGACCATTTATTAATTTTACCTCATTACTGCTTGTTACACCTCTTAGCACCAATGCAGACTTTACGTTCCTTCATAAGACATTTGTGCTGACAAAAAGCTTTCAAGCCAGTAATCTCAAAACACGAAATAGAAATTGAGTGAATTTAACTTGTGCAACTCATTTAACCATGGGAAAACATTATTATGGCCCAAAGCTGCAGGAGGAGATACTGGGGTTCGCTGGGAGCTACCCCAATTAGCACCCAACAATCAGGTCTGTCCATGGGGTTGCCCCCTCACCCTTCTGCAGGCTCTGCCAAATCCTCTTTATTCTCTGCTTTTGCTCTCTGCCCAGCTCCAAATAAGTGGGGAGACGGCTTTCCTCCTCAAAATCCAAGAGATCATTTCTCAGGGCATGAGGACGTGCTACATTTCACCCCAAGAGCACTGAGCCCCCAGAGCGCAGGTAACCATGCAATGAAAAATGGCTTTTGGATTCACTTCCAATAAGCTCTTCTTTAGTCCTGGGTGGCTCCGGGTTTGGAGGTCACCGACTGATCCCCGAGAGCAGGCTCTGCCCTCTCCGGCCTTTCGCTGAACTGCCCAGAAAAAGGAAACAGCTGCAGTTTTTCAGAGGTGAACACAGTCATTAGGTCTTTGCCCGTTGGGACCTGCCTCTGTGTATGTGTAGCTGTAGCCCGGGAATGCAAATTTAAACAATTGCACTTTTCCCGGGATGGGGTGAGGACTCGCAGGACATCAGGTCAGATCCTGGTGCTGTTTCAGGATGGGGCAAAGCTCACACGGGGGTGATAAGTGAGGAGGTGGCTCCTCTCTAACGCATTTACTTTTTTCTGTAGTATAACTGACTTCTGCTTGCCCCTACAACTGGCAGTTACAGGTCCTGCATTTTTAGATCTGTCAAGGTTGCTTGGCATAGCATTTAAACCCTGTGAATTAATGGGATTTAAATATGTGCTTCAAGTTCTCTCTGTTCTGAGGCTGAACTAGAGTTTCATTTTCCAGGTAAGTCTTGTTAAAATTCGTAAGGTCAGCAGCAGCCCAGTCCTGCATCCCTTAGTGGACAAAAAAGGACATTTTCTCACAAAGTTCGTGCGGTTACTTCTGTTAGAGTCATTGTTTGCATGAGTACGGAGGGTCCTCGAGCTGGTAAGGATTTTTCAGGCTGTCATTCTGGGAAGGACATATGTCTGGCATAGCTTTAGCTAACATGTCCTGCATGTTTTACGTTATTTCTTATGTGTGTGAAATGTAATATACACTTACATGTTTTGGAGTCATGTATTTAGATCTGATCTCATTTAAGTTTGGCAGATAAATATGTTCATATCACATAGCACTGACATACTTATTTTCACTCGGGACTGCTCGTAGTCAAGAACTTCTTTCCATGCTTGGTGGAGTCAGTAGGAACCTTCTTGTTGGCTTAGCTGGATCATAATTACGTCCAAATTTTCCCTTCAAACTGCAGCCATCGTTTGAAATAAAAACATGCTATGCAATGTAATAGTTATGCTTAAGTCAAACACTAATGTTAGATATGGATCCATCCTGTCAATGGCAAAAAGGTTTGTGCCTGTTGGTGCTAGACTAGGTAATCCCTTGAAACAGGAATGATGTTTTATTTTCTATCTGCCCATGATACTTCAGCCACCGGTCTCTGGGGTCTTACTCCCTTGGCGAATGATGTGAAACGGGCTGAGCTGCAGCTCTTGCCCAGGTGAACGGCGCTTCCCTTTGCAAACAGCTTTGTGCAACTTGCTGGCAGAATTACCTGGACAGAAATCTCGCCTTAATTTTACCTTTCTCCCACATTACTCACCTGAATTTATGAAGAGGAAGAGGCACGAAGAGGAACATCTTGAAGAAGCTGCAAATGGGGTGAAGTTCTGAAAATGGAGAGGCTGAAAAAATTCAGGAGGAGAAATTAAATAAAGAAGTCAAACACTCCCTGCTAGATGGGAAAACAGCACTTTAACAGCATAATTAGTGAACAATCTTGCTAAAGGTCTCTGTGCTTGCTGTCCCTTGGTACCGTACTGTCTGCTCCTGTGGCGCAATATTTGTTCCCAGTTTCTTCTGGTAAAGTTTATAGATGCGACTTTAAAAAAAGGGTGAGTATTTTCTGTAATTACTCGTTAACCAATCTACTGCAGTATATTATGCCCCAGCCCCGTGCCTTTCTGTTTATCACGCATCATATTTAGTTTAATAAACTGTAATTTCTGACAAAGGTAACTGTCACCTTTTGTTTCATTCTGTGGGTTTATTTTTCAAGCACCAGAGCTGACCTCCGAACTCAATCTGCACTTGCCTATTGATGCATAAATATCTGTAATATCACAGTAAATTAAATTCAGTTTTAAAGGGTTTCTATTTAACAATCTGTCAGAACTTTCACAGCATTTGATTTCTAGTTTCCTCTGTCCACTGACAGGTTTATCTCAACACGGCTTGATTAATGAAACCTTTTATTTGGAGTAAGCATACCTATTATTACCATAATCTCTTAATGCTTGCTTAGGCAACATTGTACTCTGACAGCAGGGCTCCAAAAACTTCCAGCCCCTTCGCTACTTGGCAGCAGGATTTGGGGGCTGGGGAAGGGAGAGCACCGTCCTGCCCCGCGCTTTCCAAAAATCCAGCGGCTTCCCAGTTTAGTTTGGTTTGGCAATGTTATTTTCACAGCAGTTGGTGTTAAGCGTGCATTATTACAATTTATTTTTACTTAAGATTTCACTCGGGATTAGTCTTATCCCAGGGATGCAACAGATGTTCTAAAGATAAGTTCTTATGGAGAATTTGTTGAGTTTAGGGAAAAAGTGCTATAGCAAAGCCTAGAGCAGGGCCAGGGTTCACCGGGAGTTTGATCCCATTCTTGTTCTTATTTACAGCTGGGATTTGGGTTTTTTCCCAACCTGCTCCTCCCTGAGACATCTTTGTTTAAGAGCTGATTGTCAGGCTCTCTCAGGTTCTGCCAAGTCCAGCGCTTCCGAAAATGAAGACGCCACCTCCCAGCTTTACCACCTAAAAAAAGATTGAATAATCCAGGTGGGTTTATCTCTGGTTTTCTAAGGACACTCTTTGCTTTTAGCTCTTCCAGATCTCCAAGAGACTCTAATTGAAGTCCACGTCCCGCTGGACTCAGGGCCAAAGTTCCCACCAGTGTCAGTAAAGATTTGATTGTCAATCTAAGGATCGCACGTGGAAAATGTCACACATGATGTGTCACTCCAAACGGTCACAAATCCCTTTTGTGTGGAAATATAAAGAGCTATCGTGTCAGCACTATGGAACTACTAAAGATGAGAATAATTTTTAAGGTGATTTTACATGCTTGTTTCTACAGAATGAGAATAATTCAAGAGGTTTATTTCATTAAGACATTAATCAGCATCAGGAAATATATTATCCGTTCTGCATTAAGACCCAGAGAAGCACCGTCATTTCTGTATATTAAAATAACTCACGTATGAGGATTGTATATATCAGTGTACACATACAAAGAGCACATACAAAAGCATATACAGTACTTCACGCATGTATATGCCATCACAGAATATTTTCACAGCATAAAAAGTTGGAGAAACTCATCAGAAGCAAATTGCATATTTTCAATCAATAAATGCAATATGGTTCAATGGCACTGCACACAATGTGTGCTGCTGCAGTACCAGGAGCAGTGCTTTCAATAGACGAATAGAATGCTTTCGATTGTCATAAAAATGTTTATTTGCTGGAAAGTACAGACTTCTGCTCATGCAATCCTCCTCGTAGAATTATTATAATTCTCCAACACGTTTCAGACTTTTTGGGTTGTTTCACACTCCGCTTTTTAACCTTCAACAACAAATATTGTTGTATCATGAAGACAGCAAATCCAAACAATTACATATGTAGTCCAAAGGCATACACAAGAAAATCAATATTTGACATCTTTGCAACTCCCTCTTTGGAGCAGCGCTCAATAGCTCTTATTCATTATACACTTATATCTCTTTCAGATTCGCCTTTGTCACCAGAAACCCATTTTTTTTTCTCCTTTGACTTCCACATAACTTCTTTGCCCTGTACTTTTACAGATGCCTTCTGGCTATAAATACTAATGAAATCTCTTTGCTTAATTCAATTTTGCTGGTACACTTACAGTTATGACCTAACTTTCCCACGAGAGAGACTGATTGAACATTCCAATACCTTATGGATGGGAGCAAACACTCCACAGAACTGGACTGACAATTTCCATAATTATAGAATTCACAGCCTAATGACCTTAAAAAACAATAAAAAGATCTCTTGTTAATTCCATTTCTGTTACTGACATTCAAGATATTTCATTTTTCACAGGACAACAAATTTACTTTTTATTTTCAAAAGAGCAGTCTATCCTTTTACCCTAGATTAAATTTTCTGAATATTGAAGGATTTCATTGAATATTTAGCATTTCTTTGTCTTTTAAAAGTTAGAATATTTATGATCCTTAGAATGCTTCTGACTGATTTATAGCAATCAATTATAAGAGTGCGTTTTCAAATAGCCCTTTTAAAAATGAAGAATAGAATAATTAAAAAGATCAGAAGTCCTCCCTTGCATATAATTATTTCATTATTTCATTACAGTGCAGAAATTGTTTTTGCTGACTGTGAACAATTTTAATTGAGCAAAATCTGTATTAATATACGATAGCAAGCAGTTCTTCCTAAGAAATAAGATCACTAATTGCCTAAATTTTTATTCAGCACAGTGAGCCTTAAAAGCCACGTTGTAATATAAACCTAATCACTAGGTACAGTGGATACTTTTGCCATAGTGGAGACATTCCCCAAGCGTAACCTTGCTGTACAGCTAATTTATTCCTTCCACAGATTTATTGCCGCACGTACCGTTTGTTTGGGTGCTGGTTTGTCGCAGGCTGAGAGCTTCGCCTGTCCCTGCTCAAGCGAGGCCGCCGGTGCCACATGGCCCAAAAGCTGCCTGGTGCCACGTACGGCCACCTTGTCCCCATGTTTTGATGGGGACACTGTCGTGGGTGGCCGTGTGCCTTGCCCACATCATTCTTGGTCCTCTTTTACGGTGTTTAAAAGGTGCATAGATGAGGCTCTTAGGGGCAGGGTTTAGTGCCAGATTTAGGTTATGGTTGGACTCAACAATCTTAAAGGTCTCTTCCAACCAAAATGATTCTATGATTCCGTTGCCCGGCTCCTTCTCTCCAACCGCTCTGGGGTTTCTATCTGCTCAATGAAGAGAAAGAGAAACATCACCAGAGAGAAACTAAAAGCAGGTATCTTGAGTCACCATGTGGATGAGGTTTCCTCTCACTGTGAGGATCTGGGGAGCTTCTGCTGTCGCAGGAAGGTCTAAACTGTACATACCCCACCCTGGAGCACCCATGGGGAAGGCAGTGATGTTTGCTGCAGACTGGGTTTTGGGTGGCCTTGCTTTGACCAGGAGACCAGTTCTCAATCTGCTCCTGCTGCTGTTGATCTCTCCCTTGGGTTCTGCACTTGGGCAGACACCCCCAGGCTGGTGCCTGAATCCAAATCAACTCCAGGCACGGGGAAGAAGCTCCAGAGGAACAGAAGGGAGTGCTGGGTGCTTAAATTGGGATGTCAATGCTTGTTTCACTGTCATTGGTGTCTCCTCTCTGCATGGGGGATTTAGCTTGGCCTGGGTATTCTGCTACCTGTCAAAAACTGCTCTTGTTTTGGTGGGACTGAAGGTCTTTTGGCCCCATACAACATGGCAAATTGTTGTCTGCTTTGCAAAGCCACGCTAGGGCACTTGGCCATGCTGGTCCTTCCTGGCCCTTGCCACCAGGGAAGAGGGGACTTGCAGGAAGGGTGAGCTTGGGGTGCCCTTGATGGTGTGGGCACTGGTGGGGCTGTACAGGAGGCTGCAGGGGCAAGACTATAGGGGCACAGCTATAGGGGCAAGGATATGGGGGAAAGGGCACCCACCAGCTCTTGCTTGCTCCCCAGCCACTGGGGTGTAATATTCCTGCATGCTCAACTCCTAAGTCAGAGCTCAACATCCCAGCTGAGCTAATGATGTAGACCAACAAATACTGGTAAGGTTGGCTCAGAGTCCTTTAACTTAGTCAGAGACCGTTTTTTTTGGAACGAAGCGAAGACTTTTCGATAACACCTTAGTTGGCACAGTGCTGGGCAAACAGCCTGCGATAGCTTCTGCCGAAGGTCTCCGAGCTTGACAAGAGGAGCGTGCAAGTCCACGTTGGAGGCGGCGCGGTGCCTGGAAGTGCAGATGGGGTGTTATGAGGAAATGGTCGCTGCAGGGGAAATCTGGAGTTTGTCTGATGTGCAAGTTTCTCCTGTCACGGCATCGTCGGTTCCGGGGTGCTGGGGGAAGTCACAAATGGGGCTGCTGCTGGTTTGTGAATAAAGCCCTTTGTCAGTGCTCAGCTATGTCCCCCCTCCTCTCCAAGACCGGCTGAAGCCCATGCAAAGAAGAAAAGTGGACATTAAAGATAAAATTCTGGGCCAATGCAGCAGCCTTAATATAGTGCCTGAATGGGAGAGAAAAGATTTATCATTACCTCAAAGTGAGGCTGGAATTTTCCTCTTGAGCTCATTGCTTTCCAGTCCCACCGTGCGAAGTCTTAAATGCAGTTTCGGTGCCAAACTAACTTTGTAGCGTTAAAGTACGAACAGTAGAAGTACCGGCACCGATAACACCCGGCAGCAATCAAACACAGGTGCATTAAGGATTGCCTGGCAGCAGATGTGATGTATCCCTCTGCTGTTCTGTAGTGGCAGCCCTCAGGTACGTAGTTATAATTCCTGAGAGAGGCAGGCTCTGGAGATGACAGACAAAATAGTTACAATCTATCATGAAAAATTTTCAAGGATGAGTTAATGATTTTCTACGATTTCCAGACCAGTTAGCGTAAGACTGGGAGCCTGGAAGTCGGAGTTTCCCTGGGTTGCATCTCTCCAGGAACCAGCTGTTTCTTCCTTGTGCCTCAGTTTCCACATCTATAAAATGAGTGAAGATTCTGCCTTTTCTGTGAAATGATTTAAATCTGTTTCAGAAAAGTGCTGTGTAGGAAAGGGTGATTGTAAACAACCCAACTCTTCTTGCAGTAAAATCAGTGCTAAAACTAGTCTTAGGTTAATGTTTTTGTTATTGCTGAAGGACAAGGAACAACAGGAAGAGGTTCTTCAAATACATGGCAGATAAAACTAACACCAGAGGCAATGTAGGCCCACTGATGAACGGGGTGGGTGCCCTGGTGACAGAAGATACAGAGAAGGCAGAATTACTGAATGCCTTCTTTGTCTCTGTCTACTCTGCCGGAGGCTGTCCTGAGGAGCCCCGTACCCCTGAGGCCCCAGAGGAAGGCAGGGCAATGGAGGAGTCTGCCTCAGTTGATGAGGACTGGGTTAGGGAGCAATTAAGCAATCTGGACATCCATAAATCCATGGGTCCAGATGGGATGCACCCGCGGGTGCTGAGGGAGCTGGCTGAAGTCATTGCTGGACCGCTCTCCATCATCTTTGCCAAGTCTTGGGAAACAGGAGAGGTGCCTGAGGACTGGAGGAAAGCAAATGTCACTCCGGTCTTCAAAAAGGGCAAGAAGGAGGACCCGGGCAACTATAGACTGGTCAGCCTCACCTCCATCCCTGGGAAAGTGATGGAACACCTTATCCTTGGTGCCATCTTAAGACATATCAAGGATAAGAGGGTCATCAGGGACAGTCAACATGGCTTCACCAAGGGGAAGTCGTGTTTGACCAACCTCATAGCCTTTTATGAAGACGTAACAAGGTGGATTGACGATGGCAGAGCAGTGGATGTGGTCTACCTTGACTTCAGCAAAGCATTTGACACCGTCTCCCACAGCATCCTCACGGCAAAACTGAGGAAGTGTGGACTGGATGATCGGGTAGTGAGGTGGACTGCAAACTGGCTGAAGGAGAGAAGCCAGAGAGTTGTGATCAATGGGGCGGGGTCTGGTTGGAGGCCTGTATCTAGTGGAGTGCCTCAAGGGTCAGTTCTGGGACCAATACTGTTCAATATATTCATCAATGACTTGGATGAGGGAATTGAGTGTACTATCAGTAAGTTTGCTGATGACACCAAGCTGGGAGGAGTGGCTGACACGCCAGAGGGCTGTGCTGCCATCCAGCGAGATCTGGACAGGCTAGAGAGTTGGGCGGGGAAAAATTTAATGAAATATAACAAGGGGAAATGTAGAGTCTTGCATCTGGGCAGGAACAACCCCAGGTTCCAGTACAGGTTGGGGAATGACCTATTAGAGAGCAGTGTAGGGGAAAGGGACCTGGGGGTCCTGGTGGACAGCAGGATGACCATGAGCCAGCACTGTGCCCTTGTGGCCAAGAAGGCCAATGGCATCCTGGGGTGTATTAGAAGGGGGGTGGTTAGTAGGTCCAGAGAGGTTCTCCTTCCCCTCTACTCCGCCCTGGTGAGACCTCATCTGGAATATTGTGTCCAGTTCTGGGCCCCTCAGTTCAAGAAGGACAGGGAACTGCTGGAGAGAGTCCAGCGCAGGGCCACAAAGATGATGAAGGGAGTGGAGCATCTCCCTTATGAGGAAAGGCTGAGGGAGCTGGGTCTCTTTAGCTTGGAGAAGAGGAGACTGAGGGGTGACCTCATTAATGTTTATAAATATATAAAGGGTGGGTGTCACGAGGATGGAGCCAGGCTCTTCTCGGTGACAACCAACAGTAAGACAAGGGGTAATGGGTTCAAGCTGGAACACAAGAGGTTCCACTTAAATGTGAGAAGAAACTTCTTCTCAGTGAGGGTGACAGAACACTGGAACAGGCTGCCCAGGGGGGTTGTGGATTCTCCTTCTCTGGAGACATTCAAAACCTGCCTGGACGCCTTCCTGTGTAACCTCACCTAGGGGTTCCTGCTCTGGCAGGGGGATTGGACTAGATGATCTTTCGAGGTCCCTTCCAATCCCTAACATTCTGTGATTCTGTGATTCTGTGATTCTGTGAATAGCTGTATCCTGGGCTTGCCTGAAGAAGGTAGACAGTGTAAGACAGGGAATGTCTTTCTTTCTTAGTGACTTTGGTGTCTGATACCTGTGACATGTTCACATTTCAAGCGTCCCATTACAGATCCTCAGAACCCATAGCTCTGCTCCCTGCAGTGCAGGCTGCAGCTAAAATTTTTTTTTAGCATCCGAAAGAGAAACATGCAGTAATCCAAGCTGGTGATGCTGTAAAACAGGCTGCTTTGTGGCCACTGGCCTGGTTCTTGCACAAGACATGGTCACACACACCATCCCAATGGGGAACCGACTAATGTAGGATTGAACTGGGGCACATTTACCGTCCTCTTCTGCAAGTGGAGGTGGGAAATATTGGAGAATCCTTTTGTACGTGCTTGTTTCTAGCAGGGCTGTGCTGTTGCATGCACGGTTTTTAGAGGTCTGAAGCTCAGTTTCCCAACCCGTAACAAACTGCTGACACTCTGCTTTTCCAGATGTTGGCTGAAAAGCGAAAAAGTTGGGAAAGAGCCTCGGTGATCCCATAGTCCATCCCTCCTGGGTATTTGCGGGAGCTGCTGGCACCCAGCACCCTGCTGGCACCCAGCACCCTGCTCCCTGGGAGCCGGCTGGTCCCCGCAGCTCGGCCAGGACTCTGGCAAGGAGAGGAGGCTCCAGCTGCACCCAGTCACATTTCTGCAGCACCGACCCTCGGCTCACAGCTCTGTCCTTCAGAAACTTTGACTCTGGTGAGTCCTCTTGGTGCTTCCTCCATGCTCAGGGTGATCTGTGCCAGGTCTGTTCCCTGGCGGCCCCAGGACAGCTGTGGTGGCAGTGTGCGTCACAAAGGATCTGAACTGCCATCTGTGTCCTTTGTGCCTCCTCGTGGCTCCTGCCCCTGTACCCGGGAAGATGGAGAAGGTTATTTGTCTTAAGAACATTTTTTCCTTCTCCCTCTTTGTTGTGCAGCAGTGTCAACAAGCAATTTGCTCCCTCTAGCATAATTCATTTCTGTTTGGGCCCTAATTGTCCCTCCCTGTACGTGGCTGGCTGCTTGCCTGGCTATTCCCAGGCCCTCCCGGGGGTGTTTTGCTGAACTTACTCCCTCTCCATCGAAGCAGGGTCAGCCTTTGGCTGCCAAGCGATGGTTCCTGTGCTGCTTGTGTCCTCCAGGCAGAACAGGGACTGTTTTGAGGAGCTCCTGCGCTGCCCAGCATGAGTGGGGATGTGGAGGGTTCCAAGCAAATACTTTGAGGTGGTTTAAGGTGTTGCTGCCTCCATGAGAGCTGTTGTGCTGGGAGGCTGCTGTTGCCTGATTTCCAGCCCTCTGTAGAGCCCTGTTCGAAAGGAGGCAGCTCGGACAGAGGTGGGATGGGTACTATCTGCTCCTCTGGACAAGAAACAAAATGCTTTCTCAGCTTCCTGTTTGAGATGTCTCATTTGATGCCTTGCAAAGGGTTTATTTGATGTGGGTGTAGCCTTGAGAAAAGGAGACATGTCAGGACTGAATTATCGGTGCAAGTAACCTGGATCTGGTCTGTGCAGCCCATGTGGTGCTGGCAGGTAGGGCAGCATTTTTAAAGTTGTTAGATAATCTGTTGATGGAAAATCGTACCTTATTCATTCATTTTCCCCTCCAGGCAGTCATAAAAGAGTTGGCATTTCACTCACGGATGCAATAGAGGCATCTCCATTGCAGTCAGAATTTTGTAAGGGAGAGAAGACCTCACAGAGGGCTTTTGCTTCCTGGAGGTGAATCTGATGGCAGAAATGGTGTAAAGGGATGGAAAACCATGCCCTTGGGTAAAGGACTGCACTGAGCTCAACCCCGAGCAGGTTAAGGAAGGCTTGATGATAACCCAGAAGTTTCTACAAGAAACAGAACTTTTGTCATGGTCTTTTCAATCTATATCAATCAGGCAAAACAACAGTGGGGTGAAGTGGTGAACAATTCAACAAGAGGCCCACTGGCTTTTTTTTTTTTTTTTTTTCCACTGGCCATTTTAAAATTAGGATTGTTCATTTCTCTGAAAGTGATGCTGGAATTTAAACAAGAATGAAGGCAGGATTATCTGTGCCTGCAATGTGAGAAGAGACTGAGGGATCCTTGCAGTTCTCCCTGGCTTTATAGTCCATAGAGACCGTTTCTGCACCGATCTCCTCCCTGACACCACACACATATACAGACACACCTCCAATGGCAAAAGCCAGAATGTATCTCATAGAAAGGCCTGAAAAAAATCCACTTTTATTTTGTAATAATATTTCCACAGGCCAAGCAATTGATGGCTGGACTAGAGGAAAACATACATCTTTGCTTCCAAGTAATAGGCTGCAGATTTGCAAGACTAAATCCTTTTAAAAACCCAGAATCACATCCATCCAGTCTGTAAAACAAAAAGAAGTCTAGTTTGAAAACATTATATGTAAAACGTTTTCTTAACTCAGATATATTTTAGGCGTGCCAGTTATATAATACGGAACAAGCAGGGGGAAAGGACTTGATCACATTCAGATGATACTAAATTATCTTATGACACAGGCTGTATCTTTTTTACAACAGAAAATGGAAACAACTGTGTCCTTGACCTTCAAAAAGGAATTGACTTCCCTAGCTTAACTATTCAAACAAACAACTGTGTACTCTCTTCAATTCCTGTGATAATTTTGATTTACTGTAAATGACTGAATTTAATGAACTAAATTATGCTATTTAAATGCATTTTGTGAATGGTATTGTAGTTTGTTACTAAGCATTATGTCTATGCTAAAGTGTGCTGTAAATGATATGATATGGAACATATGTGCTGTATTCATAATTTAACTGTTGCTATGGAGTGCCTTCTTCAATAGGCTTCTTTGAAAAACGAGTTCTTTATTTACCTGGTGAAATGAAGGTGATTTCTCAGCAAATCTCTAGGTCTCACTGACCTTGACAGAATTACAGTGCTAATATTTTCACATGGATGAGCTGTTCTTCAATAATTTTTCCAAAATAGATGGCACAAATAGGTTTTCCATTAATGCCGGGACATATTGCATGTTTTCTAATCTCACTTTTCTTTTTGTTTGAACAAATGTTTATTACAGCTATTGCAAAACGACTCCTGTCCTCATTAGCGGTAACAGGTTTCTGAGTTCAGAGCCGGATCTCAGGGTCTTGGACATGATTTCCACAAACGCCGTGAACCCAATGCGGCAGAGACAGCCAGCGTTGTACATTTGAAGTTCTGTGTTTATGCTGGTTTTTGATATTGAACTGAAGCACTAATTTTTATTTTTATTTTTATTTTTTTAAATACCACTGCTGGCCCTGCAGTTTTTGCTCATCACTGCAGTGGTTGTGTTGTAAGGAACAGATGGCAAAATGACCCCAGTCTTTTGGTGAAGCGCACTGTCAACTATCAATCAGATGCAAAAACCCAAGTGGTTGCTCTTGGTAGTGTTTTACAATCCTAACCCTGTACCTGAGACTTACTTTCAGATCTATCAGTGATCAGTGTCCAGAGCACGGTTTAATATGTGCTGTTAATTAGACAGGATACCACTAATAAAAGACCAAATCCCGATTCCAGCAAAATCATGCAAATTAAATAACAATGAGAAGTGGCATGAACATATTTCTTTAGCTAACTAGATCACTTACTGGACAATATGTGAGGTTTGGTTAAAAATTTAAACAAACTATACAACCACCCAAATACAGCAGCACATGGGCAGGGTGTATTTTCTTCTGTATGAGATGGATGCAGCATTGAAGTCCAGAAATCCAACAGGTACTTTGGCAAGTTGGTGCTACGTACACCAGAAATGTTATATACGATAATGTATCATGTTTGAAGGGAAAAGGCTACCTAAATACATATTTCTGATACTGAGGGCCACAAAATTGATTCTGTTTTGCTGGTATTGATATTTTTTGCACTTAAAGCCAGGTTCAGCAGAGCTAAAACCAACAATTACAGTTGGTCCTGCAACTGTCTGGAAATTCCCTTAAGCCAGACACATTTTTTTCCTTTCATCCTTCTGTGCTAGTCAGGGCCACATAGCTGGTGGTCACAAATTAAGGATGTTATATGAAAAATGATATATAAAAATAGTTCTAATGTTTTACGGAAATGATGGGAAATTGAGGAAAGCCTCTAGAATTGCAATGGCTACTTTTAAATTTGGAGCCTCACTTCAGATTTTTCTTATTCTCTTCTTCTTTCGAAAGGGAAAATTGTAATTATTTCTGAGGCCAAATAACAATGCAAGAAAATCATGGCAACAACAGGGAAGGATTTTTACAATATCTGGGAACATATCGGTCTTCATACAATGCGCATTTAATGGGTCAAATAAGGACACTCTTTAAAGTACTGATGAAACATTGAGCCATATATAATACCATCTTTTAACTAATTTGAACATTCACAATAAATTATGGCTGGATTTCATAACTGTTCATCAACCATCAGCTCCCAAGGAGAACAGCTGAATTTTCTCAACATTGATTCCTTTGGAAAACCTGACTAGTTTTAACTATATCTTGTGTGCTACCATTGCAAACAAATGTAGCAAATATTGTGAGGTTTTTCTTAATAGCCATATTTCCAACGGCATATATCACTGTTGGCATTTTTATATGTACAAAGGCTCCTCCTGGAGGTCAGTTGTGTTGTTAGATGCCCCGCTCCAGAGCTTAGCATACCCAGGTGGATTTTTGCAGACCAGCCCGGCTTCCTGCATATGTCAGAAAATGTACTTGAAAGCCAAACCGTCAAAAATATAATATCAATAAAACCAAACACATATGGTGCGCTTAAGAAACTCTTGCTGGAAAGCCCGTTCCTAAATGTTTGCCAATCAAGTGCAAGCGGGTCTATCAGTTTGGTTGTGTCTATAGAGGAAGAAAAACACCAAGACGACTTCATATTTTCACCTTCTCTTGAAAAAATAAATGGAAAGATCTGCTGAAGGAAGCGTGCCCATCACTGCATGGTACACAAACAGCAAGGCCTCCTCTGAAAGGAGATAACATTTCCCAAGGACTGTCTAAAATGGGTATCCCCAGCAAAATGATGTGCAGAAAGTGGATAAGGCCTCTTGAGCCCGGAATTTCCACGGCGTGAGCAGTCTCCCCCACGTGCCTGCTCTGCATTGTGTACCATAATTGTGTGAGAGAGAAGGACCTGTTTTTCAGCAAGTGGCTATCGGATACTTCCCGCGCTGCATATCAACAACCAGATCTTGACCCAGAAATGTCAGTCCCCGCTCAGAGCAGACAAGGAAGCATAATTAGAGATGCTCTGGCAACGTATTTTAGCACTGACGGTGACAATGTTTAAATTTTTAATCAGGCATGTAACATAAAAAGCACATAACATGAAATGTGAAAAGAAAATTGGCAAATACCGACGTGCTGTTTGACACTTTATTTCACTGAAGGAAGTGAACATCAATAAACATTATTTATCATAAATGACAGAGAGGAAGGCGTGTTTCTAATAAAAACCTTCGCCTTGCAAGGGGTGAATCTCATAAAAGCACCCTTACAGTACTGTAAAAGACACGCTGGTCCAGATCACCAGAGGAAAGATGGAGACTTCGCTTGTGAAGCTGGAATGTGCACCCAGATGTGTTCCCTCACAACAGCTGGCTGGGGGGGGAGGCAGAGAGCTCCCCCCAAGGTGTAAGGACCTTCCTCCTTTACCTGCCGTGTCCAGATGTGCCACAGCTCTGAGCCCTGCGGTGGATGTCACAAACGTACCTCCATGTGTCACACAGCAAACATCCTTTCAGGTCTGGGGCTCAACCTTTCAGGAACCAAATCTCTTGTGGCAAGTTTTGCTCCGTGCTGGCAAACACTGAGCTCAGCAATCAGATATATCCAGCTGGAATACTAGAGACAAACCTAAGAGATGGGGTAGGGTGCAGCTGAGTCTCATGTACTGATCCAAGGTGCAAACGGGGAGCTGTCGTGTGACCCTCTCACACCAAAACTCTTATAGTGTCTTCCTGGTTTTGCAAAGCCTTTCAGCATCAATGTCTCTGTAAACTGTTTGGCATTTTCTCCTGCCAAAACCCTGTCCCTCCCACTAGATTATTTGATGTAGGTCCCGCTGAGCAAGGCCCCGTGGTTCTCTAAGCCTGGAGAAGCACTGAGCTTTCTTTACAGGGCTAGATGAAAGCACCCAAAATTACTTGAGCGTAGCGCTAAGGTACCAATCCAAGCATGCCTAAGTTAGAAAAGTCCCGATTTAGGGCTATTCTTGTCACTTTAATTTGTCTCTGTCATATGCCTGAATAGAGAGTCTCCAACTGCATGATTCCATTTTCTGCAACGAAAGAAGTACAAACTTAGAGACAACAACCCATTTGTGCAGTGGGCACTGTGGCAAACAGTGTGTGGTTGCTTCTGAAGCCCCTGTGAACATGCATGCACGCTCTGCTCGCTTCACAATGTCTGGAGCTCCTCTCTGCCCTCTTTAGCTGTAGTTCTCCCTTTCCTCCCACTTGAAAACCCTTTTCTTTTCCAGTCCTAGTCCTTGATCTGCTTCCTTGTTCCACATGCCTGCGTTTGCCTCCTTATCACCAGGTCTGACTCTTCCCTGCACCAGGGTTACGTTTTGCTGGTCTGTGCTGCTGGGATGTGGTGGGCGAAGAACTGTGAGCACAGTGGGGACAGTGACCTGGAGCAGGAGGGAGCTCAGCAAGTCCTGCTCAAGTGCCAAAGCTGTGGGCTGCTCCTCTCTTGCTCGCTTTGATGAGATCATAGTTGCCTAGTTGATGGGAGCTGTGAGGAGAAGCAAGGTCCTATGTGCAGAAGACAGAGTCTTTGGAGGATGTAGCTGACAAACTCTAAAACCTCTAGCGAGGTTTTTTTTAATTTATTTTTTTAATCTGGACCAAATCTATACAGTTCTCGTGGGAAGAGTCAAGAGCTCATTCCCAAAAGCAACAGAAGCCTTGCAACCAAATTTTAAGTACAAATCACACTGAAGTGAGATCTCAATGAGATGATCATGAGATTCCTTTTAACGTGGGCAAAATTAAATCTTTTGCCTTGTCCCTGTTTCAAGTAAGATGCGAATCCTCTTTTTTTTTTCTTCTTTTTTCTTCTGAAATCCAGCTCGAGGCAGACAGTCATCATGGAAAGTTTCATCTGAAATGAGTGGAGGCTGGCAAAGATACGGGCAACTGAAAGCAGATTTATACAGTGGGAAGTGTCAGACAAGTTTAACTGTAGGCACTGATCTGCCCCAATTTTCATGGTATTCATAATAACACTTTTCATGGGAGCCTGCCTGGGTTAACTCCTGGATGATCACAAGACTGCACGTTGCTAATAATAGCATCACTGGGTAAAATATCTCCATTTTTACCAAGTTCCATATTCCAATTTTGTGTCTCTGTTTTATCCTGCTTTTTCTCTTTTGTTTTCCATTCCCGTCATGCTGTTACACTAATATTTTCCATCTTTGTTCCAAGGGCTGCCATCATCAGCTCCTGCACCACGTGAACATTTGTGTCTCTCCATCAGATTTGCGAGGAGGCTGCGGTGGCATGGCCAGCTCTCATGGCAGCGTTTCCAGATAGCAGATGGTGACAGCTCAGTGCTGTCACCCGAGGCAGCCGGGGTGCATTCCCTACCTTCGACATGTGCACCATGGCTGGGGCATGTGCTCAGAACTGGGCACAGCTAGAACTGGTCAAAAAGCCTGGGAAATCTGGGCAAAGAAAGAGGTTAGAATTTATTTCTTTGTTTGTTTGTTTTCCCCCTAAAGAGAAGTAGTTTTGCATTTATTTGAAACAGAGGCAAGGGATAAAATGCTCTCTTGTCAGCCCTCGCTACCTACCAGGAGTAGCTTTTCTATTACCTAGAGACATTACTGCACAGTACCCAAATTAAGTTCCACCACACAGCGCTTGTAGTTATGACGAGGGGTAAATTTGTGTCACAGGAAGAAATAAGAGAGTTTGCGACTGGACTGTTAGTCCTCCTTTAGGCTCCGTGGACTTGGTCAAGCACAAGGCAGTTTCTGCTGCAGTGAAATCACAGCTGAAAGCCAGGAATTAATGTTTATCCCAGCTCCCTACCAACTTTTGGTGCACCTCTTCAGACCAGATCCTTACATTTGATATCATGGGGATTTAGATACTGAAGAATTTGGGTCTTAACCTCCATTGTAGTTTCCCAGCTGAAAGACAGAAGTAATATTTCTCTGCCAAATAGGAGGCTTGGGGTAAGTAATTATTTCATATTTGCGGACTACTTTGGAAAGAATGCACTCCATACTGCTGACATTAAGTTTTGGAGCCTAAGATGGAGCTGTGGAAGTGGTTCTGTCCTGTGCAGTCCTTGCTGCTCTTGAAATCCAAGGAATAATTAGGGGGTTTGACAGGAAAAACTCTCAGCAACAAAAAGAAATCACAGAATCACAGAATCACAGAAAGTTAGGGATTGGAAGGGACCTCAAAAGATCATCTAGTCCAACCCCCTGCCAGAGCAGGAACACCTAGGTGAGGTTACACAGGAAGGCGTCCAGGCAGGTTTTGAATGTCTCCAGAGAAGAAGACTCCACAACCCCCCTGGGCAGCCTGTTCCAGTGTTCCGTCACCCTGACTGAGAAGAAGTTTCTTCTCAAATTTAAGTGGAACCTCTTGTGTTCCAGCTTGAACCCATTACCCCTTGTCTTACTGTTGGTCGTCACTGAGAAGAGCCTGGCTCCATCCTCGTGACACCCACCCTTTATATATTCATAAACATTAATGAGGTCAAATCCTTCCACGCAGCAAGAATTTGGGGAAATAATGGAGAACTACCAGGACACAGTCTGTCTTCTTGTTGCAAAGTGTGTTTCCAGCCCCCATAAAAGCCCTTTTTACTTATCTTGTTGGATGATTTTGTGTGTTGCAGATTGTTGGAGCATGCCAGGGTAACTGAGTCAACTTGCAGACAGGACTGTTCGAGCAGCAGAGGTGTAAGTAGAGGGCAGGGTTCACATGGACAGGGCACAGGGTCTGGTGAGTGGCTGAGAAATGCAGAACAACAGATAAATGTAATGTGGGACAAACCTTAGTCATATGGTCATAGAGCTCACACCTCCCTCTTCCCCAGTCATGCATGTCGATGCAAGTTAAGTTATTACTTGCATATTTTCCTCAACAGGAATGAACTTTCAAATAGACTCCATCAAGTCCCAGTTTACTATTTTAGAAATGAGAGGTATGTCCTGGGCTGATCACTCAATCCTCTGAATGTGTGCTGACAACATTTCTTACTAAATAAAACATCCCTCTCTCTGTACCTATGTCTGCATGTATATGTGTTTGTGCAAACACACATGCGTGTATGTGTGGGCATTCAAAATTCTATTAAGTTGATGTGCACTGTGCAGGAACGTAAAGAAATAAACCCGTAACATTTCATATAATGCAAAGAAGCCTTAGGCAACCCATACAGAACCGTCTTTTAAAAACATTATCCACTGCAGCATGCATCCACTGTGGCCGTGCCACTTCAGCTGGTTCCTGTTCTTTTTCCTGTTCCTGCTGGGAAAGCATTATGTATCGAGGCACTGAATTTAAAATTTTGATTTCTGTTGTTTGCAATGGAAATCATGACCTGGCTCACTTTGAGGCATTCAAAATGAAGGCTGGAGTTTTTTTTTTTTCCTTTTCTTGTTTTTATATAATTTTCGATAATTTCTTCTTCCTTGTGCTATTTTAAGATGTTTAACTAAGTAGCTCCAGAAGAACCATTCGCAAATAGTGTTGATCTGTGTTTTGAAAGTTTAACATACACCATCCAATGCACATTTACATACACCACCAAAATCCGGCATTTGGGAAATTAAAACAACAAAACTTGATTGCATATCATGATTTCATATTTTGCAGATGTTAATATTTAATCATATGCAGAGCCATTTAGCTTAAGTGCATTAATGTAACTCATTTAAAAGAGGCCAGTAATTGTCCTATTAACTCCCAGCCTGGATGTTATCCATGCTGCCCTGCTGGTAAGGCCAGAGGGAGAGTCTCCTATTGGCACCCACAGAGATTGCTCTGATCTGTTGAAAATCCTGTTAAAATCTAATTACTTAGGAGAATAGGCCGGGGAATATCTAATGAGCTTCAGGAAACCCACTGAAAGAAATTCTCTTTTAATACAGACTGAAACATCTTCTGTGTTTCAATTACAGTGATACCACACGAACATAATTACACTTGTATAGAATGGGACTCTTCTTTGTTATTTTAATTATACATCACTAGATTTCTCTTAGTCATGGAAAAAAATAATTTGATTCCTCATAAAGGTTAAATGTTGGTGAAAAGCTTAGTGTTAAAATGAATGTAATCTTTGTTTATGATAATTTCTTATTTATTTTGTGAGAAAATGTTAGTAAAACCAGGTCACCGAGGGAAGTTCACCAACCAAACACATGGTGGGGAAGCCTGCGGAAGGCAGAAATGTTGTTGTACCCACATGGAAGATTTTTGAGAAGGTCACTCGCTCCTTTGCCTGCATGAAATCTGGACTTACTTTTGTTATGGTAATTTAAGATGTTGACATTAAGCTAACAATAAAATCTCATAGAAGCAGCAGCAGCAAAACAGTCTCCTCCTTCCAACAGGGGGGACTATTTGCAGTTTCTCCCACTTGCAGTCTCTTCATTTTGTTCCTTTGAAAATTCCCCTGTGAACATGAACAATATCACCGATGGCTCTGTACAGTGATACACATTATTTCTGCTTCAGCACACGGTCAGATTGGTCCCACGACCGTGATGGCGAAGAAGCCAGTGGCAGAGGTGCTGGATGTCCCCGTCCCTGTTCTCTGCCCCTGATCCTCAGCCCTCGCCCCAGGACCCCCATGCTGCTGTGAGAGGCAGCAGGCAGGCGGCAAAGCACACAGCCAATCCCAGGCTGCCATCTGTCTGCACCTGACCAATCCCGTGTGAGGAGCTGTGTCCCTGACCAATCAGGTGCTTCCACACTGCCTGGCCGCCCCGAGGGGAGGCAGCAGGTTGAGGGTGCTGGGGTGGGGCAGGCGCCATGTTGGGCGCAGGGGTGCGTGTTGGAAGAGCTGGTGGTGTGCAGGTTGGTTTGCCCAGCCTGCTTCAGACAATGCTGAAGGAAGTGCAAATGGAGCCTGGCTGTGCAAATGGGTTCGTATGGTGAGTGGCAGATGTGTCCCTGAGGTATCTGACTACTCTGAGCTGCGGCCTTTAAATAAGAGGGCATCTGACTGTGGGGTGGCTATAGTGGGTGAGACACAAAGGTGTGAGGGGGGATTCCCCCTCCTCACAAGTGATACAAACTTGTTACAGAGGTCCACCCTCCACCTCTTCGAACTCCTGCCTAGGGCTTTGTGCTGTGATGAGGCTGTTGCAGTTGGGCTGGTGGAGGGTCAGGACTGTGGAACAGATTTAAAAAGTTTGGAAGAGGCTGCTGTGAGTGGTAGTAGCCTTTGGGGCTACTCTGACTTCACAAGAAGTTGGTCAAATGTTTGTACAACCAGGGACCCCAGTAACAAGGTATTATATATGTTTTCATTTTTTTCAGGTGGTACGCAACCTCAAATCTGTGCTGGTGTTTTTGCTTCAGTGCTGAGCCTAATGTCTTCCTTTCAAGGCATTTTCATTTCCAAAGTGTTTGAATGGCAGACCAAGGAAAGCTGACAACACAGGTAGTGTACACAATACATTTCTATCACTCTATATTTTAATTGCTTTAGTTTTCTATTTCTCTGAATGCATTTTACAAGCATGACTCCCTTGCTCTGAAAATAATCGAATACTGCAAGGCAACTACAGAAATGTGGACCGATGAAAAACATTAGCAAACTCCATTCTGGATTAATCCAGTAGAAATCCTAATGAAGACAATGTAGCCATATTTTCTTAAAATGTTGGGGACTGAATATGAAGGGTCAGAGAAGAAGTTGTAGAGCCACAGGTTCGTCATAGGCAACCTCTTTAAAATGATTTTCTTCGAAGTTTAAGTGATAAATCTTTGTCCAACACTTTGTAAATGTATTTACTATGTTCATTCCAGCTGTCAAATTCAGCTGAATAGGATTGCACCCATTATATTTGGTATTACTGGAAGTGAGGAAAAAAATGTGCTCCCTCAAGCTGGATTCCCACTCATCTGCCTAGAACTGGAAGGCCAAGTGCCTTAGAAGTCCCATATAAAATCTATCTGTAATATTCCTCAGTACCTTGTTCAAGATCTTTGTATGTATCTTTAAGATGCACATTTGGCAGGAAGAAGGAAACAAACTTGGGGAAAATACTAAGATTTAGCTGAACTGTAAACTCTATATCAGGAATTGATCCAAACTTTCATTTTGCCCTTTATAAACCACAAAGCTGGATCTAGATTCAGAGCAAATAATTCTCAAATTCTGAGGCTCAGTTTGGTGTGGGATTACTGAATTCTCAAAAGTCTAACCCCGGCCGTCAGGTGGGAAAGCTCTTGGAGGGGATACGGGGAGCTCTGAGGCACTGCAGTCTCCTTCATTGAGAGTTTATTGCTAAAACTTCTGCAGTCCCTTTCCTGAATCTCATCCTTGAAAGATGTCACATAAAAATGGGGTATTCTACCTACAGAACAAGCAAAGGAGTTTGGAGAGTATCGAGACTTACGGGAAGATGAAACTCAGTGACAGGAGGAAAAAAAAGAAGGGTCAAAAGTGGGAAAGAGGGAGGAAAATGGCTACTGTGAAAGGCAGTTAAAACCACTTGAAATGTTCCTACCCCCACCCAGTATCCTGGCTCCAGCTCCGTGTCAAATCGTTTCTTTGGAAAAAGAGCCAGCCAGAGTACATTCCTCCTCAAGCCTGAGCGGGTGCGTTATAAAAATGGAGAGTAGCATGTAAATCATTCATGGAGACAGGGAAATAAATAACCCTTTATGCCCATATAAATACTGATCAGATGTTCATAAGGGGAATTTACATGGAGTTTTATTCAGTGCTGTCAGCCATTCCTCTGTCTTCCATCATTCCTGCCGTGAAGACAATTCAAAATATGGTGGTGGAGAGAGCAGCCTCTCCACCGATTGATCCACAGCACATCGTGTAAAAAGCTCTGAACTTGCCCTCAGTACTGCTGTTATTTTTATTATGGCTCTGAGCCGAGTGAGATCATTCTTCCTGGTTTGCCTCCCAAGAAATAATGGGAAGCAGTATGTTTAGTCAGTGGATTGATTCAGTGATCTATTAGTCTAATCCTGACTCTGCCAATCATCTACTAGGCAAATCACGTCACTTCTTTGTGCCTCTGTTTCCTCTCTGACCTTCTGTCTGTCTTGTTTATTTGGACTGTAAGTTATTGAGGGCAAGGGCTACCTCTTGCTGTTTGTATGTATGTACCACGTCTAGCGCACTGAGACCTCTGCGACGGCTTCATCTCTAAGTAGTGCTGCGTGTAAATAATAAGATTCAGCTCCTTCTCTAGGAAGCCACAGAAGGATGGTTGTATAAACTGGTGGCAAGCTAGAAAGAAATGAGGAAGAGCCTCTAAGATGTGCTGTTTTGCTAGGTCCTAAACAAGTACAGAGCAGGAAGATCTTCCCTGCCCCACAGCTCACCGTGTAAGGTCACTTTGGCCACCACAAGCTGCCCTGAGCTCTCAGCTCCTGGATTCACAACTTAGGGACACTTTCTGAGCATCAGGGACTGAGCTGTATGCAATCATGAGGCAGATCCACGCGTCGTGGCAAATGGAAACTAAGGGGACTTGGCCCAAATTAGCTAAATTATGCGATGTTATATTGCATCTACTGTGAACAAGGAATACAGCTGAGGAGCTCCTGCAGACCAGGTGGAAAGCTGTTGTAACCCAGCCTTGGGTTGTTCAGCTGAGACCTCAGATGATGGCTATTCTATCTAGAAGGATTTAGGTTGAAATTTGTTTTGGGGGAACTCCATGTAGTGGCAAGATTCATACCTGTCTCCAGGGCTCTACCAGAAATGTTTTTCATCGGTGGCAATACTGTCTCTTCCCAGGGATCCTTTTAGCCATCATTTTGGTTTTGAAGCCTCTCTTTTAGGGGCAGGGGTGGCACCAGCTTTAGGTAGGTTTTGGTTGTGCCTGCCCTTCCCTCAGTAGACTAGTCCTCATCGATACTGTTGAAAACTTGGTTATTGTTTTACGTACGGCTTTTTGGATAGGCTTAATGCTTTTTCAGAGACATTTCAGATATCGGATTCTGGAAATCTTTTAACGTGTCTCTGCTCTGTTCTGGTGGAAATTAGGCATGGAGACTGGGCTGCAAGTTCCCCAGTAGAACCTGGGATTTTGTTTACTACTCTGCTCATGTCTGGTTCGTTGCTCTTTAGTCCCTGCAAAAGGCAGTCTAAAATATGAAAAGAAAGAGGATGATCCTGCGTTGTGCTCCCTAGCTTTTAATATGAAATTCAGCATGTTGCTTTGTTTATGTACTTAGCACCATCTTTCAGAGACTCTTTTTAATTATCACTTAGAAGTTAAGATCCATTTTGTTTTTTGAATCATCTAATTCAATCACCAGTTACTGGTGATTCTCAAAACCAAATGTTTCCCTTTGTTAAAAATGAAATAAGAAAATTGAAATGCTAGATGTCGTATGATATTTTCCTAATGGGATGATGCATTGAAAATGGAGCTAGAGATGTCCAGAGGTAAAGGAAATAGCTACTTAGTTCCAGGCTGATAGACTCCTTTCTCTGGGGGGCGGTGGAGATGTTTTGTAACACACAGAGAACAGTGGGCTATATTTACCCTTTCCCAAATAGCATTATCCTCAAAATATAGTGTAGAAGTTTAAATAAAAATGATGTTCTAGGCAGATCCTGTGCATCCTTGTTAATGGCCATTTGAAAAGGACTCAAAAAACCCCAACCTAGGATGTATCCAGTTTCACTACTCAAGAATACGTCCTCAGAAATGCTCCCTAATGGTGTAAACAGCAACAACTTTTGTAGTTACTTATAAAGACCACAATAACCACAATTCTGCATTCTGCCATAGCCTGTTACACCAGATCCCCTCACTGCTGAGGGGCACTGCCCCATGTGTGATAGTGAGCTTCCGAAATCATAGGGTATATTAGAGAGCAATAATTTGGGTAATGTTATAAACCTGATGAATGGCAATTTAAGGAAGCATATCCTGCTAGTTTTAATGGGAGTAGCATGCATAAATCTCTGTGCATCAAGAAGATCAAACTAAACTTGCCAGTTTTAGTTACCATTTGCATCACTTTTTTTATTTGTTATACATCCTACTTAGTAAGGAAGCCCTGGTATAGGTACTTCAGTTTATTAATTCACTTGAATTTTCTGGTGTTACACTTATGCTAGATGGCAATCTGGCTCATCACATTTTCAACTGTCAAAGAATGACAATAGTTGAAAACTAACACTTATGTACTACATGTACTGTAAAGCAGACAAACTGTGAAATACTTGGAAAGAAATTATTCAAAAGTTAAAGCAAATCTAAATCTGAAATCCAACCTCTGATTAAATTTTCAAAAGTTTGATAACTAGCTTTTAAATTAATTGTGTGCGTGTATGTCTATGTGTGTATTTTACTTCTTGATATGTTTTCTTTTAATATACTTTGCCTGATAGCTGAAGTAATTACTACTTATTTTCCTGAAATCTGTGTAATTTCAATTGTAGGTTATAACTTGCAAAAAATTAAATCAGACAGAAACACAAACATCAAATACAGTAGTTAAATGTAAAAAATTTAAGTACCTTAAATGAAAACTAATAAGATCATTGCTATGAAATTAGAAGAGACTCATCAAAGTAAAAGTAACTGTGACTAAGGACTATGAAAATATAAAGGGATTAACATATGTGGTAATAGGGCAATTAAATCCTTAGCTTTTTCACTGTGATGATTTTATAGCATCTTCTTGCTGTTGCCAGTTTGGAAGCTGCCAGCAAATATTTTCTTAATTGCAAAAGGAGACAATATGTGTCCTACTGTTTCATTCATAACATTTGATTAAGTTAAAGAGGCTGTACTTCTACTTGAGAGAACAAAGAGTTTGAGATGGAAATAGCAAAGACACATTGTGCATTTGAAAAAAGATCCTGGGAACAAATGATTAACCAGAAATTTTACAGGGAAAAAAAAAAAGTCTACTTGTCTTGACAGAATAGCCTGATCCTGTAATAAACCCTCCCAAAGTCAACAGTTCATAAAGTCTTTTGTTCTAGTAAAAGGGTCTTTAATTTTTAACACAAACTCACACTTTGGTATGCATGAGCTTAAGTAAAATTAGAAGACATGTATATAATAGGATTTAATGGATTATCATCTGCATTTTCCAAAGATGTCAGCTTCTCTCGGCTCTGATGGAGTAGCACTTAATGTAAATTTAATTTGAAGTGATGTATGGAGGGCTTGAGGTGGTACTCTGTGATTCCCTAACTGCCTGGAGAGGCTCTGTGGGTAGCATCTGGATTTGGCTGCTCCACATGCCCAGCAGCATCTACTAACTAGGATTAATGAGGTGGCCTGTTCACCAGTGATCCAAAGGAGGTATGCTACATTTACTCCCAACAATATGAATAGGAGGGCCAGTTTCCTTTGGGGGCACACTGTTTGATGAAACTTAATGATGGTCTCGATATTAGGTGTAATAAATATACTGTATAGAAAGCACTTTTGCTTTTGTCAGATTTAAATGTTATTTAATCATAAAATGGTGTTTGGCTTAGCAGGGCTGAGTTAAAGATTATAATGGCCTCAGATGACATCTTTAAAGCTAATATTTTGCTTAAGTTGGGAAATAAAGTACCAGCTTAACAGCTCTAGTATTTACCTTTGAGTCTATTTTTTTTTTCAGTTTGGGGAAGAGAGGGAGAAAATCTTTGCTTGCTTGCAAACTTATGAGACAGTCTTGAAAAATATCTTTGCACTTACCTCCATGTGTTTATGTAGAAATCAACAGCTATTAACTTAGGCAAAACTTCTCTGTGTGGTCTCAGCCTCATTTGTGCGTCAGAATTGCATTTTGCCTTTGTGTCTAACTGAGCATTGAATGAAATCTCAGCTAATTTCAAATTCCCTTTGTCATCATGGTTTTCAGCCAAAAGTCTATAATAAATGGTCAGAAGATGAGCTGGGACTGAATGAATAGTGAGTGGTATTCATCAGCCAAACATAGAGTCCAGATCCAATTATATGTATTCATTAAGTGATAATGATATCATGGTCTTTAACTAGGAAGAAAAGAGTGTAATTGAATAATAACAGTTGTACAATCCCAGCGGAACACACTTTCCATCCCAGCACAGCGACCCTCGGGGATGATGCAGAATTGATGGAATTCTATTACTCTTTGATAGATTTATTATGAAGGGCTGAGTGGACTTGCTACTCCACTTTGTCACTCACACTAATCAGTATCGTAAGGCCCGGAGCGTGCAGGCTTTTGTATCCCTTTGACAAAGACAAGGTTAGGGGAGGATGACAGACACCCAGACCTTTACAAACCCATACCGCAAGATGAAATGGGCCAGCTGAGCTCTGAGCTGGGACAGAATTTTAATTTGTTTATCAATGGCTCACATGTGCAACACCATAAGGATATTTGTCAGAGGAGTAACACTGAAGCTAAACTCTTTTGTTTGGCAAGTGGAGCTTGGAAAAATATTTATTGAACTGTAAAAAACAGGGTAAATGAAAGGAAGGTGAAAAGTCTAAATGGAGTGGAAAATAACTTGCATTACTGTGCATAAAGTATAAGGAGGATGGTTATCTTTGTCTATTTTTGTTTGTTTCAGTTGAAAGAAATTTACTCATGAACTACAGTCTGATCTCTTGTTGATTTAGATTCTGGGGAGGACTCAGACAAAACAGAACTGGGCAAAATGAATTTCAGGTGTTGTTTTTTATTGTTGTTTATTTATAAGAAGCTTGCAGTTCAGACAGATGGATTGCTCTCATGCTTTTTCACTGTTAAAAAACCAGCAAAGTGAATAAAATACCCTGGTCTTAAAAGTTGGAACTTGTAAATACAGTCTTGGATTTATAAAAACAATCTTGTATGTGTTCAAGTGTGGCTGTTTCTACTATTCATCGTTCTCATTCAAATGCAGGCAATGGGCTCTGTCAGCGTGGTCACCAGCTATCAGAGCCGGCTGGATTCAGAGGAACAGACAATTTGTTGTGCTTCTGATCTGAACAGGAGCTGCAACCAACATTGGCATAAACAAGGCATTGCATAGGAGGCTGCTGCCAGGGTTTGTTTTTTGTCAGTGTTGCTGGATGATAGATATTTCCATCCTTTTCTTCTCTCCGAATTGCCTTTTTTTTTTTTTTTTTTTTTTTAGTGCAGCATTCTGCATTCTAAGAGGACTTGACAGTTCAGAGCCCAGGTTCAGTGTCCCTGACCATAAAAAACAAATAACTTGAGCAGTGCTGCTATCCTGTGACTTTGCCCTGCCAGTGGCTCTGGCTCCGGTTGGGATTGTGTCCGAGGCAGCACAGTCAGCTGTGGCTGCAGCAGCTCTTGGCTTTGCTGGCTCTGGGGTGAACATGCACTGTGGACAACAGCAAAGCAGAAGCAGGGATACCAGTGACCAGAATGGAAAGCGCTTAGGAGAACATTGGTTTCCAACTTCTTTTTCTGTGGATTCTCTCTAGGGCTTTGCTCCCACAGAAGCTATTTTTTAAAATTTTTTCTTCTCTCCAGCCAAAGGCACAGTTGTGTGGATGTGTCTGTGAAGCTTGGTGGCCCTGCTAGGTACATCTAAATGATAAACTAAAGGTGCATCTGGAGCGTGGGAAGACATGCCCACACTGATTATTGTCTTGCCAACAAAATCAGGGAAGGGAAGGTGACCCAGGTTTTACTACATGTAGCAGCCACAGCACAGAGTTGCTGGCTGGCTCGTGCTTAGGTCTGGAGCTCAGGCAGGAGCCTGGTACCCCATCAGCATGACTACTATGTGCTTTTTGTTTTGTCTCTCGTGTTCCCCCTGCACAAGTAATTCTGAGGCCTGGCAGTGGACTCCTGCTCTCTTCCAGGACCAGCTATATCCATAAACTCTGTGCTTACCAGAGGTCAGTGAAGTACATTTATTCGACTAAGGTGCCAGGGAGTGTCTGAATATTTCAGAACTGAAAATGATTGTCTGCGCTACAAATGAGACCTGCCGTGACAACGACCCTTCTGCATTACTTCCTTTGTATGGTTCAACTGTGTGTCTCCCCTTGGGCTGGATGGAGACTGCTTGCCCATGCAGGCATTTTTGTCGCTTCTTTGCATCTTGCGCAGTCATGGGAGCAATGAGCAGATGGTAGCATTTTGCATCTGTTTTGCAAGAGGATGCCCAGACATCGGTTCTGTAAATGGAGTACAAGAAGGGTAATCCTTTTGAGTGCCATGCATGGGATTTCACAAGCCTCTCTTGCCTTCTAGTCTCTCCCAGGGGCTGGCACAAGCGCCCGTGAACAGCCCCATCCTGTCCTGCTCCGCTTTGCTTCTCTGCTTTGGCACATGGATCAACAGGTGTAATCAAGTGGAAGGGGTGTGTGACACCACCGCTCGCACAAAGGACGACGTCCTGCAGAACAGATGTCATTTGCAGCGTTCTGCTGTCTGCCCGTGTAAGCCCCTCGGTGTCTGGCCAAAGACCCAACCAACTTGCAGGCAGGCACAGTGCCTCCCAAACAGATGGGCATGAGCACAGGCAGGCCAAGGACCACATGCGAACCTGAAATATGTTGGAGGCGGGTAGTGTGAGCAGCCAGGAACGTCACAGTATCTTCCACTCCTAACACCTTCACAACAGTGGCAATATCGGATCCAGCTTAGAGGTGCCTTAACCCTCAGAAGCAGATAGGAGAAGTGAGGAGGAGAGACACTATAGAGCCACAGAAAGTGGTCACGTGGAAGAAGTTTTTTAATGATGTCATCACTTCTGCTTCACCTGGTGCAGAGGAATATGTATGGAAGAGGTCAGAATAAATGTAGCTTAGTAGTATGAATTCTGTTTCCGTGATTTGCTGAGTGAAGTTACTGTAATGAGAAGGGATGTGTACATACCTAAGCAGACTCTGACAGAGGACAAGAGGAGAATAATTTGAATAGAAAATCCAGCATTAAAGCTATTGTCAGTTCACAGCTGTCACAATGAATCCACTCACTGCAACATTTCATCGGCAGTTCCAAAAACTCAAGTATTTTGCAATTATAAAAAATGTATTTATTAAAGAAAAAAGGTCTGCAGTAAGAAAGAGCAACTTAAAGTCAATTAAAAGTCCATCAGTGCCTTAAAAATGTTTTAAATGAAATCTGCAGTACATTGACCAGAAAAAGAAGATGTTCCAAGAAGGAGGTCTTGCTAGCTATTTTCTTCACTGGTTTCCCTTTCAAATGGAAGATCATTTTCCATAAAAAAGCACTGTATGTGTGCTTGTCATATTTTCATCCACTGTGTTGGCAGAGAATAGATAATTGCATGAAACACCTTATATGAGTAGTATGTTTGTATTGCAGGGTGGGAATCATGACCCAGACTGCTAATTCACACTCTGTGCTACCAGGGGGAGGCAATGGGTTGAGTCTCTTGGCACTTGGATCCCGAGGTCGGGGGAGCTGCCCTGGCATTCACCGCTGTCACTGAAGGCAGGATCAGGCCCCCTGCATTTTCACAGGTTTAAATCAAGGCAGCATTCACCTCTGGATATATATGTAGTTATTACAACAGGTGTGCCAGTGGGAGTGGCGATGGGGCTCATTCAGCTGGATGTTCTCTCATGGGAGATACCAAAATAATGATTTTATGTTGACCAGATATTTTGCTATAGATTATATCAAGGTCCTTTGGAAACAAGGATTCACATTTTTAGGAGAGTACAGCTGAGAGGAACGATCTGTTCCCTTGGGATCTCCGCACCGCTGTGACCGAGGAGCCCCAGCACTGCTGGCGCGGCTGGTGCCGAGTCCCTGTGCAGCAGCTGCGTGAGGTGGATGTCTGCAGTTCTGCCAGTAAAATGGAGTGGAACCTTTTCCTGTGTGTGTCCTGGGATTTACTTCCCACAAGACAGTACAGTGTACACTAGCTGACTTATCTGTGAACCATGGAAACATTTTGAAAAGGTAAAGCAGACAGTACACTGAAGAATCATTTGTCACAAGTAATTGCAGGCAGTCAGAAAGAGCAGAGAGAGTATATGAATCATGACGTAAAAACAGTGAAGGGCAGGCATTTAGTCTGGTCTGTGGCTATAAGTGCAGTGACACAGGTTAGTCCTGGCATGATATACAAATGTTATGTGCAGAGGGACAAGTACAATGAATAAAGAATTCCCGTTTTCTCATTATCTCATGCAGCAAAGAGGTTTTTTACTTCACACATAACTCATAACTTTTAGTAGGCAGGAGATGGCTACGTTGAATTAGTGGGAACATTTTGTTTCCTGAATTTAAATATTCTCCCTGTGACAATTTATTTCCCAGTGTAAAATCCTGGTAGGACGCACAGAGGCAGAGAAATTAGCCCAACCAGCCATTTCAGCTGGTCAGACCTGGGGCTGGGTACAGCAGATCTGCTACCGCCAAAGCACCAGGCACAGAGAGAGTCTGGCAACTAGACTTGGTCATGTTGACGGACTTATCAGGCATCAGTGAGCAGTATAGATGAGGTTTGGCAACTTCCTGGACTATAAGCAGGACAAGAGCTCTAAATAAGGATCATTAGAAAAATAATAGTGTAAAGAATTAGAAACAAACAAGACAAAATGTATTTTAAAAAAACTTTTGCATCACAAATCAGTGTTTCCGTTCAGAAATATTAAAAATAATAAAACGCATATAACCTAGATAAGGAGAGAGGTAGATTTGGATCCGGAGTGAAACCTATCATTCAGCTGAGAAATCATGTACAGCGCTATTGCTTATGAATTTGTTATAAAGGTAGATGATAGTGGGAACTTCTGTTCTTATGTCTGATTCAGGAATTTATTATTTATGGGCAAACACATGCATGATACATAATAACTTTTCGTTGTTCTGTAATTCTCTTCACTCAGACATCTCAAAATGATCTGTAAATGTGGGTAGAATTATTAGCCGCATTTTAGAGGAAGAGGAATTGAGACGATGCCATTGGCCAGCAGTTGTCCACGAGGCACGGCTGGATTGAGCTGCAAATGTAGCACCTCGGAGCTCCAGTGCGGAACTGACAAAAGGTCTTTGAAAATGGGATAAACTGGTTTCTCTCACTCCAGTTTTGCACCGGGGCAACTCCATGGATTGAGAATTTGATTCACAGTCCTATTTGGATTTGGTTAAATCAGTTGAAAAGGTTATCACCACTATTTCTCCCCCATGACAGCTGATGGAGTCAGTTTTAAGCCTAAAATACTTGCATAATCATGTGGATAACCAGAATATCTTCAAAGTATCTTTAAACTGTTCCAGCATGGTTCAGCAGAACTCAGGAGGTTTCACTCTCAGTTACTGGCACCTAAAACGTGAAGAGCTCTGAAAAGTTCATAAGCCGTGTCACCCAGTAGTTAACATGTGCTTGCTTCAGATCCCCTCAGTGTAAGCAAACTATAAAAAACCGTAAATTGCTCACACCATACAGCAGAAGTTCCTTGTAACTAAAGTGTTCTCAGGACATGAAACGCTGGAGTCAGCACCAAACAACTGATTATTATCTCTGATGAAAGTACTGAAGCCACTGAAAGCTCTGCTTGTTCTCTTGTCCAACTATTTTCTTGTGCCATTCCACAGATTTAGCCACAGATTAGGCTGTAGATCGCATGTGTTTCTGTAACAAAGTGGCAAAGTAGTTACTTAAGAAATGCAACCCAGCCAAGCATCCTCTTCCTTCACAACCTATCAAAACCAAACTGGGTTGGGTAGTGGCAAGAGGAAGGGAATGCCAAGGCTTTATCCCACAAGTCATGGTGTTGTCCATCAGCTTTCCCTTGTCTGCTGACAGCCAGTTGTCCCAGTGATTCCAGTAAATGAGTAGCACAAGCTGAAAGTTACCATTTTCAAGTGAAAATGGGAGGGGAAAAAGTTGCCAGAAAGTTGAAATCTCCTGTTTTGACATTTTCAGAACAAAAAGTAGAAATTTTGAATGTTGAAATTACTTTTCATTTCAAATATTCAAATTCTGTATTATATTTAAATGTTGTTAAGAGATAAAAAGGTCAAATTCTAAAAGGCCATGTTAGAATTATTGTTTCAATTTTGCACTGAAACGATTTCCCATGTTGTACAAATTTTCCTTCATTGAAAATTTCAGGTTTCATTTCTGATGATAACAAAGACAAATGTTCAAACTTCAAACCCCTTTGCTCAGCTGTGCCATGAGTCTCTTCTCTGCCTTTCCTCAGACCGGCTCTCAGCCTCAGTGCTGAGAAACCCAATGGAAGCAAAGGAAGCAGGAATTTTTAGGAACCAAACAGTCAGGAACTTTTAGGAACCAAACAGTGATCTCAAACCAAGCTATGAATTAGCCTTTTTGGAATTCAGAAACAGAAATGATGAATCAAAACCTTTTGTTGATGGATAAAATAATAAATAAATCCCAAGCTTTTTCAAAAGAGACAGAAAAAAACCCTTCTCATTTCTTTCAAATCTGTTTTTCTGTATACCTCTGTATAAAGCAAAAAAAGGATCTTTGTAGACATGTTTGTGTCTGTTTATTTTCTAAAGCTAGTACTAATAGAACTGAACATCTGCTTTACTCTAATTACCAAGCTTCCATTTCAAGTCCTGAGATTATAGACATCAGTTCTTACAGTTTCACCTCCTTTCCATTTTGTCTGGAATTGGCTGTCATCTCATCTGTTCTCTCTGCTGAAATGTGTGTTTTCCTGGCTGTGATTGTCGCTGTAATTGGGTTATTCTCTAGCTATTTCTATATTGGCTTACTGAGGTGGGGTAGATCTCGGTGTCTGCGAAAGACCAAAACTCTGAACTTCAATGGAACTCGAATCTCAGCCTCCTCTGGGTCTGCAGTCTGTATAAGATTTTGTAACTCGTGTGATTTTTTTTCCTCTTGTCCATCTCCTCTTTCTCCTTTGTTAAGCAGTTGCAGTAGCCACCTTTGAAGTGAAGGATCAAGCTCAAAATCTTACTGTTTTACAACTGAAAAGAGAGATTTGGAATGTAATGTCTTTTTCAGCCTTAACAATAACATCACTGCCAGCAACTCTATAACAAGGACTGTTATGCTCCCACTCCTACTTAGTGGCAGAAATTGGTCTGTTTTATGTTCCTGCTCAGACATTTCCATTCATCTCTGCCTTGTTTTTAATGGCCCAATCTGTACCACTCTCGTTAGTCAGTGTTTACATTCATGGTCCATTTGGGTGGAACTGTTTCTCACCTGAGAATTGCACAGCTGTAGCTCTGCTTAGGTTTTGTGCTCTGATTTTATTTTACGCTGAATCTGTCTATGGGTGGCCTTGTGTTTTAAGATATAGGTGTGTCTAAGAGTTGAGCCCTTCTGGGGCAAACACCAGCTTGGCTGGCACACGACAAATGGTGCAGACAGATCCTGTAGCACATCAGTGCATTACTGCCCCCTGCTCGTGCAAGGGTCCCTATCGCCTGTCCAGTACCATACAGAGCGTAAACTGGTGCGCTTTTCTCTCCAGGATTGCTTTTGAAAGAGTTCTGTGAGTAACCCAGAAAGTGTGCGCCACATAAATAGATGATGGCTATAGGAAGACAGGTGGAATAAAAAAAAGGATGAAAAAAGAAAAAAACCCCGACTTCCTGAGCTTCATGTGCTTTTGTGTGTCTGTGTGTGTATGTTTTGTTTTGTTGGGGCTGCCAAGTACTCTTTCCTTTTCAGCTGTGGAGTTTTTCAGCCTCAGATGAAACTGAATAAATGGGTTGATATTTTTATTGCTAACAAATAGCCCATCAGAGATGACTTTTGAAGATGGTCAGAACACAGTGAATTACACATTCACCAAGGGGTGGCTGAATCAGGCACCTGCAACATACAAGAACCTCAGTAACTGTAACAGGTGAGCAACTGAGTCCATTTCATTTAAGTCAAAATCTTGGTTAATTCGAAGCGATTTGGTTTTGGATTATTTTCTTTGTTTTTGGTTTTGTAATGGACTGTTCTTTCATTTTTAAATTATGCCTCTCAGCTGCTGATTTGTTTTAAATTTAATAAGAGTTATTATAGGATAATTAGGTACCAAAGGACTATTAAGAATGTTTTTAAATGTAACAGTGATGCTTACTACATATTGATAAATATACTCTTAAAAATCAATTGGTCTTTAATCACACAATTTTGTTGTGAAATGTTTAATCTTATTTAGATATAATTTAAATGGAATCAAACAGATACTCAAATATCTGTTACTGTAAAACAGCAATTTGTTTTGCCTAACCACTCCTTACATGAATAACAGTATGTAGCTTTTTGGTTTGATTAACACAATCATAGAATGGCCTGGCAGGATCTAGGACGAGCAGTGCTGGGCAGATGTGCTACAACTGGAGGGTGGAAAAAGTGGGAAAATTGGATGGAAAGATGGAAACTGCTGGTGAAGCTACCTTTGCTTTCATATTGCTGACATTTTTCTAGTCATAGTGCAGAGGGGTATTGAATAGTATTAACATATTGATGGTGAGTAATGCAGCCTGGAGAATGTTGTTCTGCCGTATTTTTTAGATTATTTGCAATTTGGGAGGGAACAAGAGGAGAGATAAGACCTAACTTTACCTACTAAGGACCTGAGCTTAAGAGGTTATAACTCCTGTTGAGCATCTGTAAAGAAATAACAATGACATTTGCTGGGCTCCCTGACATATACAAGGGTAGGTAGAGGAAACTGGTTTTCTACATGGTAAAGATAGATGACCTTAAGAAGATGTGTATCAGATGAAATGATAAGAAACACATCTGAAGAATAAGAGAGAGTAGCTGGTCACCTGAATGGAAAAAAGACCCAGCTCAATGTGCGTGTAGTTTCTCTGCCATTGGACCCCCAGCAGGGTGAATGCTGATGACCCAGCAGACCTGCAGGCAACGAAGTAAGATGAAGTCTTGCCAGGCTGACCCTCTGCTGTCTGAGTGCTGGCCCTTGCAGTGTGCTGATAAGGAAATCCATAGTAACTGGATTAATTAAGTTCATCTCCACTCCACCCCAGTTAGTCTATTCCCCATTCTGAAGGCTTTTGCCATGTAAAGAAGTTAGAAAAAAAAAATCCAGTAATCAGTACCAGATTCCAGCTCTGCTCTGGAAGAGTGGCCTTCTAAAGCCAGGTGTTATATCATATGTACAGGGATTTGGACACATCTAGCCCTATTTTGGCCTACATGGGTATAATAACTACCTGTGCCAGAGACTAAAAATAGAAGTGAACCTACTGTAGCACCTGTATACCAGGCAATGTTTTCAAGGTAACACGGGGGACGCTGGTGTTTGGTTAGTCCTGATTTGAGTCTGCTTCATCTCGCACACATTTTCTTAACAAAATAATTCTATGAGATTTAATGTGCTGTTTATATCTTTCATTTCTGTCAGCAGAATATCCCAGATAGGTGGGAACTCTTCCTAAGCCTTTTTTGAAGTGCAGGACTGTATGACCTTCCTACAGTTACCAAATTCCCAGGCTGACAGACTGGCTGTTGCTACAGGTTTGTTCAGGACTTCCCATGCTTAGTTCTCTGCTCAACCATGTCCTCTAAGTGGCTTTATAATGCAAATAAATAATAATAATAGCAAGAGACTAAGGGCCAACCCCATTTCTGGCTTTATTCCTATGTTGTCAGTCTGGAGTCATCTCTGCCATTATCTTTTTCATGGTATCATTCTTTTCTAGTAAAATTATAAGGTGAAACTGGGGTGGATTTATTGATTTTGTTTGATTTCTCTAAGTGATTTAGCGTCTACTGAAGTAAAAGACGAAGTCCCATGAAGAGGAGCAAAACCAAGCTCAGAGTTGTTGTTGATCCGCCTCTCTGAGATTTGGTATTATTTTTTCCATTTAGGGTCTGGATACCAAATGTCAGCTTGTAAACTGTCTGTAGCGCCAAATGTGAAGTCCATAAACAAATTCCTACCAACTTGAGTTAAGATCTTGGAGAATAAGCCCCAGTTATTAGGGAGCTATTGCCATTTTTGTGAGAGACAGCAAGGTACAGCACAGATTTTCTCAGCCATCAAAAGGGTCACAAAAGACAACTGAGGAGATCTGAAAACTGAAAATGTTGTTGTAGTCTGAGGCAAAAACTCATCTTAGCCTTTTATTCTCTCATCCTTCATGCTTAACTATTCCCTGTCAGCTTTGTAAAATACATGCATGAGTACATTACATTGACTTACTGGTGTTACCCTTGGTACAGGTGTAGTATCTTCCTATTATCTCTCTGGTAATGTTTTTCTGTAGCATTAGCCTCACCAAGCCAGAGTAGGTGTGAATTACTAATCGTGTGCTTGTCCCTCTAATACTAACTTAACCTTGCATGCAGCAACAGTGTTTGTGTTAGCATCTCTTGGGATAGATGCAAGGCTTTGGTGTATTTTTAAGAATCACTGGATCTGAAGTTATATGAATTTGTAGAAGTCATCTCAGGGTCAAAAGGGCCGCTACAAATGCAAGTGATCTGGGTTCTGCCTCCTCTGCAGGTTATCAGCCTTCAGCTATGACAGCACAACTGCTGGTGTAATGAGTCATTAACCCAGCTCAGTCAGAAGTGATCCTGCTTCGAAGAACCTTGTACTAAACCTCTTTCAGCTAAGGCAAATCATTTGACAGATCTGGACTAAGTAAGGGCTACCTGAACAGTTGTGCTGGCCGCTCTAAGGGGGCAATAATCTCCAGTGGGGGTTGAGGGAGTAGGGAAGTGCAGCTGCTCCCTAGACCAGCTTAGCATCCTGGTACCATGAGATACCCTTACAACTAACATACTTACTCTTCCCTTCTGTACAACGCAAAGAAAGCAACCTGGTCTCAGGATGTAGAGACTGTTGTCTGGCTGGTTAGTATTTATACTTGCTCATATGTTGCTGCCTGAGGGCTATATTTATTCCGTACCGAACATGCTGGCATTCCATATGCCAGGCTGTTCTTGAAGTGAAGGGATAGCTCACGTCCTGTAAGATGCACTGCCAGACATTATGAAGAGGGGGTGTTAGAGACAACAAAGTGTTTGTTGTCTCTAAAATTGGGAGGATCATTGAACTGCAGCAAGGGAAATTTGGAAGGTTTTAGCCTCTTTTAAAAATGAGTTTATACATTACAAATGGTGACATTTATAAACTATTAGAGAGGGCCCTAAAATAAAGAGAATGGAGGTCAAAAATATGAAGACCAGGCTGGAAGGAGATGAGGAAGAAAGATATTAATAGCAAACCCCTCCCTGAAATGCAGAGAAGTAATAAAAGAACTCTGAGAACATTCCTATTGGCAGATTTTTTTTTTTTTTGCTGTGACCCTTCTCGGAACATTTAATTTAGTTCTGCTTTACAGAACACGGTTGTCGCACAGCTGGATTGTGCACAACTATAGGAAAAAGGACAAAGCTCTCAGGAGCAAAGCCTCGCAGCTCAAGGTGAAGTCCCTCTGCCTTCAGAGGGGTTCCTCTGCCTCCTTCTGCATCTTCAAGAGGAGTATTTACTAAATAATCGTTACGAAGATTGTCAGTTTCAAATCAATACATGGGGGGGCGTGTGTGTGCGTGTACACATAAATATATTTTTATATATGTATAGGCACATATATATGCATATAAAACCCTGCTGGTACCTGGTAATACAGTTTGTTAATGAGGAAGCAAAGGAGGACTGGTCAGAAGGGGTGGACAAGAAGATGAAACTCAAGCTTACCTTCATAAACAGAATTTGTGGATGTTAGTTTGGGTTTTTTTCTTTACATGTAAGTCTTTGATTTGAGAACTACCAACATCCAGCAAATATTCAGTAAACATCATTGGCAGAATAAATTATCTGGAGGGAATGGCAAAAATTGCATTGACATCTAGACATTGTTAATATTTATTTGGTATATATATATGTATATATAGATATTTTATTTTTTTTTTACTTAAGCAAAAGCATTCAGATATAACTGAAAATCTCCGACTGACTGCAGAAGGGATGTTTCTGACCCGGGGTAGTCAGTACCTTAGTTTCTGCAACTATAGTGCTCTAATGTCCTATAGTAACACAAACAAATCCTGTACAGGTAGCATGTGTTAGCTCGAAATGTGAAACCAAGGTCTTGAAAACCTGGGGGAATAGCTTTTGATTTTATTTTAGATAGCCCTGGCGTCTCGGCTACAACTGGATTATTGCATTCACTCTTCCTGCATTCTTGCTGAGGTCTCTGTGAAATACATTTTTCACTTTCCCTTTGGAATAGCTGACACTATTGTGGTATCACAGTGTGCTGCTAAATAGCTGATTCCTGCTACTCCGTATGTGGCTGTATTTCTGATGAATCCCAAATAGATCTTCAAATAGAAAGCACTGCACAATGTCAAATTATCATTATTATTACAGACCTGGAGCTTCCGTTAACAATATCATAAAATGTCAGTAATGTGCCTGAGATTCCTTAAGGTATAAAATAAGTCCTTATGCAAAGGGAGGTCACTGTCTTGTGTATGGACTGGCTGTGGAGAGAGAACCATACCCCACGGGATTTTGTTGTTCCCAAGTGAATCCTGTTTCCTTTGAGATTTGAGTGTGGTTTAAATGGCGATTCTCCGTAGCTTCCAAGACATATAACAATTTCTTCTCCCATTTTATTTTAACAACTCTAATAAATCATAATCTGGTGTGACTGGGGAGCCTTACAGCCATGGGGTTTGTAAGCACCATAAAACTTTCTTCGCTGCTCGTTAGCACAGATGGGAGCAGAAGCAATCCAGAGCATGGCAAGAATCTCTCGCTTGCATGGATAAGCTTAATAAGGCAAACTTGTTGTTGAAGGAAGGCACTCAACTGATTCCAGAAACAATTAGAAAATACAGCAAACAAGTCTTGGTGATTTGAATGACTCAGGTGACCCACCTGATTCATATGCTAAAAAGCATGTTTTCCTTAATTACAGACTTGCTATTATCTCACTGAATTGGAGTAAAAGCCTTCAGAAAATCACTGCCATTCACTCATTTTAAGAAATGTTACAGTAGATGCTCATAACTACAGCAAGACTGTTAGAAGATGTGGGCCAGCTTTATCAAAGCAGCTGGAGAGTTTGGAGGCTCAGTTTGAGCAGTCCAAAAAGGAGCCTGATTTTTTCCATAAAGTGCCGAGTTTTCATTTGCTGAAAAGGAAATTTGAAAGGTGTGCGCTGATACTGTGAGTGTATTTTGAAAATCTAGGCCGTGTGATCTGGGTATTAGCCAAACTAGCGACTAACCACTTTTTATTTTTCTCTAAGATAAGTTTTCCACGCTCTTTGTAGGTTGCTGTTGCGGGAGGTGTGATCAGAGCATCAGGCAGAAAAGAGAAATTTGGAGTCCTTTTTGCTTCGTGATCATAGAAGTCACCCTGGCTGTGAGTTTTGTTACTAGGTCTTACCTGCAATTTTATAAGAGATAATCTGATGAATTTATGTAGTTCATTTGTGTTAAATATATATTGTGTTAATATATACAAAGCAAAGAAAGGGCAAGTGGGAATCCCGCTGTCTGGCCAACAGGCTGTTCTGCTGCCAACTCTGTGAGTATTGCTTAAGTAACCAGAGACCTAAAATGATATTACATAGCCATAATTCAAGGTTAATCTACTTTAAGGAAGGAAGCCACTCAATTTTATGTTACAGCCAAAATAACCCCCAACCCTACATTAAAAGGATATTAAAGGCCCTTGCAGTGAGAGAGTCCTGGAGAAAAAAAATGAGAGATAATTATGATAATTATGTTATCTCTAAATGCTGTGCTGTAATATAAAAGGGAGCTAAATTAGAGTTGTTTGAAGCAAACTTAATTCTGGTGTTCCTGAATAGGAGTGTTGGAGTTTATTATTTTAATGCTGATTGTATCTGGGTGATTTCCTGGGCTGTTAAATAAGCAAACTGTGTCCGACTGGAAAAATCTTGTATGAAACATAATGTGGCTACTGCTTTAGTTTGTCTGAAGAGCTGGGATCTTTAAATTCGTCACCGTGACTTGGATTTTGAGTTAATGGATTGATTAATAACCGAAGGTGGCATCCTGACATGTGAACCAGCACAGTACTGGAATAACACATACTTTGCCACTGGGTTTCACGGATGCTCGCTGAGAGTAGAGGAATTTTGCTCTACAGGAAGCCTGGATTCCCCTCACGTTTCAAGACATGGCCACAGTCTTTTCCCCTGACTCTCTCATTTCAGTCCCATCCACTTCTCTACTTTCTGTTGTCTTCTTGGATTAGTCTTACCTCCCCCAAACGTTTATTGCTTCTCACTCCTTACTCCCTCCTTCCCCAGCCTGCTTTTTCCCAGGTCTTTGTCCTTACATGGAGAAATTAGTCTAATTTAATCTCAATTTCTCACTTAACCTCATGATATCAGCTAATAAAGTTCTTCATCTAATATTAGTCACCAGTCACTCCTGGTTTCCCACCTGCTAGTTTCTTCCACTCCTACATTCCCTGGTCCAGTTCTCCTTTCTGCCGTCTGTTACGCCAAGAATTTCTCAAGCTCTCTGTGTCCTGGTTTATACTGGTCGACGGTGCCCCTCTCTGCAAGCCAGAGCTCTTGTCTCCTGGGTCTCTCAGGAAATCACTGACAGCAGCGGAAGGAGAGAAAGAAACCTCACGAGACTGCATTTCAACTGGTATCTGCAGGATCCGTGAAATCCTTGCCGACATCTATGGGATGGCTTTTTATTTCTGTTTTAGTCTTGGCCTAATGTCAAACACGTAATGCTGCTGAAGTCTATTTGTATTTTAGGAGAGGGTGACACATGACGGTGTAAATTGTCATTGGAGAGAAGACTCCAGTGGGACAGTGGGATGTCTCCTCCAGCCCATCACTGCCGTGTGGGTGCTAACCAGGAGGGAGGGTGTTCCCTGGGTGGACGGCACAGGTACAGCAGCAAGATCCCCAGTCTGTTGACATCTCTTTTTTTTTCTCTCCAGCTTCTGGCTTAAAACTTGGGACTGTTGGGCAATGAATAATTAAGTAATTTTGTAGTTTTGCGAAAGTGTCTGTAAAAATGACACTGTTTGAGACCTATGGTAGTGAACCTTGTCACAATTACTAAGATTTCCCAAGGCTTGAGGGCTTCTGTCGCCTTTGCAATCTCTGTCATCATGCTGAGCACTGGGGGCCTTTCTGGGGAGCCACATCCAGAGCTGTGAGTTCAGTTAGTGAGTAAACTACTCTGCGTGGGACTCCTTTTCCCCAGCGGAGAAGATCTAGAGCTGCACCCTTCATGGTGTGCTCTCCTTCCACATCATCACATGCTTGGGCATCATGAAGCAAACTGGCATTGAGCAGCCTCATGGTCCAACCCTTAAGCAGCTCAGCACTGATGGCCCTTGGCACCTGAGCTCAGCGCCAGGTGAGGCCAGGTGTACTGGGGAGGCAACTGCCCTGGCGTGGGTTGGATCCTGCCCTCCAGCGACGATGAAATATGCACAAGATTGCTTCTGTGAAGTGTGGCACGTCCCAACAGCGCACTCAGTGGCGACACTTATTTGCAGCCATTTGCAATGGGAACCAGAATGCAAAGCACCCCGTTGGTCCTAGTACTTCTTTACCAATCAAATGCATTAAAGACAAATATAACCCAATTAACAAAGCAGGTAACCCGCATGGGATGAAAAAATAATGTAGCTAAAAAGTCATAAAAATTAATACTATTTGATTAGATCCAAACCAGTGGTATCAACGGATCTTGCTCATTTAACCTGTCTCCTGATCGCAGTACAACCGTCATTTAGCTGCAGGGTGGATGTGTTCATACCGAACTATTAATCTGTTTCAAAATGCCATAACATTTCCATGAAGAACTTCCTAATTTTTTTTTTCAGAAATTAAATGTCTGTTTAAAGTTCATTCCCTCCTGCTGCAACTAATTGAAATGAGATTTGGTTTATCTTTATGACATGAAAATGAGATTGAGTTTCATAATAATAACAATAATGATAACTCTATAGATTTTAGGACTAGTAGTTAATAATTATAGTAATATGTGGAGATTAGAAAAGAGTAATGCAGCATAAACAGTCCATTGTTATTTGTTGAGATGTGGGACTGGGTATCAGTGAATACCATTTTTCTTATTTTATATCTGTTTTCTGTTCTCATTGAGTTTTAGTCAAGTGCATTAATTAATTGTGGCCCCATATATGGTAGTTTAAGTAACCTTTTTTGAACTAGTGAACAATCAAACCCATGAAAAATGGATTTTAAAAAGGGAAATTTATTGAAAAGCAAAAGACTAAGGAATATAACCATCAGCCATCTATCCCCCTCACTTCTCCTAGGGGTCTGTGATCAGAAATCCTGGGGATTGTTTGAGGGCAGTTCTGTTTGAGGGCAGGTTTTTAATCCAAAGTCTTTTAAATCACCTTGTGCCCAAAGCTGTACAAACCCCTGGTAGAATGAACTCCCTTCAGAAGTGGTGTGAGAATGGCTGCTGTGCCAAAACCCTCTGCCAGAAAAGAGTGTGTTGTTTTTGACATGCTCATTATCACATACTCACTATACACTGCTACTATGTATTTGTGCGGACTGCTGCTACATGTATATATATCTATATGCATATCTACATATAAAATACATACATGTATTTTAGTGATTACTCAAAAATATGTTTGTCATCTTTTGAACAATCCTAGGAGTTGTGTAACTGTTACAAGTTTGGACATTTCAAAGCTTGTACTGCTTATTAAGAGGATAATGGTTTGAGGAAAAAAAGCTGGAATATAACCCTGCAAAATGAAAGGTTATATTCTAGATGAGATCTGCGTGTCCATTTTTCCTCATGGCAGTTTTTTTTTTTGTTTTACCTTCTTTGTTTCTTTTTATTCACTGAAGCTGGAAGTCATGCAACCCTCCAAACATGGAAAAACAACCGCCTCTAATTGTACTGCCTTTAACCGTGCTGAGTTTTACCTTATAATATAAAAAACTACTGATTGCACCCAGATTTTTGAGAAATAAGGTAGTGTTTAATGTCAGTCAACAAGAATCTGATCCTTAGTGGTTTCAATTGTAATTTCTTCTTTCTTATGATAGGAGCGGAAGAAAATAAACGCAAGGCAAGCACTGTATGGGGAGACGGATCTCAGGGCTACCATGAGCGGATCAGTGAGATCAGCAGGAGAGGTGAGGAGCCAGCAAACACAGCCCCTAGATTTATGTTTTAAATGATTTATATTAGTCTGTAGAAGAGATGGGAGAAAATCTGACCAGTAGATTTGAGACTCCCGGCAATGTATGAAATTCAACAGGAGGAAAAAAGAAATCATCTTCTGGATCTCCATGCATGGTAGGTAGAGATCAGAACAGTGACTGTAAAAGCTCTCAACACTCTCAGATTTAGGACCTTTTTACCTTGGGGACATAACCGCAACCCCTCTGTGTGCCTCAGAGGAGGAAAGCAGAGGCTGAAGATGTGATCAGGGTAGGAGAGGGCTGGCCAGGAGGGAAACTGCCCCTGTGGTGGGGGATTGATGGTCTGGGGAGGAAAGGAATTGTTGTTATTGGAAGTAAGATCTCCAAGGGGGACTCAGCTGAGCCCTTTTGGGAGGGAATGGAAGGAATTAGTTGACACAAAGGACAATTGGCTGTAATGGCTCTTTCAGATGGTTATGTTTTATTGTGTAAATGTATGTTTATAGGCTTTTTTAAAGTGGAGATTAAACACCTAGCACTGCATTTAGACGTTTGGAAGAAAGCATGTCATTGACTCAACAAACCACTGCCCCTTCTTTTAAGCTGATGTGTTGCCTCATGCTAAAATGTGTTTGGGCAATGTTTAATGTGTGTATTGCATAATCGAAGTAGTCAGTGATGCTGCTGGCAGAGCTCAGGCACCAGGGAGGATGCAAGATAAACTGCATCTGTGAAGTGTCTTTGAGGATATAGACCTAAAGATCGCCCTTATTGTTGTGCACATAAGATGGAAATGAATGCACTGTGTTTGAGTTGGAAGTCAATATACTATTTAATTGTAAGTGCTGCCTTATGAAGTATGGTTTAGATTTTGTTTTTTGCAAGTTCACGGACTTTAGTGGGATGAAGCAACTTCAGCAGGAAAAGGTTTTGTTTGAGAGGGCCTTATACACATGCTGTTCTGCTTCCAAAGCTGTGCTCTATCTGCTCTCGCTGTTACTGCTGACTCATGGCAGGTTCAGTGGGATAAAATCATAGAATAGAATCATAGAATAGAATCATAGAATCATTTCAGTTGGAGGAGACCCTCAGGATCATCAAGTCCAACCATAACCTAACCTAACTCTAGCACTAACCCATGTCCCTAAGAACCTCGTCTAAACACCTTTTAAACCCTTCCAGGGATGGTGATTCCACCACTTCCCTGGGCAAAACGTAAGTCTCTGGTTTTTTTTATTACCTGTATGATTAAGCTATAATATGGACAGGTTGGCTTGAATCATCTCTCATGATGGCGCAAATGAGAAATAGGTCCATTGAAGTGATCGGATGGACAGACACTTCAGACTGGTACCAGTGGGGGGAAAAGCCGGCCTGCTGTTTGCCAAATATTCTCCTTAAGAACAGAAATTACCTATGAGTGGAATGAGTTAAAAGCCTTTTGAGTAAGGAAATAGATACTTTGGGACTTAGTTTGTAAATAATAAAGATGATTCTAGCTGTCCTATTATGGTAGACTGAAGAATCAGGTCCAAATATTCCTATTAAAACCCCCTGTTAAGGGGGTGTTTAGGGGAATCAGCAATGCTTTGCCTTCTTCACATCATTCCACATCTTTTGTCAGCGCTGCTGCTTCGAAGATCCTCTTTTCAAGAATGATTGTGCTCAGTACCTTTCTGAATGCTTAAAAAGATTTTTCCCTCTTTAAAACTTTCGACACCATCATCCCAGGAAGTTTTGCAGAAGATGAGATTAAAACATGCTTTGAAACCTTCGGCTGGTCAGGATGGCTTGTGGGAGCACATGGGGACACCGTGTCCCTCCAGAGCAGCCTCTCTGCCTCTCAGCCCTCTCGCCTGAACCCAGGTCCCTCACGCCAAGCAAGAGCACAATCAATAGGCCACAAGGGCAACCTCAGAATAAATTTGCAAAGACATGTTCTTAACTGTCTTCACAATAGGAGATATAATGACAGTGCTGACATGGAATGGCACTGAAAGACTTCTGTAATAGGGCTGGTCAATTTTTTTCTGTGTTTAAAGGAAAATTAGGTTTTCTACTATGAATGTTTTTCATGACAGGTGCCCACTTTCCTCTAAGCATGACAGTGCCTTGTTAAAAAACAACACTTCCAAGCTGATGTATTTAATTTGAAAATGAATGCTTTTCATTTTTTGTTACCTGACAAGGAGTAGGAGTTTTGCCAGGAGAAAACACTGATGTAGGTAGAAAAAAAAGACATCATTTTCTTAGGAAATAAATTACTGTTTTCTGTTTCACTCTGCCTCATATCTATACATGTAGATGACTACTTAGATCATGAGCATCAGTGATAGCAATTTAAAAATTATGCCATATTTTAGGGAGACTGTGTAAAAAATATATTATTAAACACAGCTAGTGCATATGGGAGTTCCTAGGACGTGATCAGGGAAAGTGACAGAACCAAAACCTGAAATTCTTAATGAAAATTAAAATTCTATCAAGAAACATGTCAAATTAGCCCACTCTGAGCTCTGTGGTTCCAGCGTCCTCACCACAACTGGTTAACACTTAGGATGTCTGTGGCTGTAGCACACTCATGTCTTGTGTTATGGAGATCAGAGCAGAACCCAGGAGACCAGTTCCATCCCCACTGGTTTAAATACGTCTTTGTGGGTGGATTTTTTAGCTCCTTCGGATATACCTGGGCATCAGTGGCATATCTGTTCATTGCACAGGAGGTGCGAATGAAACCTGGAGGTGAGAGTGCCTGGTAAGATAATGTGTGATGTCGCTTGCGACTTTGTATTTCTTGGCTTGCATGTTCCTGAGCTCCTCTAGCTGTAATTGCATAATTAGGTATTTCTGGTATCTTCTGAAGTCAGGAAATAAGGGACAATTCCAGCCATAAGAATAATTTCTGTGCCCCGCAGATGGTGCATGGATTTGGTATTGACAAAAATGTTTGTTGAAACATATTGGACTCAAACTACATGGTAAATCTTTCAGATAATGTTGTACACAGAAAATGTTAATCTTCATTATCCAGGCAGCCTGGCTTGTTCATGTAGCATGGTTTCTTCTATCACATTTTTAATAGATTTAGACATGTTAAAGCTGTTGGATCTTACACAAAGAAAGAAATCTCTTTAGTAGCATTGCAAATGTTCACCCAGTAAACCAGTACATTTGGCACATATTTAATAAGCCTTTGAGCAACATTCTCTGGAATCACTTAGAATTTCCTGAAAGACAAAAATCTCATTATACTATTAACTTTTTAGTGTTGAAGTCCTCATATTTACTGAGATAAACATGTCGTATTCTTTTAACACATAGTTGAATTAATCCTAAGTGTTTTTAAAGGATGACACCTCAGATAGTTCATCAGATTTTAATTTCTCCTGTTACATTTCACAGAAAGGAGGTCTTTGTTTTTCCTAGTGAGCCGAGCGCAAGCAGAATGGTACTTTGATTTCTTAGAACTACCTCAGGAGGCATTGTAGCGTCAGTTAAATGTATAAGATAGCCCTCGGGGATGAATACAACACTTATTTCTAGCCAGTAAACCATGTCCTGGTTGGTAGCAACTACTGCTAAATGACTGACAAGGGGAAGCTTTTGATGTGTCAGCCCAAGGTAGTCTTGGTAGGCTTATTGTTTTGCTATCTGTGCAACACTCTCCTCCCCAGCATGGGGTAACGTCCAGAGGAGTCGCAGCGTCCACACCAAACCCCTTGCTATGGCAGCAGCCACTTCAAACATTGTTTCATGAATAGGAGCTCATTTGACCCTTGACCACAACCAGCCTCTAAATTGGCAGACAGAGAATCAGAGTAATTTGTATCATTTCAATTAGTTACTAGCTGCATAACAGGGAGGTCATGACTTTTTTGGGATGATTATTGCCCATGGCAACCAAACTTCAATGTACCATCAGTTTCCAAATACTTTCACTTAATAAATGTAAGTTCATAAACAAGGCCCGATTGTTGGGGACACAACAAAGCTAATTATCTGTGCTGCTACCAAGTGAGCGGAAGATGACATAACTTTGTCGGCAAAATTCTTTTTATTAGCAACAAAAAAAAAGTCACTGATAAATGACTTTAATAATGTTGGCTGAATGAACAGTATTGATCTTTGACTATGTAAAATGGCGAGGAAAGGCAAGTTTATATAAGAGCACTGTTGTTGTACTACTGAGAGCAGGCCGGTTTTGTTTCACAGTTTGTTCTATGCACCAAAATTCTGAAATTCTAAAATCAATGTTGCCATTGTTGGGCCAAAACAGCACACCCTTACCACAGACAATGCAAAGAATTTCAAAATATAGATAGCTCCCTGATACATACAGATCGGATTGTAAGAAACATTGGGTTGTTTTTCCTTCTCGAAGAAAGGGCAGCTTGTTCCAGGGTGCAGACAATGGTGTGTCTACATGCCTGTGAAACTTCATGAACCCAGTGCAATAATTCAAGCCTTTGATTTGAAAAATGTTTTGTATGTCTTCCTCCACATCTGCAAATACCTCCACTTTCCCTTGATGCCAGCCAAGAGTTGTTAGCAGGCGAATGTTTTCCACTTGAGGAAGAAAAAAAAAAGTTAGGCACGTACCTAAGTTTTGCTATTTGGCTTTTGTTTTTTGAATTAAAATAAAGGTTTCCTTCTTTCATGTCACAATCTATTAGCCACTGGGATACCTGGTATCACAGTTCTTTCCCCTTCACCCCTGCATTTGTAGCAGATTTGACGGTGTGTGGAAACCAACACAGGCACTGCGCTGTGACTGCGTCACCTGCAATCAGCCGGAGATGCTGCTAAGATTAATCATGACAGTAGGCAATATTTCCAACATTATTAGAAGAGAAACCTAATATTTTGGGACATCAGGGATCTCTGAGCTGTTGTCCATCAAACTGAGAACCTTCATTTTCTACTCCTTGGATGGGTAACCTTAAGTTTTAACCGTTTCACAGACAGAAGATTTGTACACATAAACACACAGGCACCCTCAATATACTGTGCCAGATGCGTGAAGTTAATCCTGGGTGCTCTTTGTAGTTGCTCTCAAGTAGTTGTACACATAGGGACATTGCAGTCAGACCAAGTCTCAGTCTCCTCTTTAGGTTTTAGTGAGCCACCGTTCGCTGCTGTAACTCCTTACCCTTTGGATAATTTGCTTATAAATCTGCGGGCATTTGCAAGACAGAAAGCCAGACACTGGTGTTTAGGTAACATCTGTCCATTCTACTACATGGACCGTGGAGCAGAATTCATTTACCTTGCTGATGCTCTCTCAAGTACAATTTTAATGAATCGTATTTAAAGTATACTTACATTTTGAGGCCTTAGGTTGTACACAAAAAACCCGATGATGTTTAATGGATCTGGTCGAGCTGTTTAGAATGCATCATTTTTGAAGGATAGAGTTAATGCAGCTTTTGTCTGAAGCTGAAGTAGTGCAATATCCATGTTAATAGGCTGAGAATTTTCATCACAGTTTTACTTTTTTCTTGCAGCTGTTGGTTGTAGGTCAGTGACATAAATTTTATTTAAGGCTTCATCCTGCAAAACTTTTTTATGGATGGTAGAGATGATTGTCAGTGGTAGTGGGCACAGCAGCAAGTGCAACCTTTCATGCTAAGGACTTGCAGGGTCCAGCTGTGCTCTATTTGCAGGAGTAAGCAGTGCCTCAGTTAAAAGATAACGGGGGATCTTGCTCTTGCACTTAAGGGAAATACCTAATATCATGTACAGCATGTCCCTCATGAATGCTGTGGGAGTGAAGGCACTCAGCACCTTCTGGGATTTGGCCCAGAATAATTGTTTGCAAATGGGCCCGCGATATGTGATTTTATTTTTAAAGCAGCTGGACTCCTTACTCAGAAGGCAAGGCTGACATTGGTATGAAAAAAAATCAGGGATTTTGTGTGCACTCAGCAGAGAGCCTGAACAATTGCCCTTTGATTTATAATGAAAACTCAGCACACAAGTGATCTGGACACTGCCAATTTGAGATGGATTTGCATGTTTACTTTCAAGCTGTACCTGAGAAGCTGGTGAGAAAAGGTCTTTTTAAAAATCCCCACTGCACCTTTGACAGGACTGCTCTGTAGAATGTTCTGGGACCTCCTCATTACATTTCAGTATGTTGCTCTGAGCTCACACACAAAGGTGAAGGTGTTTCAGGAATAAACCAGACCTTTGGTAAGGTGCTGTGGAGATGTAGAGCTAGCAATTCCTTCTGTTCTCATTTGAAACATCATCCTGAGAGAGACTGAGCTTCCTTGCTCTCCACAGATTCAGTAAATCAAGTGCTGAGACACTGGCTTATGTGCCATTTTCTTCACAGTTAAATTCCTCTGGATTTCAGTGCTGCCAGCCTCACAATAGCCCCTGAAGCAACTCAGAAAGGCTTTCCCGTTTGGCCCCTTGCGGAGCTGAGCCCCCTGCAAGAACTGCACATACGTATCTAGCCATGCGAGTCACAGAAACGATGCACCTCGTCTGGGATGGAGCCCATAATATTCTCCTAGCATTCACCTTTAGTAACATTGTCATTAACAAACTCCATAAAGCAAAATGACTGTTGAGACAGCAAATAAAATCCAATTGATTGTGTTCCATAATACCTTCCAAGTAAACCAACAACTCCTTCCCGTACACTTTCTTCCCCCCTCCCCTCCGTGATGCGTTTCTGAATATTTCTAGAGCCTTTTCACACTCCTTTGGCAGCTGATCCTATCCCACCTTATCCGTCATCATTGCTGCCTTGAGAGCTGATTCATTTATCTCATTGCTTTAGCGCTGTCACCTAGAGCTTTGGATACATGGACCCAATTTCTTGGATTTGGTCTTTCATGTGGCCTCTTCCCTGCTGGCATCCACTCAATCATCCCCTCTGCCAGCTGATCTTCTCAGCTCCTCATATGTCATACACTTCTCAACCACCTGGTGATTGCACACAGTATCTACTTTTAGATCTTTCTGTCCCCCTGCATTCCTTGGTTACTATCATATAATGCGGGATTCATGTTTTTGTGTCTTTGCATCATTGCAACACGACTTTTTCTTAATTACAGACAGAGCACAGCAACACAGACAAATGATGGGTTTCTGTCCTTTCTTCTTTATGTTCAGGATACTTTTTCCCCCTCTAGAAAATAATTTTTGATGCCTGTGAAATTCAGTTTTATTCGACACATTCTTTTTCTTCTTATTTCTGTCTTGCTGTCTTGGCCCTAAATAAGTTACTTACACTTAAAAATAATGTATGTACTCTCTTCCCCTCCATCTCCACCAGGTCTCCCCTGGTGGCATAAACTAGGAAGTTATCTTGTAATCACACTTGTTTTTCACAGGCTACAAGCTCTGACTTTGTTAGATGAGACACCGCCATTCGAAGTTCCTTTCTTTTCATCTGCTCGCCTTTTTGCCAGCCCCAACACAATTAATATTCTTTGCTGCAGGTAGCGTCTTCTGCATATTCCAGCACCTTTTGCTCTCTGAACATAATTCTTACATAACTCTTGATATGATAAGTCATACTGGCCAGAGTTAACCTTATTACTAGAGATGTACCGAGCAATCTTGCAGTCATGAGATACCAGGGATATTTCAGTAATGGGAAATCTGCTTCCCATACAAGATTGATTTTACTTATGACCTTTAGCTGGAATGATACCTGTAAATTCTTATCTGCATTAATTTCTTGTTTTCTCTTGTCATATGCTGTCACTGTATGTGTATCTTGCAGATATGAAGTATTAAGAACTGGCCTGTAACTTGCTCTTTGTGAGGACTTGAAGTTATTGAAATACATTCAGCTTTATTGGTCTAAAGGATCTGGACTCCTGCACTGCCCTTAGGACATATCGGTTAAGAAAGATACAAATCCTAATACTGAGTTTTCTGCTACTTGCAGACTGAGGATCATTTCAGTGCATCTGCTTAATGCTTTCTTAATGTGAGTTAGTAAGTGATACATGGCCACAGTACTCAGTTTGCTAAGATCAGGGTTTGAAGAAATGAGATTAAATTTTGAGATAGAAAATAGGGTTTAATTTTCTAACATCATCTTTTTTTTCCAACATGCTTTTTGTGGCATTCCAGTCACACAGAGTATTTGGGATTCTTTTTTCCTTCCAACATAGTTTGTTGTCATTGCTGATAAGTTTGAGTTCATCAAACTGTAAAAATGAGTCGTGAATTAAGGTTGAATATTCCCTTTAAAGATGGATTACTGCTCACACAGTAAGGTATGCTTATTAGAGAAATCAGTGTGGAGGTCCTGTGGCCATTGTTATGCAAGAGGACAGTCCCCTTTGACCTTAAAATATGTGTGTGTGTATAGATGAGAGGACCCTTACTGTGTCTTACAGAATCTCTTCACCATTAGTTAATTTTGGAGACCTTGTGTGGAAATCAGCTTCCTAGTGCTTCTTTCTCTTTGCTGTGGACAATATTTGTATGATACTTCCTTAAACAAATTAAATAATTTAAACTTGTACTCCTTTATAGACTGTACACATCTGAGTGTCTTATTGTCTATAAATAAGAGATGAAATGCATTAGAGATCATTTAATGAAACAGACGTCTCTTTTCCTTATTGCTGAAATGATTGCAAAGGAATCTTCCCATTAGGTAGGATGAAAACTTCCATTGATGAAGAAATTGGTCCCTCCAATCCTTAAAACTCTCTTTATACTGTTTATACTGTTCACAAGACCCATTAAGTATTTTCTTACTTCTCAACTTCAAGGTGCTCTTGAATATTCTGAATTTAGTTCTGGTATTAGGAACAAATTAGGTCAAAGGAACTATATGAATGAAATGTCACGGATCACTCTCTAGTGAGAACAGCACTTCTGGAAGGAAGGAATAGCTTCCCAGTTCAAATGGCATGATACTGAATTCAAACTGCCAGCCGTGTTAGTCAAATTGTGTTGTGCACGTGGTTCCTAACACAAGTTAAAGAGAAATCTTCACAGGTAAGACAACCTCTGCCATGACCGTGTTTGGTTTTCCTCGCAGTATCTCTAGCCAAGTTACAGAAATACTCCTGTGTATTGCGGAGGAGGACCGAAATCTTCTTTAAATCAAGATGAGTAAGTAGTACACTGCTTAGAAGAAGACCAGAGCTGTGAAGCGTGATGGGACTTCACTTTTTGGAACTAGTCTCCTTTTCCAGTGCAGAAAGGGTCAGGCACCGTTCTTTATAATGCATCTGATGGCTTTCTCTTGCATCATGGAGAGAAGTGCTCACAAAGAACACCTAAGTAATAGTATGGGCATGCTGTAGTAAAAAAATTTTGTCACTACCTGAGACTGGTAAAAGAAATTCGGAAAGGAATGGAGAATCATCCTCAACATTGTATCAATACCAGGTGCTATTCCTGTCTTTGAACTTCTGGTCAGTTCTAGTTGCCCTGTTTTGAAAAAGATGTAGCAAAAATATCAGAGATCTCCAAAAAAGCAATAAATATTGTTGGAAGTTTGAAAAGCTTCTATATTTCAGGAGCCAAAATGTGGTTTCTGTGCTTAGTTCAACAAGAAGGCCGATGTTATTTGTTGTGTGAAATGTATACACTAGACAAAAATGGTTGGTTTTACTTTCGTCCCAGTACCCAAAGAAGGGAACCATTGCATGGATGTAACACTATGAAAAACAAAAAGCATTTTGAAAATATATTAGGTTATGGAGTTCCCTGTCCAGTGAGGCAGAAATGGAGAAAAATGAAAGATTAGGCCGTGCTATGAAGAATAAGAACATCTGCAGATGCATTAGGTAAGAAAGAAATATATAAGCCCTCTTCCTTCAGAATAAAATCACCTGGTAGTAGGAATTTCCCCAATGGGTGTCTTATTGCATAACTGTCCGTTATAGGGATTTTATATCTAGTACTAGATGGACCATTGGTCTGATTTAGTATTGAAACTCCTCTCTTTCTTCCATCATTTTCTCTTAGGGATACTTCCCATCAAAGTCTGCGATGTCATTTGAGTTAATTCATTAATTTTCATTGGCTTCTTCACTGTCTTAAGCTGGGTGCACTGACAAATCAATTAAGGTGTCTTGCAAGAGTCGAACCTCATTCGGGATCCCCTCTGAAATCGGCTCATAAGCTGATCCACCTCCAAATGGCAGCTACCTGATCGTCTGTGTTGAGGCGTCAAAGTTGGCCACGTAGGAGACCAGTGGCTTTGATCACTTGTGTTGGTGACCGCAGAAGTTCAACCATATTCTCCACCTGATTCAGTTTGGTTTTAATTGTGTTCTGCTTCTGTGTATTTCTCCTGTACTCTGCAAAGAATTTAGCTCCTACATTTCTGTTTATCCTTTAATAAGGTCAATAGGAGAGTTTTCATTATCTCTTTCATTGTCTTATGTGCTTCATTTCTTTCTCCTAATTTCACCAGCTCTATGAAATCCATTTTTCTACTGACTGGTTTTTAACAGATCACAGAGTGAATATCACACAGATTTTGTCCAGGGAAGCCTAATTTGGGCCCAGTACGAACTTTCCAAATGACACCAAAATATATCACTTTGCCCTTATGTATTTTGTTGTTGTTTTTTTTTTTTTTTTTAAATTGTGCACTATATGCAGCTGATACATGGACTCAGTATGGGGCAATACAGCAAAACGACAATGAAGATCAGTGATTGTCCTCTTATTTAGTGACAAAATTCCCATCACATTTTTTCCTAAATTTGCCCAATACATTTTTATAATTTCATGTTAACAAAATCGTTAGCAGGGAAAGTAAAAGTAGGAGCTGAAGGAGGTAGAGACTGGGATGTGGAACTGGAATAACGGGGCTTATTATGGCTAAAGGGAATATGAGAACATCATTACCTAAACCCAGCTCTTTGCATGCCAAAGGAGGAAGGGTGATTGCCGTGATTTTTTTTTTTTTTTTTAGCATTTCTAAATGCCTGTCTTCTACCCCGCACAGTGTGGTACTGTGCAAGCAGTGACAGGTCTTTTCTATGACATGTCTTTAAGCATCAGGAATTGCTTTCTCTATTCTTAGGCAGCCAGTCTTAGTTATTGCTTGTTTCTTACCATCTTTGTCTTGGGTCTAGTTTTCTTACCTCTTTGAAGTTTTAGGAATGGCAAGAGTGGCCGTGGCCACCAGTGCAAGCTTATGTCAACTCCAGGTCCTCCTTAGTCTCGTGAACTTTCTTCCAGGTCCTTGAGTGCCCTGTGATACAGACAGATCCAAGACTTTGAAGTAGTGGAAAGCATCTTCTTAAACTGCTCAGAACATGGTAAGGGATTCAGTTTTTTAATGTCTCTAATACATTCTCTCCTGCTGTCGATGGTGACTAGTCCTGTGCATCCTTTCATCAGACAGCCTGCATGTGATGTCATGAGAACATGCTGATTCCAAGCGTTGACCTCCAAAGCATAAATCTTATTGCTGTCACAGCAGAACCGTGAGTAAGGAGCTGAAGGGTAAGGCTCAGGTCACGTAGGCAGGTCACGTAGCCACAGGCTATGAAGAAAGGTCTCACCCCTAGATATTATTTGCTTACCCAGCTACAGTGAAGCTATAGAAAACACAGGTGCAGGCAGTTGCATAGTAAGTCAAAACTCCCATGTCAAAATGTGATAATTATGCCTTAAGAGGTTATCTCTCATTGGCTGGGAAAGAGACAGTCACAAAAAGTACCATCAGAAGGTAATTTGGGAAAGCATGGAGGACTGCAGTAGTCCTGGGGCTTCTGTGGTCTTCTCAGCCAGGAGAGCAGCTTTTACCTGCAACCCAGTCTGCCCCCTGACTCATCCCATTAGTTGGAACACAAATCCTGTCTTGGGTTGAATCGTTCTGTGTGTTAAGTCAGGACAAAAGTATCATCCATATCATAACCTAATGCAACAGTGTAGTGAAAACAAGGCTTTAGCTTTTCTTAGGCTGTTTTGGGTCTGTAAAGGAAACTGAAACGCTGTGAGGAGTCCAGCATATCCAAGAAAATTGTTAGTACAGACACCTTGAGTTTCAAGGTCAGATCTACAGGCAGCCCGAGACCTGCTAATATTCCTTGGTGTTAAGATGGCAATATGTGCAGTATTACCTCCTGCACAGTACGTCCTCTTCTCTTTCTTTTCCTGTTTTTCTTGGAGTCTCTAGCTTGAGCACTTGCAGTCCCTCAGCCTTAAGCTAGCTTTCATAATCTTGGCTTCCCAGAGAACCTGGCTGCATGTTTTCAATGCCATTTTATCATCTTTTTTACTAGCCAGTATTTGAGTGGAAGAGAGGAAAAAAACAATAGGCAAATAATTACTCTGAGCTACTTTTTTATCTCTCTGAATGTTTTAGGCTTTCTTCACTTTGCTTTTGCTTAATCACTCGCGCCAGCTTCATTTGGAGTCTGCAAGATGATGGTCAGATCCAATTTAACATCGCTGGAAGACTCTTTGTTTTGTACAGTGATGCTAGGAATTCCTCCTTACTATGACACCACCAGTTAGAGCCTTCATTTAGCAAAATGTGGAGGAGCTTGTAGAGTTTTTTCTACCATCAAATGTGTCATTCACAAAGGTGCAGGACTGTGGCTGCCCAGGTGCTGCAGGCTCCATCACCCCAGTACTGCGATTAGTAGTTTGCTGCTCTTGCAGCAAATCTGTGGCTCTGGGCTTTGTTCTATTTTTACACTCATCCTATATGCATCTGTTCTCACTTTATTCTACATCCTGTTGCCGTCCTCCTGCTCATCTGTCTTTACCATCTTTAGACGTCTTCCACTATCAGGTTAACACCACTGTAAATTCAGTGCCATCAAAGGAATTACTTCTGAGCTATGTCAGTAAGTAAAGACTTTAGGCCTTTGTTTTTTCACTCACCTTTCTTTTCTTGCCATATGCAATTGGACCTTCTCTCAAGTGCGGACATACAGTGGTCATCAAAATTCTTTGCCATCGAATGTCACTGTAAAGTCATTAATGTCCTTATCACTCTCTTCCTGGGCATTCTTTAACCCAGTGTCAGTGCCGTACATGTTGGAGAAGATCTGAGGAGGAGCATGTCTGTGATCTGCCCCTCCAGCTGATGTACACACTGACAGCATGCTGTGGAGCTGACCTGCCCAAAAGGAAGAAGATATTTTGTTTGAGGCAGTGCAGTGATATACAAAAGTAATACAGTGTGTTCTGGGCTCTGTCGGCACGTGCTGTGTTCCATATTGGTGGATTTTTGGATGGTGCAATACTGCCAGCTCTACAGCACAGGTTAGTGCTCGGCAATAGTGCAAAAATTTTAGGGGCCTCGGCTTATTTTCAGAGAGATGGGGGTTGTTAGGGGCCCAGGTCTCATGGAAAACCAAGAGTATTTTGGTTCACAGCGTTTAAATAATTTCTGAAATGGAATTTAAGGGGCACTTTCAAAACTCCAGTGTGCCTTCCTAAGTCACAGACACTTGAAATTTCAAGCTTAGGTTTGTGTTACCAGAATATTTATACTCCATTAACTAAAATCACTTGATCTTGTGTGCGACTCCAGGATTGCATAGAATTAATGTACACACATACTTGCATAAGGATTACATAAGAAAAGTGACATTTCAGTTGTTTTGAGGACCAGACTCGGAGCTGCCAAACCTGCAAAGTCTCTGTTTGTGGAGTGCTCTTTTGTAAGCGTTGGCTTCCACCCGCGAGTAAGTGTTAGTTAGTCCCGACTTTGGCCCTCAGACGGCTGAAGAAAATGGTATTGCTGCCGTGAAATCCAGCGGGGCAGGGTCAGCCTCAGTCCTTTCTGTCATTCTTGTTTTAGCCTGTGTTGGCTTGGTGTAAAACAATAAAAATGTTCTACTTATATAAATGCTTGATAAATCAGTGGCTCTTAAAGTGATATTTCCTTGTTCCTGCTATGAGTTTACGATGTAGTCTCATGAAAAAAAAGAAACAGAATATAAAATGTGAAAACTCTGTCTGAAGAAGGTCCAATCTGTCATCACAGGATACACGAAAAATTTCCTTAACTCTTGCCACAATCACAAAATCCACTATCTAAAATTCTGACATTTTCTCTCTGACGGAAAACAAAGGAGAGCAATATGCACAAGAAGGCAGTAGGAAGCCTGAAGCTATTAGCATGTCATTGTCAAAGGCAGAAATAAAAACCACAAAAGTTAAAGGATTCTGGAATATAGCAGGAATCTCCAGACATGAGTCAGACACTAAAAATGCCCAAACTCATTTAAAAAGCTCTTTGTCACCGTCCAAAAAAACAACATTTTCAGTGTTTTTCCTTTTACTTTACATCCCGCTATTGCAAGTACATGGCTAATTATGATCTGAATGATATCTATTATTCCTGTGTCCTTCTAGATCAAGCCGGATGTGTTCCAAATATGGCCACAAACATATTACGGTGACCACTAAAATCAAAAGAATAAGATAATTCTGTTTTAAGGGTTAATGGTATTCACTCCCACTCAGTTTGACTCATGGGACAAAAGCTCCAGTGTGCCTATTCTAGGCAGCTGTGCTGAACAGTAAAGATTTGGAGTCCTTTGTAGGCTGGAGAAAAAGAAAGCCTTTGTAAACTTTTTATTTAGTATATTCTACCAAACACCCATGCGTAACAGTTAAAACATTTGGAGTTGCAACAGGCTAAGGAAAGTTTGCACAGATAAACAGAGTTATTCTAAATTTTGTGCCTACTAAGGTCTGAATCACAAAGTCTCATTGCATTTCATTTAAAATGTATGTGCAAGAAATCGGGGCCATTGTGTTCTCTGGCCTTTGTTTGATCATGTTAAAAATGTTAATACAAAGTAGCAAAATTACCTACGGTTTGAATCACACATGTTTACAGTAATCTGTGCGTGATCATGCTTTAGAAGAGCATTGTTTTTCTGCTGGTACAATTCTCTTTACTTAGAACGTCCTGAGTTGGGAGGCACCCACAAGGGTTTATGCTGATGAAGAGTCAGGCTCCAACCCACTAAAAAGCAAATACCATCTAGGCGTATTCTCTCTTTATCTAGATATATCCCTTCGAAACAAAATTAGGTTTTGCAATATTCTCTCGGCCTTTGCATGCCTGGCTGGCGAGGCACTGAAGGACTTAACTACCGAGGCAGCCCAGCAGAACCTCAAGGACTCTGGCTCGACGGGTTCCTCCTCAGGGCTAAGCCATATTAGTACGGAGGTTTATAAACCCTCCTGGATTGATTCAGGCTTTGCTTCCTCCACCAGAGTCTGAAGTATCTAGAGCGAGGACCGCGCTGTAAGGCAAATAAAAATGAAGATGGCTCTTTTTATCACCCAGACAACAGTCATAAAAGAATGGGGCAGACAGAAAGAGTTGGGGGGCACCGGCAAAGGGCATTTCGGCACATTTGACCTTTCCCTCCTTCGGGGATCTTGCAGGATGTCTCTGCTCCCAAGATCCGAGGCCGGCTGAGGTGACTCTGAGACCGTGTCAGGTGTTAAGTCAGTCTCTTCATTTCTCTGTGTAGTCACTTAGTATTTCACAGCCCATTTTATGAGGTGTACTATTACTTCTATTGCCAAATGTTTCCTTTTCCAGCAGCTGTCTGCTGCGTTCTGTACTGATTGGTGGCTTTTTCTGTCCCAAGGCAGCCTGTGTTTCACTGGGATCCTCTGTTTATTTGCCAGTTTTTGAAGTGACCTGTGGAGTAAGGATGTCACAGAAGTGGTTTCCCCAGGAATGAAAAGCAGTGAGGGAATTACCTGTGTACTGGGCTGATGACCAAATCCTGAGGATCTTACTCTATTTTCAGCCGATAAAGCTGCAGTTAACTTAAACAGGAGTTTATTTCATTAGGACTGCCAAAATTTCGTTCAGAATTCATGATTCAGGCCATAACTGAAGTAGGTGCTTAAGCATACTCAGGAATAATGTAGATATTGTACTTTAATTTAAATATGTGCTTGACATAAGGTACATCCCCTAATACCACAACTTGTTGGTTTTAGTGTTGGTGCCTTGCATTTCTCAAGTGCATCAGAAATGAAATGTTGATACAGCACTTAAATCTGAGGTTTTGAAGTAAAGCTTTATTTTTAACTAGGTGCCAAAATATTTGCTTAGTTTCGAAGCGAAAAAAACCCCTAGTATTTTCTCTAGGCATTGAATAATCCCTATGTTATTAAAGATTTTCCTGCTTTCACTGATGCATAGATCTTGCCTCTTCCAGATATTTCAGTCAATATATGTCATTCTTCACTGTGTTTATTAAAAGCACAAGAGATGAAGGCACTTACTTAAAAAACATGTTAAAAGTATATGTAATGTTATCCTAGTTGCAATTATCTCAGGAGGGTTGTGCTTCCTTTTCAAACTGATTTTGATGTACAGATTTGCCAAACTATTTGAAAGCTGCAGACACTTCAGCATTCATGACACTATTATTCACTACCATAAATCTAGATCAGATATGTGCTGTCTGAATTGATAGCGGGTATTCTGTCTGAGAAAAATGTGTTCCCCTTTAACTTTTAGCAGTGACATTGCTTATGTTACATCACTTTTCATGTTACTATGCATCATATTGGTCAAAGATGTCATTATTTATAGCACAGAGATTGTGTCACTATAATTAAGGTTGTGTTAGGGTTTATATTACCTTATAAAAGCTCTATTTTCAGGAGCTTGTAACTCCATTACCAAATTCATTTTGGCTGTGAAGCTTTCAGTTGGGGACTATAAGAAATAAAACCCACTCTTGCAGTCTTAGTGGGTAATGGCCGCTTGTCTTCCAGTTTGGCCTCTGCTAGTGGGACTTTCAGACACCGCCACATTTTGGGTGGTTTTGCTCTAATCTAACGTGGATTGAGAGGTAAGCATGTTCTTGCTTTGTTATATTTTTTAACTGACAGACAACAGGAACAAAGTATGGGTCCACTTCATGAATCTGGGCAATGCCCGTTCTTACCTTTGGTACCTCCTGAAGTTGCTCAGTGCCAGCAAGTTTCTGAGCTGATCTCCATCGCCGGGGCCGTGTGTGAGTGTGGAGACCCAACCACAGAGGGCAGGTTGCAGTGACACAGCCATGGGCTACAGCCACTTTGTGTCAGGGTCAGGTTCTGTCACCTCCCAGGTCCTCTGAGTGCTGCTGCAGAAATACGGGTGAAAGAGAGGGTGCTGCCCTTCCTAAGTACCAAGCATCATAACCAGGCCAAATCTAGATTTGGTTCAAGTGGATACAGCTCTTCTACGACAAATTAATTTCTTTGCTTTTTGTAATTTGAATCTCTTATTGTAGGGCTAAAAAAAGTTATTTCTAAAAAACAAACCAGAAACATTAAGTCTGTGGACAGACTCTCAGCTCGTGCAAGTTAATGCAACTTCCCTGAACTACACAGAACTACTCAAATGTACACCAAGGAAAGCTGTGGATCCACTGTTTGGTCTCTTTTCTTCTTTTTTTCTTGTTCATTTGTTTGTAGTAAGGATGTAGCTACAGTTTATTTACAGCAACCCACAAATCTGGAGCGATTCATCACAAAATGGACATACCTAAAGTCATAAATGTGTTGACTAAAAAGCTCAGGTATTTTCTTCATAGACTAAGTGTAGAGCCAATGTTTGAGTAATCTCTTTTATTGAACTGACTGTACACTATTGACAAACCAGCTTTCTGGGTATAGGAATCCGTTCTTTAGAGTCAACCCCTTCCTGACCTGCAGGGGAGTTTTGTATATCCCTGAAGCACGACTGTCAATATTGCTGCATTAGTCCAATAAAAGGGATTACTTGAAACTTGACTCTAAATTTTGTCTCACTAGTAAAGGCAAGTAATTAAAAATATTGAGTTGTGTAACAAGACACACTGTGTATCGTGGTGCACTAATAACCAAGTCCTTCCAAAATGATTTGCTGTATTGCTTCCAATGTACACAGTGGATAAGTAGGAAATTTCAAAAAAAACCCCCATCAAACAGCCCATTTCTGATTTCTATGTGAGATTAGCCAAGCTGAATATGCAGATAAGCAAAAAGAGCAAAGAATAAACATCCCTTCTCCTTTTTCAGCAAGGCTTTCAGGCAAAATTCTGGCTCACATGCTCATGCCATGTAGTGGATTGCTACCCTGTTTCCCCGAAAATAAGACAGGGTCTTATATTAACTTTTGCTCCAAAAGGTGCTTACTTTTTTACACGTATGGCTGCCTGGGCACTATTTAAATTGACTTTTAAAATGAACTGTAACTAGGGCTTATTTCTAGAGTAGGGCTTATATTTTGAGCATCCTCAAATATCCTGAAAAATCATGCTAGGGCTTATTTTTGGGGTAGGACTTATTTTTGGGGACACAGGGTATCTGAGCGTTCCTTTTGAAAATGTCAAAACTACTCACGTAGGGAGGAGGCTACTCAATAGAAGTAAAGGTATAAGAGCACATGGCCCCTAAATGTTATGGACTTGATTAGGACTCGGTTGTAAACAAGACAGTACTAAACATAGAAACTACTATTGTGCTATGAGCCCTCCAGCACAGAGCCTGTTCTTGTGTCTGTAGTACCCCAGACTGCTGTATCCGGAGCCAAAAGACCTTCACACTGCCCTTGTTTCTTATGGGCACTTGTGAAACTGTGAAAAATCCACTCTGCTTTTCAACAGAGAATTTTTAGCTTGAACCGTTTACTTCATAGTCCATTACAGCAGGCCCACAGCTGCCCAGTGCAGACTGGGTTGTACGCTCTGTGTTCCACCCAAGCCCAAGCCTGGACTTCCAGAGGAATTTAGAGGAATTTTTGCTTCGCATTAGCCCCAAATCCCTCCCCAGTGCTGGCAGCTAATGTCCCGTCGGTGCAGCAGTATTTCCACCATCCTTCTGGAAAGACGTGCCTTTCCCCCCCGGTGTCCCTCCTTGTGTTCTTATGCAGAGGGTTGTTACCATCACAGAATCCCCAGATGCACCAGTTTGGTTTGACCTGATGAGAGGATGGGAGGACTCAGCCACTGTTACACGCTCTGAGGGTCTCGTGCACAGCGCCGGGGCATTGCTGAGGACCTGGCCCCACCTGAGCATGCAAACTCCTCAGATTCCCCAGGAATCCTCTCGTGGATCTTTGTTGAAAACCGCATGTTGGAACTCCCTGAAACCAGAACTCGCAAACTAAAAGTTGCCAAATTTGCGGAAGGCTAGATTTTATTACTTTACCGCTTAGGCCATTTTCTTCCAAACTACCAAAGAAAAAGCCAGCCTTGTTTCTGCCGTTCTTGCTCACAGTGGAGTGCTACATCTCGTTCAAATGGAGTCTCTGACTGCCAATTTTTGGCACCCGGTTCGTTACTATTGGCAGTGGTGTGGGAAAGGGAGAGCAATAGTGGTTAAGTGCTCCACTGCAGTGGGTTCGTGAGTAAAGTAGAACAAAATGTTTAGATTCGCCCTCTTGTTTTATTACATACGACTTAATCTGTTTTCTTCCCGCTTCCCCATTTCTCCTAGAAGGCGAGGGAAGCGCACGATTTTTTTTTACTGGCTTTATTTACTTGGGTGCTTCAGGATACTAAGTTATGACAAATTCTCTGCAGTAGCTTTTGGCTTCCTCCTTCTTTGAGCTCTTTAGACCTTTGAACTGCTGCCATTCCAGCTGCCTCTGAGCCTGTCACGTGCCCGTTGAATTGAGCTTTTGAGTATGTCCCTGCAATGCTCTCATTCCTAACTGTTGTACTTCTAACAGTATCATTGTTTTGAATGAAATAGCACTTTTGTGCCAAAAATTGAGGTTATTTCTCCACAGTACATTCTGGGCAGGCAAGCATTCAGTCTGCCTGCTCTCCAAGCCAATCGAGAGCCCTGCAACCGCATTAACACAGTATTACGCCTAACTAAATAAACTGGATTTGCATTTGGCCGAAGTTGTCTCGAAGCACTTGACTGATTCACGGCGTAGTCAGAGGCAGCTTGTCTCTTTCGAGAATGTGCAGGCTGGATAGATTTTAACCAGTGGGATATAATTTAGTGGTGATTTATTATTATTACTATTATTATTATTATTATTATTATATAATACTTCTATCCCATTAGTGACTGTGATGGAATAAGCATTTCACTGGGGTAGACACTGCGCATTCACATCAGTCAGGGAACCACAATGTTAACAGATCTTAATCTTGCAGACATTTACACGTATTTTCAACTTTCTACAAAAAAGCCATCGACTGACTGTGGATCTTAATCAAATGTGTGACTGTTTTGTAGACAGGGACATTTAGAGCTCATCAAGCTTGGTCTTTGTTTCCAACATACATATATAATAGGCAGTAAGCTAGAATCTGAATTAATGCAATAGTAGCATTACCTAGAGCCAAAAAGCACTCATAAAAGATCATTTGGTTGCAAAAGCCTATTCACAAATTTTCTTACAGTTTAGATAGGGCCTCTAATCATGATAACTAGAGCAAATATCCTGGGGAAAAAAAAGGAAAAATGTGTCTTGAGTGCAGTGAGTTAAATAGAGAGAGACAGTGCTGCAGCCGGCTATCAGGACAACAAATTTCAGAGACAGAGCTGGGGGAAACAATTACTATCTGATATTTTCTACAAATGCCACTTCAGAGACGAATACAATGCGCTAATACATTTCACTTTTTTATTCTCTTTGAAGTAGGAACGTTCAATTAAAACTGAAGCAACAGAACACTTAGCACTCAAGCTGGAGAACACATGATGAGTATTAAAATAATGTTGAGGAACAGACAACAGAGAATAGAAGAGGCTTTGTATTATGTTAGACTTTGTTTTCAAGCAAAACGAAACATCAAAATATTAGAACACAAGCACAAAAAAACTCATTGTCGGTAAAACTAATTAGTGTTCTGCTGCTTAATGCAAAAGCCTACATGATGTCTTGACCTTTTTTACACATGGTGTCTAAGGTTGTGCAATAAAACAGAGGGAAGCACAGAATGCCTCCAGTTCGCCTCCAAGGTTTTCTTCCTCACGGAGTTCCATTGATCACAACAATACAGGCTATGTGTAGAGCCCTTTTTTAAAGCCCTACTATTTCTTAGAGCCTGAGCCAGTGAATTAAAGCCGTCATGCTGGCTAGGAGTTTTCATGAGAGTGATTGCCACTCTGTGTGCATGTAATCTTGCATTTTCAACAGTATACACATAACAAAGATTGAAAGATCTTAGAGAAGTAACTGCTCATGAGATGTTCCCACAAACCCTTCCTTTCTTGAGTTTTTATCCAACTGGTCAGTAGAGAGCCCTCTGTGAAACCCATTGCCAAATCCGCTTCATATTGGCCAGATCTTGCAGAAATACTCAGCTCAGTAATACTTTGCTACAGGCTAATACGGTATCTTAGATAGTAAAAGGAGCTAAAAAACCTGTCAGAATTTGGGAAACACAGTTTACTGCATTCTTCTTTTAAAACAAAACTTCAAGTCAGTCAGACGTCACTCTGAAAGCAAAACAAAGACCCTGGGCCTCTTGCTGGTGGCACAGAATCCTTAACTTCCATTCAGTCACTATTGGATATGCAGATCTCTGAACTCTGGATATTTCCATTAAAAGCATGTAGACAGATTTAAGCAAGCTTGGCTTAAAATTTTCATTAATATTTGGTGTTGACCCAAATGGGCCTCTGTTGAAATCGCTGGCAAAATTCCCAACGAAGCACAAAACGACTATTACTCCGCTACCATCTACAAAAAATGCTACTCTTACTGTATGAAATGCAAAACAAGTGAATGTGAATCAACTGAAAGTAATGCCTAAAAGTGATTTTGAAAGAAAGGAAAGAAAGAAGGCAAAGAAAATATGAAAATTACTTATTTCTACACATAAGCTTGAAGAGAGATGAGAAACCTTTTATAGAACCCAGAATGTGTTTCTTGTACTAATACAAAATTTGTTCCAAGGTTTTTACTGGCACCAGAAATCAGAAATATTCTACAGAGACCAACTTTTCAAAATGGAGCTAGCAAATGGCCCATTTATTTGAGTAAGACACCTTAGAAAAACTGTCAGAAGGACTGTAAGTCAGTCTGAGAAAGGTGTATGAATTTCTACTGCAACACCCCAGCTAAGCTTTTCTGAAGGTGTGTCCCTGTGCCTGGTAGAAAGATGAGGTAGAAAGGAGATTGTTGTGTAAATTACAGAAAGATGCAAAAGGACATGTTCTGGTCACAGTCCAAGGGAGGTTTTGCATTTCATCGTTCGTGCTTACCTGCCAGGTGTTACTGGAATCAGGCTGGCGGTTCGGACCATTTCTCATGGGAACGTGAAATTCTGTGTCAGGATCCTGTCATCAAGAAAAGGAAAAAGCAGTTCTCAGTGTTTGGTATTACCAGTGCTCACCGTCGTGCTCACCGTGAATGCAAACTGGATTGTGAACAAAGTGCACGGCAGATTTCCTAAGATACGAGTCGACAGCCGTTGTGATGCTTCATTATACAAACTCCTTGAATCCAGCTTTGAAACATAAACACTTCACTCAGGCGTCCAAATCCTTTAGCAAGGTGCTCTGGTTGCTGTTACACTATTGAGAGCTGCAGGATGAAATATCCGAGGGGATACTACAGTATCGGAAAAGGCTCGTAGAGCTGTTAAAATTGAGGGGCAGTTGTGGGAGTTACAAAACATGCAAAGTCCCCGAATGCCTCCTTACACAGACATATACTTCCCAAATTCCCGAGAATCTGTCTACCATAGTTTGGAGCACAAAATAGAATTCCATTAAGGTATTAAATGAACTCACTGGGAAATGCAAGACATTGATACAGACAGAACACAAAGTGGGAGGTGGAGAAGTGGTTTTGTGTGACTGCCCACAAAAAATGCGGCTGTCCAATTACCAGGGTTAGACTTACTAATTCTAGCCTGAGATAAAATGCTCGTTCTCCTCACCCATTTGCTATTGCTGCTACTAACCCCTTCCATTTAGGATTTCCTCGCATGTCAGGATCTGACTGTATAGAGGTGGGGTTCAGATGTCAAACTGAAGCATCCAGATCTGAGCAGAGGGCTGGAGCTGTTGTTTTATTGACTGACAAACACAACCACAGGCTTTTCCTTTCTCAGAATTAACCTCCCAGGTCAGAGAGTCTGCAGCTGAGCTCCACAGAAGATAATATTTTCAATTTTGTGATGCGGTGGGTTGAAATTAAACATTTGCTAATTACAAAGGTACTACAAGCCATGCCAAAACCCTTTTTTGTTGTCTGGAGAGTTATAACAATCCTTTTCTGGCAGTTAGTTTTAAGATCATTAAATGATCCTCATTTGCAATATATTTGCAGAAGATTACAGCCCATCTAAATTGACCCTGAAGGAAGACTTATTTCATTAATGGGCTGTCCTGTGCTAATGCATAAAGCTAGAAAAATATATCTATTAAATTCTTAATGTGTAAATGATGTTTCTGGCTTTCTTCTTAATTACAAAGCAAAATGAGCCTGAAGTGCACTCCGTCTAGGAAAAAATGATCAATTTAATCCATCTTCCAAGAGAAAACTTTTTCAATGAGTTCCAAAATTCCGGCTATTCTCAGCTGAGACTGGAGCCTTACTGCTTTATTCAGAAACACAATAAAATGTGCCAACACAATTTATTTTTTCCCTAGATTCCAATGAACAGAGCTTTTTCACATCAGTTTAGTTTACTCTCTATCTCTTAAGTTTTTGAGGAAAAAGCTAATGCAAAATCTGGATGAGCAGTGCTTTAGAAATGAATAATGCCATGAGATTATGGGTTGATAGGGTACATGCAGAATATTAATACAGCCCATAGAAAGAGATTTACAGTACATACAGATTTGCAATGTACTCTCTGTACAGAACCACCTAACTATGCTCTGACTATCATCACAATATAATTCCCAGACAAAAAAACCACTCCACCTTATCAAGGTGAAAATAAGGGTGTAAATACATATCAATAATTTAGATGGGGAAAGGAAGGTAGTAGAAGAGTGCGGTTTGGAGAGCCGAGTGAATGTCAGGAAATTAATTCAAAGTTAGTGTTATAGGTACAACAACCAAACAATGCGAGCGTGGAGATGAGGGCAAGCGCTGCCGGCGGTCACGGGCACTTGGGGCACCCGGCTCTGCGTGGGAGATACGCTTTCAATGACAAGTATCCTCGCTAGCTGACATGTTTAATCTAAGAGATGTCTGGTTTGGCCACAGCCAGCTTGATGGCTGAGGACCTTTTAAATCCTGCGTACTTTGGCATTTCACTTTCAGCCGGTGACATTTTAAACTGTGTCCAGTTTACACAGCAGAGTAACTGTATCGTAATGAGGGGGTTCAAATGTCTGCAGATGCAAGTAAATGGTAGTAAAATTTTCCAGTGCATGTCCTGAAGGAAGTTGCTTCTGCTTTCTTTAGACTTTTAAGATAATTCCTGTAGTTAACGATTGTGCAATAAAGGAAAAGCTGATCCTGTGTAAGGAGATACCTACTGTGCCTGTCTATGGGTGCTCAGGAGCCAGGGAAAAATGAAAACCATCCTCCTAAAGCAGGGGTGTCAAACTCATTTAGTTGCTCATATGACTACTCCTACATTTATACAGTCCTAAAATTACATATGGCCCTTTGAAGGCAACTGCGAGGCTGATGCGGCCCCTGGTGAAATTGAGTTTGACACCCCTGTCCCACAGCATCGGTGCTTCCTGGGGAAGGCCCTGTTGGTGACTCCCTCTCATTGGTGTCAAGCTGCTCTGTCAAGAGGCTCTTCCCTGATTTTGGCTGCCCAGAGAGCCGATTCCTCTGATTGTAGGGGTTCAGCCGGTGGGAGTGAATGCCCCATATATTCACTGGTGTCAAAATACAGGCACCAGGAGGTCAGAGCACCCACTCAGTACAGATACTGTGGGGAGAAAAGAGGCCACCAGAGTAACTGGGCTCAGACTTAGACTGGGGACAGAGCATGGTCTGTCCTTCCCAGGAGATGGCTAGCTTTCTGCACCAGCTGATGGCTCCTCTTGTCCTACGCAGCAGATCTGTAGGAAGTGTTCCTTCGCCTTGGACACAACCTTTCCTTCCTCTCCATCTGTTCTTTCCCTTTGCAATAAGGTGTTTTCTCATCGTGTTTCTTTCTTCCAAGCTCCTTGTATCGGTCAAGTATTTCTTGTGACCACCACCAACATGGGCTGGAAGCAGCAACAATAATAGCAGCAGCCGTAATGCCAGATAACATCTTACTCTTCTCCTTTTATGCTTTTCCCACAGTTCTGTCACAGCAGAGCAGCTGCACCACTTGAACTCTGAAGTGACAAAGGAGTGTGTGTTTCATGCACTAAAATGTCTCAGGAGAATGTATTCAGCTCTGTTTCCTGTTAGCAAGTGAATGACCGTGGCTCAGACACGTGTTGGTATCTATGTTGGGTTGTAATTCAGTGCTCGCTGAACACACGCCGTGTTGTACGAGTGCCGCTGTGGATGAGCTGCACTTGTGCTGCCCTCTCCAAACTTCGGTTTCCCTGCTGGGCGATGCCTGGTGGAACTGCATCCTTGAGAATATCAGCGGTCTGTGGGTCATAGATCTGCCAGGCTTTAATCCTTTCCATAAAAGCAGATATTGGAGGAATTTCTTCCTTCAGTTGAGTATTTATGTGAAATTCAGCACCTTCAAAACGTAATTATAAACCAAAACCAAAGTGCTATTATTTCACAGAGAGCAAAATCCACTCTGCTTTGAATTCAAGCCTTCTGAAGTCTCAGTTTTATTTCCAATTTATTTCCACTTATTATTGCTACTATTCCACTTAATGAATTTGATGTTTAATACTTTATTCACACATTTTATTTTTGCACCAATTACGGGGAAGACAGATACATTGTTCTTACCTTTTTCTGTAATCTTCAAGGCATTTTTCTCTTGCATTTTTTATTTCTTTAAAAATAACAGTCATCTTGGTATTTAAAGAGACTAACAGCAGGAGCAACATTCTTTTAATGCTTAGGTTATATTTAAATGAATCTTTTTACTTCTATCTGCTAGGAAAACACAAATGGTAAGGGAACATCTTCAGAGTTTATGCCCTTGATAGGTCAAATGAAGTGTGTCTGAAACTAAAGAAGTCCTACTACAACCATGCCAGCGGAAATGAAAATTATACCACTCATACTAACAAGTATATTTCCAAAGGGGCTGGAGGTATTAGAAGACTCTAAACAGATGCCTCTGAACTTAAAATACACTTAATTCCAAAGGCTTGTCTTGTAATTAATTTAGCCAACATAGAACCTATGAAGAGAATGCAGGGCATAGCACAGCATTACTCAGCATCCACAAACTTCAAGGAGCATAAAGACAAGTAATTTAATTAAAAAAAAAAAAAATCACACTCATTTTTCACATTCATTTCCGTCAGGACCATCGTGGCAAACGTCAAGGAAAACATTCTCCAATTTATAGCTTAATCTCCTGCAAGAAAAATATCCATCTGCTATAAAAGGAAAGTGCACACATAAGCCACATCAAAAGGATATCACTCATACTTTAGTTTCAGTTTTTATTCACATGAACTTGGACTTGCGGTATGTAAGTCTGTAAACAGTCTATCGAACAAGTGAAGCTTACTACCGACTGTTTTAGTAACACATATTTGAACCGACAGTTTTAACATGCCTCGTGTTAACGCAGCTTGTATTTCATTAAGAACTACCAAATCTCAGCTGTTACACGAGAATTGACAGCTGTATTTTTCTAGCATTAACTAATGTGCAAGGGGAGAGGGGCTCTAATGCGCGGTGGAGAACGCTCAACTTTCTTCAGCTTCTGCTGCAAGTCGGTTTGCAATCCTGCTGCTTTGAAAAAGGGATTGGGACGGCAAAGTGGCCGCGGTGTGCCGTGTCAATGGACCAGAGGCTTCCTTTCTCCAAATGGTTTTGATGTTGGAGCGTGATGAGCAAATCCTCTCTGCCCTGTTTCGACCTCCTCCTGGGTGACGTTTGGGACAAGCAAACCCAATGCTGTGAAGCTCCTTGTGGGTTCATAGTGTTTGTGTGTGAAGCTCTGTGACAGAAATGACAGTTGCAGATAGAGAAGGTTACAGGTTCAGCCTGTCATTTGTAAGAATAATTAAAAGTTCTTAAGTGTAATAGATCTAAGGGCCTCATCAAAGATTGACTTGAGTTGTATAAAAAGGTCTTGTAAAGATGGCAAAACAGCTTCTGGACTGCTGTAGTTCACAGCCTTACCTATTAAAATACATTGGCACATATGTCTATTGGTTCAGTTTATAAATTGAAGCATTTGAAAAGTTGCTTCTGAAGCAGCTGAACAGTCTAAGCACAGGGCAAGTTGTTAGTGAGACGAGAGCACAGGTGGCAGGTGTGACAGGTAAGGATGGACAGCGCGCTTGTCACTTGATTTTGTTCTGCTTTAGCATTTTCAAAGGACATCACTTGAGCAGCAGCTTTCCATGGAGGATCAGTGGGTGCCCTCTTCTCTTACAGTTGATAAATTCTTTTTTAATAACCAATAATTCAAGATTTATGATTTGAAGAATTTCTGTTTCAGGGACAAACAATCATTAGGGAACCAGCTCTTGATGTTCAGTGAGAACTGAGCCCCGCACTGATCCTGATGCCTCTGAGAGAATCCTCAGTACTGAAGCAATGACCCCTTCAGAAATTCCTTGCTGCTCCTATTGTAATCCTGTCCAGGTTGGCGCAGTTAGTTTAGCTTAGTTTGATCTAAAATCCAGTGAACATTATTATACTCTCAAATTTTCTGTCTATAATAATCGTTGATGTAATGAAAGAATAACAGATTGTAGAAGCTGCTAGAAAACATGCAAGTCTTGTTGGTGGTGAGAAGCAATGGGGAGGAGGGTTGGTGACCAGACCAATATTGAGGAGGGAAGGAAATCCAGATGCAAAAATAGTGATGAGAACTTGGAGCTGTACTGCATCCTGATCCAGCAAATACGCAAAGAACAGGTTCATCCCTTTGCTCTTTCTGTACAGTGATAACCGTGAATCCTTAGCAGCATCTGTGCTTAATAGGTTTTTATGTTAACCTACTGAGATAAATAAGAGACAATCCTGCTTCTAAACGACTTGTTACGTCAGTCTCTCTTCACTCTCAGGTGGATGTTATTATATGACTTCTTTTAAACTTTCCCACATTTTCACTGAAAACCTAAATTTTTAGAGCGTATTTTTTCTGCAAATAGGATAAGAGGTAATTACGGGAGACTTGGAGGTGTCGTTCTCATCCCAGTGTAGTTAGCCGTGGTTATTTCTCTCCCACAATTGGAGGTTGACCTGTACAAGTTACACCAAAAGCAAACCACCAGGCCTTCTCTTTGCTGATATTGTAACATCAAGAGAGCCATCAATGCAAAGCTGCAGTGAAAGACTGTTTTGCAGTGAAGACATAACTTTAGACAGCCGTGTAATTTCCTTTTCATGTTGGTTCTTGACAAGAGACAATATGTTGTAGTCCCAGGAATGGATAACGGGGACGAGGGGAAAGCCCGATAGCTTTATTTTAAAGTCTGCGCAATCCCGCTTTGTTTTTCGAATAGCTTTTTGGAGTTAGCTTGGTACTGGGCTGAATAAATTATACTATTCTTTCCAGATTTGCTGCCAGTTAAGCGACTAGTCCGAGGTGTTTCAAGACGTCCGATCTGGTTTCCTTGAGAATTATGATTAATAAATGCTAGCATACAAAATCAGATAAACACTTGTGCTTTGCCTTCCTTATAATCTCGTATTTAAGATGCTTTATGCCAAATTGTCTGCTGCGTGTGGACCCCTTCTAACCTGAGTGATGTTTCCCATTGCTGTTTATAGAAAATGGATCTGTTATAGTCTAATCAGTTGGATTCAGGTCAATAAAAAAGCACTATATGCTTCATTCAGTTTTCTTAAATTAATAATTTGCAGATTGCCTTTTGAAATTGGCTCTTAGATTTGTATAGGGGCCATACCCTGTGTTAGATCAGGGGATGAAGTATGCCGTTTGTTTGCTGAGCAAGCAAGTGATAAGAGAAAATGTGTAATATATCCAGTTTTGAACATTGGTTGGAAAATTCATCTTATGGAGTTGATGGGGAGTTATATCCCATCTGTATTCTATTGGTACTGTACTGCACATTTGCCTGTTAAATGTCTCACTAGGCACCTGACTTCTTACTTATTTTTTAGAAAAAAATTAACTTAAAATTCAGACTTTTGACCACCAACAGCTCAGACATTTATAGGAATATTACCTCATATTTTAACCACCTCTACTTTGACTTCATACCGTTTACCTTTCTCTCTAAAACATAATAACTAATTTCCTTTAGTCTTGCTCCATCTTCTGAAAAGCTTTCTATTTGTTCTGAGGGACAAACATTTTTGAGAAGTCTTAGAAATTCTCTACAGATGCTCAGATGCCATAGTGGTATTTGGCTACCACGGTGGTTCATAAGTAATGATGGAAAAATTCCCCCGTAGGGACCTGGCGTGAGGATTATTCCCTTCTCTCCGTTTCACAGGTGAAATCGTTCCCTCTGATGTCAGATATTTCTAAAGTTCATTAGGTAACCCAGCATCCCATCTTCTCTCCAGATTAAAGCTGAGCTCTGTTCAGATGTTGAAGATGCCACTAGCTGAGCTGCACTTTTGCCGTCTTTGCAGGTGTTCGAGTACAGTAAGCAGCCTAAATATGATACATGAGCCGGCAGTACAGCAGATCACTTTGATTCTACCTCACTGTAGCCAGAAATAGGAAATAAAACTTGCAATCTGACTGTTTTCATTGTATTATTATAACAGAACAACTGTGAAATATGTAAGTGTTTCATGCCTTTGGTAATATTATGAGTATTAGCACTACCTAGATCTCTAGTAAATCCTGCAGAGCTCCAAATCATTGAGTTTTAAAGGAATCTCTCATAATCACACCGAAATTCAATATAACGTTTGTGAAATTGGATTGGTATATGTGCATGTGTATGTGTGTGCATGTAAAGCTTTAATATTTTATCCTTAATATGCATATAATAGTGTATAAGGGAGAATTTTCTCTTCTGAGCAAGGCAATTTCATAGAGATGAGAATAGGATTTTTACTGTATTGGTATTCATGTTATAAATCATCTTATATTGCTGCGCTCTTGAAATTAGCAGATGAAATAGCATTCCACGTCGAAAGGCACAATATTGGGAAATTAAATTTATTGATAAACACGGTTATTATTTTATTTTTCCTAACCAGGTATTTTGCAAGAAAATATACGTCTTGTGTTTACTTCTGTTTGTTAATGCTTTGATAAATCAGACATTTTTAGTATTCTATCAATGGCAAAAGTCTAATTGCCTTATTGTATTCTGATTTATTTCTTTCCTTACTTTCTTTGCATCTGCAGCCCAACAAATGAGTCTCCAAAGAGATATATGTTATGATACAGTGTCAGTGAAATTAATCCTGATCAATTTTAAAGTTCACATTTTTATTTGATGACTTTCCTGGGAATCGCTAAAACTGAGATTGACTCGGTCTCTTTTTGTTGGTTAAATATTGTTGTTTGAGAACACTGGATATAGCAGCAGCAATCTCAGTATGATTCTAACAGTTCTGCATCTGTACAAGGAAAAAGCAATATAAGCAATGATGTTTTACTAATTAATAGACGCCAAATCCTGCTCTTTGCTGAAACCAGTGAAAGGTTCTCAATGAGGGTCTAATGGTGAAGACTGTTACTTGCTTGAGAACAACTCACCTGTGCGAATGGTTGACGTATAGCCTGGGGTCCCTGTATGTGAGTAATGTAGCAAGATAAATACATACGGCTTTCTGAAATGTCTTTCCTTTAGGATTTCAGTCCTGCAGCTCTTGTGAACACATATTGTCTCCGGAAGAAATCGGAGTTTTAGGTTATTAAGGGAAAACAGAGATGAGGTAGTGCCTCTCCATTCTTTTTCCCTGTTTTTCATTGGAAAATACTTTGTTTCTCAATTTGTAAAGGCTTCCCCATCAGCCTGAAAGCCACTTAGATTAGTGTTAGAAAATGCTTCTATATAATAACCGTTCAGAAGTATAAATCAGACTGTGCTTGTATTTAGGTAGTTTTGGAGTGATGTTATTGATTTATTTATGTATTTGATTTGTCAACAGAACTCATTTTTTTTTCAGATACTCATGGTAGGTGATGCTTTTGACCCAAAGGAAACAAAAGACTTACTGTTTTGGTTTTGTGATTCCTGCCTTTTCTAAATCAAAGAAGATGGGAACGCCCAAGAGTTATTGCTACCAAAAGGAAATAATTATATTGTCCAAAGTGCACAACAATTCGCATCTTAAGCCATTCTCCCCACTCTACCCCTACCTTGCTAAAGTTTAAATAGCATAACCAGTTTCTGTGTGGAAACAGGATTTTTTTTTTTTTATTGTTAATGTCAAACAAACATTTATTTCAGGTGCAAAGCCTCGGGATATGTTAGTGAAAACAGTGGCACTGCTGTTCTATTGCTTACTGCCCACTAAGTGGGTGGGAAAAGGGTACGGTGACCCTTTTACCCTTCCCACCAGTCTCCCTAACAGCTTTGGCCTTCAGGTCAGCTCAATTTCCCCTCCACTGAGTGGCCATTACTGCGCCGGGCCGTGATAAATGCTTTTTGTAAGGGACTGCATTGCCGGCAGCGAGCGCTAGGGAAGCCGGTAGCCTGGACCAGCCAGACCAAACCCAGAGACGATGGAGCGAGATGCCTGCACGCCGAGCGCCTGTTCCCTAGCAACGGGAGGGCCAGCGCACAAAAATGAATAGACCCACAAACAAAAATGAAAAGGAGATAAAAAAGAGTAAAAGTCTGCGGGGCTCAAAGGTTAATATTCCTCTATCTAATAACTTAGTTTCAGAAAATTGCATTTTAACCTTTTCGAAGCATTCAGGAGAGAGATTTCTTTGGAATTAAATTAGATCACATTTGTATGAAATGGGGGGAGAGAAATTAAATGCAGAATTTATTATTTTTTCCATCTTCCTACTCCGTATTTCTGCAATTTCTTGTATTTTCTGTTGACTACCGCTGCTGCACTCCTCTTCCCGATTGCCTCTAGCCTCCTGGTGTAGAACTATCGGTGGCTCCAGAGGGCTGCCAGTGTGAAGTACTGCGATATCATTTTGTATTTTGGTAGAATTTTCTCATAGGGAAACAGAAAATCTTCCCTAGTATAGAATAATTAGACCTTCCCTCTGTAGTCCCCATCCATGTTGCACCTCTCAGAGACGGAACAGCGAGTGACACATTGAGTGTCACAATGCAAAGGCCTGGGAGAGCAGGAATGAGAGCTGGGACATGCAGTTTGTGTCCCCTGGGACATCCCCACTCCTGCCCTGCAGGATTTAAAAAAAAAAAAGGGAGCTGGGGGATTCAGCCTGGAGAACAGGAGCTGAGGGGAGACCTTCTGATCTCTGAACTGCCTGAAAGGAGCCTGGAGCATGGAGGGGGTTGGTCTCTTCTCCCAGGTAGCAAGTGATAGGACAAGAGGAAATGGCCTCACGTTGCGCCAGGGGAGGTTCAGATTGGATATTAGGAAAAAATTCTTCCTGGAAAGGGCTGTTGGGCATTGGAACAGGCTGCCCGGGGCAGTGGTGGAGTCACCATCCCTGGAGGGGTTTAAAAGGCGTTTAGACGAGGTTCTTAGGGACATGGGTTAGTGCCAGAGTTAGGGTATGGTTGGACTCGATGATCCTGAGGGTCTCCTCCAACTGAAATGATTCTGTGATTCTATGATTCTATTCTGTGATTCTTTCCGGTGAAATAACTTGAAGTGAGGAGCTGAAGTCCATTGCTGTTAACTCTGTTTCTGAAATAAGCATGTGAAGCTTTCACCTTGCCTTCCAGCTCCACAGGGAACCATTATAAATTCCCCTTTTATTACATAAGCCTTATTTAAGCCTCTGGATCCAAATTCTGTGGTGTAAATCTGGAGTAACTCCCCGTGTTCCTGTGGGGTTATTTTGGGTGTGCAGCAGCGCGCTGGGGGCAGGATCCAGCCCAGGAATCCCTGAGCTGCCAGGGAAGTCCGGGTAAAGCGATTGTTCTATTTGTGTCATGGCTATTATATTTAACTTCACAACAGAATGCCTTTAAACTTTACGGCCATCTTTAAACCAATGAGCTGTATGGTTAACTAATTTTCTTGAGCACTGTATAATACAGGATCAATAATGCTGTTTCCTCACATAGTATATATGCTCTCTTTCACTCACTCTGTTCATATATATTGTATAATTACAAGCACTGAAATTTATGAAGCATGTAAACCCGTGTTTTAAATACAGGAGATTGGTACAGTTAGGATGGTTGCTATTATTTAACATATTCCAATCAACATCTTCCACTGGAAACACAGACTCTGGGTATATAGCGTTACTGTATAGCAGGTGAAATGGTCCCATGTAGCTGCTGGGAGAGGCTGAGACATGAGACAGGAGCCACCGGAGGGTTTCCTGGTGACAGGGGAATGAAGATTCAGCAGTAGCTTCTGAAATCCTTGCACCTCTGGAACAGGAGGAATCAGGAGACACATCCAGGTTTTCCTTCATTTAGGAAAAACAAATAAGTTTGCCATATCGTAAAGGCCGTAATTTTAAATGACGCTGTGCTAATATCTTATTACTGGCTTCAGAAGGGGCAATCAGATACTTTATTTGAGCTGTTTCCCTATTTCTTTCTCTGCAATGATACAGATAGTAATGAAAGGGCTAGAGCTAATTAAAAGCCAATAATTTCATGAAGGGGTGGTGATGATGATGAGGCAATAAACTGTGAGAACAAAGCTTGAGGGGTTTTAATGACTCATCAGCCCCTTGATGGGAATTGAGCCTTACAATCACTATCCATTTATAATGATCAGCGATACACCTTCCTTAAGAACAGGAAAACCAGGCTGCTGATGGTGCCGTCACATGCTGGTGGCTGATGCTGAGTGGCCCTTGTCCTTACAGTGTCCTCGGCTACTTCCAGGTTGCAGCGCTCGGAGTGCTCAGCATATTGTAAGTTAATTTACGGTGCCTTGAACTCTTGCAGTGTCAGAGCCCCAAGACATGCAAGAGACAGTGTTGTGTCAGTTGTGTCTGGATGTGACTTAATATTGATAAAACGATGAGGAGTCAGATCAGTGGCAAGGATATAATAATGGATGTGGAGGGGGTTGTGCTACACACACAGAGAACACCAGTCTGCCAGGACGGTCTTGGGAGACCTTTGCTGAGCCCTACTGCGGGTTAAAGAGCCAAAAGATTAATTAGGTGAAATTCATTCATATAGTTGGTTCCTTGTGGAAAAGGTCCCATCTTCCTACCTTGCGTGGTATTTAACCCGCCAGGTCTCTGGGCACTGGGGCTCGGGGCTGTGCCAGGTTCTCGTACGTGCTGCAGCTTCAGCGGCAGCTTTGCAGGTACAAGAGGTTCTGCTCGGGTGGGAGCTCAGTGGCTGCAGCCGAGCTCTGATGCGTGTACCTGTTCAGGGTGAAGTGAAAGCAGCAGGGAAAAGAAGGAAAAAAGAGGTTTCAGCCTTATTTTTCTTAGGTGAGATGATCCCAGAAGTCTGAACAAAAAATATCTCATGGAACTGGTGAAGAAAAAAAACCAAAACATGTAGAGATCTCTCTCCTTTTGCAAGCTCTGTTTGATTTTTCTCTCACTCCTGAATTCCCTGATGCCTCAAAGACACATTTGTGCAAGGGAAGGAATATTTCTTTGACCTTGCCATCTCTAAGCTGAAAACACAACAACATGTATATTAAGAAAGAAGAAAAGGAATCTATCCATACCCACTGACCACACATTTTTTCACCAGAGAAATGAGCAGAGAACAAATAACACATACTTCATGTGCCATTGGAGGCACCCAGATACTAATGATTAATAGAATAGAATAGGTTACGTTACTGTCTAGAGCAAATCCAGCTAACTGTAATTAACAGCTGCTTTTTCCGGCATTGGGTTTTTTCCATCTCTCTTTCCTCTGTCATTCTTCCCTGTTTTGTTTGTTTGATTGTTTGGTTGTTTTTTTTCAGCTGTTCTCTTATTCCTTATCTTTTTCATTTTCTCCCTGTTACCTCAGTGCCTAGTTAGCCACTTTCATATCACGACCAACTGTTTCCTACTTACAAGACCCTACAGTTTGGGGTTTTTTTTGCATTTTTTTTCCCCCAACTGTTGCCTGTCCCTCTCACCTCCCTTTCCGTCATTTAATCACCTTCCTCTTTCCCTTTATTCTTTCACCTTGAACGGCAAGTTTATTTCTCTGTAATTTTTATAGACATGAGACGTATCTATACTGTGTATTTTGATAGGGAGTGAGAGAATTATGTCTTTCTGGTATTTTGTTGTAGCTTGCACCATATGTTATGGCCCTTTAATGCCTCTGAGTCCTCCGATACTGACCCAGGCTCTGTTCGCCTCCTTGGGCCAATTTTATTTACCACTTTTCCCAGTGGCTTTTGCAGCGAACACTAAGGGCAGCCTGGCACTGTGTTTGCTTGGCTCTCTTGGCCGCTAGTCCTGAGCTGGTGAGGTCTGGAGAAACAAGAATCCGGGGCAGAACATTATAATGAAGAGACGTCCTAATGGTAATTTAGGGAGATTATGGATGACTGCCTTTACAAAAGTTTTCTAAAAGGATCCTTCCATACCCATTATGTTGGAGACATGGAGAAAAAGGCCAGACTGTTCTGTTAATCTATCGCACAGTTATTTGTATTCTGTTCTGAAAATGAGATTCCCAAACATAAAGCATGCTTCACTACAGGAAACATCCAGAAATGCTTCCAGTCATAATGTTTGCATCACAGTGAGCTCATTATGTTCAATCCTACTGTCTGACACTAATAAACAGAAAGGATCCAAACTGCCCAGAGGTTCTGGGAGCTGGGAAGGTCCAGGACGGGTTGTGAAACTCAGCTGTGTGTCTGTCTATACACAGCAGCACCTCTGATGACAAATTACTGCAAATGGCAAATGAATTTGCTGCATGTGTCTGAATTTCGAAGGCAGGGTTGTTTAAGCTCTTTGTAACAAGTCTGGTTTCCTTAATGCATCTTAAGGTTTTTACTAATAGTCAAGCTCTTTAAGTGGTTGTACTTATTAAATTGGTGCAATCTCTTGATCAAATGAAACTGTACCTGTCTTGCACATACAAAGAGGGCATGAGAGTAAATTAATGTTTGTCCTTGATTGTTTCATTAAAGTACATTTCTATGTTACAAGGGAAAAAAAACCACAGAAAATTATTCCAAGTGAGTTATTCTCTCATTATCATTCATAATTTGCCTTTGCTATAATTCACATCCCTTCACAAAATAGCAACATGTTAGTTAGAGCTTTTAATTAAAACCCCAACACCTGCAGGTGAAAAAACACAGATGGATTCGCTCCTCCATGGAAACACTCAGCTACATGTGAACTGGCCACAGAGCCAAGGAGAGAAGAGGTGTTAAAATAACACTCTGCTCCTCACAGTGACTCTATTCATTCCTCCAGAAACAACTGTACCTGGCGTGTGTACACAGCTTGTCCGCAGCTTAACCCTTCGCCTCTCCCTTTGTCAGCCACAACACGTGGAGATGGGCTTGGGTCTCAAAACAGCATTGAGAAAGCCCAGTTGTGGGTTACATGTGAGCTTTGGATTGCCAGTCTTGCCAAAAAGGAGGGGTTTATGGTTCCTAAATTTACCTCTATCTGCTAGATCTCTGACTGGCTTTTCCCTTTTCTCCCCCTGTTCTTCTGGAACCATGAGTCAAACTCAAATTCCAAAGTTGCTCATCCCTTTCTGAGCACTACAGAAGGACACGCAGCAGGACGCGGCACAGCTGCTCACTGCTATGTGCACATACACCTGTAGAAAACCTCTATATTTGTATTTCTGCACCTGTCATGACATACAGGTAAATCCTGATCACCAGCATCCCTGTTGAACTAGTTCTCCAGCAGACTGGTTCCTGGTGCCAGTGAACTCCCACTTGGGAGTACTGGGCTGATGCAGTGCTATCCAGTAAGATTAACTGGTTTTGTTTGACTACTATCAGTTGCAATTAAGAACTAAAATTAATAGCTGTATTACTGAGCAGTTTGGGGGAGCTGACGAGAACAAAGTTGTGTGTTAGGCAAATGAAGCTGGTAAAATGTTAATTCTCCATATTGGACGCCATAACATTCTGCCGTGTTAAAATCGACATAGTTTATTTTTCTATTTAAAATGTTCTAATGGTTCTATCAAAGGATGATGAATGTAAGGAAAAGTGCATTTTAATGTGCTCCATAAGAAAACCTTATTAACATTGTTTGAGTTGCAAAATCAGGCACCTGAAACTGAAGAATACCATGTAGATAGCAGAGCTTACTTGAATTCACAGGGAGTTTTTTAATGTAGTCTAACAAGATTTAGATCAAGACCAGTATAGTTCACATCATGTTATATACTGCAGAGAGTATAGTGCATTCTAAATATTAACCTGTTCATCTTAGAAACACAGAAAGGATCAGCCACACCACACGGAAATTTTAATTATCCCTTCAGGTGTCTGAAAGATATCCCCCAAATTCACCAGTGCTTTCATATCACCAACCTGAACCTCAACGTGATGTTTGAAGAGATTATGCACTTCATACGTTCTGCACTCTGCTATATGAAACTCCGCTTTTTCAAGGGGAATTCCTGTGCAGCACAGCGCTGTGTTAGCTGTTGTTGGGGAGTGACAAAGGTTGGACCACACGATCCTCAAGGTCCCTTCCAACCTGGTATTCTGTGATTCTATGAAGACATAATAGTTGCTTTTGAACTGCTTAGGAATGAAAGCCTCCGAGTTTAAATGTGAAAATCCAGTCTCTCATTTAATCTGTAACTGTCAGCTCTAATCTAAACTCTTTCCATTCATAATTTCTTAGGCAAATGAAGAATTCAAAACATTTACAGTAATTTTATAGATGGACTTTAAACTTGCTGTAAAACAAGAGGCCGATTAAAAGGAGAACTGTAGGACACTGAGAAAACAACTTCTCCATTTCCGTATGCTCTTGTAACTCATTTCTAAGTTATGTTTGAATTATAACTCACACATTTTCATAGTAGTTTTTAATGTAAAAATGATGAAAAAATTGTAGTGTTACTATTCCTGCATGTCGCATGGTGTGATGAATGCTTTAAGGTTTAGGAAGAAGAGGAGATGAGGAGGAAGGAGGTTGGGCCTGATGGATCAAAGGGCTGGTGATCCATAGTGTGCTCCTGGCTGTACATTAAGCTACAGGAACTGGCACTCCTCCCTCTACCCTACTATGAACTTGCTTTTCCCTGTAAGTGTCTCAGATTCAACTACAGCCATTTTCATTAGATGGTGAGATATGGTGTTTGGTGTCTGAAAATGTTAAGGAGAAAGGTTGAGCACTTCCAAGCAAGTGCATGCAGAAGGTGAAATGAGGTGTGAACCCACGCTGAAATCTAGTCTGCTGGAGCTAGGAACCGGCAAATCCAGTTCATAGTTCCAAAAGAAAGGAAAAAAACACATGTTTTCCAAGCATTGGTGTGTCATTTTCTATTCACTTTTCTACCTAATTACAAAAAAATCCACGGGAAGGACTTCCAGGACAGGACGAGAGTGTTTCACCAGCATAAGGCACTCGGAAGACGCAGCTCTAAGAGTGAACTCTGTGGCCTGTTCAGTCTATTTAGCAAGCTCTGAGATGTGTAAGTACATTATCTGCAAGGCTGGTAAAGAGCGCTTAGGGAGGATTTGTGGGTCTGTGGGAAGGACAAAGAAAAATGTTTTCTAATAAATTATTCACAAGCTCACAATCCCTTTTGGGCAGATTGTTGCTCTGTTTGCCCCAATGCTTCACGCCTTTTCTCTCTGCATTCACATGCACATAGTTTCTCACCTCCAGAGAGCAGCAGAGATCTCAAGCAGGCTGCTGCAGCTAATGGTGGCAATTAATAACTTGTCATAATCCTGAGGATGAAAGGGAGGGCTCACCATCAGCAGTCAGGTCATGGCGCTTCTGTAAAGCAAATGAGGTGCAGGTGTTGTCCAGATTTAAGAGCTTTGCTAGACTGTCAGTGCACCGCGGTGCCAAGCCAGAGACAGAGCATCGCCCTACAGGTACATAACTTACTGTACGAGTTTTCATGCTCCAGGTGCACACACATTATACAGCCGTCCCCCCCACCACCGCAGTTCATTAGTGCTGAAGAGGAATCCTCAGAACATTTCAATAAATCATAACACAGCGCAGTTAATTCCAAACATGTAATTGCAGTTTGCCTATACATTTGCATATATGAGGCAGACCAGCGATGCTTTATTTTGCATTTGTAAACAGAAATGTGTTTGGAAGCGAATGTGTTATCTTTTTCTTTTAATTGAACATTGTAGATAAATAGCAGCTTGGCTACTTAATAGCGTTTTAGGTCCATGTTCTCTATTCAAGCTTGAGAAAATGAAGCCTCATTATGCCTTTCGTTAAACAGCAAACTACAGAATCACTTATTTCTAGACAGCTCAGTTGGCTTTTCCTTTTTCCATTCCTGTGGGTCAGTTCTGCTTGAAATGAACCAAGTTTACAAATCTCTACTGGTTTGTACACTCCTATTATGCATACTAGGTTATGCATTTGTAACTGTCACCCAAGTCAGGGTGATACAGCATTCTCATCTGACCCTATTCATTTAAATGGGTGCGTCTTGTTGACATTGATTCATGTTATAAGTTATATCGATGCATTATAATCCCTTTGTGTCACCCCACTGGTTATTTCTGCTAAAATGTTGTGAATAAATGCTGGCAATAATGGGCAGTAGGATTTGAAGCTGTTCTAAGGGATGTGGAGCCCATCTGAAGTCCCGGGTCAGTGCATTACACTTGCTTTTTCTCTGAAAGACAATTAACATGCAAAGTATCCTATTCTTATGCATTCGCATGGCAAAGTGTCTACTGGCTTATTAATAATTTGGGGCTGTGCATTCCAAATGTATATTGCACTCAACTAAAGGGATAAGTAAACACGATTATGCATGCATGTAGGTCTTTATCAAGGTGTGGTTGATAATGTTTTAAAGCAGAACTATTTCTCATGAAAATAGCTCCTCTTAATAGCCTCTGTCTCTTTATTGTGCTTCTTAGCGAAACATAAATCACTAATATGTTTTCGGCTGCAAACTACTCTCTTTTTCCATTGTATTCACAGATTTAGTGGCATTTCAAATAGATAAACACAAGCAACATCTATCAACACTACAAAAAGGGGGCCTTAATCAAAGCTCCAGGTCCCAGGTCTCAGCATCTCCATTTACCTTGAGATAAATCCATTGGTGTGACCACCACTGCAGAGGGTGACAAATCACCCCAGTCAGCTGAGCAGTGCAAGGGCTTATTGGCCTTTCTTTAAGTGGTCTTACCCTTCAATGAAAAGGATGGTGCTTGTCAAGCAGGGCCAGATTAAAGTTGGACAAAAAGAAATGATCTGTTATTAGAAAACTCCGATTGAGAATCACAAAACAGGAAAGAAATATGAATAAGAATTTACAGTGAGGATGCTCCCCCCACCTCTTCTCATCCTCCCCCAAGCAGAAATTAACTTTAATTACTTTCCCTGCTTAGCACATTATGAATGTCAAGACAAGGAGGCATTAACATTAAATAAATATGTGGCTGCAGGAATGTGCCTGTTGGAGTGCAGGTGATGGGAGCCCGTCCCTGGTGGGGCCTGGGCTGCTGGACCACGTCACAGGAACGTTTCCTTCACGTGCGACAGGCTCAGGAGCGGCTTTCGCTGTGGGACCGCTGGGTACTCAGCGTGGAACGTCTCTGAGATCCATCCCATCGCCTCTTGGAAGGCAGCAGGCTCTGTGCGTGGATATCTGGAAATGAAAGGATTAGGGTTCAAAGGGAGGAGAGCAACAGATGTGCGGGCAGAGGCTGAGCCGGGTTGGTCAAGTGCCTGTTGGTGCTGGGGCAGTTTGGGAAGGCTCTGGATGTGTCCGGGGCCACATTCTGACCTTATTTACAATGACGTAACTGTGAAAGCGTCAAAATCTCCCATCAAGTTTGGCCCTTAGTATTTTAGCTTATGTAATTGCTAAAAAGAAACTCGAGGTTAAAAATGTATGCAGATAAGCTAAAGCCCCCTAAAGGTCGTTAAATTATCTCAATTAATGATGGGAAATACCCAAAGCCTCTGCCTTGTATTCTGGGGACCCACACAAATATAAGATGGTGTTTTGAAGTCTCCCAAAAATCCTACTTTTAAAAAGGAAATGACTGAACAGGCAGCAACTGAAAAAAATTAAGACCAAACGTACTTGGAAAACTGAGCAAATATTTGCCCATCCTCTTGGTTTGTTTGCTAAAGAAATTCACATTTGAGGGTCTAGTGAGACAGTAAGAGGAAAAGGAAGGAAATGCTTCATGTTTAGGCTTTTCTTCATAGGGCCAGTGTATATAGTTGGATAGTTGGTGGTTGGTTGTGTTTCTTTCTTTTTTTTTCCTTTCCCTGCCATTGAGATTCATGGATTTGAATGGCACATTTGGTTTCTCATGACTTGATAGACCACTATAGAAAGATTGATTTTCTGTAATCATTTGGTTTGATAAATGTCTACACAGCCCAGCATAAGTTTATTTTCTATTTATCCTGATCCTGAAATTAGTTGCTAAAGGTACTCAAGGGAAGTACTTCCGTAATTATAAATAGGTCCAGACAACAGACATTTAAAATTGTAATAACGTAAAAGGGTTATGCTTCCCATCAGAACATAAAATTGCACTGGGAGGGACACACAAAGTACTTACTGCTTTCTTATACATGGTTCTGTGCATAAGTAGACAAAAATTTCATTATCTTCTTTATTTTACTTTTTTAAGGTGTAGACAGTAAGATATCGAGAAATGAAGGGACTTGCACAAGCTCACAGCAGAAACAAGCAGCAGAGGTAGGGAAAGGTCAAGGTTTCCCAGCTCCTTAAGTGGAGAGAGCAACAAGGCTATACCAATTTATGCAGTAATGTGAAATTAATGTTTGTATTGGTACCTTAAAAGCCGTATCCAAAGCCCAGTGAAACCATGGCGGGTGCCAGACCTGGTCCATGATTACTTTATGGCAAATTTCCTTGTCTTCACATTGATCAACAAGGCAGGCTTGCGCTGCAGGAATAGAGGGCGCTACCAGAAGGCCTGCTGAGATATATCAGCATGGCCATGGTACGGCTCTTACGCAACAGCACAGAAAAAGACCATATTTAAGTCTTTAAGGTTCTAAAGCACTTTGAAGAGGCACAGGATATCATGGAGGTTGCGAATGGCTCGCTATAATCCTTAGGTGAGGCCGTGCAGTGGGGAAAGATGGACTCGAGCTGATTTTTCCTTCCTGGGAGTGCAGATATAATAAAGTATCTATTTAAAGATACCAGTTATATAGATAGAAAATACCAAATAATGCTCAGAAGTTAAGGGAACAGCATAATTATCTGATAAAATGTCTAATACACATAAGCATAGCCTTAAACTGCCATGGTGATTGCAGAGTAATTTAATGTAAATTGATTAAGTGCATTTTTACTGATGCTTAAAAACTAGTCATAGCATAGGAAATGATGTTTTGTTATCAGCTGTTACTAAATATACAGTATTTGCTGGAATAAATCCAAGTGTTAGCTTTAAGGCCCATTATTTAAACGATATGCAGCTGCTGTTTCTGTGCTTCAGGTTGAACGCCAATTACCAAACACCTGATATTCATTGCAAAAAACGGGCATAACTTCTTTCTCCACTGACCAAAATGTTCTGTGCAGTAGTGCTGTTATTGATAGGTCTCGATCTCCCTTGATGCTGGTTCATATATATCATTGCAGTCCGCTTTTCCGAACAACAACCAGCTGTGATAGATAACTGGCAGAATAACGCACGCTCTGCGGTGAGACGCTAATGCAGGCTTTGGGGTTCATCTGCATGGTATGAGAAAAAAACTCGGACGGTTTAGGAGCTCCAGGACTGAGCTTTGGATGCCCGTAATTGCCAAAAAGAGGAATTCTCTTTGAAAACGTGTGTTTGTCCCTCTGCCCCTGAGTCTTGTGGGGTGAGCCAGCACGTTCTGCAAGCGGAATGCTTTGGGAACAGCTGGCGAAACTGAGGGGAAGAGTGAGAAGGGCTTTAAATCATTAGCTAAAAAAAGGGAGGTGAGCAAGACATAGACCGAATGTATCCATTTGGCTTTCTTGGGACTGTCTGTTAGACTGTCTGTGGTTCCAAGTGCAGTAACTCCGCAGCGAGTGCACAGCTTGTGCGATGGCAGCGAGCAGTTTCAGCTCCGGCAGCGTCCCATGAAGTGCTTGTCCCAGAACCGTGTCAGAAACCTGGGAGTTCTGTCAACCATCAGGGCTGAGCACACTGGGGTACGAAAAAAGAGCAGAGTTATCCCCGTCTTTAAAAGGAAAACAGCGGCTTTCACAGAGGAGAATCCCCACATTCCTCGCTCATGCAGGAAAAAATCTTTTGCCTTCTTCAGTGATTAAAGGCAACATCTTATTTAAGGGAGACATATTGAAATAAAGTTCACTCCAATTTTTATCTCCCACTCTGTAAGAAAATTCTTCTTGATCTGCAAATAAGTAACCCCCGAACTAGCATAACCTGCCAGATCATTAGGTTATTTTCTATTACGAAAACAGCATGAATATTATTAAACTGTAACTATAAATATTTATGCTGATTTTAAAACCACTATCGTTGTTATTATTTTTATTATAATACCTTAAAAGAGATGCCAGATAATGGCAAGATTCAATAGGTCACTAGAGGTAAAGAGGAGAATTTTTCTGGAGTTATCATTCCTGAATACAAACTGCAAGTGAAAGTATAAGGATTTTTTCAAATCTAAAAAGCCACTATTTCTCATTTAAAGAAGAGAACATATTCTCTTTTAAATCTTTAAAGATCATCTGTTCTGCAATGCCTGCAAATCATTACTGTTTCATACCAGTTTGCCAGGCAGAGAGTTGAGCTTCCCATTTATCTGCCGCGCTCTCTCCATCTCAGCTCGTACCCTCAGCACCTCCACATCCTTGTGATGTTCACCCCAGGGCAATATTCTGCCACACCGACCGGTTCCATCTGCACATCCAGGACCAAGCATCAGCGCACCCGGCTAGCAAAAGTGGACTTGGGAAGTACTAATGTAACCCAAAGTACTAACAGTTGCAAGTCTTGTATTCTGAAGCACAGAGTTCACTTCAGCAGCCCTTTCTGAAGTGAACATTAATAGGGTAGAAGGTTTTGCAGACATAATCTCAGGCACACACAAAATATGGAACATGAAGAAGTGCCACTTGTGCGAAAAAAGCCCTGGGTTTCTGAGCTATTAAATATTGCTTCAAAGACAGAGCCTTAGAATGCTGCCTGGATGGAGTAAGTCAGGGGTTTTAAAGTTTATGGGTAAAACAAGTGTTCATTCTTTATATAAATCCTAAAGAAGGCCAGTTTATCTAAATATTGACTCTTCAGTGTTACTCAGCTGCTTTAGAATGGAATTAAGAATTTTTAGCAGTTATGATAACAAAACTTAGACCATTTAGTTTAAACAATTATAGCAAAAACTAATTAGCATTGCCTCTGAGTTAAATCCGTAGTTTTACACAGGTACACGTATTGCAATTGTATAATTTAGGCACTGTGCAAGTAAGTGGGAAGAGTGTAGAACTAAGTAACATTCCCTGCTAGATAAATAAATCCCATCATGAGCAGTGCTTAATGTTTCAGTTCTCCGTCTGGATTGGTGCATGTTTTTCCAAAAGGAGAACAATTAAGACTTGTCAATCTCTAAGGGTCTTTTGCCAGATAAACAAATCTGAGACCGGAATCATAAATATCCACTTGGTATTGACTGTGAGTCACCCAAGTTAGAAATTTCGAGCCTTTTACTCTCTAGGAGTTTTAGGTTCTTGCTCTGTGAAATGGGGGTTAAAATCTCAAAAATCTCACCTCTGTAACTAATTCATGTTGTAAAGTGCTGTGATGTCGTGAAAATTAACATGCGGTTCGTTAGCAAAATGGCATATTACAAATAGAAGTATTGAGGGCAATTTCCTAGTTAACTTGTGTTTTTATTTAACCTGTAAAATTCTTCTCTTAGATCTGAATTTCGGTTTCTTCCACACAGGGACAGCTCCTGATTTTCCTCACTCCTTAGCACTTTGTTGGCTCTTTGAACGGTGTTGAATTTTACCAGCAGACTGTTCCAGCTGTTGTTGAAAATCACAGAGAGGTTGTCAACAAATGCCTGAGTCCAGAGTTTCTCACTCTTCTGATTTCTTTACTAGAGGATCCCATCCAAGACATGGTAACAACTGCCCTGCGCTCTGCCCAGCTGAGTCACTGTTTTTAGTGAAGCTCTTTGCAATGCAAAAACCAGAAACTTCAGGGAAATCAATATGGCTTTTAACCCGGCTATCAAAAGTGTTGGAGATATTTAGGTCATTAAATGGCAGTGGACACAAGTAAAAGCCTGTATCTCACATCATTAGCCGTAAAGATGCTGTTTAGTTTTATTCGCTAAATCACACAACATATATAAACGGCACAGGAGGTTACAGAGGTGTGGAAAACTGATTCAGCAGAAATCCTGTGAGGAGGCAAAGAATGGCCAGATTTCTGTGATCTCGGTGCTCAGTGCAAACTTGTTTTATTGAATTTTACTTTTATATGCCATATTAACACCTCATTTGCATACAGATTGCGCTCCATCTTTGCTCTCAAACCGCACAGTCAGCAGTCCTGCTCCGCAGACAAGGGGCGGTGCGGAAGCATTTTAAAATACTCTTGTTAAATTCTAAAGCAAGATGCGTGAGCGTTTGGTCAATCTGCTTTGGCAGTTATCATACATATACATTTGTCTTTTCCTTCACAATATGGTGATAGCTGGAGGTTCGATTTTACTTATTCCTTTTAGTTTTGTTTGATTGCTCACAAGTGAGGCACACACATCTAAATACTTCAGCTGCTCCATGCATACACTCCCTAGTAAATCCAGTGCTCTTCACATGAGGTTTCCCTGCCTTGCTACTGTTCCTGCAGTTCTCATTGTGAAAGCGATGGCACAGTGCAGTGGTTTTGCCACAATGTTCTATTTACTAGAGGAGGTAAACACTTAATCTGTTTTCATTGTTACCAGTGGTAGAATTGCTTTAGGGTCAAACAGAGGGAAAACAGACAGTCCTGAGCAGCATAAAATGTAAATACATCCAGCAGAAGAACATAAATGCACTGTAGTAACTGTATATATAGTAGATTGCCATAACACACTTTTTTCTCCATGAACATAGATAATTCCCACCTGCCCTAGTATCTTTTCACCAACCAACTCTAAATGTATGAGTTATAATAATTCTATTCTGAGGCTAAACAAATAAATACACCTACACCAGACATTAGAGAACTACAGAAATCACAGTGTGGTATTATCAGTTGATACCCGCTATGGTAGAATAATAGAGATGATAGTGATAATACGTAAATACATATAGTGAATATCACTTGGCAGCTGCTGGTGGTGTAACCATCCTTATGTGATTATAATTGTGATTATATATGATTCGTGAAAATAGTGGAATTTCTGGATGTCATAATTTGTGTTGGCAGGTAGCAGTGCAAGCCATTGTGTCTTGTAATGTCAGTTAGCAGAAAAAGCAAATAATATGAACACATTAAGGATGTGGAAGTTTCAGAGGTGCGTCTCCAAAATCTGAGTCTCTGAAGGCGCAGTTGGGCCTTGCACTTAGCATAGAGCATATAGCATATCCCATATCGCTTATAGTTATGCTAAGTGCACGCAAAGCTTGGCTGCAAGCCAGATCCCTGCTATTGTCCATACAATGTGGCATCAGTGTTTCACATACAGCACAACAAACCAACTACTAATGGTAGTAATTATTAATAGGAGCCTTGAGGGTGATTTATACCTTTTGTTCCTGTTCAAGCAGTGTAAGTGCTGAGGTTTGCAAAGATAATTATTGGTTCAGGTGATGATCCTTCTAGAAGCAGGCCCAACAGCAAGACAGACGTCTGATTTTTAACCATCAGAATTCAGAACTGGGCTTAGTAAAAACATTCTTACGAGTGGAACAAACATCTGCAAACATTTGGTCTTAATTCAGCTTTGAAATAAATACATAACTAAAAAATGACAAAATGGCAAGATTGTAGAAATGTGGCAGATTATAACTCTAAATTGCTGATTATTTACAGATATCTTAATTTATATGCTATATTATTTATATTATATATGATTTATATATTATTTATTCGCCTTTCAGCAACAGAAGTACAGCACTTAATAGCACTAACTTCTTATCCGAGAATCTCAGATATTAGTGAACTTTCTTCTGCTACCTGCAGAATTAATGGCGACCAGCTGATAAAACTCTCAACACAAGTCTCTACCCAAATTGTCCCTAACATTGCCATAGTTATCAGAACACCTCATCACGGTGTACGTTCCTCTCAGCTGAGCCTTTGCTTACTCCGAATTACACTTGTGCAGGCAGGAATTTGCTCCCTTGCTTTAAACCTGTATTCCTGGGAGCACCATCACAGCTGGGAGTTGAATTCTGATTTGCTGAGTATTAACCTCATGTTTTCATGGTCACAGTGGAACCTTTCCCTTTTTCCTAAGATGTTAATTTTGTCACCCAGTGCATGCAAATGTCAATGTGTGTCCCCTGTGCTGCTGATTTCTGGGATGGCTGCTGGGGTCTGGGTTGTATCTGAGTAAGTTCCCCATCATAGTGAGACCTGCATGTGCTACCGAGAAACATCTCATTCTGAACATCTTTCATAACTGTTAGAAGGAAAACAGTTGGACCCAAAGTTGAAACACATTCAAAAAATACGCCTTTGCCAAAAAATCATCTTGCGCCTGTTTCTGCACGAGCTTCATTGCGAGAAGAGCCAGGATGAGCTGCAGCAAAGAGCAGGATACGTTTTAGAAAAGGGAGGAAATGTCTGGAAGCTTGGAGTACAAGATCCAATCTCTCTCCGTGGATGGCAAGAGCATGTCAGACATAATGGAATATTAAGAGAAGGAACCTATTGCAGGCTCAGGGGAATTCAGTAAGATGGCATTAAAAACTTTACTGCTATTAAATCTTGGGAAGCTGGAGATAATTTTGCTTTAGAGGAGCATGGCTGCTGGTGTGGTTAAAACTGCTATCGAAAAATCCACTCAGGAGGAATCCCTCAATAAAACAGAAACAATTGGGGCTACATTGGAAGTTCCCACTAAGGAAAACATCATTTGGTAGAGAAGATTGGAGAGGCTGGAGAGTGACAGGAGCAGTGGAGTTTTAGGACTGCAAACAGGTGCTGAGGGAAATGGTGGAAAGACTATTGAGACTTTATTAACTGCTACATTGGGGATCAGAAATAATACTCCCCACAGAGAGAGAAGCAGCCTTTCACAGACCAGGGAAACATTCTGCATTAGCTGCTATGCTGGGGAGGGGGAGAAACTGTTCTTTTCTCTGAAATCCCCCAGATTGGAGTGGCAAAGCAGGTAACCAACAACAAAAAGAGATTTCCTGCAGGCAAACATTTTCATACAGCATGTTTTATGCTCAAGGAAAATTATGATGCGTACAAGTACCAGAGAAAGCGAAAACTGGGCCATACATAGAATTCTTAAAAGCTGCATTTTCTTTTGATTGCTGGGTAGCTAATGACACCGCATTCCCTGACCCCCCCTGGATGTCTGGCATTTAGTCACCTGCCTTCATTCACTACCTCACCCACTGCATCTTCCTCACGAAGCACAAGCAGATAAGGAGATTGAAATTAAAGAATCGGTATTCAGAATCTTTAGAAGAAGATAGAGATGTTTGGAGGTATTTAGATTTTTTTTTTAAACAGGTAAGACATGTCTGAAGAAATAAGACTGTCTTTTTATTTCTCCACATATTTGGCACCAATTAATATGCTACTTTTGTTAAAGGACAGCTACACAGAAATACGGACACGTTGCAGTCGTATTGCTCTTTTTATTTGTTTGCTTTTCTATTTTAACAAAATGAGTGCTGCAGCTTTACCCTGGTTACAGAATCCCCAGAATCATTAGACAGGCCGAGCAGAGCGTACCTGTACCCAACCAAATACAGAGAAAGTCACTGAGGAAAGATGGTAATTGTGATCGTCTGGGACAAAATCCATCGATACTTTGTATAGCTGGAACTGGACACAGAAAGACATGGTCTAGATTGGCTCAGGAGAATAGCACCAAACTGGAGCAATGCTTTAGTGACAGAAGAGGAGTTGCCTTTGTTACTTTTAAGTCTATTAATTTTCTTTCCATTTGTGTATTGTGTAGAGGCTTTTGTCAGCACAGCCCTGTTTGCCGTATATTGGCTCTTTCTTCATCACGCTCCTAACAGATGTAGTTACTCCAGCAAAAGTCTGAAGTGTTGGCTGCTTTATCCCAGCGAGTAGCACTGACTGAATTCACCATAATCTTGCAAAATGTTTATTGGAAATTCTGATACTGTTGGTAGGAGGCAGAGGGGAGAGAAATGCTCAGTGGTGGGAGGCTGTGAGGGAGCTGGGAAGAAATAACTGGGTTTTCTAACCAGTTTTTTATGCTGTGCCTTGAATTTGATCTAGTCTCTTTGAAGATGTTTCTGTTCCTGGAGATCCACATCTGTTCCATGGTCACATCTGTATGCAGTTTGGGGACTGTCCCCATAAATGCTCCAGTGTGTTAGGTTCTTTTGAGATTGAGCTCTCCTAAATTCCAGCCTTGAGGTCTATAAGAACAGTATGTACCTCCTAGAAGTTTCCTTCCCTGTCTCATCCAGGGAAGATTCCTGTTTCTTGTGCACTGGAAAAGCTGCACACCCACCTGCTGATAACTTCTTATGGTAGAAGCTTTAAATTTTTAGGTTCTTTCAATCTTCACCTACTCTACTATTCTTAGAGTCTTACTATGGGCAAGGGAAAAACCCCTTCTGCTGTACCAAAAATAAAAACGAAAGCACAAGGAAAGTTTTATGTACGCAGCTCAGAAAGTGAAATGGAAAATAGGAGGCAGAAAGGGAACGGCAGCCACTAAAAGGTCATTTCCACTTTAAGAACAGAATCGAGTTGTACCAGAGACTAAGCAGAAAATGTGTGTTATACACTGCCTGCTGTGTCCTCTTCTGGGTGTGCCAGAGTTTTCTTGTGCATCTGTCATTGCTGAAATTTGTATGATTCGGTTTTTGTTGGAGCGATATTTACAGAGGGCAAAAGAGATCCTGCAGTTATACAGCTTGGACATTGTCAGACATACAAAGGAAATATCTTCCAAAGATCCCAATAAAAATCATTAGTGTTTACAAGAGCATTGTGTAACCCATGCAAAACTGTCTCTTTTTCAAGCTTTCGCTATCACATACATAACAGTGGGTGAAACGAAATCAGATTTCCTTCTCAGCTTCATTGCACGCTGGGGATCATCGCTTTGGTTCGCTGTCCTGTGTCGCCTGATGGATATCAGGAGGAAGAACCAAGAATCTGCTCTTTCACAGCTATTTTCTTTGAATTTTAGTGAGGAGAATGGTCTTTCATTACTTAACACTGAAGACAAAGGTAAGGGAAGAGCTGGATTTTTATCAAAAATTTCCTTCAAAGCAAATTTGCCCATTTTCTGCTACAGCTGGGAGATCCATAATGTGAAGTGCAAGCAAGAGACCCCATAACAGGTATCACAAGACCAGCATTTGAAGACTTTCCGTTCTTGGAAGAAACCTACTTTGGTATTGAAACATTGAAAAAAGAGAGGCCATTTTTACAAAAAGAAAAGTACTTTAATGAATTGCAAATAGACTGTAAATGACTACAGAAAAAACTGATGGTGTGAACAAAGTACATAAAAATCCTGTGTGCATACACTGTTTATAAATCAAGCTCTCACCCACCACACTTGGAATAGACATCCAAAGGAACATATCAAATTACGTAAAAGGTCAGTGAATGTAAAATACTGAGCAGGCTGTTATGGGATCATTTTTAATCTTTTTCATCACCTAAAAACTTGTAAGGAGGGTTAAATTATATTAAATGAATTGAAGAAGCTAATGAGAATTTTTGGAGTATGTGCCAAAATCAGGAGACCTTTTTTTCATTCTAAAGATCCAGTGCTTGCTGGAAATTCTGTCCAATTACTGAAGGCATTTGGGCAAATTAATTTTCTACTTAATTTTTTTTAATGCACTACTGGCTTTTAAAAAAAGAAACAAAGTTTGAAAGTGTTTATAACATGATGAAAATAGATAGAACTCCTCATTCGGTTGGTGCAGGACTCCTTTGAGATGGTGTTAGTACCATTTTACAGCGGGAAGCCAAGGTTATGGTCACGAATCCCGTGTTTTACCTTCATCCTGCTTACTCCACATAACAGCTGAGGTGGGGAATTTGCCCAGCAATACAAAGGTAAATTAAAAGATCCCATTCTGGCTTAATATTTTCATTTTTAATTCTTTGAAACCTTACCTCTCACACTATGTTTAGACACAAAAAAGCACGGCTTGATTTGCAGGACCATTGAGTACTTAGTAATTGTTCCTATAGGACGTAAAGGAAATTGATATAGAGGAGGCTCCTTTTCCCCTCTGTTTTGTTCTTTCTCTTTGCTTTCTGACTTGTCATCACTAAGAAGAAGAAATTCTTAATTTAAGCTTATGGAGCTCTGGTAAAATTCTAGAGAACTAGGAGTTTTGAGGGTTTTATGTGTTGGCTTTCAATTGATGTAGAACATCTTGAAGATTACAGTTTGCTTTGGCTTAATTGGAAATTTACTTGGTGTTAGGTCTCTCAGGCCTGCTGGCTAATGATCCCACACTGCCCCTGTTCTTGAAACCTCTAAGGAACCTTGGTTTTTTGTATATTTTATATACGTTTTAGGAGAGAAAATAAAAAATAGCTCTTTCATCCCAATCTATCCTATTTTTTGTGGACTAGGTGGAGGCCACTTTTCTTATTTAGGTGTGTCTAGATATAACATTTCTTGACTATTCTGTCAGTTTATGATAATTTGAATGAATAATGCTATAAAAATCCTGTTACTTACATAGTAAGAAGTAGAAGTACTTAAGAAAGTAACCCCTTTCTGTTTGAAGTCCAGATAATCTGAGCCAGACTCACGGTTCAGCATCCTCACAGCAAAATCAGGACCTTCATCGAAACTTTGTGACTTAAGTCCGTCCTTTCACTGGATCTCTCCTTCTTAGAAATCTCTTTAATTTGTCTGCTATTTATCTTGAATTTTCTTCTTTTTAAAAACTAAGTTAGCTCAAAACAAAACTCGGGTTTGGTTCTGAGTCCATATAGCACTACTGATTATAGCACTAGGTGCACATAGAGCAGCCCCCTGAATTCTTCTCCAAAGGTCTCCTTCCCCCCCGATTGCTGGAACAAGTTATTAAGATCCCAGACAGTCCTACAGCAGCAGAGTTTAAAAGGCAGGTTCAGGACAAGACTGACTTGCCAAGCAGCCCTTCTTGAGTATGACCCAGAATATTTTCCTTTGGATTTTCCCAAGCAATTAAATTACCTGTTCATAAATATTTTTATTGAGGTGTGTATTATTTTTGTAGGTGTGGTTTTATGTGGCATTTTGTGGGTGTGTATGCATACACAGAGATGTATTTCTCTGTATGTATGTCACATATTTTGCACTTGCTGCTACTAGCTTTTAATATTTTTTCTCTGGGAATGTGCTGTGATAGCTTCAGTATTTCAAAGAGCATGCAATCCAAAATCTGTCAGCAGGAAATATTTCTTTAAGGAAGAAAATGTGTTTTTTTGGTTAACTTTCTCAATCTCTCATCCATTCAGCTCTGTGTTGAATACATGTGCTGGTGCAGGGCTTGGACTGGGACTCCAATGACTTCTGGTTATTTCACCGTTTTGTAAACACCAGTTAACGAGGGTGACATTGAAGCTGTAGAGTTTGAATCTGTAGGTAAGGTGCTTTTCTGAAACCGGAGTTTTAAAAGTTACAATTCAGACCACCAATTTATATCCAGCCCTAATGAGTCACTATTCACCTCGCATGGAAACAACATGGATTGTCTTGTTCTATTGGTTTAAGTGATTTCGTATGCCTACAGACATTTAGGGAGAAGAATCCATGCAATTTCTGTAGCTTCAAAGCCTTGTTGGGGTTTCCAGGTGACTGAATTCAGATTTATTGTTGGTGAACTTGGTTCCCAGTGATCTATTTAATTCTAAATTAGCATCTCTATTGCGATGCTTAACTCTTACAGTGTGCTTTCCAAACATACACTAATTTAGTCTCACACTATCTCTCAAACAGGAAGCTGGATAATGAGCTGTGAGATCTTTTCTTTTTCCTTTTAACTGTATCATTTTTAATGCCTGAACTGTGCTGGGGTTATCTAACAAAAGGAGACAAAGCACATCATTTTCTGGGGAGGGAGAAATGCGTTGAGGGCAGCGCCATCCCAGCCTTCTGGAATTCAGCTGTTGACCGACAATTCCACCTTCCACAAAATCCATCCCTCTGCCACAGTCACTAATAAACTAAAATATACTACTCTGATTCTTCTCGCCAACTCCTTGGTGTTACTTTTCCTTGAACCAAATTTTTAGACATTTTATAAAACCCCTGCTAGTCTTCATCTTCTGCAGCTTAACGAACTTTTTCTAATGTGAGCTTACATCTATGCTTTGCTGAAGCACAGGTGTGTTAAATATATGAACATTTTGTTTGTCTGAGACAGTGGTTTCCAGACTGTAACTGACTCACAGAATTATTCCGTGCATCTTATCCTGTGTGTCTGATGCGTGGTGAAGAGATGTTTGTAGCGTTTTCAGACAAAAAACTGATCATTAGGGAAGGATGTTTAACTGTGGGAAGAGTTAAAGATGGATAGTTGCTTCCAGCTGGAAAAGTATTGAACAACTGATTTTAAAATATCAGTTATCTTACCAAAAAATCTATCTTTTTGGTCTGTCATAATCCCTTTAGTAAGTTCAAGGTATAATTTTTCCACGTCCTCTTTATCTTCATTCCTGTTTAAAACTTTGAAGACCATTAAGGTCATACTTCAAATCCAGTAGCGGCATGGATCTCCATTTTCCTCTCTCTGACTTCTTATAAGAGCAGTAAGTACTATAAAATATTCTGTACCATTCTAACTAATCACCCCTCTGGCATTCTGAGCAAATGCAGGTTAATGGTGAATCTTTTAATATTTCTATTAATTAAGTGTATTATCCTAATAACTCTATTGTCAATTTTTCATTGCTAGGTAATGACTAGAGCTGTGTTAGCTGTTCATAACTACTAATGTATTCAAAGGAAAGTGGTGGGTTTTGTTTGTTTGTGAATTGCCTGCAGGTAAAGTCTAATTTTTACAAACATATTTGTTATTTGAAATTAATTTTGGGATGTTCTGTGCAGACATGATTGAGCAGAGGCACATTCATCAGAGGGTGTCGCTTCTTTCTGGTTTGGACAGGGGCATTTACACAGGTTATAGACAAATGGCTGTGGTAGGTCCTTGGTTAGAAGAATTAGTATTTGAGGTAGAGTTTTCAATCTAGCCATTTCATTAAATATGACATGTGTCTATGGAAATGAGTACACAGTTGGTGTATTGGTATTTTAGATTGCCACTATGACCTGTGCATTTGCTTAAATCCGTAACACGAAGTTAAGAGGAAGATCTCTGGGAAGGCTTTAGATTTAAGCGCTACAGAGGGGAGGGAGGAGATGGAGTAATTAGATTAGTGACCGTAATTCTTATTCTAATAAAGTTTCCTGTTTGGAATTGAAAGAAAGGACTCCTGCTACAGTTGTACATGTGTTACGGTGCCACCCACCATAATGAGGTGGAAAAAGAAATGCAGCCAATTCAATAGGACTTTTGGTTTGATGAGCCCGTAGAAAGATCTGAACATAAGGATTGTTTCACAGAATCTGAGCAGCAATGAAGCTGAAAATATTGATTCATAAATTTCCTAGGAAGATGAGAAAAACTCTGCAATCACTCCTGAAAAGTTGATGAACATTTCCGTCCAAAAATACAATAATAGGTGTGTTTGTACAAAAAGTTAAAGAGATGCAGAAAGCTTTTAATGCAGCAGCATATGAATAAGCAGAGGAAAATGTCCTGAAGGAGACCGTAGTGTGAGAATTTTAAAGGAGGAATTCTAGGTAAAAACGTGACACTTGGTTTGACTTCGGAGAAGACAGCGCAGCTGTCACCGCAGTCCGTGCAGGTGAGGAGTTTGCTGAGCAGAGCGGTGGAAGGAGATCGGCAGGAATCCTCAGGTGCAGAAGGCAGGCTGTTAAAAATGCCTTTTTTCCAGAATTTAATTTCTTGGTCAGAAATGTTAACAGGTAGACGAGACAAACCAAAAGAGAGGGGGCTGGCTGAGGTCTGAGGTGGTTTGTGCTGGACACTGAGGATGTTGAGTTGGACTTGATGATCCTTGAGGGCCCCTTCCAACTCAGGACATTCTATCATTCTATGATTCTGTGGTTCCACGTGATGTGTTCCTGCTGTATGTAGGTGCCCTGGGGCAGAAGAAGGCTGGACCAGCACCGCTGTCCCTCAGGCTGGAGACACGAGCTCCTCGCTGATGGGGAAGCAGCAAGACAACCACACTGGAGGGCAGGATTTCTATTTTCTGGGTTCCGTGGCCTGTGGACAGCACTCACGAGTGGTTTGGATTGAGAACCTTAATATTTGCGATGTAACCCGGCAGGCGTTTGCAGTATGAGGTGTGATATTTCCTTGATCTCGTGTTGCCCTTCCCAGACTGAGCTCCGTGTGCAAGGAGCATGCAGGAGGTGCCCAGCTCTTGTCGCCCGTCCTAGGCAGTGAGTTTGCGCTGGTAAATCCCTCACATCCCAGTCCCATCGGACATGCTGTTCATGTGCAAATTAAGTGTCCTGAAAACGTGTCCCAGCTGCTTTAGACTCACTGGACATGTCAGTCATTTTCCTCGCGTGCAAGAAACCGTTTTCCCAGCTGCCCACCGGCCCCGTTGCGGCTGTGCCTGCTGGACATCCCAGACAAGTGTTGGGAGAAGCGGTGGGGCAGTGCCTGAAGTGCAAAGGCAATGGAAAAGCTAAGAATCGTGGTACTTTCACATTTAAAATGGATTCAAATATAGAAGAGGCTGTGATTTATAAACTTGAGGAAGGTTAGCCTTAATCTCTAGCTAGACATTTTCATTGCCTGAGTAAACTTGGAGCTCATACTGGCTACAGAGGCAGGAATTTGGTGTTAGGAGAGACACTTGAGGCAGTTTTCTTAACTAACCACCCACGATGTCATGGGGCTTTTACAATGAAGCGGTTCTGTCGAACAGAAATGGCTTAGATGCTTAGGACGGCTTAGGTCCTAAGGGACCGTTTGAGCTGGCAGTGTAGCTGCTTCCCAAAATGAAAGAAGAGTGCAGAAGAAAACTATAATAAACCAGAAAAGTATTATAGAAAATGTGAATAAACAGAGCTGTGTACCCCACAGCATTGAGTGAAGGAAATTACAGATAGTGCAGATTTCCATGGAGAATCTTCCTAAGCAGCCCAAGTAAAGCTCCCAGAGGCCACAGGTGGACAGAGACACAAATAAGCAAGTATTTTTGCTTTACAGGCATGCCTACCAGGATTTTTGTGTTTTTATAAAAGTGTCATGCATCTAGGTTTTGGATTAATTTTCCCACAGAACTATATGCAGACAATATTTTCTTAACTGCATCTTCCTTGGAGAACCAAGTAGTGTAAATGACTTTAAAAAAGCCAATTAAATGTATGATTGAATGTCAGCCTTTCTGACTGCAGCCTTCATTAAAAAACTGAAAATGTGGGGTATTTTTTAACTAATATTGAACACAGTTAATTAAAAGGTGACGATTACATTTTGCTTCAGTTAATTTGAAATAAAGAACTTCCATTTAAACAATACATTTCAGATTTTAGTTATAGCAATTAATAGACCAAACTGTGTACTTAAGGTTTTATTATATTGATTCTAAAATAATTAGATTAGCAAACACATTGCAAATATATTATCTAAAACAAATAACGTTATCACTGCGCTTTTTGTTATATAGCACAGCAATAAAACATATAACAATATAATCTAAAGCAATCTCATAAAATTAATAGTCTTAGAGCATATATTACATTCTTGCACTAAATGACAAAAGCCGGCATGATGATTGTGTGGACAGTTTTATACTGTGAGGCTTGGGAAATGTTTTGGTGTAGAATTTGTAAAAGTTAAGACATATCTTTTATGTGTAACAGATAATTTTAGTCACGAGTGTGTTTACTGGGCTATTTCCAGGCAGCTCTGCTATTAAGCTGCCCATGTAATCTCGTTTTAACTGCGTCTCTCCCTCCGTCTCCCACCAAACTTTCACATTCTTCCTTGCAAAGCAAATTGTAAAGAGAGTTTCAGCAGTCGCCTGAGACATCGGTTTCAAAAGCCTTAAGGCTGTTGGAGAGGCCTTTTAAAAAGCATGACACTCAATCAAAGTTCAGTGAGGAAAGTTTTAATGAATAAACTTGGTAAATTAGAAAGCACCGCAGCAGAGTGATTAACTCTCATTTATGCATTCGTGTTAAAATTAATTAAAATGTTTAAGCGGTAGGAGGCAGGTTACCTCCTCGAGACCTGGCTTTGCCCTCGGAGTCAGTCTGGATCCAGCAGCGATTCATCTTGCACGAGATGAGAGGAGGGGGAAAAGAAAAGAACAGCCGGGACAAATGTGTTTTCAATGGTGCTTAGTGGCAGGAAGGCCACCGAGACCTCGGCGCGGCGTCACCGGAGTGTGACATGATCATACAGTAGGCACGGTGGAGGAGATGTGCTTCCGAAAGACGGCGACCCTCCTCTCACACGCGTTTCATTTTGACTTGACGTGGCAGAGCTGATTTCATTGTGCTGCAGCGTAAAACAGACTGCAGGAAACAAGCTGGTTTTTTCTGATTTGGTCAAACTGCTCCTGGTGAATTCGACTTTCTTTACCCAGTACCATGAAGTCTGCGATACAGCGATATAATTTTATACTCACAGCTGTTGCCACCTTTACTAACAGTCTTTTGCTGCATCAATTAATTACATGACAAGTTAGCTGAAGTGTCTGATATATTAAGGAATAAGGATTTAATTTAGTGCTTTGATGGCAATACATATTAGCAACCGGTTTTGTAAGAAATCATAATGTTAAGTTCTTATAAACTTTTTTTTTAAAAAAAATCATTCTAGATTAGTTTCTTTCTAGAACTGGGGGCCTGTATTTCTTCCTATCCAGACCCATTATGATGTGGCTGTTTAACAGATCTGTGCTGGTTTGGAATTATAAATGACAGCCTGTTTTATAAAGGGAAAAGTCGTCTTTGACAGCAGAACAATATCATACGAGTAACAAATCGAAAATCGTGTCATACAGCTGAACAGTTGTTTTCACATATTCACCAAGGGCCAGTTATTAATTTTACATTGGTCAGAATTAAGGATTTTGGAGAAATTCATCTGAAACTGAAAGTATGAAAAATTTCTGCTCAATGAAAATTACCATTATTCGCTGTAGATCTATATTCATAACTTTAAAACCTGGCAGTCTTTCCAGTTTTTTTTCTCTATAGATTTCTTGTCAACAAGAGTGTCAGAGGTCAATGTCAGAATGCCCCTCTGGCACCCATTAACTATAACCAGAAAACTTGTTCACTATTGATCTACCATGTCTAAATATCTATTATGTTGGATATAAAAGGTGGTATCACATCTTTCTAAAACAGATAATTCATAAAGGCCAAAGGGTCAGCTCTGGTGATATATTATTGTTCCACTGTATCGGTGACTGCAAGTGCGGCCGGGGCCGGGCTGAGTGTCATTGAACTCTTGCGGTGGCCGTTGTGTCCTCCCTGCCCTCCCGTTCCCCACTGCAGCCCCTTCCCCCTATTTAACACCATTTGCTTGTGGGTTTGCTCCGTGTTTTACTCTCCGCTGTGCCTGAACGAGTCATGTTTAAAGTTTGCAATGCTGTCGTTTTAGCCAGAGCTCAGACAAACCTCAAATCTGAACGAGAGTCAAGTCTCAATCCTGAAACCTCTGCTTTCGGCAGTTCACTGGGCCACGGTCCAGCTTGCTGTCTGCAGAGCATTTGAGACCGTGATGGTCGCGCAGCCAGGGCTCCGTGTGTGCTGCAATTTGATTGTTACGAGAATTGTGCACAAAAGGGCAGAGCCCCCCTGAGTATAAGTTGTCACAGCTCCCTTGACTTCAGTAGAGCGATGACACTTGATGTACACAGAGCATCTGCCCCAGAATACTTGTCAGGCTGCGGCCATAGTTCCAAAATCATGTGTTTTCCGGACAGACACTTGTGTAATATCGTATGAATGATTTTGTTTGCTCATATCAACCCATCAAATTTATCGAGGCTCTTTTAATCTCCTCATTATTTAACTCTCGAGATGCCTCTGCTCTGCTTTAGCTCAAACACAGAGCACAAGCGACTGTGAATTTCTTTGTTCTGCTATTCCTACAGCAGAGCACAGAAACATTGGGAGGACGAAGGACTCGATTCAGGGCTTAGTTCCCCCCCAGTCCTGTGAATTCCACCTTTGAGACTACGTGGCATTTCCCAGAAGGCACCTATTACTTCTGCAGGATGAGATCCCTAGGAAGAAAACCCTCTTTGGAAGGCAGCTGCTACTATACTCTTTAATGGAGCTTATGGCCTTCTAGCAAGCCCCCCAAATGGTTCATATTCTTCCAGGCTACATTTTTGAAGAAAGTAAATTGAGATGAATCATGCTAAGATGAGATAGTTAAAATGTCAGGCTCCATAAGTTTCAATGCATCCTTATAGCTCTGAACACTAAAATGCAACTGAACATTGGAATAAGGGAAACAAAAGAGAATCAGATAACTAGTTCTTATAGAGGGGAAAAAAGTAATTTCTGTCTGCGCTGCTACACCATGGAAATCCACATAGTACAGTTTTAGAGCTGTACCTTAAAAAAAACAATTGCAGTTTCTTTTTATCACTGGTCTTGGCTACACATCACTGCCTACTCTATGACACACTAGAATTGCTGAGTTTCTGAGGCAGACAATACACCACCAGCTTTATTTCTGTTTACAAATGTTACCTGGGGGAAATGTGCCCGTACCTGTTGGATAAATTACAAATCATCAGCACTAAATATGACCCACAACAGTAACACGGAGGGGAAAAGGGAGCACCGTCTGTACCTATTTGGTATTGGAGAGGAGGAAACCGCCTGCTCACTATACTGCTGTTTTGATCAGTTGAGGAAATTATACTGCTGTAATGTTTAAACTAGAGCTGTCTGTGTGGCGTTGCCTCAAGGATTTTCTTGACAACAGACACTTCTTCATTTATGCTTATCATAATATTTACAATTAGTTGAATTAGCTATTATTATTCTTTCAAGCGATTCACCGTTAGTGTTGCACCCAAGTCACATTACCAGCAATGTAAAGTGCAGGCAGATTTATAGCCAAGTGGTTTTCGTATGGCAAAGGCACGGTTTACAGAGAAGCGTTGTGAGTAGTTAACACATGAACTTCCTCGGAGTCCTCGGCGTGATGTTCAGCTGAGCTGACTGACGGAGACCTTTGATAAGGACCTTATTTCTAAATTGGTACCAGGCCACCATCTACATTGCTCTGCTACCACGTCCCTTTTCCAAAGGTTGGGTAGGATGGTTTTTCCTGCCACGGCCAACGAAGTTCACATCGGTTACATGGACCTTGCGCCGTGCATCTAAACAAAGCCATCTCGGCTACCTGGTCACAATGTGGTTGAGCTTGACCTCGTCACAAGACCATTAAAGCCTCTTGCAGGGCTCAGGCCCAATCCCTGTTGTAACCAGATCACAGGCCTGAGCCAGGCATGCCGAGGCTTTAGTTTTAGCTGCGAGGATAAAGCTGGACACCAAATAGGGTCAGGAGAAGCAACTGGTTTGTAACTAGATCCTCTCACACCCCTCTGGCTGCAACACAGATGGGCTAGAATGAAGGCTATCACTCCTAGTTTATAGCCATTAGCAATCATGATCTCCCTAATATGAAACAGAAATAATAGTATTATTAATAATAATATCAAACTGACACGTTATTAGCCTCTACAGATGGCTCTATTCCTCCTAATAATTTTTATTTTTATTTAATGTTTGGAGATGCTGTAAAAAGTGGCTAGTGCTTCAAAATGTGACCTCTGTGGGGTTTAAAACCTACTGAATCAGATGAGATATTAAAGCGTTCAATGTAATGTATGACTTAAAGCTATGTTTTTAAAACTTTAATAGGAAATGTCTGATGCTTTAGATTACTATTTCTTGAAGTATAGTAGGCTGAAGAATTTGCTTCAGAGGGTCTCTTTATATCCAAGAAGAGCTACGGTGAGAATACACAGTATGTTCTTCCTTCACCATGCCTCTAAATAGATGTAAAGGAATTAGCGTCTATTAATAATACATCATGTTTCTACTTTGTTTTATACTATTGTACATATGTTCTTATACCACAATCAACACCACCGTATTTAAATATCTCCAAGCAGTTCATTAAAGAAGGTGATTAACATCTGTCATGTGTTTTTTCCCTCCTCCTGTCTCTGAGGAGAGGAGGATGTTCCGTGGCAGACCTGATTTTGGTAGGGATTTATCGTTTGTGTGGGAGGCTTTTTTATTTTGCTGAGGTTTTATTTTATTACACAAAACTACCTATTGGGATAAATATTTGCAAAGATAATTCCAAAAAAAAAAAAAAAAGTCTTCTTTGCAATTGAAGTGAAAGGTGATGAGATTTAAGTGGAGTGAACATGTTCAGAGCCTGGGGCTGGTGTGTGGTGGGAATCCAGGGGAGCTCTGGCTGTGCCTTGTGTCTTAGCACTTCGTGGACACCCCAGAAACATTTTGAAAATAACGGAAGCTACGTTTCACACCCCCAATAGAGACTCCGTCTCAGGAAAACTGTGTGGCCTCCAGGTTCTCTGAAGCTGCCGATGGACTGGACTTGAGGGGGTTTGCCGTGCAGCCAAGGGAGCTCTGCTGTCCTTAGAAACTTCAGCGTGCCTTTCCCCCTGCCCACGAACACCAGCTCAGTGTAGCTCTGTTGGCTTCAGCTTGCTTCCCTTCCCTGCTCCGCCGCGAGCAGACGTTTCGCTTGAACCTTTCTGGTTATTGAGTCCCTGTCATCTGACTGAGCCGCTCCGTGGTTAAGTACGAATGGGACTAAAACATGGGGAGAAACTGGTCCTTTGGAGAACCCTTAAGTAAAACCCTTCCGTGGAATGAAACATAGAATCATAGAATCCTTTCAGTTGGAAGAGACCCTCAGGATCGAGTCCAACCATAACCCAACTCTAGCACTAGCCCATGTCCCTAAGAATCTCGTCTAAACGCCTTTTAAACCCCTGCAGGGATGCTGACTCCACCACTGCTCTGGGCAGCCTGTTCCAATGCCCGACAGCCCTTTCTGGGAAGAATTTTTTCCTAATATCCAATCTGAACCTCCCCTGGCGCAACCTGAGGCCATTTCCTCTCATCCCATCACTTGCTGCTTGGGAGAAGAGACCAACCCCCTCCATGCTCCAACCTCCTTTCAGGCAGTTGTAGACAGCGAGAAGGTCTCCCCTCAGCAGGTTCTTGCTGTTCCTCATTGTGTATTTCTCTGCAGGAAGGATTTAAATAAATCACTTTCCCATGTGCTTGGGTTTCTGACACTCCTTGAGTGAGACAGTAGCATCTGAGGACCAGCAGTAACTGGTATTACCTGGTAGGTAGGATCCAGCAGCAGAAGAGGGCACATCTCTGCCCATCTACTCATGAGAAAATTGAAAGTGTCCCTATGGTAGCAACACTGTACCCTGGGAGCTCACAGGGTGCCAGATTATTGTTGGCAGGGAAGTGAGGCTGTGTTTGGCCTTTGGTAACTTTTCTGCGAGCTTTCAAATATGTGGAGATCTGATACAGACTGACATTTTCATGGGTATTTTCACTCTTAGCTGGATTATTGTGTGGGCAAGACCAGAAGCCAGGTTAGTTCCAGCATTTTCCTTCGCAGGATCTCCAAGGTTGGAATGACCCTGGTCTCTGTTCTGGTCGTTTTGCAGCATCAGCCTTAGTGAGCTAAATCTTCCAAATTTTTGCTTTCAATTTTACTTTCTCACGGCAGCTATCCAAGAAAAGCACAGAGATTTGTCTGAATTTCTACATCATCTCTGCAACTTTCATACTAACTATACCACCACTGGTAGCTCTTAGTAATAAATTTACCTCTGTCATAATATTTACTAATGCACCTGGCTCACATTAATTGTATAATATTTGCTTTTCCAGAGAGAATTTGATGGCTTCTTGGTGACAGTGTGGTTTTGTACCAGCTGGTTGTTATTGTCTTTGTTGCATTTGCACTACCAGCTTCCATCAAGGGAAGGAATTTTGTAGACAGTTCTGTTTCACACTGAGGGGAGACGGGCAGGTCTGGTCCCTTCCTTGACTTTCCCAGTAAACAGATCCTTGGACTGTGAAGAAGGTTTTCTGTACCTCCAAAAAAATCTCTATATGGGGGAGCACAGAGGAGAATTGGAAAATAAAGGGCAGGGAGAAGGTCTGTGTGTGCATACGCAAGCCCATGAACATCCCCCCCAGTCTTACAAAGATCCCAGTGGGGAACCCACACTAAAGGTTAATGCAGCCGCAGGCTGTAATTAGCCTTTTGCACAGAGTCTCCTTGTTGTGGAATCTCTATTTATGAGGGTTTTCAGGGACAATGAACCACCAGTCCCTTCCCCCAGTGCCCCCAGTAAAGCCCAGTGGAAGGAAGCTGGTGAGGATGCTGGAGTTTGGGAGGGATGCTGAGGAGCAGCGCTTCCCCTCCCATGGCTCTGGGCCTTGGAGATCTCAGGGATTCTCAAAGATGGGGAGAAAAATACCACATCGCCCCACTACATGCCTTTTTTTCACAGATTAAGGGTTAACCTACCACCCTGATTTAGAAATTAATTGTCAAATCAATTGATGACAGCAGATTTGCCTGTTAATCATATGTATCTGGCACCAGAGAGAGAATTTTCACTGTCCTGTTTTAGTTCACACAAGAAAGGTTCCTCTTCATTGAAGTGCAAGAAATTAAAGGAATTGGAGAGCATGGTAAATATTAACATTCTTTAAAACTCGTTTCCGTGCTGCTTATCCAAGTTCATCTTCCAAAAATGTGCTGTCTTGCTCTTTGGCAGTAGCTGGTTGTTGCAAGACGCAGTGAGGATCTATTGCAGTGATAACTCTTCAGCGGCTGGTGGAGTCAGCTCCTGGGGTCATCCCTTCAGTAACTGGTGCATAAAATTACATCTAGATATTTTGTTGTGGTCTGGGTTTGCAAATCTTGCAGGTGTTGAAGTCAATAGCACTATTGAATTTTACCAAATGAACGCCATTTATTTTTAAAGTTCAACCAAAATATCTCCTCTACTGAGCATGACCCGTTCAGGAATCTGCATAACATCGATGCGCCGCTAATGAATTCCTGTGACAGCATGAAGAGGCTGGTATTTAGGAAAAAAAAATCATGTAATATAACAATGCAAAAACTAGAAGGGAATCCAACTTCATTTATTTTGGTTTGGTAATCTTGTGCAGATGCTCTAAGCTTAAAGTGTTTTCTTGGTGCGTGGAGGGAGACAGGGGAATCCGCCGCCCCACGGCATAGTTCAGGGTTCTGTTCTATTAGTGCTAAGTGGAATGACATTGGCCTGATAAACTGTGATAACGTTTTCAAAAGGCAAATCCCACAATATATTGAAACCTCCTGGGACCACGTGTAGGTGTTGTCAGCTCCACTGCAGGCACAAATGCGAACTCCCACCACTGGGATATGTAACAATTTGTAATGCAACAATTAACAGAAATATTGACATAAGTATGTACTCAGCAGGGAGCTGGTATCTCATAGACTCACTAGAGTGACTGTAATACAACATATACAGTACCACATCAATTCTTAATGCGGGCCAGTCTCCTATATAAATTACAATGAAAGCACGCACGTACATATATGTTTAGCAGGCTACTTGTGTGGTGTGGCATAAAAAATAAAACTTCCCTTTCAGATCAGGTTCTCTTGCTTGGTTGTGGGGAAAGTATGTTATAAAAATGCATATTTTTTAACATGAAATACCCGTCAAATTGTATTATCGTCATTGCCAATTTCACAACTGGCAAACCGTGTTAAACATAAATCTGCAAAATTATAATTAGGAAAACATTTTGCAAACCGTTCTCCTGGGGATTTTGAGGTTAGTGGCATTATAAATGCTGTGGGTTTTATAGCGTGTGTGATTTCCAGTCCCCCCCTAAAGCACACACACATACACACACGGTTTCCCATCACTTTCGGCTTGTCCTCCATCTCAACTAAAGTAAATAAGATATCTGCTTGGATAATGGAAGCTCCGCAAGCACTCTGTTAGTGCCTTTTCATGCCAATTAAACACATTTTATACAGTCATAGTAGATGCTCCAGTGCCTGCAGACTAGACTCCAACAGAGCTCAACCAAACAACAGCCCAGCAAATGTGATGTGGAAATACTTCATGCAAGTTTCCCGGCTGCCTTTGTTTTTAACCACTCGCAAATTATTCCAATGGAAAACATTCCTTCTGAAAGATAAGTGTTTATAAATATCTAAGTGGACTTAACCAATTTATCTGTAGCTGATTACTTTGATAATAAAGATCTCACTCTGCTTAATTTAAATTAATACTTCCTGCTTTAATGAAAACCCAGCTACCAGCCTAAAGAAATGTTGACAGATACAGTTAATACAGTTAATGCATAAATGTACATTTATTTACCTATGATAAGACATTTTAGTTTGGTCTCGTGCTCAGCCCTGGTTATAATTCTCTACAAAGAAGCATTTGCATTTTAGTTCTCATACAAGGATTTTTTTTCATTTTCTTTTGGTTAATTTTGAAAGGGTTCAATAGGGAAAATCTCCTTTCTCCTCACAATCCGCACACCAGCAAATTAAATGTGATTGTTCTATGATGGCATTGTATTGAAATACCTTGTTCTTATCAGGTGAGACATTTGAATTTACAACGCGGCCAAAACGCAACAGGATCAAACGGGGCGCCTTGAAAAGCCTCCGCCGGGTTATCGATCAACCCCCGCGTTTGCGGCGGGCGAACACAAAAAGGCTGCGGTGTCTCCGAGGCTGCGGTCCCGGCTCGGCCGCCACTCG